>NC_045616.1:160450273-161058381 GCF_009829155.1 Mustela erminea | reverse complement strand
TTCAAAGGCTTACTGCACTTTCTCATAATTGAAAATGCTTGACTGTTACATCTTCAAATATGTTTTTCTCCATCCCGTCTTTCTTTTTCTCTGGGATTCCTGCTGCATGTGTGTTAGACCTCTTGACATTGTCCCCAAGAGTACATGAGCTTTACTATTATTATTTTTTTTCAATTTGTTTATTCTTTGTTCTTCAGATTGGAAAATTTATATTTACCTAACTTCTGTTTTACTGTTTTCTTCTGGTATCTTTATTCTGCTGGAGGACTCATCTACTGATTTTTTTTTTTTTAATTTCAAATACTTGTTTAGTCAGGTATTTTCACTTGATTATGTTTTGTAGCTTCTATTTTTCTGCTGGCGTTTTATGAATCTAGTCTTCGTACTTTATTTGATTCCCTATCTTTGAGAATAGTTATAATATCTTCTATAAAATTCTCTGCTAATCCCAACATCTGAGTCATCTTGGAGTTATGTATACATTGATGGATGTTTCCCTATGTATTTTTATTTTACATGTCTACTGATTTTTTATTTTCATCATAGACATTGTAAATTGTAAAATTACATCATAGAGACTATGGATTCTGTTATATTCCTCCAGAGAGCATTAATTTTCTTGTATTAACAGACAGTTTTCCCAGCAGAAAACAGATTCACAATTCTGCCTCTCCTGCACAGGTAGCATCCATTATCTCTCTTGTAAACTTGGCTGAGCTACTCGCATTGTGCCTCACAGGTATGCCGGGTAGTAGTTCCATAGTTTGGGCTGCATTTTCTATGCAGATCTCGACCACACCCTCTGTAGCTCTTTCTGCTCAGGGACGTCCCTCTTAATTTTCCTCTGGACATGAGAGCTCTGAAATCTTTCATCTGATTTTTTAAACTGGTAGTTTTGTCATTTTGTATCCAGTTTCTAGATGTTTCCATAAGGTGGCACTAATGGTGGACAGGGAGGGGGAGGAGATCCTTAGGTGAAAAACTGTTTAAAAAAAAAAGTGACAATATCACTCACAGTCATTTACTTCTTTCATGTGTCACTCCATTCCATTTCTTCCTGATTGTGATCACTCGCCAGTGACTTCAGACAACATTGTTTTTTTGTATTTTTTCTTATAGTTTATTTTCTGTGTGAAAGGGTTGTCCCACCTGAGATGACCTACCCTTCTGACAGTGGAACGTCCTTCACTCAACATGTTTCTTGAGGATCATTTCGGAAGTGAAATGGGAAATCCAGTGCTAGGTTTATTTTATAGTGCAAACAATTTATCAGTTTGGGATGTGGGGTTTATATCCAATGGAAGCAAGAGGAACCACTTAGAGGACATTAATGTTTGGTGTCCAGGTGTCTATGTTTTATCCGCACCCACGTCCCTCCTCAGCTCCATCCTCCCTGACCGTCCCCAGGGCTTCGCCTGTCTTCTTTCCTGTGATAGATGGTTATTGTGGGATGACGTCGAGAATTGAAAGGCAAGCTGTGTCCACTCTCCTAGTTCACTAGACAGCTTTTAAACAACAGTACATTGTTTACCCCAGGTCTTCACCTGAAGTGGGGAAAAATAAGAGAAAAAAAAAGAAATGTGTTCCTAAGAGCATGTCAAAAAGGAAAGGATAAAATTGTCTCACACATCCTATCCCACCCCTTGTTCACCTCCTTGGCAGGGTGGGCAGCTCGGAGCAAAGGAACTGTGTGTGGGTCTGCCCCATCGCAGATGCACATGGTCCACAATTCCCCACCAGGAAAGAGCCAGGAGTGGAGGGGCACGGAGGAGAGTCACGGGATGCGACAAGAACCACAGACTCGCCCTGAGACCAGACAGCATGTCCACAATCTGTGCCCAGGAGTGGGGAGTTGTGGTTTTCATTGATTCTGTTCCTTGGGGTTGTCTATCCTGCCAGTCTGGGGGTAAAGAAGACTTTACAAGTAATTTCCCTCTAGTATTGGACAAAAGAAGCCAGAACTCATTACTTCTTCAAGTCATAGGGAGAGATATGTAACTTTATTTTGTCTGATTATATTAGCCAGTGCAAAATATTTCCATTCATGATATATTTTGTACTACACACATCTGGATTATCTCTCTAGACATTATTATTCATTATCATTGCTTTCTGTTTTTATTCTGAAGATGTAAATCATCAACAGAGGGACGTTGGGCCTATCAGTAAAAATCTGCCTCAGCTTTTCCATATTAAACCCTCCCTGCATCAGTAACTGCCCTGGCTAAAGCCAGATCTCTCTCGGTGTCCCCACGGCCAACAGCCCTATAAATTTCATTGAAATTCCCCTCTCAGGAGAAAACATAAAATTCACCCCTCTGTTTATTTCCTTTTTCTTTGGCACATGAGGAGTTAAGCCCCAGTTACCTTCAGGAAGTCAATTAAAAAGGGATAGTGTTAGCTTAATCATAGCTCCTTCCTATCTATTTTTCCAGTAGTTATTTTCAGACTGCTAACTTGAAATCACAGTCCTGTGCTGTCTTCTGAAGTTCACTCAATCAAAAGCCGAGTGCTGAGTAATCAAAGATCTTAAATCACTGGAAGTTCTAACCCTAACCACAAGAGGATTAAAAATCCAGTAGCCAGAACTCAGTTCTTCGATCCAGCAAGTGCCAGTGCATAATGAGAAATCCCTAAAACCCCAGATCACAGCCATGTCCTTGCCCACCACAGACCTAAGTGGAAAACCTCTTTAATTCCTTAAGAGATCCTATCTGCCTGATGAAAATAGATATTGGCTTCTGTGTAGCCTGATTAGAAGAATGGGAGCGGATTAGCAAAGATGCAAGAGGAAAGCTGAGCCTTGCTCATTTGCATGGCCCTGCCTGACAGGTGAGGTTAACAGAAGGAAGAACTGAGCTTGCTCACAGGCGAGCTGCCCTGAATTAAAGCAAGCCTTTATTTACTCAAGTTATAGAGAGATTAAGATCCATTTAGTTTGCCATATCCAATTTTTAAAATCTATTAAGCACTCTGATGCTTACTAATTTTATTTTCTGTAGCAAACAATGATGCTGCTTGAAGAGATGTTTATTTTCATTCAAAACAACCCATCAGCTGGTTGTAACTGAAAGGTAAGTGGTTGTAGCAAAAGTCTCTTCCTACGTGTTGGGATGAATGAAAATTATTCCTGTCTATTTAGAGTATAAATATTTAAAATCCCACATTCTTTAACACTGTGCCATCGCTTACTTATTGCCACATAATGTGTATATACAGTATGCTACAGGACATACACGCATATACCATGTGTCTGCAAAATATATGTACTATATGTACTAGATACAGTGTAGCACAGCGATATTTGATATTAGAGAATCTGCTGAAATGATTGCCTGTTTTGAAAATATCATGTCTTGAATAAGTCTAAATACATTTAGCAGTAGAATTTGAAGCTAAAATTCTCCAAAAACAGTAAACCTTCAGGAACAGCTTAGGTTCTCTTCGAATCTCTTCTGCAGAACTTGAGGCTATATAACTTTGTCACCTCTGGGGCTCCTGTCATTGGCTCCCTTTGGAGAGGTTTTTTAAAATGTGTCAGTTATTTGAATAATATAGTAACGGTGATAATTGTAATCATTATAAAGTGCAAAATAACTTTAAACTAATAACAATGTATCCTCGCTGTATTATCACTCCCTCAACATTAGCATATAAGCAAAACGCCTATACATTTGGGATTTCTTTTTTAACTGTATCATTTTAAACAAAACCAATTTCTTCACCCAGACTGTTAGGTCTAAATTCAGAATATTTCAGTATAATACAAGAATATCATCCTATATGAAGGCTTTGAGATCCAGTACAATTGGGGGCATATCTTTAAAAAAAGTCTTTGTTAATTCAAGATCGCAAAGGTTTTTCTTCTGTTTTTGTGAATATACATTGTTACATTTGAATCAGTGGCCCATTTAGAATTACTTTTTGTGGATGATATAAGGTGGGTCGAGAGACTTTTGTTTGGTTTTTGTTTTTATTTTGTTTGTTTGTTTTGCCTTATTAATATCTGCATTCATTGGCTGGTGCTGCCATAGAAAATAACAGGCTGAGGAGCTCACACACAGAAATTTATGTTCTCACGGTTCTGGAGGCTGGAAGTCCATGATCAAGTGTCCACAGGTTTTGTTTCTTCCAGGATCTCTGTCCTTGGCATGCAAACAGCTGTATCCTTGCTGGGTCTTCACATGTTCAGCCCTTGGTCTGTGTTGTCTGTATCTTGATCACCTCTTCTTATAACGACTCTGGTCTCAGGCTCAGGGCCCCCTCACATGACCTCACTTTATCTAATTACCTCTTTTTTTCATAAAAACAATGTGTTTATCTATTTATTTGAGAGAGAGAGAAAGAATGAGTTGAAGAGGGCACAGAGGGAGAAAAAGAAACATATTCCTTGCTGCACAAGGTGCCCCACTCAGGGAAAGGGAGACTCGATCCCAGGACTCTAAGATCATTACCTGAGCTGAAGAAGGCAGATGCTTAACCAACTGAGCCACCCAAGTGCCACCATCTTAATTACCTCTTTAAAGACCTTCTCTCCAAATGCAGTTACATTCTGAGTTGCTGGTATTAGGACTTTGACATAGAAATTGCAGGGGACACAATTCAGCCCAGAACAATATCCACTAGCATCAGCAATATTGGTTGAAAGGCTACCTTTCTCCGTTAAATCCCTGTACACCTTTCCTGAAAATCAGTGCCCACGTACATGTGTTCTTATTTCTGAATTTTCTGTTCTGTTCCCTTGAACTACCAGGCTATATTTACACCCACAAATTAGATAGTATCTGTTCTCCAACTTTCCTTTCCTTTTAAATATTGCTGTGGCTGATTTGTAAATTTCAGAATTCACTTGCAATTTGCACAAAATAGTGTGTTGAATTATTTTTTGGCGTGTTTATTTTATTTTTTTAATTCTGTTATGTTAGTCACTGTACAATACATCATTAGTTTTTGAGCACTGGGTGTGGTGCATAAACAATGAATCTTGGAACACTGGAAAAGAGAAGAAAAGAAAAAAAAAGAAAAGAAAAAGTAAAAAAGAAATCTTTGAGACCGTCAAGTGTGCTGGATTCTTTATTGCAATCACACTGAATCTAAAGATTCTTGTGGAGAGAACTGACATTTTAATAAGACCAATGACATTTGGGCAATATTAAAATCCATAGGACTCCCCTGTCCATGAGTAAGGTATATCTTTTATCTAGTTAGGTCTTCCTTAAATTTCTCTCATTATGGTTTGATAGTTTTTGGTATATAGGACTTGCAAATGTACAAATTTTACCCCTAAATATTTCATATTTTACTATGCCATGAATACTATGTTTTTAAGAATTTATTCTTTATTTACGAGAGATACACAGCAAGAGAGGGAACAAAAGCAGGGGGAGTGGGAAAGGGAGAAGCAGGATCCCCACTGATCAGGGAGCCCAATGTGGGGCTCAATCCCAGGACCCTGGGATCATGACCTGAGCCAAAGGCAGACACTAATGACTGAGCCACCCGGGTGCCCCATGAATACTATTTTTAATTTGTTTAATTTCTAATGGTTTGTGGCTAGAATGTAGAAATACAAATGCTTTTTATATATTGTCCTTGTAGGCAATTACCTTGCTAAAATACTTACCATGTGTATTACTTCTTTGTAGAATCTATCAGATTTCTACATTGACAATTCTGATACCTGAGAATATAGATGATTTACTTTTGCTTTGTCAATTCAGATGTCATTTATTTATTTATTTATTTATTTATTTATTTATTCTTTTCTTGTTATTACTGCAGTAGCTGAAACTTTCAGTACAAGCATGAACAGAAGTGGTGAGAATAGGCATTCTTTTCTTATTTCTGATTATTTCTATAATTAATTATTTCTAGCATTAACTTTCCCAACATGAAGTGTAGTGCTCACTCTCACACTTCTGTAGATGGCATTTCAAGGTCAGGATATTGCCTTCTCTTTCTAGTTGTGGGGAGTATTTATCTGTAAGGAATATTGAATATCGTCAAATGGTATTTCTGTTTCTGTTGAGATGATATGTTTTCTCTCCTTTAACTTTTTTTTTTTTAAGGTTTTATTTATTTATTTGAGAGAGACATAGCAAGAGAGGGAACACGAGCAGGGGAAGTGGGAGAGGGAGAAGCTTCCCACTGAGCAGGCAGCCTGATGTGGGGCTGGATCCAAGGACCCTGGGATGATGACCTGAGCCTAAGGCAGAGGCTTAATGACTGAGCCACTCAGGCGCACCTAATCTAACTTTTTTAATATGGTGATTGCACTAATTGATTTTAAATGTTGAAGCACCCTTGCATTCCTGCAACAAATCCCACGGGGTCATGATGAATTATCATTTTAAATAGTGTTCATTTGATTTACCAATAATGCATTGCTTTATGTATCAAATTTCATGAGAGATATCAATATGTAGTTTTCCATGTT
Source organism: Mustela erminea (assembly GCF_009829155.1). Lineage (NCBI taxonomy): Eukaryota > Metazoa > Chordata > Mammalia > Carnivora > Mustelidae > Mustela > Mustela erminea. Next base: position 161,051,945 of record NC_045616.1, on the reverse strand, counting down.
TACATTGTTTTCGACCACTTTTATAATCAGAGTAGTACTGACTTCTCAAAATGAATCGGGAAATACTTCCTTGTCTTCATTTTTGGGGAAGACTTGCTTTAGATTAGTATTAGAAATACCACATATTTAAGGAAAACTGATATCTGCCAAAGAAGTCATGTGACTCTGAAAATTTCATCGCAAGTTTGGTGGTTTGTGTCTTTCAATAAATGTTTCCATTTTATGTAAGTTTTGAAATTATTAATGGTATAAATTGATTCATGCTAAACATTTATCCTCTATAGATGTTTATTATATTGATTTATTATCTGCAGATATTTTTAATATATACAGTTTTTTTTAATTTAGAGAAAGAGAAAGAGAGAGCAAGCAGGGGTGAGGGGCTGAGGGAGAGAGAGAAAATCTGAAGCAGGCTCCCCAATGAGCATGGAGCCCAGTGAGGGGCTTGATCTCATGCCCCTGAGATCATAGCCTCAGTCGAAATCCAGAGTTAGATGTTTAACTGACTGCACAACACAGGCACCCCCTCTATAGATCGCAAATATGCTTTTAATATCTGTAAAAATCTAAAGTGATGTCCTCTCCTAATAATAGTAATTCATGTCTTCTCTCCTTTTTCCATAAAAATCGGCTATGTCTTACCTCCTACTGAAGTCTGCAGCACTAATCCCTTTTAGCCACCTCCCTTGCTCGCCTCTGAGTCCACCTCCACCAGTGAACATCCAGGCATTCACCATCCATTGCTTATTTATTTAATTGGGCAATTACAGTGTATCCAGAGTAATATCAGAAGTGCTAAACCTCACCCACCCACGGGGAACAATTCTGTCAGCCAGACTGCAGTGCTCATGTAGTTTCTTTTGCCTTTGGCAGGATCTACTCATTTCCAAATCAACTAGGTCAGTGCTATCTCCCTGACCCAACTCAGTGAAGTTTTTTTGTACATTTGTCATACAGTCGGATTATTTTGTCACATTCTGTTTTCTAGGATTCTTCAATCCAAGTGATTGGTTATACACTTACATAAATTGGTGTTCACTCTTTGTGAAGATATGATGCTTGACACATATAGAGCATCATGCATGTGCCACCGCAATGCCATACAGAATAGTTTCAGTGCCCTACAATATCTCTCCTGTATTTCATTTATTCAGTCTTCACTCTTTTCTTCCCAGTGACAATTAATCTTTTTACTATCTTGGTATGTTTGCCTTTCCCAGAATGTATGTAACTGGAATCACAGGTTAGAGACTTTTCAGACTGGTTTCTTTCTTTCTTTCTTTCTTTCACACATTAAAGTGCCTCCTGTGTATTTTCATGGTTCAATAACTCATTTCTTTTTATTACTGAATAACATTTCACAATTTGGTTATCCACCTTATGGAAAGTCATCTTGGTTGCTTCTAGTTTTGGTGATTATGAATAAAGATGCTACAAGCAGTCACGTGGGAGTCATTGTGTTGGTGTAGATCCCAGACAAATTGGGTAAATACCTAGGAGTGTAATTACTGGATCATATGGGAATACTATGTCTAATTTTGTAAGAAACTGCCAAACTGTCTTCCAAAGTCGCTGTATGGTTTTTGTTCCGCCACCAGTCAAGAATGAGGGTTCCAGTGGCTCCACATTCTTGCCAGCAGCTGACATTGTCAAGTCTTGTTTGCTTTGTTTGATTTACGACCTTTCTAAATAGGTGTGCAGTGGTGCCTCTGCTATTATTTTTTAATAAGAAATCATGTTTAACATCTTCTCCTATGTGTATTTTCCATCTCTGGGACTTCTTTGGTGAAGTATCTGTTCAGATATTTTGCTCACTTTAAATGTTTTGCCTTTTATTGACTTTGAGAGTTCTCTAAATATTTTGGACACAAATTCTTTATCAGAAGTTTGTTTCACAAACATTTTCTAAATCCATGGCTTGTTTTTTTCTTATTTTTACAGGGTTGTTTGTCTAAGAGTAAACAGAATTTAATAAATTATAATTTATCAATATTTTATTTCATGGATTATGCTTTTTATGTTTTATCTAAAATCCCATTACCAAACTAAGGTCAAAACATTTTCTCCTAAGATGTTTTGTTTTGGAAGCTTTATAGTTTTGCATTTTCCGTGTAGGTCTGTGATCTATTAGGAGTTATTTTTTGTGAAATGTGAAGCTGTGGTAACTACCCTTTCATTTGTGATATTTGTAATTGCATTACCTTTAGATTGTGTGTGGCTGGCCAGGCCAGGATTGAGGTTTATACATTTTTATCATTTTTTATTCTAAGAACAAAGTTTTAATGTCATTTATTTTTTCCTATTATTTTCCAGTTTTCCATTTCAATGATTTCTTCTTCTCTTATTATTCATTTTATGCCATTTTTAAGGCTTAAACTAATCTTCTTTCTCTAGTTTCTCAAAGTGGAAGCTTAGATTATTGATTTTCAATCACTATGACTTATAATTTATGCATTTGATGTTATAAATTTCCCTCCGAGCACTGCTTTTACTGCATCCCACAGATTCTGCTTGTCTTCCATATCCATTCAATCTATCTATTCTAAAATCCATTTAAAGATGTTTTCTTTAATTCATGTATTCCTTAGTAGTGTGTTGTTTAATTTCCAAGTATTCAGGAATTTTCCATCTATCTTTCTATTATTGACTTCTAGCCTAATATCATTGCATTCTGGGGTCATAATTTGTCTGATTTATGTTGTCTTGAATTTGCTAAAGTATAATTTATTGGCCAAATGTGACCTATTTTGTGAAGTGTCCTTGAAAGCTTGAGAAAAATATGTATCCTGCTATTTGGGATGAGGTAGTCCAAAAATGTCAATTATACTAGGTTATCGATACTGCTGTTCAGGTCAACTATGTGTCCTCACTGTCTTTTTTTTTTCCCACTTTATCAATTACTGAAAGAGAGATATTAAAGTCTTCAACTAACAGTAAAGTTACTATTTGTCTGCTCAGTGTGATCTGTTTTTGTCTCACATATCTTGAGATTGTTAGATCTGTATACGTAAGTGTTGTTATACCTTTTTGAAAGCTTGCCCTTTCATTATTGCCTAACACACTCTTTATCCCTGGTCATTTGCCCTGATTTGAGACCTAATCCACTTGAAGTCAACGAAACTCCCTAAACTTTCTTTTGAAATATCCTTAATCCAGGATAGGATAGATAGATTCTAGTAAGTCTTTTTCCATGGAAAGGACTTTTTTTTTTTTAATGCAGAAACCCTGGGGATTATTCCTTTCTTTCCTGCCAATGTCAAGTGAGGATCTGAGAAAGAAACTAGAAATTCCTGAAAGAGACCTTGAAGGCAAAACTCAAGATGGCAGAGAGGGCGAGGGTGCCCCTCCAAAGACTAGCTTGCCCTCTGTCTTACCAATTTGTCGACATCTCTGTGGAAGTTTTCCTACCAGTTTGCAGCTTCAGCACCGGACACGGCAGGTCAGTGGATCCCGGCTCTGACTCTTGGATTCTTCTTCCTCTCCAGATTTCACAGTGGTGGTTTGCCCAGAATTATTTGTTCTATTATGGGCCCAAGAAAAGTAGCTGTATTGACATTTTTTCAACATTTTTTTTGTTGGTATAAGGGCCACTGTGACAACTTCCAAACTCTATGTTTTATAGCTAAAACCACAAATCTATAATAACTTTCTAAATTTATTTTCTGACAATTCCATCTGTCTTAGTCTGGATTAGTTTCAATTGATTGAATGGATTGTTTCTTCCTTCCTTGCATACTGATACCATTCATGTATATATCTTTTAAAGATTTATTTATTTTATTTATTAGAGAAAGATAGAGAGAACATGCAAGCAGGGGAAGGGTCCAGGGAGAGGGAGAGAATCTCTAGCAGAATCCCTCCTAAGCATGGAGTCCAACACGGGGCTTGACCTCACAACCCCGGAGATCATGACCTGAGCCAAACCCAAAAGCTAGTCACTTAACAAACCCAGCTACCCCTCATTCATGTATATTTCACCTTTTCAGGTACTGGATATTTTTATGTTCTTCTATTTTTTTTTTTTAATTTCCTTTTTCCAGGAGGAATTAGATGACTTAGTTCGTCCGGCAACCGACTCTTGATTTTGGCTCAGATCATGATCTTAGGGTCCTGAGACCAGCCCCGCTTCAAACTCCACACTTGGTGCAAAGTCTGCTGGAGACTTTCTCTCCCTCTACCTCTGCCCCTCCCCCTGCCCCCTGTCTCAAATTTTAAAAAATCCTTTTTTTTCAAATTTCTTGTAAATCCTTGGAATTTTTCGAAGTCTTACTTATAAGATTTGCTGTGACAGCCCAGAACAGTACTGAATGTAGGGCTATTTTTTCTCTACTATGAAAGCAACATCCCTTTGAAGCTCTTCCTGATGCCCTTTGAGTGATGTGGAAACAGGTAGTAGTCCTCGCCCTGTTTGGCTATCTAGTATTCTTCCTTCCAAACCTGCCGTGTGGTTCTTTCCCTCTCTCTTGTAGCTTCTTCACATGCAGGCATAGGTAAGTCCCTTCTCAATATGTGAGGTGCCGCCTGGAGGTCACCAGACCGCCCCCCCCCCCGGATGCTCTCTCCTCTCTGAACTCTGATTACAGATCCTAGTGTCTTGTTTTTCCTAGGTGTTCAGGTCCATCTGTTCAACTCAGGATCCACCAGGTTCTTCTGGGTCTCCCTTCCCTGCACCGTGTTCTGGAAACTCTTACCACGACCCTTTATTTCCAGCCCTCAGGAATCACCGCCTTTGTTGCCTATTGTCCAGTGCCTTAAAAATGGTTGCTTTATATACTTTGTCCACTTGTTTCTGGAGAGGTTAAATCGAGTTACTCCTTCTGGGGTGGAAGCATGCATCCCCATTTGTATGCATTTTTAATCTAATTTTGACTATTACACAAAATTCCCCTTGTAACTTAAGAATAAATGCTAAGGGAGAAAGAATTCTTTTTTTTTAATTTATTTTTTATTTTCAGCATAACAGTATTCATTATTTTTGCACCACACCCAGTGCTCCATGCAATCCGTGCCCTCTCTAATACCCACCACCTGGTACCCCGACCTCCCACCCCCCGAATGGGAGAAGGAATTCTTGTCTGTTTTCTTCCATATTCTTAGCACCTGGGACAGTGGCATTCAGGAAGATTTGCTGAATAAATTTGGTATTTGAGGTTGAGAGGGCTTAGTGATGTCTCAGGATTTCTCTTTAAGGTCATTACATGAAATAATCAACTTTATACATCTAGCTTCATAATAAGAGGATTACTGTTACTACATATGTAATTTTTAAGAGGCTGAGTCATGACATAGGCACAATTTCACAACCGGCCTTTTCACTTACTTTATCTTTAAATGTGATCTGCTATCGGGATACCTGCTCGGCACTTACCAGTGTTAGAATCAAAGCTATTTGATGCCATGGACTGAATTGTGTCCCCTACAGATTCAGAGGTTGGAGCCTATTCCCCCTTGTGGTGATGTTAGAGGGTGGGGTCTGTGGAAGTTAACTAAGTCTCCTTGAGGTCAGAGGGTGAGACCTCATGATGGGATTAGCGCCCTTCTCAGAGGAGACCCTGGAGACTTCCTTCCTCTCTCTCCGCTCTGTGAGGGCACTGGAAGCCGGTGGCTGGGAGCTAGGAGGAGGCTCTCACCACAATGTGACCATGCTGGCATTCTGGTCTCAGTTCCAGGCTTCCACAGCTGTGATGGAATAAATTTCGGTTGTTTCATTTGCACTGTCTACAGTGCTTGGTTATGACAGCCTGAACCGACTAACATACTTTATTTTCACAACACCGTACATTGTGCTGCTAGCGTAAAACAATAAGATGGCTCAGGTCATCTGCATTCTGCCAGTGGATACAACCTTCTGCCAGGTTAAGGGAAGGAGCAGCAGGAACAGAGAATTTCCACACTCCTAGGAGTAGCCTCTGCGTGGCGTTCTCTGGGCAGAGTGCTTCAGAGGGGAATGTTGGTGCGAAGAAGAACCCGTCTTTCAACCCCGGAGGGTGCAGGATGGCACCGTGCGCTGTGTGCACACACGAGCTGAGCTGGGGCAGGCGGGGTGAGTCTCTGCTCCTTAATCCCATCTCCAGCAGCACAGGTGATTTGAGAGGATGAAGTGTGAATGCAGGTGCAGGAGCAGCTGGAGTCCTCCTCGGCGCCGTAGTGAACCTTGTCTCCGTGGACAGCCGCGACCTTGAAACCGCAGGGTTCTTGGGTCCCATCAGCTCCTTCCTCTCGCACTTCCTACACCTGGGAGCACAGACGTGCTGTCCACCGAGTCTCACATGCCTTTCTGTTCTCCTTTCTCTCAAGGCCACTCTTGATTTTCTAAAAATGTCTACAGTTTTCTCTTCTTCCCCATACCTACCTCCCATGAAAGGTTAAAGGCTCTTCAAAAAATTCACAGCTGTGGTGTCTTTAATTTCCAGGTTATAGGCTCTCCAACATGATCATGGACAAATACTCCTTCTACAGATGCTGTTAACTATGGATTCATTTACTTGACTGAGAAAATGTCCCTGCCAGTATAGGAATTTTTGAAAGCACTTTTGCCCACAAAGCCCCTTATCAAGGACAACAACAACAGCAACGGAACAGCAAATAAACATCTTCACTTTCAGGGAGAAAGGAATCTAGCCATGAACAGTGCCCCTCCCCAGTCTGAGACCCAAGGCTGGATCTGGACACAAGACCCGAGTCTCCTCTGTGTGACGGAAGTGGCGTGAAGCGACTGTAGCTATGTAGCCTTTGCCTGTGTGTGTGGAGTGGGAAGGAAGGGTTTTTTAGGAAGAATTCCACAGCAAACAAAGCCCACATTACTATCCCAACAAGTCGCCCCCCTGAGGGAGTTCCGAAGCCTCTGGTGCTAACGCAGCCATCGAGGTGCCTGGGCAGGCTCGGTGACAGAGGAGCTACAACTGCTGAGTTTCTGGGCCTGCATGCACATCCTCTTTTCTTATACAGTTTTTAGCATTCTGACAACGTCTCTGTGATGCCCCCACTGAGATACAGGCATGATTAAAACATGTTCTCTACCTTGATGGCATTAATTTTATGTGTGTAAGTAGACAGATGGAATCAAATCACCCAAAGTGTTAGACCAGCGATGTGGTCCGACTGCTGCTCAATAACTATGCAGCAGAGGGGAGGGCAGGGCAGGAAAGCATTCAGAAGAGGAGATTTGGGCAAGGTCCTAGTAGATGCTCCAGATGGAGAAGAAGCTTGCGGGGCTCCCAGGCAGAGGGAGGAGCAGGTACAGGAGAACCAAGGTCCGAAACAACCCCGACGGAGAGGTGTGATCGATCAGACCTAGACTCTTTTTGGGACACTGACAGTAAATGAGTGTGAAGAGAGAGCTTACAGAACCCGTGACCATTAAACTGGATTCTATTTAGTGGTTCATTGGGTTTCCAAACATTCTTTTTTGTTTTCTTTTTGGTTAAAAAGTAGGGCCCTTTTAAAAAGATTTTATTTTTATTTGTTTAGAGCACTTTTAGGCTGACAGCAAAATTAAGAGGAAGGCACAGAGAGATTTTCCAGGTGCTTCCTGCGGCCACACGCACACAACTTCCCCCGCGATCGGCAGCCCCACCAGAGCAGGGCATTTGTTACAGTTGTTGAACCAAAAGCAAGACATCATTACCACCCACAGCGTGTCGTTTCCATGACTCCTTCTTCTTGCGATTGCGCATTACACGGGTGTGGACAACTGTGTAATGAGAGGTATTGATCATATCGTATGATGCGGAGGACGTTCCCTGCCTCGAACATCCTGTACTCTGCCTATCATCTCGTCCCCACTCCCCGACCTGGGCAACTGCGGATCTTCCTGCTGTCTCCAGAGTTTTGCCTTTTCCAGAACATCATAGAGTTGGAATCACAAAGGATGCAGCCTTCTCTAGATTGGCTTCTTCCCCTTAGCGACATGCATGCAAGCTTCTTCCATGCCTTTTCATGGCTTCACAGGTCATTTCTTTTTAGTGCTGAATAGGATTCCACTGCCTGGAGGGACCAGTTTTTTTATCCATTCACCTACAGAAGATATTTTGGTGGCTTCCAAGTTTTAGAATCTGTGAAAAAAACTTGCTGTAAATATCTATGTGCACAGTTCTGTGGTTTTGATTCATTTGGGCAAATACCAGGACATGCGGCTGCTGGGCCGTAAGGTTAGAGCCATGCTGGTGAGTGTGCGTGGTATCTCATGGCTCCGCTTCACTTTTCCTGGTGACACGTGCGAGGGGGCATCTTTTCTCATGCTCACTTGCCGTCTATCTTTCTCCTTTGGTGACGTAGCTGCTAAGACCTTTAGCTCATTTTCTGACTGGGCTATTTGTGTTCCTACTATTGAATTTTCAGAGTTCTTTGTACATTCCAGAGAACAATCCTTTATCAGAAGTGTCTTTCACAGATACCATGTCCCTGTTGCTGGCATGTTTTTCATTCTCTCGACATTCTCTTTCACAGAGCAGAATGTTGTTGTGTTTTTGTTTTTGTTTTAATTTTAGTTAAGCCCAGTTTATCCATTATTTCTTTCATGGGTTATGTCTTTGATGTTCTGTCTCAAATGGCATCACCGTTCCCAGTGTAATCTGGGTCTCACCTTTGAGAGGAAACAGGAGGGTATTAGTAATTTCTCCAGGACTATGAGCCTGATCTAGATGTTAGAATCCCAGAGTTTGCGACCAGGCTGCAAGTTCTTCACATAGAAGGTCTTTAAGTAGCAAGTCCTTGAGCACATACAGGTCCGTGCCATGTTGCATGCTTGTATGCAATGTAGCACACAGTTAATGCCTCACATCGACTCATTACCAGGATGCCTGGCCCACAAAGAACCACAAACAGGCCAGAGGATGTGAAATGGCTCCCCTGACAGCATCGGCAAACATTGCTTGCAAGCATGGGTTAGTGCCACAGAGCGAGTGGATCATACAAATTTAATTCTTTACTTGATTCCAGGGTAATTTCCCCATCAGCAGCAGAAGGTGTAGAAAGAAAACCTCTCGCTCAACAGTCCATGCTCCTCTTGTCTTGGTATTGATATTAATGCCAACAAAATTAGTAATTTGACAATTAGTTCCCCACTTACCTGAGAAGACATGAAAGGGAGAAAGAAAGTATTTTAACTAGATTATAATGTGGCTCTGACAAGTCAGGATCCTGTCATGTTATAGCCTCCCAACGTTAACATTTTCATGTCTGCTTGGCAGGTTATTAAAATAAATGAGGGTGCACTGGGCTGCCGCTGTGCTTGCCTCTAATGGGAGTTGAGGAATTTGCAAGCCACCGATGTAAATTGACCGATCTCAGAGACTGAAAGGATTTGGCTAAAGTGGACAATTAGGATCATTTCTGCACAGCTGAGTGAAATATTCCTTGTTATTTTAATAATTCAGGCCCAGGGTAATTTTCGGAGGCTGGGTTTGTCAAGATAATGTGCCTGTGCTTGTCTGCGTGTCATTTCTAACTCAATCCCACATGTTACAGGTGCAGCCTAGCTTACAAAACAGGAAATCATTCACTGGAGAATTTGCATATGGAATACAGATACACCGCATTTAGGGGAAGCGGACCAGGAGATTGACAGGGAGCCGTGGTGTGAATGCCTCACCATGGCGCAAGTCTGAGGGCTGATAGGGGCCGTACTGCTTTGTTGATGCAATTACGAGTGTTCTCAGACAATATACATATGCAAGTGTGGACCGTGTACAGCGTCATTCACCTCATGTAACCTGCAATGTTTGGGTTAAGAAGTGTGTGAAGGCTGGGTCCTCCCTTGCTGAAGATGCAAATACTTGCCTTTGGCTCGATTTTAGCACACAGACTGATAGAATAATAGCTTTAACTTCTTGAGAGCAAAACACATTTAGAGAATTATACATGAGATCAAGACAGAGAAATTCCGATGCCCGAGAGTTCATCAGTGCATTTCTGCAAGCAGGAGCTTGTTTGACCAGATGATGGGGTCCCCACAGATTAACACTTCACTTGTGATTACAATGATTGGTATAAAAACTAGAAGTGACCTCTTCTGTGTGTAGGCTTGGTGCTACAAGGAGACAGTCACGTTAATTTGAAATCAAGAAGCTATTAAAATAAAATTCCGATTGAAAATCTACCTTCTGCCAGCCCTGCTGGGGGCCCTATCATCTGTGTGCACTGAATGGACTCGGCTCAGGAAAGTCCTCACCATAACCTACCCACCCCCACCCCCGCCACACACACAGCTTCATCAGAACAGCTCTGCTTCTATCTCGTTTATTTTTTTCTGACCTCCACGCAGTAATTTATTTAAAGATAGAATTTACAAAAGAATATTGGCATCGAAAACAAAAGTATTAAAGCCAGTGTTTCTGGAAAAAGAGAGACTTGGCCAAGTAAGTGAACTTAGCAAGAGAACAGAGCCAGTGTTATTAGCTCACCATTCACTAGCATGGATTTCTCCAGCACAGTCATATGGCTCTGTGTCTGCCTAACGGGGTTCATCAGTAAACTTGGAAGGGTGTGTGGGAATAGGACTTGATATCTTATAAAGTGGAAATACCTGTAACAAGTGGGTTAGGACAAATAAATAAGTGTTGCATAAAAATCCCAAACTTTCATCTATTTCAATGTCGTTACAGCATCAGTGCCTTTTGCCCCTGAACTCTGATGGAAGATGGTGTTGTGTGTCAGAGAGCTCAGACATTACTCCCCACCCGACCCCAGTCCCACCTGCTTTGGACCTTGATACATTTAAGCTCTCAGGTTTTTGTTTTTTTTGTTTTTTTCTTGAGCCACTCAGAATGAAGGATTTGTGTGTTGAAATGCTGAGGAGACTCCCTTCCTGTGGGGCTCACCACCCATCACAGCTCAGCAGAGCTGCTGAGGCTGGAAGAGAAACCATGTTTCCAAATAGTGGTGTTTGTAAATTCTCTCCAGTATGTTCCTTGTAACCCAGTGACTGAACTATGGGAGAGACCCTTCTTCCTTGGAATTCTAGGCCAACAATTGGGAAACTACACCAGCTGAATCATGAACAAACAAACCAGGCACAAAGGCGACCCAGAACACACCTGACGTCTCCATGTGTCCCCCTGCCCCAGGAGAAGAGTGGCCCAGCCTCCTAGCCCCCAGTGGCTGCCTCGCCCCCGACAACTGAGTACCGCATAGTTTAGCACCTTACTACAGGATATGCCAGTTTCTGGGTGAGTCAGGTAATGTCAATAACTTGATGAATGAGCTTAATAGAATAAAACCTTGTTTCTCGTTCAGAACCTGGGCAGCTTGAGCGCGCTTCCTGGGTAACCGCTATAGCGTAGGACATCTCATCAGCTGCTCAGACCTAGGCCCCAAGACGGCACAAACCTCCCACAGCCCACTGGCACAGGGTCCCATGGCCCTAAACTGAAAAGATATCAGAGAAATAAAGCGTCTATGCCGGTCCAGGAGGCCAGTGACCAGCTAGCTGGTCTCGGCCACACAGGCCCACGAAGTGAAAACGGTGACGTTTCTAAACGGAGACAAGAAGGCAAAGCGATGCATTAAAGGGTGTGTGATGCAGGCGGACTACAACGGCGACTCCTGCCAGGTGGTGCATGCAGACCATCGCAGAAGGGCCAATGAGAGGCACCTCCCAGGACAGTTTGGAGGCAGCATCATTTAAAAAGCAGACATTTAAAAAAGAGCTTTGGAATTTTAAGGATTTATTTTGATCCTTCCTTCCCATGGCTTCCTCACCAGCCCGACAAGGACGTTCCTCCACACAGTGACCTTCTTGCTGCCCAGTTTCCCGACAAGGACGTTCCTCCTCACAATGACCTTCTTGCTGCCCAGTTTCCATGACTTTGCTCCCCACCTGCATGGGACCAGGCATGCCAGCTCCCGCGCTTTGTTGTGTCTTTGGGTCACCCGCAGTCCCTAGCTTCTGGTGAGAACAGAAGAGTCCTAGATATCCAGGACTAGAGTGTGTTAGCTCAGAGCATTTGGCTGTAGCAGGTGATCAATAAGTGAGTCAAAGTGAGTCGCCATTGATTAGCAAGAGTTTTACACTCAACTTTAAACTTGGCCAACGACGACACGGACAAGGGGGCCACTGGAGCTAAGTATTCTTTGCAGACTTCTCAGGATGGAACAAAAGTACCACAATTATAGGGAATCAATTCTGTGACTATTATGTTATGACTGTTCGATTACACACGTTCCCACTGGGAAAGTCTTCTCTTTTTAATTTGACTGAGAGAAGCAAATATCACTTCTGATTTGAAAATCCATAATAAATTGGAGACATCAGCTGTCAATGCTAACATATCTAGGAAGAAGGTCTGGCATTTCAATGAGAAGAAGGAAATTAAAGAACCGGTCCACGATCAGGAATCACTTTAGAACCTAATTGAATCATCTTTCATTGGCCTCATTTTGTCTCTGGTGTCCCAGAAAAGACATCAGCTGATGGCTGAGAAGTGCACTATAATACACAAAAGAATCTGTGTGTGTGCAGACATACTCGAGTCAAGGCCTAGTGCCTCCTTCTGGGTACCATTGCTTGCTTCCACCGACGCTCACTGAGGCATAGGTCCCTAACACACGGGAGACTGAACGTCGTGATGGTGCGTGTCTTTGTTTTACCAGACATTGCAAAATACATTCTATGCTGGCAAAGTCAAGTCTTGCAACCTTACAGAAATTGCAAAAACTAAACCTGAAGTATGTTTTAAATTTTTCTTGGATGAAAATCCTAATCTGGTCTCTAATAGCAACTTTGAATGCATTAGGCGATCCAATCCCTACGTCTCTTACAAGCTGCATTTGACATTTGTGGAGACTTACCCACCATTCAGCTAAGCAGGTTTTTCCTTTCCACCCCACACTGACAGAAATGTAGGGAAAACATCACAAGCAACAATGGCTTAGGGGTGGAAGTCCCTGTTAATCAGTTTTCTCCCCTCGTCTCAGTTTGCGATCTTCACTTGGTGTTGATTTAAGGGAGGAAACTTGGTATTCAAGGCAAATACTTATCAAAACACAATTTATTCAGAACAGCTTTCAAATGCAGGTTCAGAATATTTGCCTGAATAATCACTCGAGCGAAAATATGGGGGAGCTCAATTTTTTTCTCCACTGATTACTAATTCAGTGCTGGTATTTGAATGTACATTTTAACTAAGATTGTATCTGCTATGTTTTAGTTGCTCATCTAGATTCTTGTGCATTATATAGCTTATTTAAAACGTAGCCTTTTTAGGTTGTAAAGCATCGTCCCCACCCGTCTGGCCCTGATAGTCAGCCTCACAGCACCTTTCAGCTGCTTTCCATATTGGAGCTGTTCAAAGGCACTCGCTGTAAACACTCACATTCCGTTTAACCCTCTGAAGCCAGGACGGGAAACTACAAATGAAACAATTTATCTGATTCCTCAGTTATGTTAGGTTACATTTAATAAAAGTATAGACTGGAGCATGCAGTTGAGATATATTCCCCTCTCAATTTTCAATTTCTTAAAAATACCAATTGTTCTAATTTACTTTTCCTTCCATGTGCAGCATATGAGCGGGGGAGGGCTGTGGTCATGGGAGTGCAAAGGCACAGAGAAGCCTCATTTCTGCACCCAAGTGGCCCATATGCACACTGAAATGATAACAATTACAAGGAAAGGGATGTCTACTCTCTGATAAGAGCTCAAGTGCTTCTTGAAGATGGCATTGGATCTCACTCTGCCCAACATGCAGGGTTTAGATGGGAAGGACTCAAGGTGCATCGGGGACAGGAGCCTGCAGGCCGTATTTGGGGCATCTCAGATAATATGGCCCAAACTAAAAATGGAATTAGTAAAGGTGAGTGGGTGTTATTTTGGGAAATTTAAGTTGAGCAATAACATGAAGAGTATTGATGACCAGGATAAGGGTTTTAGAACCCTCTGGTGGGCAGTAAGTTCTCATCGCCCACTAATTGCCTGGGCTGTAAGATGAAGCACAGAAGGAACCCGGACGACATGGAAACAGTCATATTATCCAAGCTATCTTCACTAATTTTGTAAATACTATTTATTTATTTATTTTAGAGAGAGAGAACATGAGCAGGGGAGGGGCTGAGGGAGAGGGAGAGAGGCAGGATCTATTCGGAGCGTGGAGCCAGCTGTGGGGCTCAGTCCCACAACCCTGAGATCAGGACATGAGCTGAAATCATGAGTCAAATGCTCAACCAACCGAGCCACACAGGGGCCCCAAGACTACCTTTATTATCAATGGAGTCAGTATTTCCTGCACTCTGGGGAAAATGCCAAAATGGGAAAATAAGTCAACAGAGAGACAGAGCCTTCAGGCCATGGACATAGGGGCTGGACTTCAGAGGACAAAAGAGGTCAGAAGCCAGAGCTTCTGGCTTTGGACACATTTCCTGTGTGTCTATGCCGAGTGCGTACACATTCTGGCACAACATCCACAATCCTAACTACCCAAGGAGAAGCATGCTTCTTCTTCTTTGTGGGAGGTGGTAAGCAAGACCCCATGGCTTTTTGTAGAAGTGTGAGAATGTTACTCTGTCTGCCTTCGTCATTGCCTCTCTTTACAGAAACCCATCGTCTCAAGAATAAACTGGAGCATAACAAATATCATGGAGGACAAGGGTCTTAGAGAGGAGAAGAGAGTTGGGGTAAATTGGAAGGGGAGGTGAATCATGAGAGACTATGGACTCTGAAAAACAAGTGAGGGGTTCGAAGTGGCGGGGTGGTGGGAGGTCCGGGTACCAGGTGGTGGGTATTATAGAGGGCACGGACTGCATGGAGCACTGGGTGTGGTGCAAAAATAATGATACTGTTATGCTGAAAATAAATAATTTAATTAAAAAAAAAGAATAAACTGAAAACCTATACATCCTGGGTCACCTCTTCTTGCACATGGAGAGTGAAGATAAGTGAACAGAGAAGTCTCTGTTTACCTCAGAGAATTTTCCGTCTGTACAGAGGGCACCAAGCTCACATAGCCTGGCCAGTTCTCTGCCCCGAGAAGACCAGTGTGGGCGTTTCTGCTTCCATTAGCCCAGCCAGTGAATGCTAATATTGGAATAGGTAATTTGGTAACAGAATAATTCTAAAGTGAGAAGGAGAGAGTAAGAAAAAAGATAACTTTAAAAAAATTACTTTTAAAATACTAATAAGACTGTCTGTATCACCAGCCATCAGGGGAAAGATCAACTAATACATCAAAACCTCCAAGATACGGATGCTTCAGAAATGTCACCTCCTTCATGGAAACCCTGTCTTGTCAACTGGTCAGAAGGTTTCAGTGTTTAAACAACCTCGCAGCTAATCTGACATTGATATAAAACTTGCCATTTACATGAAAATGCCAGCCCTCACCCAGGACCTGATGTGGCTTTGCTGTGAGGGGAACAGCCTGAAGCATCTTGTGGATATGGAAAAGGTAGCATGCAGTGCATTTTATTTCAAACAGCTATAAAATACAGAGTGAGCTGGTGGCGAGGGTTACGATGCTAATATGTGACCAAACAGATTCACGTTAATGGAGCCAATCATCAGAGGGCCAGGAAGTGTCAAATAAAGGCCTTTGAGCAAAGAAAATGTAGTTTGACCACATTGATCCAGTGACTGCTAATGAACACAAAATACAAGTCGATTGGCCCCTTCAAATCCATTAGCAGAGGAGAAATCTATTCAGAAGTGGGGAGGAGTTAGGCTCCTCTGTGTGTAACAGTCGAATCTGAGTCTTTATTCTTCTTGAGGATTTTTTGCTCATCAAGCCCATGGGCTCCTAGGATGTGGTCTTTATTAAACTGGAAGGTAAGGGGCACCTGGGTGGTCCAGTCAGTTAAGTTTCTAACTTGCTTTTGGCTCAGGTCATGATCTCAGGGTCGTGGGGTCAAGCCCCCGGTGCGGCTCTGCATTCAGCAGAGCGTCTGCTTGAGATTCTCCCTGTCCCTTTGGCCCTCTTCCTGTTTGTGTTCTAGGCAAATAAATAAATCATAACTAAATGCATAAAAAAGATCTTTAAGATTTTATTTATTTGAGAGAGAGAGTGGGTGGAAGAAAGAGCGTGAGCAGGGGGCAGTGAAGGGAGAGTGAGAAGCGGGGAGCCCGATGCGGGGCTCGTCCAGGGACTCTGTGGATCCTGACCTGAGCCAAAGGCGGATAATTAACTGACTGAGCCACCCAGGTGTTCCAATAAATAAGATCTTTTTAAAATTAATTTAAAAACCAGCTTTTAGTTTCATTGATACGTTCTACTGTGTCTCTGGTTTCTGCCTCATTGATCTCAGCTCTAATCTTGATGATTTCCCTTATGTGTGGAGTGGGTTTATTTGTTGTTGATTCTCTAGTTCTTTAAGGTGTAGAGACAGCTGCTGTGTTCTGGATTTTTCTTTTTTTTTTTGCCCCTTTTAATTTTTTTTTATTATTAAATTGATTTATTTATTTTCAGAAAAACAGTATTCATTATTTTTTCACCACACCCAGTGCTCCATGCAATTCGTGCCCTCTATAATACCCACCACCTGATACCCCAACCTCCCACCCCCCGCCCCTTCAAACCTCTCAGATTGTTTTTCAGTTTTTTTGAGGGAGGCTTGGAAGGTTGATATCCAGGATCTAAAATGAACTCCTCAAACTCAACACACACAAAACAGACAATCATATCAAAAAATGGGCAGAAGATATGAACAGACAGTTCTCCAATGAAGACGTACAAATGGCTATCAGACACATGAAAAAATGTTCATCATCTCTAGCCATCAGGGAGATTCAAATGCCCTTCAACGGATGAATGGACAAGGAAGATGTGGCCCATATACACTATGGAGTATTATGCCTCCATCAGAAAGGATGAATACCCAACTTTTGTAGCAACATGGACGGGACTGGAAGAGATTATGCTGAGTGAAATAAGTCAAGCAGAGAGAGTCAATTATCATATGGTTTCACTAATTTGTGGAGCATAACAAATAGCATGGAGGACAAGGGGAGATGGAGAGGAGAAAGGAGTTGGGGTAAATTGGAAGGGGAGGTAAACCATGAGAGACTATGGACCCTGAAAAACAATCTGAGGGGTTTGAAGTGGCGGGGGGGTGGTGGGAGGTTGGGGAACCAGGTGGTAGGTATTATAGAGGGCACAGATTGCATGGAGCACTGGGTGTTGTGCAAAAATAATGAATACTGTTATACTGAAAATAAATAAAAAATAAATAGAAATAAAAATAAAAATAATTATAAACATTCGGGTGCACACAAACTGAGGGTTGCTGGGGGGAGGGGGTTTGGGAGAAAGGGGTGGGATCATGGACATTGGGGAGGGTATGTGCTTTGGTGAGTGCTGTGAAGTGTGTAAACCTGGTGATTCACAGACCTGTACCCCTGGGGATAAAAATATATGTTTATAAAAAATAAAAAATTAAAAAAAAATTAAAAAAATAAAAATAATTAAAAATAATAAAGTGGAAAATAAGATAGAAAGGAGGACTGACTATAAGAAACGGGGGTAACAGGAGCCCCCCAGCAGCTTACCACAGACTGCGGGAAGCGTGATGGGCACCAGATGTCAGGGCCAGACTGGCTCCAAGGGCACCTTCTGCTGAACAAGCTTCCAGAAGAGAGTCACCTAGGGGAAGCCTGATTTGGGCACAGAGGGTTAAAAAATATATTTAAAAATGTATATATTCATTGTCACCATATAGGAGTTTTTGTGACCCCTTAAGTGTTTATAATAGTAATCTTCCAGTCTTTTCAATAATCTCTGACCCTTCCTCAATTTATCCAGAAGCATTCCTATGGCCTCCAGAATATAATCAGACTATTAGGACATAAGTGGAGAGGTCACACAGGTGATGCTGTTTTATTTTTCTTCTTTCAGACACGCCACTGGAGAATCCAAAGAGATGAGCCCCAGCGGCATAGGAGGAGGTGAATGCAAGACACATAAGATCAAGGCACACCCTGAGTGGGTCCATATAGAGCACACCCTAAGAGACAGGTCAGCTGATCCAAGAGAGAGCATCCGTAAGCCCTGGGACTGTGGATCACAACAGGAACTTTGTATCTCCAACAGAATCAGATAAAAACACCCAATGCTCAGAATAGGTGGAGCTTGCAGGGCTGGGGTGACCCTTTTCTGAGACCTCTCATTCCAACAATGCCTCCAAGGAAAACCTCTGAGCAGCCAGACAAGGTTGCTCATACGGTCAGGAAAGAAATGGGGGCCACCACTGCAGACTCAAGTTTATTGCCCTTTACTGTCTCCAGCTTCACAAGATTCAGTCCTCACACTGGTCCATTGCATGGGGGACATCATACAGACTGGACAGTGAGCAGGAGCTTCTTATTACAAAAAAGAAGCACCATGTATGTCAAACTGCTGTGGGTTCTGAAGACAATGTGTTCCATACGCAGGAGTGCTGATGTGAGCCATATGGTGGGTGACATAGAAGGTTGATTGCTCTGAATGATGCCAGATCAAAACTGGTGTCTTTAGAAGGTCAGGCTCTAGTCCAAACAGCCCTTCCATTTAGATCTTATGATACATTAGACACTATGGGTTGGAGGCATCGGCAGTGGGGAAAGGTGCAGGTGATTTTTATGGAAAGCCCCAGTGGGAGAATGACAACATATGACCCTCAGATTCTGGAGCCATAACATCTGCACCAGAGAATTAAATGCATCTTGAGAGAGTTCTTAGTATATTAGTGGGCTCTGGTAGATGGAATACCTGACCACGTGGCAAATATAGACTGTGAATCCAGATTATGCCTTACAAGCAGGACTTTGTTACCCCTACCACATCACAAATCTATATGGATATCCTAACAGTTTGTTGTAAAATGTGAATATAACACCAAGGATGAAGCAAGCAGGACCAGAAGGCATGTGTGTGTTTCATGACCAGGTGATTTAGAACCAGTGGCCACCTACTGCCATAGTTGCCGGAACACCCTTACCCTAGTGTCTTCCTATAACTCTATAGTGGTCCTGTATGACCAGCTGAAGGATGGGGTAGCTTAGGATATGTATGCAAGCTGAAGATGAATGGCAGCCACAACACTGACACACTGGGGTGCCCAAAATAGACAGCAGAGGAAAAAAAAAATCTTTCCAATGGGCAGAACTGACTTTGTGTGGAAGGATATTAGAGCAATTTGAGAGTGTATACTTACTTCTGAACTGTTAGCAGTAGCCTGGCACTTGGTTGAGGACCTGGGATTGGGGAGTATTGGAATATAATAAGCAAAGAGCTCTGATTAAGGCAAATGGATGTATCCATATACAGGAGTGAGCATGATATGCGAAGATATTTGCATTACATGCTAATGCCCAGCAGAAGGCATCTATTATGGAAGAAGCATTGAACATACAAGTAGACAAAATAACTCAGCAGTCAATATTTATCAGCCATCATCATTAGCCAACACAGAATTTGCAAAATAGCATAAGAATAGACTTCATGATTATAGAGATGGAGGTTAAGCACTTACCAAAGCTGCTTTACCTACTGACTATTCAACATGCAAGGCACAAAGACCAGCAGTGACCCTCCTCCCCCAGTATGGCACTGTTCCTTGAGGAGAGCAACCAGCCATGATACGGTCTGGCAAAGAGACTCCACCAGACCTCTTCCATTCTATAATGGCCAGTGGTTTATCTTGACAAAAATAAAGGTGTAAATGTTTGTCTTTCTAGCCAGAAAATCCTCTGGCTAGAGATTAGCCCCAATCTCCAAGGAATTATGGATTGTCTAATCCCATACACACAGAATCTTATTTAAAAAAACAAAAACAAACAAACAAACAAACAAAAAACACTTCATAGCATGGAGGTATGGAGAAGGGCCATGGACCACAGAACCTAGTGGTTGTTTCATGCTCTGAACCTCTTATGGGCAACCCGCCTTGGGACGTTCTGGAATAGCGCTGTCTGTTTCTTGCCCCTTGCTATCGTTACATACTATGCTATGGAAGGCCACTTGCTGGACAAGAGGGTGATCACTATATCAAAGAATGGGTATACACTTCTTTGTTCTTCATTATTGAGAAAAATTATTCAATCATCTTCTCTTCTTGGTCTATGGGAAAATAAAATATAATATGGTAGAGGCAGGGTGATGAAGTCAAATGTGTCCTCTGGAAGATGGGTTCTGAAACTGACCATGCACCAAGATCATCAGGAGGACTTGTTTGGATCCAACCCTGAGTTCCTTATCTAGTAAGTCTGGGGTAGGGTTCAATAATTTGCATTTATAACACATGCCCAGGTGGCACTGCTGCTGCTGATGTAATCTGGAGACCACCCTTTGAGAACCACTGTTCTGAGAGGTGTTGTAGAGATATCTGCCTGGCTCACCTTAATGCATGGGAATAGACCCTCCCAGTGTCACCTATGTCTGTGTCATCTAACTCCCCTCCCATCCCAGAGGAGAGCCATCCAGGGTGCACATCTGGCACATGCTGTCTGATCGGTTGTTCTCCCAGGAATGTTAATTTAAAAAGGAAGAGGGGCAAGACTGGGAGTTGTCTAAAAGAAACACAGTGATATCAAGTGCTCTAATGACAGGACCCCAAACTTCAGCTGCAGAGATCCCAGATCTACCCTGGTTCTATTCCAAGTCTAGGTGTTTTTGTTGAATAGAACTGGCCACACGTAAAATTCACTTTATTGCAAAACAGAAATGTTCAGTCTTCAGTAATAGGAATGGAACTGAGATTATTTAGCACAGACATTGAGAAGATAGACAATGAGACAATGACCACGTTCTCACAACCAAAAGGGAGGCAGAATAAAGAACACAGTTGCAACTAATATATAGAAAGGAGAGAAAAAGACTGAACCTGTACTGATCAGGTCCTACTCACCACTGCCTTACTTAGAGATTTTGTTTCATATATTGGTTAGGGACACCAACTGCCCCCTTTCTCCCAGAACTGATGGGTTTCTCTGAACACTGGACACTCCGTGGTAAAACCAGGAGAGGAAAGTAAATCAAGAGAGTCACTCACAATACTCATGGCATTGATATTAAGGTAATGCCATCTGGAACACGTGGCTGGCTCAGTCACTAGGGCATGTGACTCTTTATCTTGGGGATGTGAGTTCAGTCCCCACATTGAGTGTAGGGTGTACTTAAAAAAAAAAAAAAAGATAATGCCATCAAGTTGAGAAAAGTTGCATGTGGACTTCTACTTACCAATAATGTACTGGGTAATTTGGCCCCAAACTTTCTGCTGAAGATAAATGAAAAGCTATACAACATAACAAAGAAAACTCCCTTTAAAATGAGCAAATATCTAATAAAGTAATAATATATCATTGGGCCAATGTTGGGTGGTGTTCTTCAGGGACAGATCCTAAAATAAGGAATCATGTGTAAGGGCTTTATTAAGGAATTTCTGTCTGAAACAACAGTGAGAGAGCATGGAAGTCAGAGACAGAACGAGGAGAGCCAAATGAGAGGGTCCTTTTGGACTTCAGCCTAAACTTTCAGGGAGCTCTAAGGTGCAGCTTATGCCTCTGAGTTTATCTATTCTTGAACCAAGTACATGTGCTCTTATACTCCCTCACCAGGGTCGATATTTAACAGCCATATTTAACATATTTAACAAAGCCCATATTTAACAGTCAGCATTTTGGCTCCTGAAATTAAAGGTGAATTTGCCCAGTGACCCTAGTTAGATCTCCCAAGAGAATCCCAGGTAAATATCATTACAAGTAAAGCTCACAGAAATATAAAAATAGGCACATAGAGCAGTGACACTAGTGGGGCAACATGGCCAGGGAGTTTGAACATATGTCAACAGAAACTTCCCAAACTGAAATGCAAAGAGAAAAAATAATGAGACAAATAGGAAAGAATATCCAAGAATATTGTGGCAATTATGAAAAGAATATGACATGCCTAATGACAATACCAGACAGAGAAAAAGAGAGACAGTGCAGAAGTAATGTCGGCACTAATAATAGTGAAGAGTATCCAAAATTAACGACAGACACAAGGTCACAGGCCCAGGAAATTCAGAGAACACCAAACAGAATAAACACTCAAAAAAACTACGGTTAGGTATATTCAAAATGGGGGGGAAAAAAGAAATAAATAAATAAAGAGAAAATCTTGAAAGAAGCCAGAGGAAAGAAATGCCTTAGGGAACAAAAATAAGATTACTCGAGACCTCTTGGAAGTCATGCAAGGAATAAGATAGTACAGTGAAATGTTCGAAGTGTTTAAAATGTTAAATGAGGGGCGCCTGGGTGGCTCAGTGGGTTAAGCCGCTGCCTTCGGCTCAGGTCATGATCTCAGGGTCCTGGGATCGAGTCCCGCATCGGGCTCTCTGCTTGGCAGAGAGCCTGCTTCCCTCTCTCTCTCTCTGCCTGCCTCTCCGTCTACTTGTGATTTCTCTCTGTCAAATAAATAAATAAAATCTTTAAAAAAAAATGTTAAATAAAAAATCCAACCATCTAGAATTCTGCATTCAGTAAAATGACCATTCAAAACTAAAGGAGAAATAAACACTTTCTCAAATATGCAGAAAAGGGATTGTGGAGCCAATAGACATATTTTGTAAGAAATGTTAAAACTTCTTCAGAGAGAAGGTCTTTAGGCCAGTAATTCATATCTCCATAAAGAAAGGATGTTCACCAAGAAAGTAATAAATGAAGGCAAAATAAAATACTTTATTTTTGTATTCTTAATATAACACATATTTGTTCAAAGCAATAACTGAAAGTGTACGGGTAACAATAGCACATGGATAAGTGTAATACATGACAACATTAGTTCCTTATAACGTGGAGAAGGAGGAATTTTGAATATTCATTTATAAGTTACCTGTGAACCAAAGTGTTGTTTGAAAGGAGACTTAGATATAAATGGGTATTGTAAAATCTGAAGCAATCACCAAAAGTTCTGGTGGTTAAACAATGAACATCTTAGTAACATGTGGGTCAAATAATAAGTCTCAAGACTTTCAGCATATCTGATCTAAATAGAAAATAAAAGGCAACTCACCAAAATGTATGAGATGTAGTGAAAGCATTATTTAGAGGACAATTTATAGCATTACATGATTATATTAGGGGAAAATGCATAAAATAAGGAATGCAGTCTTCCATCTTAGTAAACCCAAGGAAGAAGAATAATTTAAATCTAAAGCAAGCAGAAGAAAGAAAAAATTAAAAAAAATTTGAGATAAATGAAATTGTAAATAGGAAAATAGGGCAATTCAATGGAACCAAAACTGGTTTTGAAATGAACTGATGACATTCTAGCCAGGATAACAAAAGAAACAATACTTCATTAACATCAAAATTAAAGAGGGATCATCACTACTGATCCAATGGATGGTAAAGTAATAGTAAATTAATATTAGAAAAGTCTATACCACAAGTTTAATAATATAGATAATTTAGGTAATTAATTACAAGACATAAATCACAAAAACTCACACAGGAGAAACTGATAACATCAAAAGTCCTTTCTCTATTAAAGAAAGTGATCAATACTTAATAACACTCCTAAAAAACAATAAAAAAAAGAAAGCACCAAACCTTGAAAATTTCACTTGTGAGTACCATTAAATTTAAGGTAGAAATCGTACAAATTCTCAAAATTCCATCCAAAAACAAGGACAAAGAAGACAATTCACAGCTCATTATATGAGGGCACCATTACTCTAACACCAAAACCATGTAAAGAGTTATAAAAAGAAAACTGCAGACCAATACTTCTAATAGATACAAAATACTAGCAAATTTGTTAAAAAAAAAAAAGAAGAAAGAAAGAAAAAGTGCAGTATGACAAAGAAGGACTTATTTCAGGTATCCAAGGCCGGCTCAACATTTCAAAGTCAATCATTATAATATAGCAAGAGGGTGAGAAAGAAAAATTCTATCATCATATTAATTGATATGGAAAAAGCAACTGACAAAATCCAACACCCACTCTTGATAAAAACTCTCAGGAAAAGAGAAAATGAGGTAGATTTCCTTAACATGGTAAAGAACGTTCAAAAACAAACAAGGGGTATGTGGCTCAGTGGGTTAACCATCTGCTTTCAGCTCAGGTCAAGATCCAAGCTCTGGGCTGAGTGGGGAGTCTGCTTTTCCCTCTCCCTCTGCCTCCTGTCTTGCTCCCACTCTCTCTCTCTCAAATAAATAAACATTTTAAAACAAACAAATTTAAAATGTAGCTTACATCATTCTTAATGAGAAGCAACTAGATGTTTTTCTCTTAAGATCAGGAACAAGCCAAGGTTGTCTCCTTTAACCATTTCTGCTCAGCATTGTAGTAGAACCCTTAATTAATTCAATAAAGAAAGGGAAATAAAAGACATACAGTTTGGGAAGGAATAAAGCTTTTTGTCCTTTGTATTGTCATGAACAGAATCCCAGAAAGTCAACATTTGCAACAAAAATAAAACTCCTGTTACTAATAAGTAATTATTAGATGAGCTGTAGGATACCAGTTCCATATGCAAAACTCAATTGCTTTGCTGTATATCAACAATAAACAATTGAAAGTTGAATCCAAAATCAATTTTTACTTACTTTATCACCGCAAATATGTAATACATACATATACATCTAATAAAATGTCTACACAATTTATATTTAGAAAATGACAAAACTTTGATTAGTGAAATCGAATGAAGTCAATGATCTAAATTGCACAGTGAAGGAAATTATCAACAAAATTAAAATGCAGGGACGCCTGGGTGGCTCAGTTGGTTAAGCAGCTGCCTTCGGTTCAGGTCAAGATCCCAGCGTCCTGGGATCGAGTCCCACATCGGGCTCCTTGCTCAGCAGGGAGCCTGCTTCTCCCTCTGCCTCTGCCTGCCATTCTGTCTGCCTGTGCTCGCTCTCTCTCCCTCTCTCTCTCTGATAAATAAATAAAATCCTAAAAAAAAAAAAAAAAAAATTAAAATGCAACCCACTGAGCAGGGAAAAGATATTTGCAAATGACATATCCCATAAGGGGTTAATATCCAAACTATATAAAGAACTTATATGACTCAACACTAAACAATACATATACATATATATATATATATATATATATATACACACATAATAAAAAATTAAAAATGGGCAGAGGATCTGGATAGGTATTTTTCTAAAGAAGATATCCATATGGGCAAAATGAAAATGCTCTATATTACTAATCAAGAGGGAAATGCACATTAAAACCCTAATGAGATGTCACTTTACACCTGTCACAATGACTAAAGTTAAAAACATTGCCACCATGGAAACCAGTGTGGAGACTTCCCTAAAATTAAAAATGGAATTATCATATGATCCAGTAATAATTCCACTATGGGGTATTTGCCTAAAGAATACAAAAACACTAATTTGAAGAGATATATAAACCCCTATGTTTATTGCAGCGTTATTTAAAGTAGCCAAATATAGAAATTATCCATATACCCATCAATAGGTGATCAGATAAAGAAGATGTGAGATATATATATATATATATAATCATATATATGTATATGTGTATATATATATATATGTGTGTATATATATATATATATACACACACATGATGTAATATTACTCAGCCATAACAAAAAATGAAATCTTGCCTTTCACAACAATATGGATGGACCTAGAGAATATTATGCTAACTGAAATAAGTCACAGAAAGACGAATACCATATGATTATACTCATATGTGGAATTTAAGAAACAACACAAAGAAAACAGGCAAAACACAGACTCTTGAATACAGAGAACAAACAGGTGGTCACCAGAGGGAGGGGGTGGGAAGATGAGTGAAATACGGAATGGTGAGTAAGAGCACAGTTATCCTCATGAGCACTGAGAAGTATATAGAATTGTTAAATCATTATTTTGTGCCCCTGAAACTAATATAACACTGTATGTTAATTACAGTTGATAAAATAAATCAATAAGGAAATATTCTATATTCATAGATAGGGAGACTAGACATTGCTTCATACTCAATTCTTCTCAATATGATATATAGATCACAAATTCCATATAAAATCCTGGCAATCTAGTTCATGGTATTTTTTTAAACAATTCTAAAGTTTATATCAAAAAGCAAAACATCTAGAAGAATCAGCACAATAATGAAGACAAATAGAGTTGAGGGACTGACACTACCCGGCTTCAGGACTTACCAAAAATCTCAGTAACCAAGAAGGTTTGGTGTTCATAAATGTTGAGACACATAGATCAGTGAACCCCAGAGATAGTGAGCTCAGAAATAGATTCACAACAATGGTCTAATTTTCAAAAAGAAATGAAGGCAATTCAATCAAGGAAACAATAGTGTTTCCAAAAAAAAAAAAAAAAAAAGTCAGAAAAATTGGATGTCCATATGCAAGGAAGGAAGGAAGAGAGGGAGAGAGGGAAGAAGGAATGGTCAGGGAAGGGAAGGTAGGAAAAAAGAAGAGGAAGGGAGGAAGGAAAGGGAAGACAAGAAAGGAGGGAGGGAGAGAAGGAAGGAAAGAAGGAAAGAAAGAAAGAAAGAAAGAAAGAAAGAAAGAAAGAAAGAAAGAAAGAAAGAAAGAAAGGAAGAAAGAAGGGAAGAATGAGGAAAAGGAAAGATAAGAAAGAAAAAAAGAGAGAGAAAGAAGAGGCAAGACACAGAACTTATACCTTTCATAAAATTTAACTAGATTAATCATAGACTTAAATATAAGATGAAAACCTCTAAAACTTCCAAAAGCAAACATAGCAGAAAATCAAGGTGGCCTTCAGTTTGGTGCTAAGTGTTTAGATACAGGATCAAAAGCATGGATCTGTGAAAGATAAAATAGGAAAGTTGGTTTTTACAAAAATTAAGAAGCTTTGCTCCATGAAACTTAACTGTTAAGAGATTGAAAAAAGAGGGGCACCTGGGTGGCTCAGTGGGTTAAGCCTCTGCCTTCTGTTCAGGTCATGATCTCAGGGTCCTGGAATCGAGCCCCACATCAGGCTCTCTGCTCCGCGGGGAGCCTGCTTCCTCCTCTCTCTCTGTCTGCCTCTCTGCCTACTTGTGATCTCTGTCTGTCAAACAAATATTTTTTTAAAAGAGAGATTGAAAAAATATACATAGACTGAGAGAAAATATTTTGAAAAATCTATTATTTGATAAATAATTCTATCCAAAATATACAAAGACTCTTAAATATAATAAGAAGACACACAACACAGAAGCACCAGAATGACTCAGTCAGTTAAACATCAAACTTTTGATTTTGGCTCAGGTCGTGATCTCAGGATCATGAGATCAAGCCTTGCATTGGACGCCATGCTCAGCAGGGAGTCCATTGGAGATTCTCTCTCACCCTCTCCTTCAGCCCCTTCCCCAGCCCATGCACATGCTCTCACTCTTACTCTCAAATAAGTAAATAAATCTTAAAAAAGAAGAAGAAGAAGAAGAAGAAAAAGAAGAAGATGGCAATGACACACAACCCAGTTAAAAATGTACAAAAGATCTGAAGGGATACCTTGCCTAAGAAGATACACACAAGACAGATAAGCATATGAAAAGACATATGTCATTAAGGAAGTGAAAATTGAAACAAAGAGGAGCTATCATTGTATATGTATTAAAATGGCTAAAAAAAAACAAAAATTATAATACTAACTGCCAATAAGAACACAGAGTGATAGGATCTCTCACTCACCATTTATAAAATAATGCACAATCGGATAGCCACCTTGGAAACAGTTTTACACTTTCTTCTAAAGCTAAACATCATTCTACTATGTATTTCAGCAATTCTGCTCCTGGATATTTACCCAATGGAGCTAAAAATTTACAGACACAAAATACCTTTTAAAGGAGTTTTGTAGCAACTTTACTCATCATCTCCCAAACTTGAAAGCAGCCAAGGTAGCCTTCTGTCAGTGAACGGAGAGACCAAGTGTGATGCACCCATGTAATCTGATATGATTCAGTATCATTCAGGTGAAATGAGCTATCAAGCCATGAAGAATCAAATAGGCACCTTCAGTACATGTTGCTAAGTAGAAGAAGCCAGACTGTGTGACTCCAACCATGTGACATTCTGGAAAGGGTAAAACTATAACTGATTTTTTTTAAAGATTTAATTTATTTATTTATTTTATAAAGAGAGAGAGAGAGAGAGCATGATCCAGGGGAGGAGCAGAGGGAGAGGACCATGCAGACTTCATGTGGAGCCTGACATGAAGCTGAAGGTGCGGCTCTATCCCTTGACCTGGAGATCATGACCCAAACGAAAATTGAGAATCAAACTCAACTGAGTTTGACCTGAATGAAAATTGAGAGTCAAACTCAGCTGGCTCAACTGAGCCACCCTGGTGCCCCTATAATTGATCTTTAAGAAGGTCACAGTTGCCACAGAGTTGGATTGTGGGTAGGGGTGAATAGGTGAAGCACAGAGGCTGTTTAGAGCAATGAAACTCTTCTGAATGATACTCTGATGATGAGTCCATCTGCCCTGGTCCTTCCAGGTTTCTCTTCCTGTACATTTCCAGGTCACAGCCATTGTGTTTCCATTGGGTTATATAGACATTCCACGGTAGGAATGCCACCTATCATGGAAGCTTACTTTTGCCTATCATATGCCCTGGCGTTGTCTTTCCCTAGTCTGTGGCTAATCTGTGGGTTGCGAGTGCACTCAGTTTAGGGAATGTTTGCCATACAGAAATTTTCATCTTATTTTAATAAAGGAAAGCTATAGTTATTTTTCCCCATGTTCCTTTTTTTTTTTAATGACTTATAGAAAAACCCTACTGGTGGACAGACTGTATCTCCCTACATACAACTTGTGTTGTTTTGCTCATTTAGGTCTTTAATATATCTGTACTTCAATTAATTTCAATTTTCGATATGGGTAGCCAATTCTCCCACGATTTGCAGGGACCTATCTGCCTCTGTCCATTTCATACATGAATATATAAATGTGTGCTTGTGTTTCTGTTCCTGCACCTTCCATACTGTCCAGTCAGTTCATTTGTTCATCTCAAGTCCTACATGACATTAAATAGCACAACATTACAACTGTTCTTGCTGTTTGATGAGGTGAGATCCTCCCTTTATGATTCCTCAGAGTTATCTTAACCACTGTTGGACTATTACTAAGTTTTAGGAGGCAATCATCCAGTTTTGTAGAAAAATATGAAACAGATGATGTAAATAGCTTTGCATGTATTAAATAAATTGGAGAAAAAAATGATGCACTGGTCCTGTCCACTAATATGGGATGTTTATTTACTTGCTTTCCTTTCTGTCTTTCAGTAAAGTTTCATAGTCTCTATAATGAAGCTTTTATGTATTTAAATTAAATTTGTTATACATATAATTTATTTGTTGCTATTCTGAGCGAGATTTTTAAAATTACATTTTATATTTGGTTACTGCTTATATTTAAGAGTGTAACTGATTTTTTGTATATTGATATTTTATATAACAATTTCCTGAGCTCTCCCATTCTTACAGTTACCTCCAGATTTTCCTATGCTTGCATGGAGACAATTGTGTCTTTTGAGAATAAGGGCTGCTTTACATTTCACCTTCAATTGCTTTGCCTCACATTTAAAATTAGAGGATCTAGTAACAAGATTCACTTTAATAGGAAAATCCTTCAATATATGCAAAACAAAACAAAACACTTTCATCAACCCTTGAGGCTCCCTGGATTGCAAATCTTGGCAGTTACAATGGGCACTTGGTAGTTGTGAGGAAGGACCTCAGACACAGTGATCATGTCTGCAAACAAATTTCCTGTTAGGACAGATAGGTGGACAAAGAATTTAAGTCCTATCATGCCATCTTGCCCAAAGGCATAGCTAGTGAGTCATAGAAACACACCGATATTTGAATATAAATTAAGGCAAGATCCATTCCACAGAATTGGGAAAATGTCCTTTGGACTAGAGTCCTAGCAGCTTACCCAACATAACCCCGAGGTGCCACTGGCAGGCCCTCAATGGCCATGGCTGTCTTTCCATGGTCCATTTCCGTTTATAAGCTTCACTTTTTATTCCCCATTGTAGATGTTTAAAGAATGCACAGTGTGACCTTTGAAAAGGTTGCCTACGACTTTGCTCCTAGAGCAAAGCTTACATCATGACCTACAATGAGATCCAGCTACATAGGGCTTGGCTCCCAAACCAATGTATTTAATCAGACACAGTGGCCAGAACTCAAGCAGCCCTCTGGAAATGCAAAGGTTTTGCCTCCAGTGTTGGAGTGGAGTGGTAATATAACCAAGATGACTGCTTCGCCCCCACACCTCACTCTGAACTCATCATGGATTTCCATAGCCTTCAGGAAAAATTACTATCCTACTTCCACGATATAAAAATCATCTTCACCCACTATACTCCCTAAGGAACCACAATTGACAGTAATATTGAGCTGAAAGACACATTCTCTGATGCCTCCATGGTTTTGCACAAACTTCTTTTTCTGCATGAAATAATCAATTCCAGTATACCTGTTTCAAAGGCTCAGGACTTAGAAAAGTTTTACTGTGGGTCATCCTGCACTTGAGTTGAGCTACAATTTCTCTGCAGTCAGACAAGCCTTCTGGATCTTCTCAAAAGTCCCCGGCAAACAAGGCACCATTTTTCTCTCAAGCTTTGTATCTATATGGGATGTTGTTCCCTCTGCCTTGACAAAAAAGAAAAAAAAGTAACAACAGTGATTCTCCAGCCTCTGTGGCTCTGGTACATGTGGACCCTAATAACTCTACTGAAGATCCAGAGTCTGAGTACTAAGTGGGATGGTCATGGGGATAATCATGGGTCCTCACTTGGAGGAACCTTGGCCTTTGCTTTTCTCACGCCCCATCCTTTTTGTCTTATTATTTCATGTCATTTGTTGGCTGCCTTTCCCACAGGACTTTGCTGCCAAAAGTCATGTCTCTCTGGATTGCATCTTGACAAGAATGCTTCTTTCAAAGAATCCATTTGAAAACGAAACATCACAATGAATACCATGCTTTGCATCGCGTGGTGCATACCTGGCCCCTCCAAGGGACTAGAATTCCTCAAGGAAGTTCGGTGTGTTTTATGCTTTCCGCAAAGTGTGGTGGCTGGTATAGGTCCACGGAAGGTGATCAGTCAACATGTATTGGTTGAATACATAAATCTCTCCTTTCTGGGGAATTAATTTTTGGATTATTCTTTGATGTAATGTACCCTTGATCTTGTGTTTATTCTTTTACAATTGTCTCATGCAACTTGTAGACCCAATGGAAATGTAAATACTTAAAGGTTTCTCCTACTAAATAATCAATAAACACACACGTTCATTTTGACTGAGTGGTGATTGGCACAGTTCTTCATACGGTTAGTATACTTTTTGTGTAAGCTAAGGTCCCATATAATGGAGTCTCATTGTAACTACACTGAAACTAGAATTGCTTTATAATGAGAGAGAGAAGGAAAGCATGAGAAAAAGCAAAATGAAGGGAAAGCAAAGGAACCCAAGGAATGAGGGTGAGAGAGAGAGAGAGAGAGAGAGAGAATTCTTGCTGCTGCTAATTTTAACTTCAGTTTACTACTTGAAGAATGTCCTTTTCCTGGATTTTTTTTTTTTTCTAGGCTAAATTGGGTACCTACCATGAGCAATGCAATATGCTAGGTGTTAATCCTTCAAAAAGATTGGGCTAGTGGATAATCTTTCTTCTCACAATTTCAAGTTATTTTATAGGACAGATGTGATAAACACTCGATTTTCTAGTTCAGTTCTCAATCTTAAATTTATTGACACATTCTAAAGTGTCCTCAGGTCAGCTCTGGTTTCCCTTTCTCCCCGTCTTTATTAAAGAATAACTTCCAAGCAGCCACGTGAGCTACAGACAGACACAGAGATGAAGGCTAGATGGTGGTCTACTTAGAAAAATAGATTGAAAATGGTTTTGTGTGTCCTGTGAGGACGGGATGATAAAGCAAACCTCTGATTGGAAGATTGTAGGACCAGAGAAAGAAAAGACATTTGCTCAGGAATATAGCGATTTCTTTATTTGTTTTCTCTTATTTTCAAATCCATTGTGTATATTAAGGTTTGCCTTGGAGACCCTTAACCTGTCAGGATTATAAATGATTATTGAGTTTGCCTATCAAATATCCAGTGCTGATTGGCTCGTCTGAATAACCACACAGATTTGGAGTTATGGTCGGAACCAGCTATAAACTGATGGTTCCCAAATCTGTCATCCCCAGAGCCCCCAACTCTCACATCTCATCTCAGTCTGCGCCGATCTTGGCAGCACACCCTGGAAGGGAAGACACCGTCCTCGCTGTGTGGAGGCCAGAGCAGGCAGCGGGCGATTAGAGCTCTCTCCTCAGTTTTCCCTAACAGCTCATGTAATTCGATGCATCCCATCAGCTTAACTCACACTTGAGGCCGTCTCAAGGAAACCAAATGACACCTTTGCCTTTGTGTGGCAAATGGAATGGGGTGTCAAAAACACAGCTCTCTCTTCCTTTGGAATTCTGATTTTCTAATAAATTAAACAAGTTAAGAAAGTGACTCATGCTGTTACCAGTTTTCTACCATCTTTTCCTGTCTGCCACAACACAGAAGCATATGTTCTGTTTGAAAGCTTTACTTATGTATAACATTTTCTATAATTAATGATGTGCCAACACTGTACATCATTGTGTATGCCTAAGTCTTGTATCTACGTGAATGCCTAAGTCTATAGCTGTATCTGAATCCATCTGCATCTTTGTCTGTATCCATGTGTACCTATATTTGAGTCTCTGTCTGTATCCATATGTGTGTCTATGTGTTTGTCACATATGCATCCATACATGTGTCTACATCAGCTTCTACAGTTGTAACCTTATGTGTATCCATACCTGTGACCACATTTGTATCCATGTGTATCCACAGTATCTGTCTCTGTATCCACATCTGCATCTATATTCTCATCCACACCCATGAATTTAGCTGCGTTAATTTTAACGAACTGCAGGGATCCTTCCTCAGTGCACATACTCAAATTTGATAGTAGCTTTGAAAGAAAATTGCCACATCGGATCCTTAGTCATATTACTCCATTAAAAATTCAGCCAAATTTGCATCCCTCTTTATTTTTTTCAAAGAGGTACTCCCCCAACATGGTTTCTCACCCGCATCTGTTGCCACGTCCTTTATCTTTCTTACATTCTTCTTCAAATTTTCTCTACATTCCATTTTTATTGGTTTGTTTAAATCCAGTGTATGAGTCCATTTAAATAAAAATAGGGCAGCCTGACAAGTATTTGCATGGCATGAAATTACAAGCAGGTGAGAGTTGAACAATTAATACTTCTTTTTTCTCAGTGGTGGTACGAGCAGTGCCAATTTAATGCTGTTTAAGCTTATTATCTAATTGCATGCTTGTGCTAGCTTCAGAAACGGCATGACATGAAGGCAGACTTGGGCTCTGTTCCCTCTGCAGTAGAATATTCAATTATTTGTTCTGACTCATGTAATTCCCTGTATTCCAAGCTTGTTAATGTCATTACAGAGCTGAAATAAAGTGATTACTTTTAATGAGTATTTATCCAATAGGTAATGCAGTTCCTGCACCCTCCAGCTGACAGTGGACGAGCCTGGGTCCCTCTCTTCTTGGATTCCCTCCTCCAGAGTCTCCATCCCCCATCTCTTGACTTTCCTGTCAGGGAGGCAACATTGCATTGCGGTGGTCTGTGAAATACTGTCAGATGATGGGGAAGAAATAAAAATCTAAAAAAAAAAAAAGAAAAAAAAAGAAAGGGAAGAATTGCAACGTCCCCCGGCAGAGTTCCAGCTAATGACCACTGTTTCCACTCGCTGGCACTGATGACAGCTTGCGCTAAATGATAATGGCGTGCCTGCTGTTGAGTTTGCCCACTTATGTTATTTCTCTTGACATGGTTCTGGGGAAGGCCTAATTTTTTTGACATTTGACCATGCAAATTTGAGTCCTGATACATTATTCTGCATTTACATCCTCCTAGTGTTGCTGTTTAAAGTGTGCTACAAGCTGCAGGAGCTCAGCTAATAAAGGCCACTGAATGAAAGAAAGTTAAATATGACTGCAAGAGGGGGCTTAATGAAGGGCGGGCTCGTACATCTCAAAGATGACCTTCTAGAGATGAACGAGTGGAAAATCCCTTTTAAAGCAAATGGTAAAGAATGTAACATCCACTTTTTTTTCTAGAATATTTTTAAAGGTTTTTATATATATATACCAATGGGAGAGAAAAAAAGAGCCCATTATATATTACATGGACGTTTTTATACTCAGCTTATCAGTTAGTGTACTATTAACCAATTTCATGGCGGTGTTGACTTCTCAAACACTGAAATACATGATTATGCAGGAAGCATCTTGATTGCTAGACCTACTGATACAGTGTCTCTAAATTTACTGAGTAGTTCCACACCACCAAATGCCCTAGCTGTTGGGTCTCTGAGAAACCCTCCTTATTAAAGATTTCTGTGGCTTTTGAAGCAAATTAAACAATATACTGTATTGTCCTAAGCTATAGGCCAAAACTAGGGTATGATTTAATAAAAGTGAGAAAAAAAGAAGTAAATAGTAAATAATAATAGTAACAATATGAAACAGATTTTCGAACTATTAAAATGAGCACCTAATCCTAATAATGATAAAATATCAGTATTTGCAAATTTTATTATGTCCATCAACATTAATGTAGGTATTTTTAAATGTCCTTCCACTCTATAATGTTTGCAAAAAGAAAAAAAAGACTGTTTATTACTTGCCTATCTTTATATGTTTATTTAATAATCATTCACTTCACTACAATGGTATTTCTTCATACATTTTGAAATGCTCTATTGTACTTAGTCTCTCTTGTGGTTAAATGTATTAAAAGATATCATATAATAAGCAGTAGTTGAGATTTGTAAGGATCAAGAATATTCCAGAAAATCCTCTTGGTAATTATGGAATAGACACATTTTTCTCTTTTTCTCTCTTCCTCTCTCGCTCCCTTCACCCTCCTATCTGTTCTCCTTTCTTTTTCCTTCCTTTTTGTTTTCTTTTTTACATTTCTGAGCACCTATTATATTTTTGAGCATCTACCCTATCTATTTATGTCCATCACAATTTGGATCTTGGGAAGTTTACAAAAATGAATAAGACGGAGTCTCTGAATATAAGAATCTTATAATAGGGAGTGACTAAGCGAGTATAGTTGAAAAAAAATAAAAAGAAAAGAAAAAAGCTTTGCTTTAAAAAAATGTTCTTATTATCAGGAGGTTAAACCAGCTCCTTGAGATCAAAGTTAAAAAATGTAGCTGTCAATTTGATTTCTACGAATGGGCTATTTTCCTTCAAGTTTTCAGAGATGTGTGTGTTCTCACATGTGATTCTGTGCCTGACTGGTTATCATTGGTTGGTCAGTGCTGTGCTAATCTCTTACTTCCTCCCTGCTTTCATCTTCTGGAAAGCACCGGAAGAGACTAGAGCAGAAGTCACCACAGCAGCTGTGGGCTCTGTGGGTTCTTGTACTAGGGGGAGCATCAGGTACCGGCATTGACATTCCACCACCAGCCAATGCCGCACTTCCCATCAATAGCAACCACAAGCTCCAAGGCACCATGTTTGTTCTGAGACATGGACTAAAACATGTACTGAATGCAGACTCCTGATCCAAAGGAGGAAGCAGATAAGCATATGGCTAAGAAGCCTTCCTATCACTCTCAGAGTCATGGAAACATAGAGACCATGAATAGGGTCAGCGTACATTTTGTTTATTTTTTTCACAAAACTTTTAAGACAGAATTTATAATTTAATTTTAAATATGCATTTTTTATTTATGTTTTTAATTTGTTTTTCAACACTAATAAAAGTGAATAAATGGTACTCTAATAGCAAAAGTTGTTCCTCCAAAAAAAAAAAATATTGTCAAAGGAAGTCAAAAATTGGTTTTCTTTTGCAGAGAAAGTACATGAACCAAACTTCCTCACATCATTGTTAGGATGTAGTCTTTGGGAGAGCAATCATGGAGACATACATCAAATTCTCCCTCCCATCTTCCACAGCCATCACATTTAGTTCCTATAAAGCTATGTGGGCTCTGTTAGTGTGTTATTAAAGTAAACCCTCATCGAAGCTCTGAAGGGTCTAGAGGATTAAGCTAGAAGCAAGCATCATTGTCAGCCAGGAACAGCCACTCATGGCCTCCAGAGGATGCTGCAGACATCTCTGAATGGTCTCCAGTACGTCAGTGTATTAACCACCTACCGCTGCATACAGAAATGCCAACGAGCATAGAAACGTTGCTTTCTCACCTTTCAGGTTCTGTGGATCTGGAGTCTGGTGAGGTGGGAGTCTCACCTCAGGGTCTCTAGAACCTGCAGTCCAGATGCAGGCCATGTTTAGATCTCATCAAAGACTCAACTGGGGAAGGAACCACATCCAAGATCCCTCAGAGTATTTTAGTATAAGGTCTTTTGGCATCTGTAAAACAAAGAGCTAAAGGCTATTTGCTGCTTGGAGGTCAACCTGAGTTCTTCTAGGCCACCCACAGCTCCTTGCCAGGTGCCTCCCCTGTGGCAGCTGTCTTCTTCTGAGAGAGCAAGGACAGTCAGACTCAAGCAGGGAGGCCCCAATATACTGGGTGATCTCATCATGTAATTATGTGCCCGGAGCCATGCATATCTCCACATCTTTGCCATTATTCTGTGAGTTAAGTGTAATTCCCAGGCTCTACCAAGACTCAAGGGAAGGGAATTACACAAAGGCAGAAATACCAGGAGATAAAGAACCTGGGGTCCACCTCAGATTCAGTATAGCTGTATTCAAATATTCACTCAATATCATTGAGAGGATAGTAGGTATCAGGCAGGCAAAGGTGTAGGTGAGGAAGACATACCAATGAACAGAACAGTCATGGGTTTATATTATAAAGGGGAGAAAAGACAATAAAGGAATAAACAATAAACTATTTCTCATATTGATAACTGCTATGAAGCAAAGAAGAAACAGAAGGAGGAGGAGGAGGAAATGAGGAAGGAGGAAGGGGAGAGAGGAGGTGAGAACACCTAGCATGAGAGAAAACCCAGGGTCAGGTACTTACATTGGGCTATTAGAGAAGCACTGTCTGAAGTGGTGACAGGAGCTATGTCTTACATGATTGTAAAAGGAAACAACCTTGCAAGGACCTGCGCTAGAGCTTTCCAGCTGGAGTAACAGCAAGCACAAGGGCCCTGTGGCAGGAGTGAGAAAAGTGGAATGTGATGGGACCTTCTTGGGAAAGACTTATGCAGAATGATATGAAAGGCATGCAGGTGCCAGGAGGATATGGAAGCCACAGCGAGGGATTTGGACTTCATTCTAAAGGCAAGGAGAAGCCAGTGAAGAGACTGGACTTGAATGGGCACAGAGACACTTCCTCCATTGTAGAAAGTGTAGGAAGTTCAGTGACCAGATGCAGGTTGGCTTACATATTTGATGGCAGAATACCAAGACAAGTCACTCTACTTGAAACAGTGTTCTTAAATACAGATGAGGAAAGGTCATCAACCCCAGAGTGGGATGTTTGACCATGCTGAGGAATGGAAGGTGGTTGCTCAGGACAGTTGGGGAGAAACATGCTAATGCATACTCAAGACTGGAAGAGCTTTGAGGGTCAATGTGAGAAGTGTGGAAAGTACTCCCTGTAAGCAGGGTTAAATGTTTTTCTCGGAACATAGAGAACATGAACAGTGGGCTACCAAATGGGTTTTCCAGGCTTAAGTACTCTACAGGTGACTGAAATCACGAGGTAGCAAATGTATTTTTAAGAGGATGTGATAATGAAATCATAAGGTATGTAAACAAATGAAGAGAGTTGAGGATGTGCTGGGGGAGAGGTGAGCAGCAGTTTACTCAAAGAAAGGGCATCCGTCACAGACAAGAATTTAGGGTGGCAACTTGCATGGGAAGATGTCTAGATCAACGTGGAAGATTTGAATCAACATTTCAGAGTGGCATTGTTGCCAGGATGGCAAAGACATGAATGCAGCCCTGAGAGGCATGGTTAAGGTGAGATGTTTGGAAAGAAGACATGACCCAGTGTGGAGGCCCATTTTCTGTGGGCATTCATGTGAGTTCCTGGAGGAGTAGGTCAGATGCAAGGGTCAAGAGAAACAGCTTCACGATGTAGGAATTGCACTCATTAACAAAATGAAGGAAGGTCCATTATTGGCAGCCCATGAAAGGACATGTTCCTTATAGGAGTGGATTTTCTAAAAACACTTATTATTATAGCAGTTGTATATGCATGTCCTCAGAAAACTAAAAAAGTACAGACCAAAAATAAATGAGTTAAACACATTAAAAAACAGTTCCCAGGTGCCTGGGTGACTCAGTTGGTTAAGCAGTTGTCTTTGGCTCTGGTTGTGATCTGAAGGGTCTTGGGATGGAGGGCTTTCTGCTCAGTGGAGAGCCTGCTTCTCCCTCCTCCCCTACCCCCACTCATGCACACTCTCTCTCTCTCTCAAATAAATAAAATCCTAAAAAAAAAAGTTATTCCCAGACCATCCAGAGGTCACCAGTAACCTTTGACACTTTCTTCCATCTTGGCCTTTCCAACACACAGGTGTGTGTGCACACACCCACCCACACACACACAGGTGTCTGGATCAAAATGGGATCTTACAGCTAACGGTGCATACTCTTG
Source organism: Mustela erminea (assembly GCF_009829155.1). Classification (NCBI taxonomy): domain Eukaryota; kingdom Metazoa; phylum Chordata; class Mammalia; order Carnivora; family Mustelidae; genus Mustela; species Mustela erminea. Next base: position 161,013,381 of record NC_045616.1, on the reverse strand, counting down.
TTAAACTTTTGGTATATTTTTTCAAAGCTAGTGTTTTATATGTAATTTTTCCTAATTGTGTTTTAAAATACTCTTTCAATCTGTCAGAATCTAGTACACACTTTGCATTGTTATTTCATGTATATGTGTGTATATATACACACACATATATACATGTATACATGCATATACATGTATATATACGTATATACATATATGTGTGTGTATACGTGTGTGTGTGTGTGTGTGTGTGTGTATAACATAAATATTCTGATTATTAAAGAAACTTAGCCAATGTTCTGTAGAAAGAGCCACTATTTTAATTTATTTCTGCTTCCTCCTGGGATCATTTAATTTGTTCTTCATTCCCATATTTTCCTGAACTGAAAATGCAGTTTAAAGGTTTCACATTAGATACTGTTTTTGTAGGAAAAAACATAGGTGGTGTTGCATTGCTGATGTCAGATCGCCTGAGGAGACGCACACTACTCATGTGAGCCACCGCGTTGGGGCGGGGACAACATTTGTTCTTCCTTCACGGGGTGGGGGGTGGGGGGGCACCGCACAAATGCCCAGTGTCTTAGTCCACTCGGGCAGCCATAGCAAATACTACAGACTGGGCAGCCTACATGGCATAAATTTACTTTCTGATAGTTCTGGAGATTGGGAGTCCAGGATCAAACTTCTGACCGATGTCTCTTCTTACCAGGACAGAAAGCTTATCAGGTCAGGGCCTCATCCTTATGACCTCATTTGACATCAGTGACTTCCTTGAAGGAAGATCTCTTGGTAGATCTACACTGGAGCTTAGGGTTCCAACACATGGATTTTTGTGTGTGTGGTGGGGGGGAGACAGAATTTAGTCCATAACACCAAGTTACCATCATCCATTCACTTAAACATTTTATTAACAATTATGAAGAATTAACAATTCATAACAATTGTCTCCAATCAGTAGCTAAATTAGTACTTCTAAAATATTTTTAAATTCTGTCATTATTTTCATATTTTTTCACTGGACATTTTTAAAGAACCCTTCACTTTTAAAATACCATTGGTTGTGGGCGGTGGGTATTAAGCAGGACACGTACCGCCTGGAGCACTGGGTGTGGTGCCTAAACAATGAATCTTGGAATACTGAAAAAGTAAAGTAAAATAAAATAAAAATCATTGGTTGTATTTTTTATTTTATTTTTCTCAAAGATTTTATTTATTTATTTGTCAGCGAGAGAGAGCACAAGCAGGAAGAGCAGCCGGCAGAAAGAGAAGCAGGCTTCCCACTAAGCAGGGAACATTATGTGGGACTCAATCCCAGGATCTTGAACTCATGACCTGAGCCGAAGGCAGATGCTTAACCAACTGAGCCACCCAGGAGCCCCAAAATGTCATTGGTTTTAATGAGAGACCAAGGAGTTGGGCTACAGGTGGAAACACTGTATAAACCACAGGAAACCATGCCATGCTCTCCTGCCCTGCCATCCGCCTTCCCAGTCAGGATCCTTTGGGCCAATGATCCATGTCCTATCTGGTGACACCCCTGCCGCCTCTGCCCTTCAATCTGGGATCATTTAAATGATCCCAAAATCAAATAAAGCAGGAGTGCAGGCAGGTCTGTCTGAGACACTTGCCTCACACTCCATCATGAAGGAAATCCGGTGGGTGTAGAATCACTGTTTAATCCTTTTCTACCTGCTTTCAAGCTGTCTCTTTAGTTACAAGTTTTTTGTGGGGGGTTTGTTGTTGTTGTTGTTGTTTTAGATTTTATTTATTTGAGAGAGGGACAGAGAATGCACCAGAGGGGCTAATGTCAGAGGGAGAAGCAGACTCCTCACTGACCAGGGAGCCTGAGGCAGGACTAAATCCTGGGCTCCAGGTTTATGACATGAGCCGAAGGTAGTCGCTTGACCAACGGAGACCCCCAGGTGCCCATCTGTAGCGATGAGTTCTACATGGCACTTCCTTCCTATTCACTCAGCGTGGTGTTCCCAGAGCAGCTGGACCCTGTGGGTTGACATCTGTAAGACAGCTCAAAACTGTTTTAGCTTTCCTTGTTTTGTTTTCATCCGTTCTTTTTTTTTCTTTTTCTTTTCTTTTTTTTTTTTTTTTTGAGGAGAGTTAGTTTTGACTGTATGGATTAGTGACTTTACAAGCTTATACTTTAGTTGCCTTTGTTTTCAAATGTTTCTTTTTCCATTCTCTTTCTTCTCTCATTCTGGGAACATGACTACACATTTGCCAGGTCTGATGTTGATACCCCACATTTCTCTTACGTTCTCTACTTTTTAAATTCAATTTAATCTCTATGATTTGATTTGAATCTTTTCTATTGAACTGTCTCAAAGTATACTAATCTGTTTTACTGAGTTCAGTGAACTTTCCATTCTTCAATGAATTATTAATATTATCTTGCACTATAACAATGTTTGTTAAATTTTTATACATTCTTATTATTGCTAAATTATATCTATTGTTAAATTGTATCTAATTATACACATATGTATATAATTAATATAATTATTATTAAACTAAATAAATATATATGTTTTTATTTTTGATTACTGGATATGTCATTAAATTCTTCAAAGAATTTCATTTTCATTAATTCATATTTGCATTTCTTGCAATTGTCTTTTTGTATGTGATAAGGATAGTGTGTACAGGATTTTATATTGAGTTTTTATTATATATTTTTAATTACATAACCATTTTTTTCTCATTTAAAAATTTGGGCTTTTTAAAAAATTTTTTTTAATTTCTTTTCAGCGTAACAGTATTCATTGTTTTTGCACAACACCCAGTGCTCATGGAATCTGTGCCCTCTCTAATACCCACCACCAGGATCCCCCAACCTCCCACCCCCCGCCCCTTCAAAACCCTCAGATTGTTTTTCAGAGTCCATAGCCTCTCATGGTTCACCTCCCCTTCCAATTTCCCTCAATGTGATTTAATTGTTATTAATACTATACTTCCTTCTGTTTCACATTTTGGGGGTCAACTTATTTCAAGCTTTGTTTATTTTAATCTTCCTCTCCTTCCTTTTTAGGAGCAATGGTTCTGCTTATTTCTGCTAATTTGCCTCGATTTTTAAGGTCCAAGATGACATTCTATATAATTGTATAAGGATGTATCATCTGCACATTTATGGTTTATTTAGTTTAATTTCTAACACCTCTTTTATAAATACTACTTCTGTCTCCTTAAAATGTTCCCCATCGGGGCGCCTGGGTGGCTCAGTGGGTTAAGTCTCTGCCTTCAGCTCAGGTCATGATCTCGAGGTCCTGGGATCGAGCCCCACATCAGGCTTTCAGCAGGGAGCCTGCTTCCCTTCCTCTCTCTCTGTCTGCCTCTCTGCCTACTTGTGATCTCTGTCAAATAAATAAAAATAAAATCTTTTAAAAAAATGTTCCCCATCTTCCCTTTCCCTTTTATTCTAGTATATTTTAGGTTCTCCTCCATTCCACACTTCTCCTTCCCCTACATTAATTGGGAAATCCAGCCATGGTTTTCTCCTTTATGCTTCTCTAAGATAAATCATTCAAGTGATATTTCCTTCATAAAGTATACACAATCATAATTGTGCCCTTGCACTGAGATGTTTCTCTCACCTGTACTCTTTTTCCTGAGGTGGAACCTTGAGAGTATCCACAATGACTCTCCTTCTCGAGTCATGGATCCACCACCTCTGGTTTTCTGATGGTTTCAGAATCAGAGTTCTGTATCCTTTGTTTTTAGGAAAATTTACTGATTACTGAAATTACCATTCCCAGTTGTATCCTCATAATTAATTAAGATTTCTATTTTTTTAATTTAATTTTATTTGTTGTGTTCCAAGATTCATTGTTTATGCCCTATACCCAGTGCTCCATGCAATCCATGCCCTCCTTCATACCCCCCAGCAGCCTCACCCAACCCTCCACTCCCTCTTCCAAAACCCTCAGTTTGTTTCTCAGAGTCCACCGACTCTCATGATTCATCTCTCCCTCTGATTTCCCCCAATTCACTTTTCCTTTTCTCCTCCTAATGTCCTCCGTGTTATTCCTTATGCTCCACAAATAAGTGATTCCATGTGATAATTGACTCTCTCTGCTTGACTTATTTCATTCAGTATAATCTCCTCCAGTCCCATCCATGTTGGTATAAAAGATGGGTATTCATCCATTCTCCATCTATTATGGAGGCATAATATTCCATTGTATATATAGACCATATCTTCTTTATCCATTCATCCGTTGAAGGGCATCTTGGCTCTTTCCATAGTTTAGCTATGGTGACCATTGCTGCTATGAACATTAGGGTACAGATGGCCCTTCTTTTCACTACATCTGAACCTTTGGGGTAAATACCCAGTAGTGCAATTGCAGGATCATAGGGTAGCTTTATTTTTAATTTCTTAAGGAATCTCCACACTGTTTTCCAAAGTGGCTGTACCAACTTGCATTCCCACCAACAGTGTAAGAGGCTTCCCCTTTCTCCAAACCCTCTCCAACACATGTCATTTACTGTCTTGTTAATTTTGGCCATTCTAACTGGTGTAATGACAATGTGGTTTTGGTTTGAATCTCCCTGATGAACATTTTTCATGTGTCTGTTAGCCATTTGTATGTCTTCATTGGAGAAGTGTCTGTTCATGTCTTCTGCCCATTTTCTAATGTGACTGTCTGTTTTTTGAGTGTTGAGTTTGAGGAGCTCTTTATAGATCTTGGATATCAGCCCTTTGTCTGTAATGTCATTTGCCAATATCTTCTCCCATTGTGTGAGTTGCCTCTTTGTTTTGTTGACTCTTTTGCTGTGCAGAAACTTTTGATCTTGAAGATTTCTATTTTTACAGTGCATAGGTTTTCTCATTATTGTATCTTTCCAATCCAATCTTGCCCTGTTTTCATTTTTCTCCTGGTTCAACCCTTTTGGATACTTTCTAGACAAGAATCGTTCATACAGAGGACATGAGCTTACTACTTTCTGAATATTTTCACATGCTAAAATGTCAAAAATTATTTTGCTTCTGATCAGAAGACTGAATGATGCCATCATTTATTAAAATATTGGTGAAAAACATTAATTTCCTCACAATAAATGAATACAATCCAAACATCTCAGGCTTCCATCATAGCACATGAAATGTCTACAATATATGGATTACCTATGTTTTGAAAATATTTATTTAAAAATAACAATAAGAAAACTTTGATATTTTATCCTCCTCACTGGAGTGTAGGAATATCTCTAGAGTATTATAATTATTGTATTTCTTCATTCGTATTTCACTGTAATCAGAATGAGTTCTTGACCAAAGAACAAAACATTTTTGTCAAATCAAGCATTTTATATTATTATTTTTTCTCCTTTTGTTTTTTCTCTTTCTTACTCTAGAACTCCAAGTATATTTTAAATTTTCATCAGTTTCCCCACCAATATTTCAACTTTATATTAGTGATTCTAATTCTTTTTCATGTTTGCTTTTTTTCCACTGATAAATATTTTCTGTTTACTACCACAAAATCTTAATTTGGTTATTTCTAAAAAATTGTGTGTCTGCCTCACAGATTTAAAAAGCAGTTTGGGCTGATATTGGGACAAGGATAGTATCCACATATGGCACCCGATATAGGAGTCAGTGTTAATGGCAGGTGACAGATGTAAAATAATGATAGTAGTAATAATAAAAATAATAATAATAAAGTGTCAGTCCACTTTGTTATAATCAAAAAGTAAGGCAGGCTTAGCATAGCTCTCAGATCTCCTCACAAGGGCATTTCTTCAAACAGGCCATCTTGAGCCTCCATAATCTCTCAGAGACATTGTTAAACTTCACAATAGAGTGTATATTCCTCTGTAGCACTTACCATAACTGCTATCACAACATTATTTTGTGATTTTTTGTGGACTATCTCCCCAGTTGATGGCAGGCTCCTTGGAACCAGGAGTAATGTGTGCATCTGGCATTGTGTCTCTTGCCCTACACAAACTGCCTCAACATAAATGTTTGCTGAATGAATGCATGAATCACAATATCCAACTTGGGCAAATGATCAACACTATGGAATTCTTGTATTTGTCTAGGAACTGAAGCAAGCCTTGAACTTCTCCCCTAATGCACAGCTTCTTTGGCTGTTGACCAGAACCATGATAAAGTTCTCTGATGTCCAAGGCATTTAGTGCTGATGCTTGGCCTGGGTGGGGAGGACAGGGGAGAGGACTTTAGCACAGGGAGGTCTGAATGCTCCTAACTCTTCCTTCAGGGAAAGTTCCCAGGTGTTTTTGTTATTGGAGAAATTTGCATCTCTAGATGGCCAGCCTGCCATTCTGATACTGTCACCCTCACAGCACAGGATATGGAAAGCTAGTTGGACATTACTTTCAGCCTGACGAGCAGAGCAATCCCGCAAGTATGTTCAGGAAGGACTGGGTGCATCATACTCCAGCAAGCAGGGGCCTTCTCTGCAAAACATCCACACATCCTTGCTAGAGAAAAGTCAGGTTAATCCCTCAACCCATCTAAGTACACATAACTATAGCTCAGGTGGTCCCCTTTCTCTGCATAACCTCAGCAAAGAGCAATAGAGACATTGGATAGTAGGTTTAACATATGGTTTAAGTCAAATAAGTCATTACATTAATTTACCCAAGAAGGTGGCATTTCAGCAGAAATGTGCATGAAAAGTTATATGAAAAAGAATATTCTAACTACAAACAAGACTAAATGCAAAGGCAGCAAGACAGGCCCATGTTGGTCATGTTGGAGGAACCTCCAACCACATGTTGGAGGCCAGCATGGTGGGAAATGTGTAGCTTCTAACACTTTTTCTTGTTATTTTTTCCTTCTCTATGCCTTGCTAAGCTTCCACAGTTAAGAGACATTCAGAACTCCTTGGAGGAGATTTATAATTCTATAAGGACATATGACAGTTGTCACAGGGCCTCACTTCCCTATTCAAGCTTAAGGGGGAAAGGTAGAGTGAGCAGAAACTAGAGCTCAACATTCAGTGTGGAAAACATTGATGGCTCCCCTCAAAAATAGCTCATGTTCCCCAAAACCTGCCAAAAGTGATATCACAAAGGCAGGCAGTTGTACAGCACCTGAGCTAGTACTTAAAGGAGCAAGAAACAAATTTGTACTTTCACAGCTATTGATTGATATGAAGTTCCTACTTGGTCCTAACGTGGTCATGAAGTTACCCGCACTCTCAAATCTTTGCATAAGAGTGGGAGCTACACTCATTCAAGAGGGATGGAGAGGAGGAGGTGTCTGACAACTCCATAAAGAAACTCGTATAAGGGCATCCCATTCGTCATACTGTCACCAATTTTATAGTTAATCCAGAGTCTGAAAAGATCTTTAATAATATTCAAAATCTAAAATGTGGTTCTCAAAACACATTTCAATACATCAACATTCTTCAGGATTTTATCAGTGGTTATTACCACTCTGTCAGCGACATGGAAATCTGTTTAAGCCTCTGCCACCATGGTGAGTTCATAAAAGTTCTGAAGAATGTGTGTGGTGGAAACCTGATTTAGTGAAGGATTACAGGGATATATGCTGAAGGAGTTATTCATAAAATAAAATGAATAATTATAAAATTATATAAATTACTTATGTAATAGTAGTGTAATTTTTATATAAATTATAATAATAACAAGAGTGACGGATACAAACACCAGGTGGTCGTTAGGGGCTGTGAGTGATGTCACTTTGATAAGAAAATGAGCAGTGGAATTTTTCACCTGAGAGAATCAAGAAAAATATGTTTAAGTCAGTGTTAGGATTTAAATTAAAAAATAGAAAAATAACCACTGATAATAACATAACTCTAGAAAAAAATCATGGGACTGACCTGAAAAATTTTTTAAATCAGATGAAGTATTTGATACTCAATGTTCCCAGACTGAGGAGAATAACAGAGACAACACTTTTACATTGCAGGGCTTGGCAACATCTTGGCACCCAGTTTGCCCAACACTTTGCCTACTATATCCAGTGATATTGGTTCTGGATTTCTAGAGAAATGGGGTATTGGAAATTCAATACTTTGTACCCCAGATCCCTTGCCCTGAAATGCATCTCTGGACCAAGACACACTGATTCACAGATTACATCATCAAGGTGTCTAGTCAGAAACTACGAAAGATGAGATGCACAAGTGAATTGAGCATTACGCTTGGTCAATATGAAGAGCAACGGTTGGCTGGAGCCTGCAGCACAGGGAGGTGTCAATCAAACCTGTTGACAAATAGCACTACCATAAAACAACAGAGATGGCCACTAGAAAATCCCCAGGTATGGCAGTCAATGAGACAAACTTATCTCTGGACAGGAAGCATCTTGGACTCATGGAGCTTATACATAAATGGACAGAGTACCAGCTGGTCGACAGACACCATGTCTATGTTGAGATGACTCACAGCCCAAAGGGAAAAATCAGGAGCAGGTGCATCAACTTTTGTCGAGTTTGTTAATAGGCCACACTTCAGCACCATGGCCAGGGAAATGGAAGTGGCCTGGAACAATGTTGACACATTTCATAACCAAAAGGTTTAAGTGGAGATTGACTCCAGAGCCATAGAATATATAAGGAGCAAAATACCCATGAGAAGTTGAAGGGACTGAACCATGCAGGGTGGACAAGAACCCACATCAGTAAAACACTCAGTCACGGGGCACAGGCAGGAATTTGGCACCCCAGTTGTGCCCTGGCCTGATTCTCTCCACATCTCACAAAACCCCAGGACTTTTTTAAAAATAACTGCATTGAGATACAAGTCCTATACCATACAAATCATTCCCATAAAGTGTACAGTCCAGTGTTTTTTAGTGTGTTCACAGAGTTGTGTAACCATCACCAGAATATGACTTCATCCACCTGATTATACGTTCACATACTTCATTTTGTAGCATGCATACCAAAATTAGATGAAATGTTCATACCCTCGTTTTTTTTTAATTTATTTTCAGCATAACAGTATTCCTTGTTTTTGCACCACACCCAGTGCTCCATGCCATCCGTGCCCTCTTTAATACCCACCACCTGGTTCCCCCAACCTCCCACCCCCCGTCCCTTGTTTTTTTTTTTTTAAAGATTTTATTTATTTATTTGACAGAGATCACAAGGAGGCAGAGACAGGCAGAGAGAGAGGAGGAAGCAGGCTCCCTGCTGAGCAGAGAGCCCGATGTGGGGCTCGATTCCAGGACTCTGGGATCATGACCTGAGTTGAAGGCAGAGGCTTTAACCCACTGAGCCACCCAGGCACCCCTATACCCTCGTTTTTATCCATTCACCTGTTGATAGACACTCAGGTTGTTTCTACTTTTTGAACACTATAATTAATGCTTCTATGGATATTTGAGTACAGGTGCTTTGTTTTGTTTTGTTTTGTTTTGTTTTATACATAGGTTCTCATCCCTCAGAAATAAACACTTAGAAGCAGAATTCCTGGGTCATGTGTTAACTCTCAGATTGATGTTTTGATAAATGGCTTCACTATTTTGTGTTGCTACAATCAGTTTACGAGGACTAATGTTTCCTCATGCCTTCACCAACATATGGTACTTGCTTTCTCACTACATCCATGAGAGTGAGTATGAATGGTATTTCAGTGTGGTTTTGTTTAGTATGGCTCTATTTAATGAGACATGTCAACAGGACTGTCTTACGTTATTTAAATTTTTTTTCTTTAATTTTTTGTACATATTTATGACGGCTTCATTGAAGTCTTTGTCTGCAAAGTCCAACATCAGAGCCCTCTCAAAGGCAGTGTCTGTTTGCTCTTCTCTTCTTATCCTCGTTTATAGATCACATGTTCACCTATCTTTGCATATCCTATTATTTCTTTTGGACATCTGATATAATCTCTTATAGCAACTCTGGAAAGGATTCTTCCCTGTGACTTTTTGCTCTTGCTGTTGTTTGCTTTCTTATTTACTTCTCTGGTAGAAAAAGAAAACCAACCAAACAAACGAACAAAAAACAAAAGCAAGGCAACAACAACAACAAAACACCACCTAATTCAGTACTATCTTTCTCCCACAGTCTTCAGCCTCTGAAATTGCTCCTCAGAGGGTGCATCCTGAGCAAATGTGGGGTCTTTCTTACCACCAAGAATAACTGTGGGTAACTTTTTAGCCAAAGTCTTTGGAGTGTCTCTTTCTGTAATTTTCTCATTAAGCATCAGGCTCATCTGCCTTTATGGGTACCACACTAAACCACTAACTTCCACTAATTGCTGCCCACCTGCTAGCTGTTTTCAACAATGTTCCACAACATAAATTTCTCCACAAATCAGACCAATTAAATCTGAGACTGCTAAAATGCAGGACCTCTTGATAGTTTCTTAGCCCCTCAGAGGGCTTTTTTTTTTTTTTTTTTTTTTTTTTTTGCCATTGCTTTTCTTGATCTCTCTGTCAAACTTCTAGCCAGTCCACTGTTTCTATTGTTGCTACTGGTGTCTCAATACCACAGCACCAAAATCTCCATTGTTTTCAACAAAACCTTTAGGCATGAAACTCCCCACAACCTGTTCCAGATGGTCATTTGACTTGAGGAGACCATAAACACTACTCTTTTCTCATGGCTTCATCACCCCCTGCACAGAATCTCTGCATCACGGCCTTGGGGATGGGGTATCTTCTGAAGCAGGCACCCTGCTCTACAACTTGAGCGCTGAACATGAATGGTAACCCCAGGCTTGTGGTTATCAAGTTCCTGAACGCTTATTATACCACATCCAAGTTAGAGCTTCTGTCCCACAAGTTGAGGCTGGTTGGAGGGAAAGCTCTCCAATTCAGCTGCCAGCACTTTCCTGAAATACAGCTTCTGCATCATGATGCTGCACAGAATGAGACAGGACAGTGGTCTTCCCCTTTCAGAATGAAACTATAGCTCCAGCCAGAGATGTAGGGGAGAAATCAGACCTGGTTTCTTGGTCACAAGCAGCTGGTGTACATCTCTCATGACACCAAACTGGGAAAGGATATTGGAAGGGGGCCGTGACTTGCATGCCACAGACTCTCATTGCTCTTACTGGGCCATAGTAGATTTTCTTAACCCACTGAGCCAGCCAGGCGCCCTCATAGTAGATTTTCTTAAATAAATGTTTCCCCATTTGCTGTATATCCTCAGGACAATTTCCAGATACTTTATATTTTTATTTTTTTTAGTTATATTATGTTAGTCACCATTGAGTACCTCATTAGTTTTGGATGTAGTGTTCCATGATTCATCGTTTGTGTGTAACGTCCAGTGCTCCATGTAATCCCTGCCCTCCTTAATAACCATCACTGGGGTCACCCATCTCTCCACTCCCCTCCCTTCTTTAATTTTCGTTTTCATAATTGTCACTGGTTGTATGGGTATTTCACCTAATAAGAGGCTCCACTGAGTTTCTCTCATTGCCATTCCAGAGATCCCTCATCTTGTGTATTTTTTTGAAAGGAGAAACTGAATTTTAAAAACTCACACAAGAACAGATTTGTGTAAGTCTAGCATTGGTGTAGTAAAACGATTATGAAACCTGAGCTATTTCCTTTATGATAGAAAACTGTCACAAAATATACTTGGCAAATACAGTAAAATATACTGAGGAATTCCTCTTTATATCTCAAAGCAATAGTCACATATAACATTAGCCGTGGGAAATGCTAAAATATTTTTGACACCGTGACAATGCCGGTCATATCGTAGTATTAAAGTGGAGCACCAGCACCCCCAGAAATTAACCATTCCCTACTTCCCTAACAATGGGACATCATCTTCCTAGCAATCTTCTATCACCTCAGAAACCGTGATGTTGCTTTGAAATAAGAGTGGCTTCTCGGGGGTGCCTGGGTGGCTCAGTGGGTTAAGCCTCTGCCTTCAGCTCAGGTCATGGTCTCAGGGTCCTGGGATCAAGCCCCTCATCGAGCTGTCTGCTCAGTGGAGAGCCTGCTTCCCCTTCTCTCTCTCTGCCTGCCTCTCTGCCTGCTTGTGATCTCTGTCAAATAAATAAATAAAATCTTAAAAAAAAAAAAAAAAAAAGAATGGCTTCTTCTGTGAAAAATTCTCTGGGTCCCCTGACCAGCTGGAAATCATGCCTTGGCCCAGTAACTGTCCATGTGTTCTTGGAGACATCTGAGATCTGCAGCTAGGGCCACTGGCCACATAGGAATTAGAGTCTGCCAAGTGCTTACACAGCCTTTTATGCCATTTGCCCCCCTCTGTTAGCCTGAACTTACCTTCAAAATAAGTGATTCCACCTATAATAGCCCCAAATTGTGACCTGGAATGTGCCCAAAGTGGTGTGCCATGGGGCCAGATCACCAGGCTCTCTATCACTATACACATAATACAACCATCTAAGCCTGTTGCTAGGGTCCCAGGGTCAGCCAAGGGATCTTATCTTATGTGAATTGATGGTTACAACCAAGAGTCTTACACCTTTCTATGTCTTTTGCAGAATGTCATCTCGGGGAAAAAACAAACAAAAAACAAACAAACAAACAAAAAAAAAAAAAACCAAAACCAAAACCAAAAACAAACAAACAAAAACAAGACAAAACAAAACAAAACAAAAAATCCCTAGGAGGCCAAGCTGTGCCCAGGGGCCCTAGTTCTGAAATCCATACCTGGCAACTGCTCACTGTTCTTCAAATTCTCAAGGATCTAGTGACTCATGAACTCTGTTGGGATTTCCAAAATCTCTGCTATAGCTGGTAGTCTTGTGGGCACCTGCCTCATTGAACAAGGGGACCACATGTTAGACTGAGGAAGTGGGAGGGCCTTGCTACATTCCCCTGGATACCTCAGCTCTCCTGAGCAAGTCTGCTTGGAAGAAGTACAGTAGGAAACCATGTACGATCATGACTCCATTTCTGGTTTTGTTTGTTTTCAAATCACTTTTTTTTTCTACTCTTTTTCCTCGTAGGTTTTCAGAAACATTTTAAGGAATTATTCTTTCTAACAAAGCTAACAACATAAATACAAATAGATAATCTTCATATATATGTATATAATAAATATATATAAACCAAAATAAATGTATGTATATATATATATATATATATATATATGAAACAAATCCATGTATATATACATGGATATATTTCTTGAAGATAAAAAAGACACATATATGGTCTTGAATAATGCTGATATTGATGGTGTTATCTTTGTGGTAGGACACAGGATGTTGTTGGGACCAGAGTTTGTAGGTAAAGTTGGTACGAAGGTTTCAATCTGGAGTTAGGGTTTGGAGGGTGGTGTTATACTGCTTCCTTCCCAACTTCCTCAAAATGCCCCTCTCTTGCGAATTCCCTAGACAGGGCCAGGGACTCCTCAGACCAGGCAGTTGGTTCTGTCTCATGGCTCATGTGTCTCTTTTTCTGCTATTAAAAAAAAAAAAAAAAGTCCCTTTCCCCCGACTTCCGGGTGGTCACCGCATCTCGTGCTCATAGGAGGGTCCGTCTTGTTCCATGTCTCTGTGGTCTCTGCCTGACCCCCGGTAGCAAGGGCATTGGCTTGTGATTTGGCCTATAGTGCACTATTTGATTCTTGCTTAAATGCTGTGAGCGAGTTGTGATTATTTTCCTCCCTTAATAGAAGTAAAAACCGCAGCTTCGATAAGCCAGGGTCTTAGAGCAGGTAGAGGGAACTCCGTCGCCATTTTATAAATAAATGTGTGTGTGTGTGTGTGTGTGTGTGTGTGTGTGTGTGTGTACATATATATATCTACCGTTGTTCAGTTGTTCTGCAGCCAAATGACCCCCTACTTCACCTTGCTAGCCACTGCTCCCTGAGAATCAAGGCCGACTGGTCCCTATGAGCTAAAGTACCACCGCCTATCTGGTAAATGCATATAGAAAATGCAGAGAGTTAAATATAATATGTCAGAAACATTAAACCAGTGTATGAATGGAGAGTGGGAAAGTAAGATTTAACTTTAAAAGGGAATTTAAATCTGGCTATATTATTATCTACTTTAGGGCTCTTTAAAATTACGTTGGCAGGAGCCCTGAGTAGTATATCCACGTTACCGTAAATTCCACTTAGATCGTGATGGGGATTAGTGTGAATCAAAACCCAAGCCCTCATCCCGTGTGGAGTGGCAAACACTCACGGCAGCCTCATTTCTACTAATCTGGGGCTGCTGAGTGATCTTTGATCACACCAAGTATTACAGATGGAAAAGTACTCTTTTCAAATCCCCAACGTGTTTCCAACTGTCAATAAAATCCTTTTTAAGTGTCAAAAGCAATTGCTGTGGTTTACACTTACACTGCTAACCATAGCAGCACATTTCGGGACTTCTAAAGCAAAACAACAACCAAATGGCGTAACTGCGGGCCAGAATTCTGACAGGCACGTTCACCCCCAGCTTTAAAGGCATTAGGGATTCATTTCTAAAAATTGCCATTTATGTTAACTGCACTTTAAAGATTAGGTATTTCACTCAGAAATATCTTATCTGGGAGGCAAAACAACCCCCATTCCAACCCTCGAATTAAACAAACAAATTGCACAGGTGACATGTCTAGCCAGATGTTTAAATCCACACGGAAAATGAAACACTGCTGGTTCCTAGGACATGTGATAAAAATTTTAATATTTGGAAGCAAGTGAACAAAGGATGTCTTACATTTAAAAGACGACTTGAATGCAATTGGATTCTTCCCCATAAATTATACAAGGCGATGGTTTGCGGTAATTGATGTAACAAAGTAGCAGCTCGAAAGAGAGCCAGGGCCCTAAACTAGATGAAGTAAGCAATCACGCTTTCTATCAGAGAGCTCCGTCGGTGGGGAAGCCGTGGGTGCCAGACAGAATCCACAAAACCCTGTTGCACTGAAGCATCAGAGGTCTTGGTCCTATTATCTTTCCAGGATGCGCATGTATAATAAAGCTTCTCCAACAAATGAAGGGGGGATGTTTCTGGCAAAATGAAAAATGGTGATAAACTATGTCCAGATGATTAATTCACGGAAACTCGCCATCACACAGCGACGACATATGCCCATCTCCTCTGTTGTCCCCTTGGAGATTTTCCTACTAAACGTATGTGCATATTTTTCATGGCTACTGATACTTGAATTGCAGCCGGCTCCCATGCAGAACATGAAACACTTCAAACTGCATAATGCTGACTAAATTATCAAGTCTCCAGTGGCCTGGGGGAGCAGTAGCCATAATAATGAGTGTGCTTAAGTGGTTGGTGTAGATCTGCTCGGCCCGTAACTTTAATGCCCCGACTTATCAGGTTTTTTCTTTCTTTTTTTTTTTTCCCTCCCCTCCTTTCCCTGCTAGCGATTGTCTCACATAACATTACTGGCCACTTTGCATTGGGGGAAAGGCACTGATCTGTCACCGTAAATGAACGTGAAGTGAGAGGAAGGGTACTGATGGCCAATTTATAATCACGGTTTCATCAGACGAAATTGCCGCTTGGCATGTTATCATCTGTGCTTAGTCCCCCTTATTTAACTGTAAATAACACAATGATCGGTGCCCATGACATCAGAAACTTAGTGTTTTACTTTAAATGATATCTCCCATCAGTACATCTAAAATTAGGGCGTCGGCCTTCAGTGATTTCTTGTCATTTGAGATATTTTGCATGAATCATTTTCTGAAGACATGAAACGCTATCCAGACCTGCACGCGTATATTTGCTGGGTTAGTGATTAAGAGTCCTTTAAAACTCCAGGGGTGCTCTGTTCTGGCGGCACAGTGCTTAGCATGGGATTCAGAAAACCTAGCTCAGTGTTGGGACAGCAGTGCTTTCCGTGTTGTTGGCCACGTTGTGGAACTACAGTGTGCCCGAGGTTGGTGAAGTAACTGTTTTACAGTTTTCCTCATTCTTTTACCGGAATGCCAGCCCCGGCCACTACGACGCCACCACGTGGCCAACAAAGAGGACTTGCCCATGAGGGAAAGGCCCCCCAGCCAAAGAAGGTCAGTGGGGGCTAGATGAGAGAGGACCGTCTAGTGGATTCATGTGTCTTTGTTTCATGCTCGGGTCCAGTCTCCTCGACACCACACTGCCCTCCTCTCAGGCTCTGATTTGGGAATGGCGAAGCCAGCCGGCGTCTCCAGGCCAGGCCCAGGCCTGAGTCTTAGGCAACGGCGTCCCTCCCTCATCTGGCCACGTGACTGCCAGATGGGGTGCTTAGGAGCACTGGATCGGTGGAAGTTCCTTCAGGAAAGGGGTGTACTCTTGTACGTGGGGTGGCCCGCAGGATGAAAGGTAAGACCGGGACATGGGATCCACCGTTTGCCTCTGAGGGTGAAGATGCTGCTTGGGAGTCAGCAGCCCAGAGGCAGAGAGAGAAGAGTCCCCATGGTGTCCGGGTCCTGGATGGGCATCACGACGCAATACTGTGACTTTTATGCTTCCACCGGTTTGAGTTGATTTTCTGACTTGCAACCAAAATCACTCTGACCATGGTAGCCCCTTGCCCTGGATCTCAGTCCCATGGGAGAAAGGGCTTTTAGGGGGATCTCGGTGTCCTAACAAAATGATCAAGATCCCACGGCCCTCGGAGAGCAGAGATATGAGAAAAGTTAATCTCTCCCAGTGCAAAGAAAGGAAACAGCTCTGGCCCAGACCTGTGAGCCCTAAGATGCCTCGTGGGAAGCTTTGATGAATTAGTGAGAGGTAAGAAATGTTTCCAGTGATAGTACCAGACAGAAAAAGGTCTGAAAGTTTCTGCTTGTCAACCGCTTTTCGCCACATGGTTCATTTCCAGGGTCTCAAACAGGATGGAGCTCCCATTTATTCTTGGGGTATCACCGCCGCAGAGGGGATGCTGGAGCATGGGAACAATGGCGCAAAGCCCATGCTGGAGAAAGTGGGGTTCTTGTTGTGCCAGGCAGTGAGGTCAGTACAGCAGACGCTCCTCTGCACAGACCTGTCCCTCCTCCTTGATTGCTGGTCCGTTTAGTTAAAAAAACAGCCTCCCTCTAAGGAACCCAGCCCTCAGGCTCTGAGCAGAGCCTGGATAATGGGAGAAGCCATTCTCCCCATGAATAGAGCTAGGTGCACTCAGAAGACTCAACAGCTTCCTTTTCATGATGCTCAGAATCGGGCACAAACTGGCCCAAGGAAAGAGACAGTGAGAGAGAGCAGGTAGACGGTGGGTTCTCTGAGGTTCTCCGACCCCCCCCCCCCACCCCAGGAATCACTCTGCTTCTCCAGGTCTCATGAGGAAGCACCATTGGCCAATCACCCAGCTAACAGGATTTTATGACTTTTAACCGGGTTGACTTAATAGCCTCCTGCCTGCCCTCCATGCTGATGCTGGAGATTTTTCTGTTTTTATTTGTAATAGTAGCAGTGTCTTTTTAAATGTTTTTAGAAGATTTTATCTATTTATTTGAGAGAGAGAGAGAGAAACAGTGTTTTTTAAACTGCAAGTTTTCCCTCATGGAATTTCAGTTACATTTCTTGGAGATTTTTTTAGTTCAGTTTTGGTTCTAGATGCAATCATTTTCTGTTTCTGAAACAATAACATACCAATGAAAATGAAATTAAGTAATTTTGCATAAGGAATAACTTTTCACACCTTATTTTAATTTGAAACCCACCCTTGCAAGTTTCAAAGAATGAATGATGCTTACATATTATTATGGGAAGGATATTAAACTCCCAATCCCCAAAGCAATCATACTGGGAAATGGCCCTTTGGGAAGTAATTAGGCCTACATGAGGTAATGAGGCTTGGGGCTCTGTAATTGGATTAGAGTCCTTATAAAAAGAGGACATCAAATTATCTCTCTCCACATAAGCACAAACAAGAGATCCCAAGATAAGGACACAGCAAGATGGCACCCGTCTACAAGCCAGGAAGAGAGTCTTCACCAAGCCCAAGTCACTCAGCCCCTTGGTCTTCTCTTTCCAGGCTCCAGTCCTGTGAGAAAACAAACTTCTACTCAAGACATTTGGTTTAGGGTATTTTTCTAGAGCAGGCCAAGCCAAGACATGTACAATATTTATTGTTTTAAAACATGATGCAGGGGCACCTAGGTGGCTCAAGTCAGTTAAGCATTCCACTCTTGATTTGGACTCAGGTCGTGATCTCAGAGTTGGAGAGCAAACCCACGTGGGACTCAGCACTCAGTGGGGAATCTGCTCCAGCTTCTCTGTCTCTCCCTCTTCCTCTGCTCCTAGACCCCCTCTTGCTCAGATACTCTCTTTCTCTCTCTCTCTTTCTCTAAAATAAAGAATCTTTTAAATCTTTTAGATAAAATCTAAGTCTAAAGATATCTAAAGATAAAATCTTTAGAAAAATCTTTTAAATAAAAATCTTTTTAAAAATGATGCAAATTGCATTTTTGACAATTTGTCCATATCAACTGAGGTCATTAGGAACAATGTGAAGTTCGAGATACACTTATTTTGTTATTTACTTATTTGATTGGTTTCCTTTTTGGGTTGGAAGGGTAAGAAAGAATCATTTCCATGTGAAACATAAATAACATTTGGATGTCCTTCACCTTATCATTCTGGAGCCAGGATCCAGAAACATGGGCTTCTAATATATCTTTATGGCCAGAAACATTGTCGAGGAAAATTAAAGTATTATACATACCAGTAAATTGAAGGAATAAAAATTCAACCTTCATCAGAATACCCTTAAAGAGAAATTCTCATTTTTAAAGAACATTAAATACTTCTGTGTTTGTCCGTGTTGGCCAGACTCCCGCGTATCTCAAACACAAGAGAGATTGTGTTAATACTTGAGAGATTGGCAGAATGTCATCCTGACCCACAGCTGGACAAAAGTCCAGCCCATCTTTGCAAAAGGAACAAAACGTGATTCTGGTGGCCAAAACAGATGTTTTCATTTAAAAAGCAAAACAAAAAACAGCCAACCAACAAACAATAATCACAAACTTAATATCATTAAACCAATATGAATTTGAGGTTACATCTACTAAATGTAGAATTATCAAGACCAAAGAAAATTAAGTTGAATTGAAATTTTGTTAATATATTTATATTTTTAATTGAAGTATAATTGACACAAAATGCTACATGAGTTATAGCACAACACAGTGACTGGACAACTTTACATGCCCAGTTATGCTCTCCACAAGTGTAGCTGTCATTTATATTGAACTGAAATTGAAGATCCTTACCTCAGAATGATTTCCAGGTTTGGCCCCAATTTTTCAAAATACAAAGTAAATTATCAATGAAAATTTAATTCACAGAAATGATCTCTCCTTAGGCTTAATCCTTTTTTCATTCCAGGTCCCTTTTTCTAACTAAATCATGTGTTGGATAGTGTTATTAGAACCTGACAGAGTCTACTTACCCAGAGAGGCTGAGAGCACACCTGAGGAAGCCCACCTCCTCCTCTTAGGGGTGAGCATGAACCCTCTTCTTTGAGAGATTACAAACAGGGCCCCTGGGAATATAAGGATGAAAAAAGCTATGGCTGGGGATAGGCTGGGTGGATAGGGGAATGGTGCAAGTAGAATGACCCCGAAGTAAGGAAATTAGGGACAGCAGCCCATTGGAGGTGTAACTAATAAGTGGAGAGTAGAGACTAAAGCAAGACCACTCAATTATTCCAACAAAAGGGTAGAAAGAAAGGAAAAGAAAAGAAAAGGACCGATAAAAAACAAATTTGCAAAATTTTGTATTTAAATAAAACTATAGTGTTTTTTCTTTTTTAAATTTTTATTTAAATTAAATTAATTAACATATAATATTATTGGTTTTAGAGGTAAAGTTCAGTGATTCATCAGTCTTACACAATCTCCAGGGTTCATTACATTACGCACCCTCCTCAATGTCCATCACCCAGTTAAATAGAATTAATTATAAGCACATTAAATGTAAATGATCTAAATGACAAATAGAAGTCAGAGGTAGGTGTAAAAAGGAACCCACTTTAAATAAAAGGAAAAAAAAAAAGATAGCTAAAGGGAGATGAGATAATCTACAATCCACAAACACTAAGAAAAGACAGCCAGAGTGCCTCTTGTATCAAACAAAGTATATTTCGAAATAAGGATTATTGTTAAGGATAAAAGAAGGCATTTTATAATTATAGGAGAGTATATTGATAAAGATAGCAGAACAATCCTAAACATGTAGGAGTATCAGAGCTTCAAAATGATAAAAGAAAAATGGATAGACCTGAAAGAAGTAGAAAACTCTATAATTATAGTTGCAGACGTCAGTATTCTGCCTTACTAATGCAGACCTCAAGTAGACAGGAAGTTATTAGGATACAGAAGACACATTAAACACAACAACTTAGTCCAGCTGGTATTTACAGGAAACTAAGGATGTTCCAACACAATAGCAAAAAACACAGTCTGCTCAAAAAGCTGTGAAATTTTAGACTGTGTCCCAGGTGATAAGGTAAATCCCAAAAAGCTGAAAAGACTTGAAATCAAAGTAACTTAGATCATAATGGAATTAAATTTGGAGTAAGTTGCAGAATAATGCGTGTAAAATCTCCCAAAACTTGGAAATTAAATAAGCCACACTTCTTTCCATCTCACTGATCAAAGGATCAAACACAAGCAAAATTAGGAAATATTTTTGATTGAATGACAGCGTTAAAAAAAAAAAAGTACTCACATATCAAAATGTGTGGCACACAGCTAAAGCAGTATTAAGAGGAAAATTTATAGTGTTCAAATTCTTTCTTCAAAAACAGTAAGTATTCCCAATCAATTATGTACACCTTTATTTTAGAAAGTAGAAAAAAGAAGAACAAGTTAAATCCCAAACAAGCTCAAATAATGAGAAAATAATGATAAATGTAAGAGTCAACTAAATTGATAACAGAAAACAAGGGAGAAAATTAGTAAAATTAGAACTCCTTCCTGGGGGACAGAAATTTCAGCTGAGCAGGACCTGACTTGGCGAAAGCTCCCTTCTGGAGGTCAGGTGGAAGGTGGTTGGCTGTGGTCCATTTTGTACCATCGGTACATCTTGTACATCTGTAAACAGGCCAGGGTGAGAGGCCCCGGAATTCGCACGTGCAGCACATGTGGGCGGTGGAAGATGAGACCTGGGTCTGTTTTTCATGGTTTACTCAAATGTTTGCTTTAAGACCAAAGCCTCTCAATGCTGGCCAGCCCTAGATGTGTTAGCCTCTGATCGCAAATCAAGTGAAACCAAATCAGTGACGAAGTATCTGAATTCCTATCAAAGTTAAGAAAGATTTAAAAGGAGAGCAGGATCAGGGGAAGGAGACAGCATTCCTGTAAAAAGTAATTCACTGAGGTGCATTAAACGCATTCTAGCTGGCTCAGGTCTTTTGAGGCTGTTGTCAGCCTTCTTTTCTTCTGTTTATTGCTCTCAGGAGTGATCAGAGGGCGCCTGGGTAGCTCAGTTGGTTAAGCGACTGCCTTCAGCTCAGGTCGTGATCCCAGAGTCCCTGGATCGAGTCCCACATCGGGCTCTCAGCGCCATGGGGAGTCTGCTTCTCTCTCTGACCTTCTCCCCTCTCATGCTCTCTCTCACTTTCTCCAATAAATAAAGAAAATCTTTAAAAAATATATAAGTAATCAGAAATAGTCAGAAATATACCAACTAAGCACAGTGGTAGGCACAATAATGTTTATTGAAGCCTTATTTTAGTCAGGCAGAGCGTATGCTCTCAGGGTGGGCATTTAGAGACAGGCTCTTAGGTTGGACCCCCGTGACTAAAACCAGCAATAAAATGAAAGAGCATCATGTTACAATTTTAAGTAAAATTAATGGAAGGGACATCTGGGTGGGTCCATTGATTAAGCATTTGCCTTTGGCTCAAATCATGATCTTGGCGTCCTGCTCACTCCCGGCATCATATAGGGCTTTCTGCTCAGCAGGAGTGGGCTTCTCCCTCTGCCCCTCCCCCAACTCATGCGCACGCAGGCTCTCTCTCTCTCAAACAAATAAATAAAATCTTTCTTTAATAATTCTTAAAAATAATGGAAGAAAATCACATGTAATATGATCTCAAGATATATAAAAATATAGAGGCACCTGGGTGGCTCAGTGGGTTAAAGCCTCTGCCTTCAGCTCAGGTCATGATCTCAGGGTCCTGGATTGAGCCCCGAGTCAGGCTCTCTGCTCAGCAGAGAGCCTGCTTCCCCGCCCCCCCCATCCACCTGCCTCTCTGCCTACTTGTGATCTCTGTCAAATAAACAAATAAAATCTTTAAAAAAAATTAAAAAGATATATAAAAATATGGGTAGAAAAAAGACCTAGAAGAAATCTCTCAAAACGTCAAAGAGATGAACCATGCAGTCAGCTTCAGGTTGCTCTAACTGCATCTTCAGGCTGTATTTTGACTTTTTCTACATTTGCATGAGAAGGCGATTTAGAAACTCAGCCCCACTAAGACAACACCAACGCCAAGGAGGAATCCGAGGGAAAACAGTCACCTGTCCCTCAGAGAGGCATTGATTACTTGGTGATTGCTGGGCGTTTACTTGTCGATTTACTGCTCCTTCCCTATGAGAATCTGCATAGCACGAATAAATCAAGCTTGGAAGGACAAACTGAAGCGTCTAGGCGCAGACCCGGCCATCTCCAGCATGTCTGTCGGTTTCCAAGGAGGGAGCAGTATTTCAAAAAACAATGAAGACAGACACTTTCCTCCTCAGCTTTTAAGGTATGTCCAGGAGCGTGAGAGCAGGCTCACTGGCTCCAGATCGGCCCCTTTGCCCCACCTTGTCTGGATGCTACAAGCTGATGAGTCAGTGCTTAGAGCCCCTCCAGGCCACAGAGCTGGGTTTACATCGCAGGGCTCCTCCTCCCGAGACAGTGGCCTTGCCTGCGTTGCCTGAGTTACTCCTCTCTGCACCTCACTTGACCCAAACATAAAATGGACATATTAACCCACTCTCAGTTGTTTGCTGCGAAAATTCAAGAAAGACACTTTCCGCAATGCCCATGTGTGCATGTAGGCACACACAGAGAACGATCATATGTGTATGCATGTTTGTTGCACATACACACACACACACACACTCTTCTCCTTAATTAATTAGCGAGTTTAATGACACATTACACAGAAGACTATCTCCCATGTCATTTGGAATGATAAATGTAATACAAGTTGGTGTGCATTGCACCTGCGCTAGGCATCAGGCACTGTGCTAGACGCTTTACATGTATTATTTCCCTTACGTTCGACCAGGTTCAGTTTCCAGCAGAGGAAACCAAGGTCCTAAGAGGAGGACGACGTACTAGCACCCACATCCCATAAAGATAGCGATCTGTTAGTTACACTGAAACTCAACTCTTTCAAACTCTTTTTCCTAGAACTACCTTCTTTACTTTAAAATCATTGTTTTTATAATTGGTTTTCGATAAAATGGTATTTCCTAGGAACACACTGTGGAGTAATAATGAGGAAAGTCAGGGGAAGGAGAGAGACCCCTCAGCCACGCAGAGGACATGAGTAAACGTCCCACGTTCTGGAAGAAGGAAAACCATTATTTGATGGTGTGTATATTTAGAATCACAAAATGAAAGTTCAAACACCGAATCACTTAAACCAGTCATCTCCATCTAATGACTATTTTGGCTGAGAAGAAAAATATGACATTTGAGCATCTGTACAAATGCACTTTGACTGTACAGACCCATCTTTGTACATTGAACTTGTAAGAAGATAGGATTTAACTAGGTTCTTACCTAGAGGAATTAATAAAATTCACACTGATGATCTAGATCTTCCTTATACATAAAAACAGGTCTCTGACATAAACATGCAGTATTGTAAAAACATTTGCACTACATTCATTTCATAAAAATGAAACAAGTGACATATTTGCTTGTTTTTTTTGTTTATTTGTTTTTGTTTTTTGTTTTTGTTTGTTTGTTTGTTTGTTTTGTCAGCAGCAGAAATAATTCTGTTCTCACTACAACATATACTATATGCTGGGCTCATTTTCAGATGAGCAATGGCACTTAGTTTTTTTGTTTGCTTGTTTGTTTGTTTCTGGTTTTAACTCGACATGGCATCTTGCTCTGAAGTAACTTGGAAGTTGGTTTCTAGGATCACTTTGTTTGGATTTTTTTTTTTTATGTTAGCATACAATCTTTTTTTTTTAATTTTTAATTTTTATAAACATATAATATATTTTTATCCCCGGGGTTCTGGTCTGTGAATCGCCAGGTTTACACACTTCACAGCACTCACCAAAGCACATACCCTCCCCAATGTCCATAACCCCACCCCCCTTCTCCCAACCCCCCTCCCCCCAGCAACCCTCAGTTTGTTTTGTGAGATTAAGAGTCACTTATGGTTTGTCTCCCTCCCAATCCCATCTTGTTTCATTTATTTTTCTCCTACCCACTTAAGCCCCCATGTTGCATCACCACTTCCTCATATCAGGGAGATCATATGATAGTTGTCTTTCTCTGCTTGACTTATTTCACTAAGCATGATACGCTCTAGTTCCATCCATGTTGTCGCAAATGGCAAGATTTCATTTCTTTTGATGGCTGCATAGTATTCCATTGTGTATATATACCACATCTTCTTTGACTGCAAGGTCTCCTTGTTGTTGGTAAACGTTGCTTTTAGAGCTGAGTATGTTTACATGAAAAAAGGCCTACTTATGGCTATGTTTGCTAAAAGAAAACAAAAACAAATTTGTTCAATCCCACTTACTAATTATTCTGGGTTTTGCTGAATTTGGTGAGTAATTTTTCTTATTTCCCTGCCTCATTGTTATTAGTGCCAAGAAATAGAAATCCTTATAAAATTAAATATTACCAAAAGGTCCCCAATTATCCCAAGTCATTTTCAAACAGATTTGATATATTTTTTAATTTATTTTTTTATTTATTTTCAGCATAACAGTATTCATTATTTTTTCCCCACACCCAGTGCTCCATGCAATCCGTGCCCTCTATAATACCCACCACCTGGTACCCCCAACCTCCCACCCCCCACCCCTTCAAAACCCTCAGATTGTTTTTCAGAGTCCATAGTCTCTCATGGTTCACCTCCCCTTCCAATTTCCCTCAACTCCCTTCTCCTCTCCATCTCCCCTTGTCCGCCATGCTATTTGTTATGCTCCACAAATAAGTGAAACCATATGATCATTGAATCGAAGTGAATTGTTTGGTTGTTTAAGTTTTAGAAGGTGATTCATTTATGTTGTTTATTGTAACAAAATTATACAATAATGAAGACTAACATGATATCTCTGGTTTCAGCATTTTTATATCTTCACTGGAAAAACTTCTTAAAATTAGCCACAGACTTGCTCACTAAAATTTTGTTTTAAAAGGAGGCATTGAGCGTACTTAAAAATATCTGGCTAGCATCCACATCAGCAGGGTCCTCACATTCAGAAACTATTAGCAAAGTTTAACAATTGTCTTTCTGTGGAGCACCCGGCTCAGCAGGGAGTCCGCTCCTCCCTCCACACCTCACCTTGCTCTTGCTCTCTGGCTCTCTGTATCTCTCTGACTCAAATGAATAAATAAAGTCTTGACAAAAGTACTGGCCTTAATAACCATATTTCAAATAATCTACTTGATAATCTCGTCCTTTTTGGGTCATTTTCCTGACAGTACAATTAGGTCATCATTTTGTAGTAATGTGGTAGACAAAGGACATTTATGTGTGTGTGGTTTTCCCATAAATACTCTATAAGAAGTATCTTTAATTTCAATTTTTGCAGAACTACTGAAAATCATTTTTCTCCTAAGTGGGCATACCTGAGTTGCCTTCTGTCCCACACCAGAAACTGAGAACTAAAGTAGCTGATCACACTCATCATCTAACCTTAATGAAGGATGGACTCAAGTATCAGTCCATGTAATAAATATCAGTAAGGCTTAAATTGTATCCATCTTCCTGATGAAAATAAATGTGGATAGAAGTTCTAGTAGTTTCTTCTAGCATCCTGGTGGATTATTTGGTCCCAGGGATGTTCATATCTTACTTTGAAAATGCTGATATAAAGCTTTCCATATCAAACCCAAAGTCTTAGGTTTTTAATTCTCATCATTAAAAACCTATATCCATGAGGTCTGTCTGGAAATTCTGGAATCAACAGAAATCAGCAGGAGCTTATTCTAATATTAAGTATCTAATATTAAGTAACCCAAGCATGGGAGGCATACGACTTGAAGAAGATTGGGGTAGTTTTCAAGTGTTTTGTGAATTCTAACGTCCCATCAAAGAAGTGACCTTTTAAATTATTGATCTGTCAGCCTTTCTTTCTTTATAAACTACTTTGGAAAACCAGGTTCTACTTATTCTCACATTCTCCCACTAAAACATTCCTGAAACTGAACTACAAGTTATTATTACCAGGTTTGAGGTGTAAAGAAAAAGAGGGATGCTTCTAAACCTTTGACTTTTTAATGAAATTTTAGTAAAAGATAAAAGAACCAAGAGAAAAACTGCCCTGACGGGTTGGTATCTACAGTTAAACATGCAAATAGAAGAAGAGCACGTAAGAGAAGGAAAATTCTCAGCAGGGTCAAATCTGTAGGAGATTCTCATTACCGCTGGATCAAGCTGTCCTCCAGAGAGAGCCAGCTTCGATCAGCTTTCCATAGTTTATGTACTTTATAAACTGAGCAAGACAAATAGTGTGTTAAGGCTTTATGGACTTGTTATGACAGCTAATTTCGTATCGCCTGACATAGTATCTGAGCAAACGTACAGATGTTCATTCATTTCCACCCCACTCTAGATACTGTAAATTGAGTACCTCCGGAAGCCCACTCATAATCGCTGACAAACATCTCCGCCACCCACCAGAATGAAAATTGTAAGTCACTGGGCTTCGACGTGGAAAGTTAGCAGAGAACTCAGGGGCCCATGCATCTTTTTAATGACCTTGTGGCAGAAGTCTTGTGTGGGTTTACCAGGACAGTCTACCAGGAGACTCGGAGGACACCCAATGAATTAGCTATGACTTTAATTTAAATGACATAACACCTGATAAATGAGGGACTTCTGACATGCCTTTGAGTTTATCACCCTCTCCATGAAATCACCATTGTGACCTGAGCCTCGTCTTCATGTTCTCCTTCACCATGATTTGTTCCTCATCTTAAAACCATGTAAACCTGTTACTGAACATGGTAGAGGGCCATCCTTCCCAAAACTGCACACCTGTGTGCAAGCCCAACTCTCTTTCAGTGGCGGGATCCAGCCCATCATTCTAAGCCAGCCTCCTTCTGAACAAAAAGTGTCACTACTTATTTGATTTTTATCCATGGGATAATATTTAAAGCACCTCATCTGGGTCTTGAGGCAGATTAAAGCATAAAACCTCAAGATAAAATATAAATACTAAATCTTATAGATTTATTAAAAGGAATGTAAAATTATCCCATAGGCTATGCATCAAAACTCACAAAGCTATGTTACCTGCCTCTAGTTCCCCACCCATCATTATCGGTTGCTTGAGTTGCTTGAGGAACACTTTTTAACATCTTTGAAAATGAAACATTTTTAAGAAAATTAAATAGAGAATTGACCACATTAGATATCCATCGTCTGGTGGAACTGTTTCTTTTGAATGTTACACTTGAAATCTTTATATCCTATTAAAGAGTAAAATCAATCTTCATCTGGACATTCACCACCAACTCTCACTATGTCTCTTGCAAAGCTTTCCCTCTTACTGAAATGCATGCTACCTCTAGAGATATTCTGTGACAAAATTTTGGGTTTGAGTCAGTTTCTGTTTTAGGTCACATTTATGATAAGTTGCCCTAAAGTTTGCTCAATTAATGTTTGGCAAAGATGTAATGACAGAATGAACAGTTTGGTTTATCACTTTTCCCCAAATAATCTGTTCTGGATGTTTTCATTTTCAACATTTCTGTGAAAATTATGAATGGGAGATTTCCAGTCTCTCTGGAGAATTTTTTCACTAACTAGGAAAGAACAGAGTACTGAGAAAGGTCACGCTGAGGACCAAGAAAGTCACGTTTTATGTCCTACCAGTGGGTCTTGTGGAACAATGGATAATGTGTCCAAGCGCTGAATAAAAATGTTCTCCGGTGAATTATTTCAGATATAATTCCATGTTAGCTTGTTATTTTGTTCTGGAGCTATTTCATATGGCTTCACTGTGGAACTAGAAGTGACTTCAGAAAGCATCATTGGTTGATAGAGATGCTTCAGACACCTTTCCAGACCCTCAGCTGTTCATCATTTTGTGTCTTGGACTGGGGGTCTGCGTCTTTTTCCTTGGGCTGTACCCCAAGGGGAAGCTTTGAGGTGAGAATAGTTTTTGAGGTAAAAGTTGTTGCTGTTGTTTAACGGCAAACGTTGGAAGACAGAACACAAAAGCAGAAGTGAAGACTGGATCTGGTGTCTAACATGCATCTTTGTAAGACCAACATGAGTAACATAAGCCCCTTTTGTCAGGCCTTGCTTTACTAGAAAGACAGGCAAGGATACATTATGCAGACACAATCATGTCAGTGATGAACAAAGCAAAGAAAAGTGATGAAAGGTGACTTTTTAAATAAGACCATCACTAGTGCTTATGGGCAAAAATGATCAACAAAATAAAACATGATTTTTTAAATGGGAGAAATCACTAGAAGCACCAGATTTTAAGAGATAGTAGCTCAGTTTCAAATATGGGGATTCTTTTACTCCCTAATTTTTGTGTCAATAGACAAATAATGAAGTAATATTCTGTGTGTCTCACTTTCTCCATTTTTAGGCTTGACTCTATTTGCCAGAGTGTCTTCCTAGTTGACATGACCATGGCAACATGATCCACACATGACTGATTTTCCTCCTTGCCATTCCATTTCTTATCTTCCTGAAGGAATATTTTTACAGGCAGATTTGGAGGGAATTATACATTTTTGGTGAGAGTAGTTGGAGATGTTGAAGTGGGATTTTTTTAGTGGAGACAAGACATCGGATGACATGATTTTGAGACGTGCTGACAGATGATGTCAGTGATGACTATGGCAGTGGTAGTGACATGGTGGTGCTGGCAATGGTGGTGATGACACTACTGTGACAATGGTGGTGGTGATGGTGGTGGTGGTGATGATGAAGTTGATGATGATGATGGTGGTGGTGATAGTGGGGGTGCGGGTGATGGTAGTTGTGACGGTGGTGATGGCACCATTGCAAGTAGTGGTGATGGTGGAGGTGATCATTGTGATGGTGGTGGTTTTGGTGGAGTTGATGGTGGTGGTGACAATGGTGATGGTGGTTGTCATGTAATGGTGATGATGGTGATCATAGAGGAGATGACGATAGTGATGATTAAAGTGATGATGGTAATGAGTCTTGCAAAGTCAACATATGATGACACTGAAATAAACCAATAGAAAAACAAGGTATTCTGCAAATATCAAAACGTGGGAGTAGCATTACTCTTGGAGTCAAGGGTTTGAGCTCTAGCATACACTCTCCATCACTTAGCCAAATGAGTCTGGAATCCTCCTTATAATTACCTGAGAATCTGGCTTGCCCTATGTGGGCAAATAGATAGCATAGAGGCCACATTTGCTCCTCCCTCATACCTGTGGGAGATTCGTGCCAGCACTTACTGCTAAGCCCAAATTCCATTCCAGACAACAAGATATATGCCCCCAGTAGATGTGAATTAGTCATAAAGATAACAGCAAAGCCAAGACTTCTCAGCATGGTGGTAGGGAAGGGTAGTAAAATGTGAAGTAGAACGTATCCTAAGGTCCAAGTCTTTTTAAAGGTTCTCACATAATCCTTCAGTGACAATCACATCAGCTAGTATCAAATTCTTTCATACACTTAGTGTCTGGGAGAAAAAATATGCACAATCTTTTTAGGGAACGTTTACTTTAAAAGATGAAAATGCATATATTATTAAATCATATATACATTTTTTGCTAAGTTTAGAAGCACTCTTTGGAAAGATTGATATTAAATTTATTTATAATTAATCCGTAATTTATTTGATTCAAATATTAAATAACCAGAACCTTTTTAATTAACATTAACAGAACTCTCTCTGCACACTACATTTCTCCACCTTTATTATGTCTACTCATATTTCTCCATTGTCATATCTAATAAAAACTCTTTGTGTGCTGTATTTATAATTTCTATTGTATTCTTTCTATGTTCTATGTTTAAATAAAATTACATTTTTGCTTCAAATTTTCCATTTATTTATTGGCTGGTGGAAATTGGCTTTCCATTATGTCCTTGATTTAAAAGGGTCCTTGAAAACTATACCCCTGAGTTCTCAAATGTTACACTATGCATCTGTTCTCCATGTATTTGAGTAACCATTTAGCCATGTGTTATTCTCAAAACAATTTACGTTTTCCTGTGGAATTACTTAGTACCATTACACTGTCTTCTTCAACTGAAAACTATGGTGATGAAGCATGAAATCAGATTGACCTCCCCCTAGAGGTGGCATAGGTAATTTGGTTCTTTTGATTATCTAGCCTACCATCTTCCCTAGGAGCTCTGAGCTCTGAAGAGTCAAGATCATACCATTCTTCCAATCCATGAGCACACATTTAATCTTAAGACAGTGTTCCTTAGTTGTACCTTGGAAGCTTCTTTCTGTTTCCCTTATGATTCTCTTCATTGAGAATATCAGTTACACTCATGTTGATTTTTCTTTGTCTTTCCTATGCATCATTTTCTCTCTAGCCTTTTTAAAATCTTCATTCAGTTTTTTGTATGTATTTCTCAAACCCTGTTTCCATGACTTAAATCTACCAGCTTCCATCTTCCTCTGAGATATCTCCAAGGCATGCTTACTTTTTGGAGTTCTCTCATTTATTGCTTGCATTTTGTTCCTTGACTTCAAGTCCTCAGTCTATACCTTCCCTCATAATTTCTTTCTTGAGCTCTTGCATCATGGTTTTAATTTTTATTTCACAGAAACCAGATATTTTTAAGACATTTTGTTTCTTGGGGAAATCATGAATAAATTTTTTACATCTTTTGGCAAAAAAAAAATTATCTTCTCCATCCTTTGTGTGTGTGTGTGTGTGTGTGTCTGTTTTCTTTTTACAGTATTTAGAAAAACTGTTTTCTTATTTTTATTTTTTTTAAATCTTAGAATGAAGTGAACTCTTGATAGGCCATCTGTTGACAAGGTGAATGTTCATGTAAGAGCAGGTCTGCAGATGCGAGAAGGCATCCCTTATGCCATGAGATGTTCTGAGCATCACCTGGTGTGACTCCCAGTGGTTGGCTTCTCCCTCTCTTCAAGTGATAAAGATTAACCAGAGCATGGCTGCTGCCCACACTCAGGCCCTGCTCTGCCCTGAGTCATTCCAAACTAACAGACCCTGGATTTGCTCCTCAGAACAGGCCTCCTACTTTAGGCACCACCTTGTGCACAGATGTGATGAGGCCACTACAATAGTGCACTTTTCCAGGGCCCCTCTAATGCTCACCCAATTTCAATGCCATTGGCAGACCTCGTGCACGTGCATTAGAGGACTCCAGATATCTCCTTCTTTAGAAGACTGAATTCTCACACGAGCTTCTTACTTTCCCCATTATGCATCCAGTGCTTTTGTGGGGAAAAAAAAAAGAAGCTGAAATAGATATTTTTAGTGTAATGTATGATAATAGGAAATTCTTAAATTTCTCCTTAATGCTCTTTGCTGTCTTTGTTTCTTTATCTTATTTCAAAATAAATCATAAGCTCACAGGAAGGCTCAGAAATTCTCTGTGGAGACCATGGAGCCCTTCACTCTCTTTTCACTAATGATGGCGTCTTATATAGATGTAATACAGTATCAGAACCAAGACCTCAACATTAGTACAATGTAGTGATCTGGACTACGGCCAGTTTTTGTATGCACTCGTGTGTGTGTGTGTGTGTGTGTGTGTGTGTGTGTGTGTGTGTGCGTGCGGTTTTATGCAACTTGACTCAGTGTCTCAGTGTGTAAGAACCAACACTGTCATTACCCAGAACTGTTTCATCCCTTCAAGGCTACCCTTTGATGGTTCCATCCCTGTTCCGTAGCAAAGACTGATGTGTTCCTAACCTGCAGTTTTTTGTCATCTCAACAAGGTTCTAAAATCAGGACCACACAAGACGTAAACTGTTGAGTTGACTTTGTCCCTCAGCATAACCCCCTGGATATCCATCCAGGTTGTTACGTTTATCAGTGGTTTGTGCCTTTTTATTTCTGAGTGGAATCCCAAGGTGCTGCTATACACATTTTGTTGAACCAACCATTCATTAACTGAGAGACACCTGGGTGTTTTCCAGTTTGGGGCTGTCATGAATAAAGCTGCTGTGAAGCCTCATGAACAGATTTCTGTGTGAACCACCCACGAGCTATATTTAGGTTTACAAAAGTTCTCCAGGCTGTTTTCCAGCATGGCTCTACCATTTTCCATTTGTGAGTGACCCATAGTCTCTGTTTCCTCACCAGCACTGGACGTGTCAGCCCTCAGGTTGGTGTGCGGAGGCTCACTGGGATTTGAATGTGCATTTCCTTAAGAGTTAATGACGTTGAACATCTCTTCATGCACAGATTTGCCATCCATGGCTCCTCATTAGTGGAATGGCTGTTCATATCTGCTGCCAACTTTCTAACTTGTTTATCATTACTGTTTTTTACTGCTGAGTTTTGCAATTTCTTAACAAATTCGGAATACAAGTTATTGGTCAGATGTGTGGTTTGCAAGCGTTTTCTTCAAGCCCATAACTTCTCACTTCACCCCTTCATTATCAGGGTCATTTGAATAGCAAAGTTGTTTTGTTTTAAGTTTTGATGAAGTTCAGTTCATCACACATTTCTTTATGGATCATACTGTTAGTAATGTGGCTAAGAATTCTTCCCTAATCTTGGGTCCAAAGATTCTCTTCTATTTCCTTCTAAAAGTTGTATAGTTTTATACTTTACATGTCAATCCATGATCCATTTTGAATTATGTTGTACAGGGTGTGAAGTTTACGTCAAAGTTCTTTTTTACTTCACTATTTCATTTTTTCAATTATTATTAATTTTTTTAATTTACACCCAATTCCTTCAGTAACATTTGTTGAGGAAATGCTCCTTCCTCTAAGCACTTGCTTTTGCACCCCTGTAAAAATCAGCTGGGCATGGTTCCTGCCCGTAACAGCTCCAAACGGAAACCCATGTTTCTGGGTTTTCTATTTTGATCCATTGCTCTGTGCACACTCCGTCTTTCTTAGCATAGCCACAGAACACCCAACACTGGCGAGACTTCTCACGTTTCAAAACTTTGAAAAGTTTTTATCAGAATTTTCCTAGCTATTTTAGATATTTTGTTTTCCATATAAATTTTTAGAATAAGCTTATTGATCTGTTTAAAAAAAAAAAATCCTTGCTTGGCGTGATAAGAATTACATTGAACCCACAGAGAAATTCAGGGAAACTGACATCTGGGAGAAGCCAACTCTTCCAACTCATGAGAACAGTATGTCTCTGCATTATTTTGGGGTTTTAGCTTTACTCATAAGTGTTTCCTAATTTTTAGCATCTGACACCTTACACATGTTTAGGTTCATTCCTAAGTGTATTATTTTGTTTATTTTTCATAATGTTCATTTTGCAAAGGAAGAGAATGAGACAGATAAATACCTTGACCCAAGTCACTCAACCAAAAGGAGTTGAAACCCATATGCAAGCTCTACTTTTTGGACACAAAAATCTGCCATTCTCACTCTGCCCACGTGGAGGGTATTCCAGACATGGAGGCAGTGGAGTAGTGGCGGGGTGGGGAGGCTACTTTGGGTTAGGAAGCAGGATACGGGAATGTTGTAGGCTTTGAGGAGGTTTTCTCTGGGTCACCCTCAAAAACAGCTTCAGTCTTTTTCCCCCCAATTTTTTAAAATTAATTAATTTATTTTCAGAAAAACAGTATTCATTATTTTGTGCTCCATGCAATCCATGCCTTCTATAATACCCACCACCTGGTTCCCCCAACCTCCCAACCCCCGCCACTTCAAACCCCTCAGATTGTTTTTCAGAGTCTATAGTCTCTCATGATTCACCTCCCCTTCCAATTTACCCCAACTCCCTTCTCCTAACACCCCTTGTCCTCCATGATATTTGTTATGCTCCACAAATAAGTGAAACCATATGATAATTGACTCTCTCTGCTTGACTTATTTCACTCAGCATCATCTCTTCCAGTCCCGTCCATGTTGCTACAAAAGTTGGGTATTCATCCTTTCTGATGGAGGCATCATATTCCATAGTGTATATGGACCACATCTTCCTTATCCATTCATCCGTTGAAGGGCATCTTAGTTCTTTCCATAGTTTGGCGACCGTGGCTATTGCTGCTATAAACATTGGGGTACAGATGGCCCTTCTTTTCACTGCATCTGTATCTTTGGGGTAAACACCCATGAGTGCAATGGCAGGGTCATAGGGAAGTTCTATTTTTAATTTCTTGAGGAATCTCCACACTGTTCTCCAAAGTGGCTGCACCAACTTGCATTCCCACCAACAGTGGAAGAGGGTTCCCCTTTCTCCACATCCTCTCCAACACATGTTGTTTCCTGTTTTGTTAATTTTGGCCATTCTAACTGGTGTAAGGTGATATCTCAATGTGGTTTTAATTTGAATCTCCCTGATGGCTAGTGATGATGAACATTTTTTCATGTGTCTGATAGCCATTTGTATGTCTTGATTGCAGAAGTGTCTGTTCATATCTTCTTCCCATCTTTTGATATGTTTGCCTGTTTCGTGTGTGTTGAATTTGAGGAGTTCATTATAGATCCTGGATATGAAAGAGCTGGAGGAAATAATCCAAAAATTTGTATGGAATCAGAAGAGACCCCGAATCGCTAAGGAAATGTTGAAAAACAAAAATAAAGCTGGGGGCATCACGTTACCTGATTTCAAGCTTTATTACAAAGCTGTGATCACCAAGACAGCATGGTACTGGCATAAAAACAGACACATAGACCAGTGGAACAGAGTAAAGAGCCCAGATATGGACCCTCAACTCTATGGCCAATTAATCTTTGACAAAACAGGAAAAAATGTACAGTGGAATAAAGACAGTCTCTTCAATAAATGGTGCTGGGAAAACTGGACAACTATATGTAGAAGAATGAAACTCGACCATTCTCTTACACTGTACACAAAGATCAACTCAAAATGGATAAAAGACCTCAACATGAGACAGGAATCCATCAGAATC
The DNA here is from genome assembly GCF_009829155.1 of Mustela erminea. Taxonomy (NCBI): domain Eukaryota; kingdom Metazoa; phylum Chordata; class Mammalia; order Carnivora; family Mustelidae; genus Mustela; species Mustela erminea. The sequence goes on along the minus strand of NC_045616.1, from coordinate 160,978,325 downwards.
CTAGAGGAGAACATAGGCAGTAATCTCTTCCATATCAGCCACAGCAACTTCTTTCAAGATATGTCTCCAAAGGCAAAGGAAACAAAAGCGAAAATAAACTTTTGGGACTTCATCAAAATCAAAAGCTTCTGCACAGCAAAGGAAACAGTCAACAAAACAAAGAGGCAACCCACAGAATGGGAGAAGATATTTGAAAATGACAGTACAGACAAAAGGTTGATTTCCCCCCAATTTTTATAACCTCTTCCACCTCAGCATCAGTTATGAACCACAGATTTTCTAGAAACACCCAGGCTATGCTGAGAGTTTCTGTTGTTGACTAAAGAGGCTCTGAGCTTACAAAAGATAAAGGTAGACTAGAGGACCAGAGCATCAGCCTCCTGTCTCATGAAATATTCTTTTTGGATTCAGGAACACCCAAGCCAGAAAAGATCAATGATCTCCTGACCCTTGGGGTTTTCTAGGTGCCTACATGCAGTCAGTGTGAACATTTGCATCTCTACTTCTGTCTGCAGTTTATCTGCTGGAAATTCATCTCCTGGAAGGGTTTGGGTTATCTCAGAATGAGGCACAGTGCTTTTGCAGGATGCGTGTGGCATAAGGAAGATAGGATTCTTTCCCCCGTGTGGGGTCATCTACCCTGCTGGGGTACAAAGATGGCTTATCACAGTGGCTGTCTACATCCTAACCATATAGAGAGAGATGGAAAAGAGTGTGTTTGATATTAAATGTATTATTATATTTCATTTTTATCTGGTATGGGTTTTATTTTCATTCTTTTTTCCTTTTTTTGTCATTACTCCAGCTTGAATCTGTCTGTGTAGACATGGAGCCTTACCCCCTCAGTACTAATTAGAGATGTCTAATGGGAAAACCACACCGTCGACCAATGTCTGCCACAATAAACCTTTCTAATAATTGATGAACTCCAGTGGGTCACATCTCATTACTTTGGGTGACTTCATAAACTGATTTGACGGGTTCTATGACCACATGATTCATCAACTTCAAAAACAGGTTTGGGTGGTAGGCAGATTGGCCACACAAGCCACCTGAACGAGGGTAGGTAGAGTAATTTGCATGATTTCATAAATAGCTGAACGCTTTGATCTCTTTGCTGTTTGGAAAGCCTACCTGCAGCTCACATTCTATCTGATTGTGTGAGAGTTGTGTGTGTTAGGTATGAGCCAGGAGGGGGAAAAAAACCACTTAAACAAAACAGTCCATTTCCTATAGAAGCCGAGGGTAAAAGCAAGTCCTCCTTCCCTAGTTCTCAGCTCAAACTAGATTTGGGGATTCTCATTGATAGAAGAATAAGAAGGCAGGAAACCTCCCCACACATGCTGGGAAACCAGGGCCCTCTGCATCAAGGGAAGTTACACCCAGATTAGTGCTTACAGGGCAATTCTATATGGAGAACACAGCCATGTCCGTGCTAATACTTAGACTGTGAAATCTGATTACCGACACGTGGAATGAATATCCTGCATCTTGGTGTTTTTCTCTTTTGGAAATTTAAATCAATATAGATAAATAATTATAATAATAAAAGAGCATTTTTCCAGTGGGAATATATTTTTAAGTTAAATCTCCCTAATAAAGGAACACAATCAGGACTCCATATGGTAGAAGGGTAGGATGAAACTACTAATTAAAATGATGGCCAATACTTACTCATAAAGACTTTTTAAGTGATACATTCCAAATATGATATGTTCCTCCACGAGGGATAACCACCCACTGAAGGTCTGATGAGCAGACTTGAAAGGTGGAAAATTTGAAATTATAGGTTTAAATCCTGTGATCTATGAAATTTTTTTCTATGAAAAATCCATTTTAGTTCTTCTGTCTCTGGCTTAAAAACCCAATGATACAGAAGTGTCAGAAGTCAGACACACTGGTAGGAGGAAGAAACAGAAGAAATGCCGACATCCCACCCCAGGCTGCCAATTTTTCAATCTGTGGACACAGTTCTGGAAACCAGTGAACTCTATCAGAGTCTGTTCAGCTAGAACACGAGTCCCTCACAAGTGAAGTGAATTCAGGCTGGTGTGACCCCAGCAGTGCACCCTGCGTGTCCCAGTCCACACCCCGCCACCATGGACTGCCTGGGTGGAGTTGATGATGCATGACCCATACACCTGGTCCCAGTCCCCTCATGGGGTGTTTCTGCTCCTGGCCTCCCTGTTCACATCGTTGTTTTCTCTTGCCCCAGGAAGTGTCAGAGTTCACCTGGACTGTCCCCACTCGGCACGTTCCTAGCCAACCACAGGGAGTCAAGCCACATCTAGCAGTTTCCTCTCAACACTTAGAATTCTGCGACCACTTCCACCCCCCTCTGAACTATCCACTCATTCACCGCAGCCTCCTGTCTGGTCATCCTCAGATCTTCTCTCTTCTGTGACACTTGTTGGACCTCACTGAGGCTGTGTCACCTCTCACATAAAAGTCTATTTTCATGTCACTGCCCCCTGTCAGCCCTCCTCCAGCAAACAACACTGTTTCTTGTTAATCGGTCAGCTGAGAAGAAAGGCAACTCTTTTGCCGTGCTGCCGTCCCATTGTACCTATCCATCAAATACCAACTTGTGATTATTCTGTGTTCTTGTTTTCTTTGTGCCAGCACCAAGACTTCTAAAAGAATCACATAACTGTCAGATTGGTCAATCTAAAACTCTTGAATTCTAATTTAAATAGAGCACTTCAAACTACCTGTTGACATTTGTTTATTTCCCTAGACAAATCCTATTCCCAATGGCTAATGCAAAACTTCTTTAAAAAAAAAAAAAAACAACTCTGCACCTGGTTATCTTCCCCCATTAGTCTAAGAGAGTAATATCTTCTCACACAGAGAATAGAAATTTCAGAGCTTCAGAATGAAGATGGAAAGGTTAAGTATCTCTACATACCTGAATGACAAATGAAAATCAAATCAAATCAAATCAAATTGAATAAAATAAAATAAAATACAAAGACACAGACCTCTAACCATAGACACAGTTCTCTAACAGTGTCAAGCAGAATGAGGAGTCATCCAAGTAGCTGGACCCAGAAAGTTTTATCCTATTTGCTTGGGACAGCAAATATGGGCTTCAGGAATAACACTAATGCCATATCACACTTCTGACTGGCAGATGAAACTGCGTAAGGAAGAAGCAAACAAACACATATATTATTTTATTTTATTTTAAAGATTATTTGTTTACTGATTTGAGAGAGAGAGAGAACATGAGAGAGAGAGAGAGAAGGAGAGACAGAGCATGAGCATGGGGGAGGGGAAGAGGAAGAGGGAGTGGGAGAAGCAGACTCTCCATGGAGTGGAGAGCCTGACAGGGGGCTTGATTCCAGGACACTGAGACCTTCGACCAGATGTTCAACCAACTGAACCACGCAGGCACCCCGTATATGCTATATATTTTTTAGGCCAATAGAATGAATGATAGCCAAAGAAGTAAACATGGTCAATGTCTTGACCAAAAGCAATAAAAGAGAGATAGATGCCAAGTGACCCTACAGAAAGTCAGCTCTTTGTAAGTTACAAGTCTATCTCTGATTCACCGAGTGGTTTGTGACATGGAGCAGTAAGTGGAGATCCCAGACCAGGGAAGGCAGCAAGTACCTGCAAATCATTCTGAGTCAACACAGCTGAATTAAACTTACACTGGCCCAGGTCAGGTCTGACTGTCTTTCCCTTGGAGAAAATATTCTTTCTTTTTTTTAAGATTTTTATTTATTTATTTGACAGACAGATCACAAGTAGGCAGAGAGGCAGGCAGAGAGAAGGGGAAGTAGGCTCCCCACTGAGCAGAGAGCCCGATGTGGAGCTGGATCCCAGGACCCTGGGATCATGACCTGAGCCGAAGGCAGAGGCTTTAACCCACTGAGCCACCCAGGTGCCCCGGAGAAAATATTCTTATAAAATATGTAGATGTTCTTGCAAAGTTATTTTTAAAAAGTGAAAATTGAGTAAGCATAGCTGAAAAGAATTAGAAGGGAAACAGAAAGCCATTTCTGGATAGGAAGTCACAGTAGAAACAGGAAAAGAAGAGCCAAAGGGAATATTTATGATTTTGGCCAATGTTTGAGGAGACACACAATGCACAAACTCACCAATATTTGGAAAAACAAGGGGGAAATGAAGCATTAAAAACCAGGTGTAGAGTAAAAATTACATTCTAATAAAGTCAAAGGAGATTCAGCCTCCTCTACGTAGCTATAAAAAAATCAACATGTGGTGTCTCTGCACTATGATTTACATTTTATACAAGGAATTATTAGAAGCTCTAAAAGGTGTAAGATAATAGTCACAGGAGTGGCAGGAAAAGGAGCTGGGGGGATGTGTGAGAATCACAAATCATGTAATTGAAATTCCAGTTAAACTGGACCCTATTCCAGAGAAAAAGCAAGATGATGTTTGCTTGTTTGGTTCTGAAACCAACATAATAAGTACCAAAACTTGTCAGGGACATACATACACACAGAACAATAACAACCAACCAACCAAACAAACAAACTCACTTCAAATAATGAATATAAAAATCCTAAATAAAATATAACAAAGAAAATTAAGCCAAGCTTTAAACAATATTAAACATAATCAATAAGGTTCAGAGATCTATGGAAAATTCAATAATATGATATTTCTCAACAAATCAACCCTACATTAAGAAATATAAATCAATGATAGTGGTCGATGCTTATGGCATAGTTATTTAACATTAATTTTTAATTAAATAAAAATACTCTTAAGTGAACATATAAATATTTCCTAAAACATGAATATGTATAGGTTGATATATAGTCTGATTTTGAAAAATTGAGAGATGCATTGCCTATCATGCAATATTTTGCAGTTATCCATCAACTTGATCTAACTAGAGCCAGGCCTGGAGGGTTAGTGTGCAGGAATTCTCAGTCAAACCACGGTGTTGGAAAGAGAAGGGAACATGAAGACAGAGCAAGTCCCATTTCAACAGACCTGAGTTCACACCAGTTCCTCTTCAGGAAACAGAAACATCAGAGAGAAGAAAGAGAGCGATTTAGGAATGAGAGCTGGAGAGATTCCTGACTTGCCCACAGCCAGCACAGAAAACTTGAGAGGTGCTGGGTGGTGGGAAAGCCCAGATAGTTCTGGAGATCTTAGAGCAGAAGATCCTCACTGGGATTCTGGGAAGCAGCAGCCACAGGGAACCTCTGATATCCTCCTTGGTCAGCTGCAGTTGAGCAGTACTTGTGTCCGTCCAACACGAGCCTCATGGAGTTGATTCAGAAGACGGCACCTTCTTCAGAGGTGGACTAAGAAGGAAATGCCCAGAATGAAGATGCTGATGGCGGTGTGCAGAGACCAGTTGATGTGTGCGCAGAGACTGCCATGTGCGAGGCACTGTCGTGGGCACTTTACATGTAACCATTTCTCCATGTGACCATGTTTTCAGACTGGTATTGTTCCATGCCATTTTACAGATTTGTACCTTCTACCTGCTAAGCATCGTGACAACCTGAGTTTGTAATGACTCTTCTTGACCCAACGCCCTCTCGGGTTGCATTGGATGTGTATTTTTATCCTCTGCCTTGTCTAAATATTTTCTTGGCCAATTTCTCAAAATATATAGTGATCGGTGCATCTTGCTTTCTTTTCCAGACCCCTCACTGGACATGGGCCAGCCCGTGGAGGTCGTCCTCGGGTCAGTGTCCATTGCAATCATCCAAGGGCTCAGCATGCAACATTGCAGTCCAGGTCTTCTCCACCAACAGGGACCATGGGCAAGTGGCATGATGACTGGCTCGACCACACTTGCTTTGTTGGAAGGTGAGGAAGGTAAGCCCCTAAAGGGAGACACAACACATGTGAGTTCATGTCTACTTTACAATCCTCCCGCAGCAGCTCAGCAGCCATGACTAGTCAGTAGTTGACTGAACTAGAGGTCCAGAACAGAGGACTGTGTCCCACTGCCATTTCTCATCACCACTAGCCACTGCCTGTTTCCCTCTATCAGTGATACCATTTCCTCTTTATAATATAACTCTGATTATTTGTTTTTACTTAAAAGTTGCTATTTTAAAAAATTTTTATTATACTATATATATTTTTTATTTAATCTGGAAGATCAGACCCACGTTTCTCTCCAAACAGTGCTAAAGGAGCTGGGGTCTCCCATGTAGCCGAAATTGCAGACCCAAGGTTCTTGAAGCTTTACTCCCTAAAAGAGAGCTTTCATTGCCCCCTTAATATAATTAAAAAATACACCATGATTTTTACTCAGTAGTTTGTAGAGAGAAGTGAGTTTTAGGAATGGGAAGGTATCAGCCATTTTGAATAAAATTCAATTATAAATGATTTACCAAGTTTAGAAGAATGTTCCCTCCTGGACCATTTTAGCTACTTCTAGGAGGCAGGTAATTTAAATTCATGAATCTATTCAAAACAGTATTAGATAAGTTTATCTCTTTTCTAGATGGCTGTCAGCTGGCCAATTCACATTCAGTAGATGACCTAAATGAGAGGATAACTACCAAATAAAATCTCCTTATCCAACCCCAAGTAATGCTTCTAGATAGTAATAGCCTTGTCAGAAACACTGTAAATACAATACAAACTTCTGGGAAGTCTCTGAGTTAATATATTCTCTGGGATAATATATTCTCATTTTGAGTGCTTTAGGAAACTGTGGCTATCTTGTGTATAAACAAACAAGAAGTATTTAAAGGAGCTGCTTTAAGATTTATTCTCAAATAAGTAAGTGAACCCATGCCATAGAGGCAACATGAAGACAATCATGATCTCTTCTGACGTTTCCTTATTAGCAGTACAAATGCAATAAAAAATGAATTAAATCAACTACTTAGAATTAATACCAGTCCCTTAAAATGTCTGTTCTCCTGATGGAGTAAACCTGCTCCAAGAAGTTCAGCCACAATCTACTATAGATGGGATATTCTGTCTCACTAAAATTTCAGGCAACCTCTGCTTAGAGCGAGTTGTCAAATATGGAGGTATTCCCCCCAAAAAAGGACCCTGGAGATAACACAATCCAAGCCAAGTGTATGTGTTAACAGTGATGAAGTTTCTTTATTTTTCTCTTGGAAGATACCATAGATGCACCTAATACGCACAGAGAGAGTTCTCATTGATTTGCACTTACTCTTACTCTTGTTTGAAGACTTATTTAAAAACACAAACCAAAATCCCTTCCAAAGTTAAGCTTGGAGTGCTCTCTGCTGGTCAGAGCGTTGAAACGACGCAGAACACCGTGCGCCTCGCGCCTCACCCAGGCTGAAATTGTTCCTGTTTCTTACTGTCTGGACCACACCAGTCACGGGCGCCCTTGTCACTGCAATCACATAATCAGGAATAGATGTTTTTATCATCGCCTCTTAAAAGCGATTGCTTACTGAATGAATAACGTGTGTAATTTAAAAGCTGTTCTCAGATAGATGATGGGGAACTAGGCAGATAAAAAGATGATGATCGGCGATAGACAGACAGACAGACAGAGAACAGACCGACAGAAACGCTGGAGGGATGCTGTACATGCCAAGGAACACCAGATATCGCCAACAAACCCGCAGACAGCAGGGAAGAGGCAGAACAGCCCCGGGGAACCGGCCCTGCTGACAGCTTGCCCCCGGATGCCTCGCCTCCAGAATCACAAGAGGGAGCGCATTTCCGTTGTTCTGAGCCACCTGGCGTGGGGCACGTTCCTCCGACGGAGGAACCGATACACACGGAAAGCCGCAAACTTCCCAGGGCGTCACGGTTGCGCCGTTAGGAAGCGCAGTGTAACAAGTGCTACGGGAGCCCTGATGGCTACCCTATGGGACTCTCCCAGGGGCCTGGGCGGCACCACCTCCACGGGCCCAGGTCAGAGGGGTGCTGGAGACCAAGGCCGACAGGGCAGAGGGGCAGAGCTGCACACTCTGCTCTTTCAACTCCCTAATTTCAAACTCTGCCTTGCCCCCCGGGCTGTGCTGCCCGTCAGCTCTGGCCGAGGGGACCACCCATGCGCGTACACACAGGCACACACATGCACACACCAGCACGACACACACGCGTGTGTACACGCAGACATATGTATATACTAAAGGAGCACGCTCTTGTTGTGAATCTGCCTTCCTCTGTCGGAAAGATAAAGAGGACCCGCCTGTCGTCACGCAGGGAGGAGGTCCAGTACTGACACGGGCAAGGGCAAGGCCGGGTTCTGGCTGTCTGCAGAGACGACAAAGTCCTTCCCTGGCTGCATGACCAGTGAGGCGCGTAGGCTTTCAGGAACTGCGTGCACAAGTTAGTCCAACAGCCCCTGGCTTTACCAGGAGTGGGACCCTGACGCTTTTGTGGACAGCTGTCTTGTGGGTGGCTGGTCACCCCGCCCCGCCCCTCTCTGGGGCTTCCTCTCGTCCTGTGACACTGCGCATGGCAGAGGCGCAATCCCTGTGCCTCCTCCCACCATTGCAGTATGTGAGGTCAGCTCCTTAATCCCGTCTGGGCAGGGTCAGAGGGCGGACATGTGGACAAAATGCAGCCATTCGGCAGGGCCCTGGAGGCTGAGCCCCCACCTGAGAACCTAAAGCGCAGCTGGAAGCACAGCAGTGTCCTCCCCAAGGATCTCAGCCCGGCCCCCATGCAGCTCTGGGCCCCCTGCAGATTCCCGGTACGGCCACTCTCCTTTCCTTGGACCTGGGCCCATGTGAGGCCCGATCTGGGCCTGGGAAGGCTTGCACTCGGGCCACTTCACAAACGCACACCAGTTGGCCCAAAGAAGAATGTCATGATCCCACCACGCATAGGGCTGGCCATGGGACCACCCAGGACTGAGCCGGCCAATCAGTGTGCATGTGCTTTGGGGAACGTCGAGGTGCGGGACGCCTGTGCTCACGAGTGTGTACCAATTGAAGCAGATGGATAAGCTAATCGTAGCCCAAGCCAAAGAGCCAAGCGTCAGGAGCCCCACCCCAGGATGACCGGGGGGCCATGACCGTGAAGCTGAATTTTCGCATAAACTGTCCTATCTCTCTTCATTCCCTCCCACTGAGGCTGTACCTTGAACAGGCAGTCAGGTAAGCAACAGAAACCAGACCATTTCTCAACGAAGCCTAGCAGCCGTGTTTGCGAGCTCACTTGACGCCAGACACATGGTAACTGCGTTTCACGCAGGACCTTGCTTAAAGCTGAAAACAATCTTATGAACTGAGACATTTGTCCAAATAAAGGAATATGTACTAGTTATGATATTTCATTATTTAAAGCACACATGAAAATGTGATGTAATAAAAATGGAAAAAGGAATTTCAACAAAGTCTCTAGCAAAGCACGAGAGCCTCAGTAAGTGAGCGGCTCTCACTGAGCTTAAGGCAACATGTGGGGTCGGGGTGGGGGGTCCTCCATGTGGCTTCTACTTCATGTGCCACCAGGGGACACCACGGATCTGAGAAGGACGCCCTGGTCCTAACGTCTCTTCCCACAGCCTCAGGGGGACAGGGGATGGCCACGCAAGGGGTTTGGTCAGGACCTTATTCAGATCTTTGGAGTCAGGTGGAGTTTTATTAAAGCCATTTCAACAACTTTTTTTTTTTTTTAAACAAGACTTCTGGATGATTTTTACTTGTGATGATTTTGTTCTTCTCTGTTCACAGTCATCTCAGAGAGAGTAACTCCCTTCCACTCCCTAGTTAACTACTTTTTACGGAGACAAAGTCTATCTTCTGCTTTGGCTGGAACACACGGGTCTCATCTCCACACCTGGAGTGGGCTTCCCCAGGCTCGACTCCGGTTCTGGGTAGAGCGGAGGTTCCTGGGCCCATGACAGCCGTGGGGTCTGGGGTCCTGGAGAGGTGCTTCCCGGGAGCCTTGTCAGGGACGCGACCCAGAAGGGGCGACCCAGAGTGAGTCAGGAGAGCCCACAGAGCTTTCCTGTGAACGGGTCAGACTCTGGCCACCAATGTCATCCCCGCAGGAGCAGCAGAACAGACGTGGGTCTTGGGAGTGGCCGCCTTCCCCGGACCCTGGGCCTTCCCTGGCGGCCCCTCTCCTCACCGTCGGGATCTACCTGCTCACCATCAAATGACCTGGAGTGAGCAGCTGGACACGGCTGGGCTGCAGGGAACACTTGAGTCCAGCGGGTGGACATGTGTGCCCTGGGCTTTTCATTCAGGCTCTAAGGCTGTACCTCCCGGGTTCCCTGCCTCCCAGGGGGCCCCACGCTCTGCCCGCAGGACGATTTTGTTACCTGGTTGATCCTGCAAGGTGCTGGAGGCCGCCTGAGGACGGAGCAGGGGAGTGAGTGTGTGGTTTCCCCGCCCTGTGCTCCGGGCCGTCACTGGTCGTTGCTGCGTTTCCAGGGGGATAGGGGGGAGTCGAGGAAAGGGGTCAGCCCTGTCAGAAAACAAAATTCAACCCAGTACATTCTGAAGATCGAAAGGTTCGTTCGTTAAATGATTCGCGGACCAGGCGGTGTCCATGGAGCGTTAGAGGACAGCTCGGAAGGTTTTTAGAGAAGGGAGCGGGCTGGAAAGTGACAAATCCAAGAAAGGTTTGCTCCAGGCCAGGCTGCCTTCCCTTAGGGGGAAGCCAGGGGTCCCCTCCTGCGGAGGCCTCGTCTTCCTCTGGGGCATGGAGAGGGCCCAGGGTCAGCCTCCCTGGTGCTCGTGGCAATAGTCCCAACCGAGCAGTTAAGACCACATTTCTGGGGGAGGTTGGCCTGGCAGTTAGAGGATGTGTCAGCCCCGGTGTGGGGACACAGACTGCGGGACGCCACCTTGGACCTGTGGTGGTCTTTCCAGCGGCAGAGGACACGTTAGGGAAGGCGGGCAGAGGAAGACCGGGGTCAGGACAGGTGAGAGATCCACCGACAGAGGGACGAGGGCTCCAGGGCCCTCCCCTGTACCTGCCGCAGCCCTGAGACCTCACCACAGGCCTGGAACCCCAGTCCTGCCCCCATCGCTCTGGACGCAGAAAGATGGAGGCAAGTCTGAGCCCCCCAGCCCAGGGTCGTGGTTTTCTAGGGTCGATCTGCTTCTGTGCGGCTCACCTGAGTCCAATGCCGGCAGGTCCCTGAGAATAACCCACAGCTGTCGTCTAATGAGCGTCCGTTCGGCTCCACCCAGGGGACACGGATTCACTAGCCCTCAGGCGGGTGGGGACAGCCTGGTTTGAACCCAGGAATCAGACCCAGCCCGTTCTGTGGCATCTCAACCTCCTGCGAGCAGGTCCCAGCCAGAGCCCACGGGATCCCTGGCTGTGGGGGACAGCACCCGCTGGGCTCTGGGACACAAACCAGAGGTCGTGGCTGGCTCGTCCCTTCTCTCTTGCAGGGGACTGAGCTTTCCTCCTTCCAAGCCCCTGGGGGTCCGCACACCTGGGGAGGCTCCCGCCTCGCCCTCCACCGACCGGGGATGTGTTTCCAGAGCTTCCTCCTACCCCTGACGCCCGCACAGGCTCGTATGTGAAGTGCGACTATTTCTTCCTGTGGCGTGGGCTCCCGCTGACCATTTGGTCCAGCGTTTTTACTTCAGCCTCTGTAAGGATTACGAGTGTGTGGTTTTCGTGCGTGTGCACACGCACATGCATGTGTGTGTCTGCGCACTTGGTCATCACAGGCGTAGAGTTCAGCGTTACACTTACTTGACGAAAATAATCACAAGTTTCCCTTCGTCTCTTGTGCTCTGAAACGAGGTTTGATCACGGAGCCTACGGTCTCGTCTCTAGCCTGTGGATACCCCTCCCTGGGGTCACCAGGTTCCGGTCACCTCCTGGGATCATTTCATGGGGACTTTCTTTATTTCCTCTATGGGAATCCAGCACTGTAGGCTTTCTATCCACTGCGGACACCGAATGACATAAACGATTTTCCTACGAAATTGCCCATTAAAGTAGGCGTTCACTGGGGTCGCCCAATACTATGAGAGTGCATCGTGGGACTTGTAATTGTCTCCACAACACTCTCCCTCTGGGCTTTCTTATTGTGAACACGTGGGGATCCTCCTAATTTCTCTAATTATTATACTTGGTGTCTTGTCAACCTTGTTTTTCTTTCAAAGAAGCGTACATGTGATTCATTAATCTTACCCGCTCCTTTACTACTTGACTCATCTCTACGTCACTGATCTCCGACTCTGTCTTTGCCGTTTTCTGCCTGTGCTTTCTTTCATTTTACCTTGTTAGGATTTTTCTGGTTTTCTGATTTGGAGATTTAATTCAGTTACTTTCTTCCTTCGTTGCTTATTAATATGCACGACGGTGCCGTGAATCTCTCTCTATCTCTGTTTTAAAAGCATTCCATAGACTACGGAATGCATGTTTTTCTATTATGTTTCAGGAATTCTGAAGGATCTCTTGTGCCTTTTGGCCAAAAATAATTTCATTAAATTTCTTTTTGTTTCTGAGGGAAATAACCTTTATTTTAGGGGTGGTGATTTTTAGGTTACACCATTCTGATCGGCAAGTAGTGCCCATAGCATTTTTTTTTAAATATTTTATTTATTTATTTGACAGACAGAGATCACAAGCAGGAGAGATGCAGGCAGAGAGAGAGAGGAGGAAGCAGGCTCCCCGCTGAAGCAGAGAGCCCGATGTGGGGCTCGATCCCAGGACCGCGGGACCATGACCTGAGCCGAAAGCAGAGGCTCAACCCACTGAGCCACCCAGGCGCATTTATAACTGACGGAGTGTGTGTTCCCACGTCCACTCACACAAGACCATGTTCTGTAAATGCTGTGTCTGCACTTGAGAAGATACCCTATCTTCCATAGCATGAATCTGTACTGTTTGATATTTGTCTAAAACAGTTTCTTTTTTCTCTTTATCTACTTCATTAAAATGCGTCTGTGACTTTCCCGGCACCATCTTTTTGTTGGTCTGTCTTGCTTTCTTGACATGTTCCGGGTCCTTCTGAACGTGTCCCCGTAAGAGATCTCTGCAGGGTCGGAAACGTGTTAGTTGTCGACTCTCGTGGGACAAACTTCCTCAAATCCGAGCAACTGAAACAACAACGTGATGTAGCCAGACCCCGTCACTCCGGCCTCTCCCACACTACGGTCACCTGGTCGCTTCAAGGCCCAGCTGGGGTCATCCGAGCCCAGCTGTGACCATGGGCTCTCACATGCCCTGGACACTCAGGCAGTCCAATTGTGCGAGATGCCCACAACCAGCCACCTCGGCCCCGTGGGACAGAGAGTGACATAAAGCCACAGTTGCAGGATGTGGGTCAGCACCGAGGCAGGCCTTGCTTCTGGCCCCTCGAGTCCCAAACAGACCTGTCTTGGGGAGCACCTGAGAGCTGGGCGCAGCCCTACTCACAAAACTCCTTGCCTGGACACACACGTGTGCACACACAGTCACACTCACACAGAGATGCTCCCACAGGCATGTGTGCACACTCACGCACAGTCACACTAATACAAAGATGCTGTCACAAGCATCTGTGCACACTCACAGACACTGACAGACACAGAATCACAGTGATACGGAGATGCTGTCACAGACACGTGTGCACGCTCACAGACACACACACTGAGTCACGCCCACACAGAGATGCTCCCATAGGCATGTGTGCACACTCACAGACACTGACAGACACAGAATCACACTGATACGGAGATGCTGTCACAGACACGTGTGCACATTCACAGACACACACACTGAGTCACGCCCACGCAGAGATGCTCCCATAGGCATGTGTGCACATTCACAGACACTGACAGACACAGAGTCACACTCACACGGAGATGCTGTCACAGACACGTGTGCACGCTCACAGACACGGTGACATGCCAGACACGGGCTCAGGCACACGCCCACATGTACTCACACAGCCGGCCGCGGTCGCACAGGCCCGAAGGAACTGGGCTTTCTCCTCGCTTCCTGCCTCCGTGCTGCCTGTCCTGTTTCCAGCCACTACTCCACCCAGTCCGGGGTCCCACCGTCGCCCCGACACAAGCGTCTGAAGTCCGGCGCCCTCCTCGCCGCCCCCCGCCGCCGCCCGCAGCAGATCCAGCCTGCTCCTGTCCTCACCCTCGGGGAGCTGGGCTGCTGCCCGCGCTCACGCGTCTCAGCAGGACTTGCCCGCCGGCCGAGGCCCACGGCCGCCGCGTCTGGAACTCTCCGAGTTGGCCAGCCTTGCTCAGCTCCCCAAACGACAACCCGCAGGAGCCTGAGGAGACACTGCCAGGAGGCTCGGTCTGGGCCCGCCCTGGTCACTGGCGGCACCTCCAGCCTCTCCAGCAGGTAGACGGCTTCTCGTGCCCCCTCAGCTCTGCTTCTTCCCCACCAGCCACGGTGCTGGGCCCTCCACGCCTCTCATCACAGCTGCCCCAGGCGTCCTGGGGGAATGTAGGGTCATGGCCACCCACACCCCGCACACCCAGCACACGGGCACGTCCCCAAGGTGCACAGGGTCTCCAGTGTGTGTGCGTCCTGCAGAGGAGGGAGTCCGCGGGAAGTCAGGGTGTGGGCCTTCCATATATCCCCACGAGAGGTGAGGAGGGTCCCAGGAGGCTGCGTCCGGCCCTACCCTTCCTGCTGGGACTCTTGTTACCAGTCTGTGGTGTCAGAGTGCATTTGCTCCGGCTCGAGGCACGCTGGAGTTTTAAAGGGGCTCCGACTCCACAGCTGTGACTCTGGAAGGAAAACGGCCAGAAGCGACCACAACAGGAGCCCCGTAGCTGAGCCTGGAGAGTGTCCCCAGGATTGATCGTCCCTGTGAGCAGATACGTTTGAGGACCCTCAGGTTCCTGCCCTGGGGGTGGGGAGGACCACGTTTGTCTCTGAATCGCTGAGCAGTAACACAGGGGCTCGCTCAGACGGCAGCGTTTCCGTCCTAGACCTGAACCAGCCTCGGGTAAGCAGCCCCTCGGGTCGGGGCTGATGTTCTGTGGCTCTGCATCCAATCCACATGGCCAGGAGGCGGATGTGCCCAAAAACAACCCTCTTGGTACCACAGCGAGAAGAACAATTAGCAAATGTAAAAACCTAAAAATTAGAGACTTACGTATACGGAAAAGTAATGTTTCTGCTTTCCGCTCCCTCTGGATGAGTTAATCAGGCAAAGCATTAGCTGAGCCTGAGTCCCTGATGTGCAAGGTGAGCGTGTTTGAATCCACATGAGCAAGGGCTCTCTGCTAACAGGACATTGGTGACAAATCCGTGACAATTTGAAGACAGAGAGTAAATGCTACTTAACTTTTTGTTTAATAAAAATAAATACACAAGCAAGCTCGGTGTCCATCCACTCTCCTGGTCCTGAGGTGGGATAACACTGTCTGAGCATCCTCAGAAGGAGTCCACAGTGAAGACTGTGTGGTCTTCACATGCCGCGCCGCTGTCCGTGCCAGCCCCCTTCACTCTGCTCTCCGGATGCCCTCGGAGATGTGGCAGGTGGTGGGGTCCCTCTCCAGCACGTGCATTTTCCTCTGGCCTCGGTGCTGGCCACCCGGTTTGTGCGAATCTCCCAAGCGATGCCTCACTCTTCTGTCTGTCTGTCCGTCCGTGTGGCTCCTTGTGGTGACATTGGACGAGAGGACTGTGTGCACAAACCATTCAAGAGATATAAAGGTCATTTCCTCCTACTGTGACACTGTCTCTGCATCTGCAGGAATCCACGAGGATCGCCAGCTCTGGGCGCCAGAGCCGCCTGGAGGCTGGTTCAGCTGCATGGCATCTCAGCCACCTGCCGGGTGACGTGGGGCGCCGGCTCTGGGCTCCACTACTTTGGGCTCAGGGGCTACTGCAGCTGCCTCTCACTGCATGACTAAGTCCTCTCACCTGGTGGCATGGACCCACGCCAGGTCACGATGCTCACGGATTCTGTGGCCCAGGAGCTCACATGGGGTCCCAAGGGCTGGCAGGCAGAGATGAGGCCTCAGCTAGGCCATGGTGGAGGGCTGGGGTCCTCTGCAGATTCCCTCTCCTACAGGGGCGTGCAAGGACAGGCCTCCCCACATGACCTGGCTCCTCTGAGGGTCCCAAGACCATCCTTAAAGAGCCATGCCCCTTGGAGGATCACCTGAGAAGCTCCGCCACACCCCCTGATCGGAAGGGGAGAGGCTCACCCCTCACTCAGTTACAGTGACCTGTGACTGCCCTACCTCCCTGGAGACCGTCAACTCTCCAGGGGTGACCCCGTCTCCAGGGGCTCTGCCCCCGGCACGCAGCCTAAGGACCTGCCAGGCCCACGCTTCTCCAGTGAGTCCCGCACGGGAAGCATTCATTCCACGTGGGCGAGCATGACCCAGAGACAGTCCGTCAGCATGGGGACCATGGTTTTGGAAAGCAGAAAGGTCCCCGCCACCTGTGAGATCCCTGAGAGCTGTTAGGTTGCCGGGAGGTCAGGTCCTCAAACACCCAGACTCTGTCCCACTCCAAACCCAGGACCAGAGTCCCCCTCGGTCACCTCACGCTGCAGGTGCCAGCCCCTCTCAGGTTACCCCAAGCCTGGACTCTGCACAGACGCAAGGGTGTGCAGTGAAGAAGCTTCCAGACGCCCTGAGAGCTCTAGAAGAGACCACCAACAGGGGTTTTGAGCTGCAAAGTGTTGAAGCAAAGGAGGGGTCGCTTCAGACACACGTTCCCTCAGACCACCAACTGCTGCCCGCAGACCCGTCGTGATCTCTGGCCGTTTTCTGAGTTTGGCCACAAGTGTCTGTGTAGAAAAGGTGCTACTCTCTAGTCCAGGGTGGGGACAGGCTTCCAGGGGACTAGCTAGCCGGCCACACCACAGACGAGCTTCACTCAGGGCCCTGGGCTGTGCTCCCCCAGGCCGGGGTAGAAGTCAGCTGGGCTGCACAGACCTGGGGACTACCGACTGCAGCCTCTCGACACCCCTCCCCCTGAGCAGACCCTCACGGCATCGTCGTGGGCTCCGGTGACCATCCTGAACAATGGCCGGCACTGAGTGCAAGTTGGGCCACAGCGGGCTCTGAAGTTACAGTCAACATGCCAGGGGCTGGACCGGGGTCACCGCCCAGTGACTCCAGCAGCTCTGGGGGCAAGAATCAGAAATGGCCAGGTCTGCTGAGCCCAAAACTTGTGCCCTTCCCACCAAGAAAGTGCCCCTTGGGACAGGTAACGTGCACTCGCCTCGGTCACCCGGGGGGACGTCCTCACGCTCCACAGGGCAGGAAGCACTTGCTGTTCTGGAAATGTGACTCCCAGGTTTGAGGTGGTCGTAAGTTGGGCTTAGCAAGCTGTGTTTAAGGAGACTTGAGGGACAGGAAGGCATTTACAAATAAAAACACAAATAATAAAAATGCCTGTTTTTCCGTTCTGCGCGTTACAATTTACATGATCTTTTCATTATATACGTTATTATTACTTAATATTATTGTTTTATTTATTTTGTATTTCCACCTTTTGACTTTTTACTTCAAGTTTTTTAACCTCTACTCGCCGGAGCAACCGTGCGCCCCAGGCGTCTGCATGTTTCCTTCCCCTGCACGTTCGTCACACGCCGAGCGGGGTCTCCTGTTCCCACGTGGACACACGTGCGGGAAACCACACCTCAACTGTGCATAGGCGTCCGTCCCTAACTCCAGTGTTTGCAACTGTTTTCCTTGCCACGGGAAGAACCTTGGGTGATGTGTGTGCGTCTTGTCCAGGGCTCGGAGGGAGGGCGGGAGTCAGCTGGATTTGCGACCCGCGCCCCCCGGACCCTGAACCAAAGTTTGCTGTTTGTAGTTATTAACTGACTCAGAACTTTTTGCTCTTTGTTTTTCCTTCCTTCCTTCCTTCCTTTCTTTTAGGAAATCTGTGGCTGTGTAGGGTTTGGGCTGAAGACGGGAGCACCCCACTGTTGGGAGCCAGCGAGGCTCATTCTGGAGCCAGTCTCCCTGGCAACTGCCTTGACCTGTCCTGTACGGTCAGCAGTTCATGGGTGGGCAAGGGCACATTTTTCTAAGTCTTTGACTTCCCATTTATAAATGTTTGCTTTCTGTCTCCTCTCTTTAAATCAGAAAGCTTCTATTTGGAAAAGGAGCTTTAAATCATTGCCTTCCTTTCCAAGAGATGCCCAGCAACGCCTCCTCCGACAGGCCTGTCAGATGGGGAGGCTGCTAACGCATCTGCAACCCTTCGCGGGTTGTTACGATGCCGGATCAAGAATGCTCACCAGAGCCGTTCTGTCCTCCGTGGGGTCAGGGCTGGCTGCGGACAGAGCCCTCGGTGGTCTCTCCTCTCCCCTTCCTCTCTGCAAAGAAATGTCCGGCCCACGCTCTCCCATACCCTGGTGCTTCCACCAAGCCCGAGCTCCCGAGTGTGGGGGGGCCACAAACCCTGCAGGCCTCGCTCTTCTCCCCTGGAGGACTTGGCACCCCCAGCCGGGCGGGGAATGAGGAGGACAGTCCCCCCCACGTGCCCCGTGTCTCAGCTCACCTTCCACGGGACCCTGTGCTTTTCCTCTTTCTCCAAGTCCCGCTTCTTTCCAGGAACCTGCGGCCCCGCAGAGATGCGCATGTTCAGCCCCTTCCTTGAGTCCAAACAGAGGGCGACAGGCAGCAAGTGAAACATAAATCAGGTCTGCCACAAAAATTGGACAGAAACGTTGAATTCCTACAAAAGTAGCTTAACCAGTCTCATTTGTATATCTTTATTTATTTTTTTTTTTAAAGCGTTATTTGTTTGAGAGAGAGAGAGACGTAGAGACAGAGAAGGTACAAGCAGGGGGAGAAGCAGAGGGAGAGGGAGAAGCAGACCCCCGGCTGAACTAGGAGCCTGTCGGGGCTCGATTCCGAGACCTGAAGAGCAGGACCTGAGCCGAAGGCGGACACTTAACCATCTGAGCCACTCAGGAGCCCTTCAATATTTCTATTAAGAGAACTATTTTGGAGGATGCTTGGGTGGCTCAGTGGGTTAAGCCTCTGCCTTCGGTTTGGGTCATGGTCTCAGGGTCCTAGTATCAAACCCTACATCGGGCTCTCTGCTCAGCGGGGAGCCTGCTTCCTCCTCTCTCTCTGCCTGCCTCTCTGCCTACTTGTGATCTCTGCCTGTCAAATAAATAAATAAAACCTTTTTTAAAAAAGAGAAAGAGAGAGAGAACTGTTTTTTACAAGGGTTGAAAGTTCTATAAACCTGCCCTGCTTCTTTCCACAGCCACGTGTCTCCTGGTGGGCTGAACCTGGTGACCGGCAGGTAGAGACAGAAGGCCCCAGACCAACAAGAGTGTGGAGTTGGGGGGTGTACTCTAGTCCACAGGCAGAGTGGGGTGTGGGAATTTGGAGACTCCCCTCTGCCGGGAAGCAGTCTGTTGGACACTGGGCAGCCAAAGACACTGATGACCCTGTTGGCCCTGAGAAGGCACCTTTCCTGAGATTCCTCAAGAATGGAGACCTCAAGGGGTAGAACCCTGGTGATGCCTGGCCTGTGGGTATGCCTTAAAGTAACTAAAATATCAGAGCAGAAAACCCCACCCAGAGCCAACATCTGTGGCTGCAGACAGATGAAGGGGCAGGGGCCACACAGAGACACGCACCCTACGGCCCCTCTCCGTCTTCTTCAGGCTCCGGTGAGCTCTGCTGTCATCAAGCCACTGGTGAACCAAGCAGCTCACTGAGTTCGGATGAAACCAGACTGGGGGGGATCACTGTGGGGGCGCTTTGCTGCCCTGCCTTGGCCCCGCTGTCCTCCAACAACGGCCCCACCTAGTGGGTCAGGACTTAGGGGATTTTAGTCCTGAAATTCCCCAGTTCCGGGATGTCCCCCTCCAGTCCCTGCCAGGGTAGGACCACGACCACCCTAACTTCGAAGCAAAGGTCACTATCTACCCACGCTGAACGCAGAGGGCCGGGGGCTCCAAACCAGCCCTACAGAAGCCCTTGGGCTCAAACACACAGGGAATTTGTTCATGCCTGTTCCAGATTCGGCCACGAGAGGGAAGCAGAGGATCGTCTCTGTCCTGGACGAGAAGCCCCAAATGCAGCCTGACCCTGCCTCTCGGACCCCTGACCCCCGTTATGGAGGTGGGGGGGATCATGGATGTGTATACACTTTTTGGTGACGGAATGTCTCACTCCTAGTTGACCAGCATTTTCTCAGGCAGAAGCAGTTCTCTCTGTTTTCTTTTTCACAGACCTGTCAAGTCCCAGCCCTAGACAGCCGCCCTGCGCGCCGCAGAAGTGAACTTGGCTCGGGGACGCTCGTCCTGTCGCAGGATCCGACCACCATCGAGATGCCACAGGAGGATCCTTCCCTGTCACTGCTGGCTGTCACCCCAAGAGCGTCCTGCCTGCATGTCAGCCTCTAGTAATGGGCTTCCTCTGCTGGACTCCAATGTCCTTGAGCGTGGGAAAGTGCACAAGTCTTTCTTCAGAGAAGAATGGTGCTCTTGCACAGAACTGGCCCATTCTGAGGGACAGTCAAGGCCCTTGAACTGGTTTTTGCAGGTGACAGACCCATGGGGAGAATTTGAGTGTGGCCCCCTTATTGCAAACTGGGAATGAAGTCCCCTGAATTCACCACGTCGAGTCCACACCCTGACTTGACCGCCCCGTATCCATCAGTAAACACGGCGATGATGGAAAAAAGTAAGAAGAATGAGGCCCTTGTCCGTCCCTGGGTTTATGACAGGTCAGCAGCTCTGACCTCCCAATATTCTGATATTATTCCTAGTGACGTCTACATCGAAATCATTTGTTTTCATCAGATGTGAACGATGAAGCCTTCCTGTTTAACGGAAATGACGACCTGCGATTTTGGAAAACATGAAAGCACATTACACGTCTCCACATACCAGAGGTCGGGGGTGATTCAATCAGCCTGTGTGCTCTGGCGTGGAGATTTCCCATCCCGCAGAAGGGGAGCCTCGCGTGGGACAGCAGCCTTGCACAGGAGCGCCGTCCGCTCGGTTTTCCCCTACACACTGACGGAGATCCCCTGCCACCTTGCCCTGAGCCCATGGCGTGGCAGGTGCCTGCAGTACCTCCGTGGGACAAAGGAACCTAATGGAAACGTCCACAAGTGGGTCAGCAGCGGCCCCACAGGAATGGGCGACAGGCCTGGGTCTGCAAGGACGTGTCGCCCTCGTGCGGCACACACCTGCGGGACCCGATTCCACAGACGGGGGCCTGTGCGCAAGGGAGTGGGCTGCAGGCGAGGCTGCCTCCTGGCACCTGCACGCAGAACCGGCAGGCGGGCCCCTGGGGACGCCGTCAGTGAGCCTCGAGCCCGGTGTTCGGCCGATTGCACTCACTGCCCGTGTAGTGCCCGGCACAGGGAGGCCTTCCACAAACCTTCATTGGCTGAACGACTGTCCCAACACTGGTTCTCGAGAACACCCTCGTCCAGGGGCTCAGAGCTCACATCCCTCTGTTCCCCGAGCCCCTCGCAGGGCGCCGCACTCCGCTAGCCTCCGAGGACTGGGGAACAGACCGTCACAGTGTGCAGGGCACCGGACGACGGAAGCGCAGGCTCTCCCAGTTCTGGGGCCAGAAGTCCAGAATCGAGGTGTCTGCAGGCCACGCTCCCTCCGGGGGTCCCAGGGGAGTCATCCTTGACTCTCCAGGCCCTGGTGCTGCCGCTGCCTTGGCACCCCTCGCTGGCGGGCGCACGGCCCCATCCCGAGGTGTGGTCCCAGGGCTTCTTCTCTATCTGTCTCTCTGTCTGAATCTGTTCCTTACAAGGACACTGTCTTTGCATCTGGGGCCCCGATGACTTATGATTTCATTTCAACCTCTACATTAATTCTATCTGCAAAGAGTATTTCCAAATAAGGTCGCCTGCTGATCTACCCGAGGACAGGAATTTTGGGAGCACTGCTCCGAACCCTGAGCACACCATGATGACAGCATCCGGGATCGGGGGGCGGGGGGGGCGCGGCTGGCGGGGCCACCAGGGACGGCTTCCTCCGTGTGCTCACCTTATGTCCTCAGCGCCCCCCAGCGAGAAGGTACTCGATTTAGCGCTCCCATTTTCCAGGTAGAACAACCGAGAGGTGCTAGGCCACTCATCCGGGGTTGCAAAGTCTAAAGTGGCCAGGCCAGATGGCTTTTCCTTTCTGAGTAGCAGACGCGCCTGCCCGACGGTGCCCCCCACCCCCCGAATGGTGCCCCCCACCCACCCTCCAACACTCAGCTCTGCTGGGAATTGCTCTAAGTCGCCATCAACAAACAATTAAAACTAACTGAAATCCCCCTTCTGTGACTGCTCGCCCGTGGAAGGCCTGGAACACGCTAATGGGAAAGCCTAAAAGCAGCTGCTGACATCCAGATGCCCGTCTCCCTCGCGGCCTTCTAGGCCTGCCCCGCGCCAGAGGGAGCTCTGAGCAATCGTAGATCCGTCCCCGCACCAGAGGGAGCTCTGAGCAATCGTAGATCCGTCCCCGCGCCAGAGGGGATCTTCCTAACCCTTCCACACTAGGACTGGGAGGGAACGAGGGGGACAAGACGAATGACAGAAAAGGTGGGTCCTCACAGGTTTCCCAAGGAGGATGCTCACCGGGAGTGTGCGGTGACGAAGGTGGCCTCACAAGCATCACTACCCCGCGGGCAGTGACACGTGGTCTAGTCTGGTGTGAGCCCCAAACCTGACCTGATATTCCACACCGTCCTGAGAGCTGAAGGCCTCCAACGGCCCAACCACAAGTCCCTCCTCTCCCTGCTCATGGATAAAGCTCAGCCAATGGCCCCCTGACCACGAGACCAGGCACGGCGCCTGCTGGTCCTCGACTCGGGGCTTCCCCTTCTCCGCCAGCCCATGGACTCCTCCACACAAGCCCATCGCATCGTCCTTTGGGAACTGGTGGGCACCCCACGCTCTCATGACCACAACACCTGCCTCCCGCAGCTCCCGGTGACTGGCTCTCACCTGAGTAGAGCTCCATGTGGCCCTGGGTGAGCGAGCCAGTCCCCTGGGGGGTCAGTCCGTGTGGCTGATGCACTGCCGTCCGTTTCGGCTGCCGGAGCTGGCGCGGGGCTCTGGCCGTCCCGGCACACTTGCGGCAGGAATCCCCCCCTCAGCCGTGGGGTAGAGAGGAGGTGACGGAAACGCCTCACCTCGTGCTACACCGACCCCCTGGCCCCCAGGGGGCAGCCACACAAGGAAGAGGACGACAGCGGTGAGACGCGCGAGACAGGAGACAGGTACCCAATGCTAAAGGAAGACGGAGATGGTGGTCGTTCCTGGAGCAAACTTCGGGAAGAGCTACCGATCGAGACGGACACAGAAGCAGGAGGAAGTGGTGCCTGGCAGACACCGGGCTGGAGGGTGGCTGGAAGGGCATGTGGTCGTGGGGACAACGTGTGTGGGTGTGACAACGATCCAACGAGGAGGCAGCCTGGGACACGGCCGCCATGTTCCTGAGCTCTTAAGCCCTGACCCCGGCTCTGCCTGGCCAGCGGGGCCCGTGTGGGACACCTGCACACGGGCAGAAGGAAGCGCTGCGGAGGCGGGACACATTCTAGCAGGCTCCTGGAGTGTCAGGGAAGAGAACCGTCTGTCCGTCTGTTCTGCCAGGCGCCGGTCGCGTGGGCGGCCTGGCTCTGTCTGTGGTCAGGAGGTGGCCCAGGGTAGAAACCTGCCCGAACGTCTGACTTCAAGCTCTTAGACTAACGGCGTCAGCCACCGGCTCCTCCCCAGCTTCTCGGGGGTCCCACCGTGTGTGCGCGAATCCTAGAGCACCTTGGCTTGCTCTTGACCGAGCTGTAGAGGTGACATTTAAAAACCCCTACAAAATCAAATCTGCTCTGGAGGGGTGACCCACTGCAATCTGGAAAATATTTTAAAACAAATGGAGACACCGGCAAAGAAAAACAACGTCACGAGGCGCTCAGTGCAGCAAACGAGATAAATCTCTGGAGTCCAGGCTAAAGGGCATCCTGCTAATACCACGCAAGAGCCAGGGTTCATGGGGTAATATAACTGTCACCTCAGAAAAGGCAGAATTGATGCAGGAATGAGTCAGGTTATGAATCCCTGATTCATAGTCAACGCATGACATTTGCCCATGTTTCTGTGCCAATAACTTTAATTTAATAAGCCCGTGTGTCAAGGGCCACTCAGATACGTTACAGCTGCAGCCTCCCACTCCCTCATCCCTTGGAAGGTTCAGTTCTCTGGCTCCTTCCTCTCCCCAGTGTCTAAGGGATGCTCGTGCTTACATTAGCCGTTGGCGTGTGCCTTTCTCAGCGGGTCGCTTGGGTACCTCCTTAGTCACCCCAGCTGTCATGTCCCAGAGGTAGCCCTCCAGACTCCATGCACGTGGCCAGGGGTGTGCCTCGGGACACTTCCATACCGTGAGGAAAGATGGTGAGCCCAGGAAAATACTCAAGCAAATGTACAAATGATCTTCATTGGAGGCTAAAAATTAAAATTACTCAAATACAATGAGGAAATTAGGCATTGCAAGGCTGATTTTCTGATTATTGACGCTCTTACTAAAGAGTAAGCAACGGAAGAGAGATCTAACAGGTTATTTTAAATCCCATTTAAGAAAAAATACTGAATAGGATTTAGTGCCGGGCCTGCTGGGTAATGGGGGTCGCACACAAGGAAGAGGAAGTAAGTTTTAAAAGAATTTATTTTTTCTCATTAGTCTAACAAAGCCAGAAATTCTGCCAGGATGATTTCTATCCTTGAGTAAATGGTTATAAAACAACCAGAGGGAAAGATTTCAGTGACCCATGATGTGTGGGAGAGCCAAAAAGAAAGACACGGGTAGAACCAGCCATCTGTTAAAGCTGTGGTCCGGCTTCCAGGCTTCCAGACCCCGGACCACTGCCTTCCTGGTAGAGTCCCCAGAATGTCTCTAGGTATCAGTTTCCGAACTGGCTTCTTCTCATTCTCATTCTCATTCTTATCATTGTCATTAACTTAGGGATATATGAAAAGGCCACAGTTCCCTGAAGTAACTGAGTGCACACTTTGCGGGAGAAGTGCATGAAATCTACCCCATGTCCCCTCAGCCAGAGACAGCACGAAAATACCAGAGAAGGGCTGGGCTCTGATGTTCGTGCTCCCATGGACTGGAGGGGACAGTCAGCATCTTCAGAGGACTCCCCTTCCAGATCTTAGTCCCCTCTGTGCCCACATTGTGTTTCCCCATGACAGCTGGGTCACACTCTATCGTATCCTTGATTCACACTTTTTTGGGTTTTTGTTTGTTTGTTTTTGTTTTTTTTATGAGATATTTTCATCTCTGTATTTTAATTCCTCAAAAAACACTCTCAGGATGGCCTTTAAGTATTTATTGATTTCTACAGAAAACTCCCCCCCCCACTCTAATTAAGACTTTTCAAAACCCTTGTTCCCATTTAAGGAGGAGCGGCGAGCGGCTGCCCTAAGTCGGCTCGACCCTCCCTTTCTCTTCCTGTAACCTGAACACCTGTGCTGCGGCATCTCAGTTCTGAGCTGTGAATGTCACTGAACCTACCATCTTCCAGGGCACCAACTCTGATGGCTTTGGAACTTCCTCCATGCTTATGGCTGCATGCGGTCCATAAATGGGGCCCTTTGTCTGCAGAAAGTCCTGAGACCCTCCAAGGGTCTCAGGGAAGACCTCTGAGTTGCCAAGAGTTGAATATAGGAAGGTGAAAGACGAGACAATGGTGTGTCCAGTCTCCTGTGAAGGAAGGGTAACTGGAGAAGTCTCGAGTTGTTGAGTATAAGGTAGGTTGGTGAGAAAAAAGAAACAATAGTTATTTTTTACACAAAAACATGCAACCTGAGTGGAGGTACATGGGAAGCGTAAGTGCGTGGTCATGTTTGTCATATACTCAGCACCACGGTGTGGGTGCTGGGGACGGAGGAAGAAGGACCAGCTGGGTCTTCAAGAAGGCTGTCGAAGACCTTCAAGTGGCCTGAGCTTTTGTCCAGCAGGAAAGAGAAGCTGATGCAGGATTACACACACACGAGGCCAAGTGAGAAGCCGGCTCAACCCCCGGACTTTTCAGCCCAACAAGCCAGCAGGTCCCTTTGCTGACTTAAGCTATTTTGAGTTGTCCTCTATGATATGCAGTTAAAACCATCCAAGACACAGAAACGGGAGCCACAGGTGCATCTGATGGGAGTGGAGCTGTGGTCCCACCTGCACCTGGGGAGCCGTTTTTGGCTGCCGTGGGAGGATCCGGGCTGGGAGGAGCGGAGGGTTCAAGCCGTGTCGTGACCACCGCAGTCGGGAAGTGGGCTCTAAAACAGGACACGGGCAGCGGAAGTCAGAAGAGAGAAGGTTTAAAGGGCACCTAGAAAAAGAAGAGGCGGAGTTTAAGACAGATCAGTGGTGGAGGGCACAGGGGAGGGACCGTACTGAGTATGACCAAGGGATTTTGACGTAGGTGAGGAATGGAGAGAGGGAAGAGGTCTGGGAGGAGGTGGACCTGCCTGGCCATTATTACTGGGAGCTGAGTCATTGTTGGACAATGGGAACCCATGCTGCTCCTGGGTGTTGCTTTTGATTGTTGACCAGATTTGATAGCCTTGGTTTCTGGACATGGCGTGAGCATGAGGAGCCTTGTCTCCTGGGATGGACCAGAGGCCCAGAACAACCAGCTGGAAGCTACCAGGAAGAAGAGAGGCCGCTCACCCGACTCCTCCGCAGGGGAAAAAGCTGCTGCTTTGTCCTATTAAAAAAAAAAAAAAAAAATCATGTCAGCTTGAGGGCATGGTTGAGGAATTAACAGAGGCTTAGTTATCCAGAGACATAAGTGTGAGATTTAGTATTGGCAAGCACTCTACGAGGAGACCAGTGGGCTCTCAGTGTCCCTCTGCATGGTCCAGAGGCACAGTATTCTGGGAGAATCCAGAAACCCTGCAGACACGTTAGGCCCAAGGGAGGACCCAGAAACGTCATGGCCCCATGTTGTCTATGATTTCCACCCAAACTCACCAATCAGGATTGTGGGAAAAGGCAGACAGAGGTGAACACATGTTCTCTAAAGGGGCTCTTGAGAAGAAAACCCAAGAGAAAAATGAGTTCTTTTAACTGCAGCACCCAGCAGACAGTTCCAAGCATGTGTCTGAGGTTCTGGGGAGAGTCCGCTGCATGAAGGTGGATATGTGCGTGCGTGCGTGCGTGCGTGCGTGTGTGTGTGTCTGTGTGTGTGTGTGTCTGTGTGTGTGTGTGTGAGAGAGAGAGAGAGAGAGCGAGCAAGCTGGGTAAGTAAGAGATGGAATCTTGAGAAGGCATGGGCTTCCCCAGGTAGAAACTTTCTTTAGAGAACCTGCAGGAGCTCAGGGATGGAACTGGCAGGATCACCAGTGTCCAAAGAGAGGGAAAGAGAGAGCTCAGAGGAATGGAACTCTCTAAGGAGGCAAAAGAAGCAGTGATGTCAAGGAGCACCAGGAAAGACGAGCGCCCCTGAAGAAAGAAGTGAGCTCTGGAAGAAAGGGTAATAAATGCACTCTATAAAGAAGTCCATCAGGATAAGCAGGGGAAAGCATCCTTGTGTTTTCGCAATATGGGCGTCATGCACGAAATTCAGAGAGATATCCAAGGCTGAGTCCCATGTTCATCACGCTGTAGTAACAGGGAGCAAAGTTCTGGCCGCCGCGATGAGCAGGGTCATTGCTGTTGGGATGCCAAACGCAAATGGCTCCCGGCGGGCAGCTGCTCGCCCCTGGGTGTCGCCTGTCGCAGCTCAGAGGCGTGGCTGAGTCCAACCCTGCACATCCCACGCTCTGTTGGCCAGGGGTTTAGGATCTATGTTACTAGGAGAAGAGTTTGCTCACGTCACTTCGACCCGAACATGACAGTTCTGTTTCATTGCAAAGCTGATCCTCCACTCGAATGTCAAGATCGAATATTAAAGGATTTTTCAACTTGGAAAAATTCCAGTAAAGACTGATAAAGTGACACCTAAAGAACTTTCTCAACATAGCAAGCTTTAATATACATTTTTGTGTTTTTGTTGTTGTTTTTATTCTCTGTAAACATACACATTAAGATACACATTTGTAAGATTAATATTGAGAAAGAGATCTACAAGCTTCCTGTGAATACGGCTTGGCATTGAGTTGGGCAGGTGGCTGCTGTGTGTGTCGGTAGAGAAATTAGCTATGATGGCACATTTTAAAAAATCCACACAGACGACCTGTATCTTCACCGCTACGCATAAACTGGAATTATACAGGTATTTCTCAAATTCCCTGAGAAGGCTATTTTCCTTAACTAAGATTTATGTTCTCTGTACATTTTCACATTTGGTTGTGCATTTAGCTGCCTGAATTGTGCGGTTGTTGATGGACCACGCAGCGTTGTTCTCCGACACGCGGCGTGGGGTTGCGAAAGCTTAGTGGATACTAAGTAAGATGCCATTCACCTCCTTGTCTTTGGCTGCAGACGACAGCGGGACAGTGGGGACCCAGCAAATCCGTGGTAACCAAGTGCCGAGCCACTAAGCGAGGGGTCTTGTCTTGTTTTGCTTTCATTTTGACCCTGTCTCTTGCCCTAATATTTATTAGAATCCAATGCTTAGGAAATTCATGCAGACAGCTTGTCCACAGCAGCAATCTGAGAGGATGGTTTAGGATGTGAGCTGGCATCTCCTTCAGTGGAGAAAAGCCGAATGCAAGGAGAGCAGGTGGCAGTCGGGGCTGGTCACGGAGGAATCGGCCAGAGGGTTCCCACCAGAAGGCACTCAGGGGGACAGGACCCCACCTGAAACACTGGAGCCAGGACTAAATGATGCTAGCAGGTGATCCTCAGACGAACTCTCTGTCCCCTGGGCTCTGTCCTGTCCAGGGGATTCCAGCAACAGTGGAAGAACCACGGAGCGGAAGGAAGGCTGTGCTCCACTTCGGTTCACGGTGACTGTGGAGGTTTGGTCATGATGGCAAAGGAAAGTTCTCCCCGACAGTTTCAGACCCTCTTCTTTCCACTATGACTGTCATAGCCCACTGACTCTTCTCCAGTATTTCAACACTGAGTAAGGACAGGGGTAAGGGAGATGGCAGATGGGACGTACCGGGGCTCGGGGGCTCAACATTTTATCTGTTATTTAAATCCTCAAAGAACACTGGCTATCCGGACGTTGGCTTCCACACTCCAGCAAAGGGGACAGGTCATGTGCCGTCCTCCCGTGGTTCAGATACCCCATGCTGGGGAAAATTTTAATATTCATTGAGAGTTTCACATTTGACTCGTTTAATTCCTATGGCTACTTGATGAGGTAGATATTATTATTCTCATTTGAATTTAAGGAACTCAAGAACCGGTGAGGGGAGCGATTTCTCAGCGAGCGAGTCGCAGAGATAGGTTGGAAGCAGATTTGGGGCTGGCTGTGGGTGATAGAGGCCGAAAGGCAAGAACAGCACTTGGGTAAAAATGTGCTAATAAATAAGAAGACGTAGTCATGCTTCTCTTTAATAGAACCATCATCTTATACAAGCGGAGCCAATTTCTTCCGCTTCCTTTGTGTTGTCTTATTTCCCAGAGAGTGCAGGGTAATGCATGCATGTTTCTTATCCAGTTACTATCAACTTGAGTGCACGGGATGACTTCCAAATGTTTCCCATGGCCTTCCACCTTTTAAACCCACAAAGCCCGACTTACAGCATCTTTACAATGTTAGCAATTGAAACCAATATGCATTAGGACAAGTACGATGATTATGTAACAGTTCAGAACACAATTTCAAAATTCAACACGTGTGCCCTGAAGCACAGCAAACACACTGAGCGTCCCGGCAATTGCCTGTGGGGTCTCCGTGCCCAGCACTGCATTATGCAAAAGCAGGGCGCTTTCCTAGTGCTGCATCTGGTGAGGAAAACAGTGTGGGGCTTGGCTAAATGAAGTCTGTCTTGTCTAAGGGAAGCCCTTCTTGCTGAGTTGAGAAGTATCTAAAGAGAACAATAAAAGCCCATATCCAAGTCCAGAGGGAAATGAAAGTACACATTCTTCCTGATTGCAATAAAACATCAGGCCTGGCTCCCCTCTCCGACCAGGGCTGGATGGATGGGCTCACACAGTCTCTCTGATTAGCGTCCACTCCAAATACCTAAAACGGTGCCCTGTAAAAGATAGGAAAAGGATTCTTTGGGACGTTTGGAAACGACTTAACAGAATCTGCAGAGTAGCGTTCCCTAATTTCTGATTAGGCACGAAACCAGAGAGCTCCCAGCTTCCCCTCCTCTCTGTAACGGGGCGAGGGGGGGGGTGTGTGGAATCATTCCATTTGGCCACAAATGAACCCAAGGGGAGATTTTAAAAAAACAGATTTCTGGACCTTAGCCCCAGGGATTCTGACTGGCCAATCAGTGGGGGCTCTGATGTGGTTCCTGAAGTCTTTTCTAGTTCTAATGTCCACTGCTTCTTTATTAAAATATTTCATTCATTTCCTGTTCTCTGCTCAACATGGAGTCAGCTCAGCACCCTGGTTCAGCCAGGCTTCCTCCTCGGGTCCGCCTCTGACCTGCCCATTACTGTCACTGCTCTCATTTGACCAATCTTGGCTTTCTGCCACCTTTAAAAACGTGGTTATTGGGGCACCTGGGTGGCTCAGTGGGCTAAGCGTCCGCCTTCGGCTCAGGTCATGATCTCAGGGTCCTGGGATCGAGTCCCGCATCGGGCTCTCTGCTCAGTGGGGAGCCTGCTTCCCCCTCTGCCTCTGCCTGCCTCTCTGCCTGCTTGAGATCTCTCTCTCTCTGTCAAATAAATAAATAAAATGTTTTTTAAATGTGATTACATTAATGGTATGATGACTACGATTGTGACTTTTCCAGAGATAACTGACCGTTGTCAGACGGACAGCTCCTGTAGACGTGTCTTTTTCAAATTATCTCTGTTAAATTAAGTCACTCCAGGGAACTAATAACAGATGATCTGCCCACTGACTCAATACAGTCTAGTCTACGGAGCGTGTATTGTTACGGGCTTCCCCAAAGTTGCCTCTTTGTCCCGAGTCCCCCCGTGAGGAAGGGTTTCCCGAGAATACTGCAGTGTCTGTGGGGTGGTGTGTAGGCTGGAAGAAATGGGTTTCAGGACGTTTGGAAGTACACTGTACGTCCCCGTGAGACCTATAAATCTGTTCAAAATAATTTCTTTAGCTTCCTTGTTAGAAAAGGATTAGTTCATCCGAAATGAATATAACTGCCCCAAGTCTATTGTCTAGACCTGGAGATCCAATATATCTCTCTAGGAGGGTGGTTATTAATTTACTTGGGAAATGCAATCACTGACCACAGATTATTTCAATTAAGCCGTGCCTGTCGCATATGTGGGGCTCTCTCCGTTTGCTAGTGACCAGGTCCCACCTGGTGCCTCCTGCCGCTAAGTTTACGGTCTGCTGCTGGCGAGCACTTCAACATTCCTCTCTGAGGAAATACTCGGGGTTGTAGATATGCACCTGGTTTCCTTTGGGAGAAATTTCATCTTCCAACCACATCTTTCTGGCCTGGATTTTTCAGCCCACAATGCAAAAGGTAAAATATATGCACTCTTGTCTCCAGGCATTAACAAAAGGGAACCAGAGAGTGTCTTGTGAGCTCAACGGCATCAGAAGGGCACTCGGGCCCCACAACACCGGGCCCAGGTTGCAAGCCTGGAGCACAAGGCAGCCTTCCACTTCTCCCACGAAGTGTACTTAGAAATCAAAGTCAGCAAAATACCTTGTGCATCTTACGTGCGTTTCTCCACATCTGGGGATGTTCAGCGCGTGTCCCCGCCCCTTCTGCTGTCTCCTGGACACATAGCACGGCTGCCCACTCCAGACTCAGGGTTGTTCAAATCACCTTTTTCCTGAAATTAAGATTCTTTTCATGCCTCTACTCCCTCCCTGCAAGAAACTTTTTTTAAGGGGCGCCTGGGTGGCTCAGTGGTTTAAGCCTCTGCCTTCCGCTCAGGTCATGGTCTCAGGGTCCTGGAATCGAGCCCCACATCGGGCTCTCTGCTCAGCGGGGAGCCTGCTTCTCCCTCTCTCTCTGCCTGCTTCTCTGCATACTTGTGATCTCTCTCTATCAAATAAATAAATAAAAATCTTTAAATAAAAAAAAATTTAAAAAAAAAAAGAAACTTTTTAAAGATTTTATTTATTTATTTACTTATCTATTTATTTATTTATTTGAGACACCGAGAGAAAGAGAAAGCGAGTGGGGACAGTGCCGAGGGAAAAAGACAAGCAGGCCGCTTCCCGCTGGGCAGGGAGCCTGGCGTGGGGCTCGATCCCAGGGCTCCGAGATCATGACCTGAGCTGAAGTCAGACGCTTCATAGCCAGAGCCACCCAGGCGCCCCTCGGTGCCTCTACTTTTAAGAATGATGTATCAAAGAGACATCAGCTTTTCTCAAGATAACTTTGCATCCATAGTCCAGTGCCTGGGCATCCGAGTCTTCAGGAGAGCAGGTGGTCAGGAAGGAGCTGACCACATCCGCTGTCATAGGCCTTTCCGCTCAGTGCTGCTTACGGCCTCACCTGCAGGGAAAATGGGGTGTCCCAGGGGCCTCCTCCTAGCCGACCTGCCTGCCTGTTGCCTTTCCGCTTGGGCACAGCGTGGGACACAGGGCCCTCTGCCCTGGCTTCCAGTTCTGGTGCAGCGAGGCACCCGTCCCAGGCTGGAGCGGGACGGAGTACAACCCGCCAAACACTATGGCCTGAAGTGGGCGTCGTCTTCCTGTAAAGTCTCTTTATCTGTGTTAGTCTGTGCACTTCAGAGTAGAACAGATCCAGACTGAGACTATTTGCAAGGTGCCCTGGCAATTACTACTAGGACTGTGAGGTGTCCCAAGGGTCCAGCATCAGACCCTACTGCCACCGGCCCGCGGACCCCTAGAATGGACTCTGGCAACACATTGGTGTGGGTGTATGTTTTAATAAAATTTGCCAAAGAAAGAATGTAACTGGAATTGGAATCCATTCTACTCGGACTCCCCCACCTTCCCTTCATGTCTGGGGATGTTGAAAGTCAGTCACACCTTAGTTTTCTTTATGATGTATATAAGCTTTAATTTAACATGAAATATTCATGGGTTTGCAGTCCCTTCCTTGTATAACGAAGTTGCTGGTAGCCGTCCTTACCATCAACACAAAGGCACATGCTGAGAGTCAGGCCAGAGGTCCCCTGATAAGAACATGTCCTTCCGGTGTTGGCACCAAACCTGCAGTAACAGAGAAGAAAGATCTAGAACCTGTGGTTTTAGAAGGTGGTCTATGGGAATGTCTTCCAGGCTCCAGATGTGTAGGGTCCTAAGCATTTCCCTCATCAGAATGGATGTTACCCTCATCAGGAACATCAGTGATGTTTAGAAATAGATCCATAATCTCTTTTTCTTTCGGATGGAAATCTCATGAAATAGAATTATACTTGTGTTTGTAGGGCCACGCCCACTCCAAACTGCAAGTCACAAGAGGCTCCATACATGAGGTTGCAGGTTTTACGTACTTTTGTGTTCAATAATAACAATAAAACGTAAGCAAGCAGATGGAGGCGAAGACTGATTTATCTGCCTAGGGTCCTAGGATGTTTTGTTTTTGTTTTTGTTTTGGTAGAAAAGATACCACATACTATCATTCAGAAAGATAATCAAATAGAATGCCCCTAAAGTTATCGGAAAATGGAGGAGTAGATGTGTAGCCGTTCCTTCCTTCATCCGTGTTTTCCCATTTGATCTATAATCGGTTGTGATGTATTTGCTCACTCAAACAAACCTTCTCCTTTGCACCACATGTCCTACTCTGAAAGCAAGCCTCAGAAGCCACGCGAGCTGAGTGAGGAGGACACCCCGAAGCCTGATCCCAGCCCCATCCCCATACCCCGAGTCCCGGAGGTCAGTGGCTATGGCTCTGTCCTTCCTGCCTCCCTCTGACTTGCGCTCGGCTCCTGCTGCCTCCACTCTTGGATCAGGCTCTCTGGGTCCTTCTCCGATCAGGAATGGAAAGGGATGGCTTCTTGTCTTCCAGCACCATGGCTGGGGTCTCTGAAGCCCTGGTACGATCAGCCCAGGCTCCTCTTGGGCTTTTGTCCAGGGCCTCATCCCTGGCGCGGCAGGACTCTCTCTAGGTTACGGCCTGTTGCCCCGAGGACACCTGCTGCATGCACTGTTCACAAACTCTTCACCTCGTGTCCTCGTCTGAGGCTCAGCTGGCTGTGTCCCTCTCCTCACCAGCCCGCTGCCTCCCTGCAGCACCCAGCACAGGCGCCCCTGGCACCCCCGCATCTCCGCACCCCTGCAGCCACATCCAAGCAAGGTGTGTCTGGGAACTGCTGAGTGGGGCGGGGGCAGGTTGGGACTCCTATCAGCTCTTAGAACAGGTTGAATGTTTTTGCTCTTTGCAGGCATGCCAGAATGTGACTATGTGGTTCGCAAACTTTTGTCCTTCTCCACAGAGAAGGGTGGTGGCTTCCTTCAGCACCTAACAGAGCAGAGTAGGCAGAACTGAGAACACAATGACTTAGAGCCTCCTTCTCAAATGATTATAGTTCTGACTGGACGAGAACATACTTCTCACACTAAACTGCTAACCAAGAGATGTTTACTTTTCAATTTCCATTATGGAATGGGAGACCCCACTCAAGTGGGTCCCCAAGAGGAAACCAGCCAAAGGACAAATGAGTAGTGTTTACAGAGTCAACACGGCTCCCAAACTCAAGCTGGACATAGTTGTGTTCAAATAATTTTTAAAAAGAGAAACACAGATTGTCTTAAAATAGCATGCACTGGATTTCAGGGATGTTTAAATAGATTCTTAGTGTACAAACCCTGTGTCTCAGTGGACCGCTCCGGACAAGATAAATAGTTTCCTTAGAAAGGTGTGTATCGGGGTGCCAGGGGGCTCAGCCTGTTAAGCATCTGACTCTTGGTCTCAGGGCTGTGAGTTCAAGCCCTACATTGAGCTTCATGGGGTATGGAACTTGCTAGAAAGAGAAAGAGAGAGAGAAAGAAAGAGGAAGGAAGAAAAGAAAGCGAAGGGAAAGGACAGACGGACGGACGGAAGGAAAGAAGGACGGACGGAAGGAAGGTGCGTTTTAAAAGTTATCAATCGGTCCTCAGCTGTTGGTGACCGGCAGCCAGGTTTGGTTATGGAAACTCCTCCTCTTCCTCTCAAATGTATCTCCCGCATGATGCACAAGTGTCTTTTTGTCATTCTTTGGGTCTTCATGACTCCCCCTCTTTGTGGCCGTCATTCCTCCCTAACTGGATTTTCTGTATCAAAAGTCTACTCCTCCCCTACACGCACACACGTACACGTACACCCACACCCGCCCACACCCAGCACACTCACACCCCCCACCACACACACGCTGTGCAAGCTGATGGGAGCCCTCTAGGTGAGAATCTGAAGCCACATCACAGAATGAGAGGGCTTCGGCCCCCTTACGGCCCTGCTCATGGCTCTGGATGAGGGCTCCTCTCCAGGCTTCGGCAAAGGGATCCTGCAGGTCCCTCCAGCCTCGGTGCCTGCCCCTCCCCGGCACCCCCCCTCCATCCCTCCCATATGGGGACATGCCCTCCGTGTGACCGAGCCCTCCTCCTCAGGCTGCTGCAGCGGCCACGCGGGGGAGCCGCAATAACCAGATAAGACAACAGTGGCTTTTGCAAGGAAAGACTCACCTTCCTTCCTGCAGGGAGGATCCGCCTGTACCAGGGTGTCACTCTCCCAGGAGCACGTGCATCCCTGCTCAGGGGTGAGTGGACGTCCTCCGTCGGTGGGAGGCAGCCCGCCCAAACTAACACGGGGGCAGAAGAAGGTGCTGCTTGAAAATCTTCAGGGCAGAGGTGGTTGGACAGGTGCCATTTAGAGACTTGAGTGCTTTCTGTCTGGTGGCAGCCCATGCCCAAGGCCCTTGACCCGCTCAGCAGGGAACTACATCCGGCCAGCTGGGGGAGGAGGAGCTCCAGGAGGATCCCAGGGCTGGAGAGGAGGCAGCGTGAGCCACACCCTGGTCCCACGGCCCCTGGGGACACCTTGGAGCCTGGAAATGCAGCTCTGTGCCCTCGCCAACATCCTGCCCTCCGAGGGAAGCTCCCTTTCTCCTTTTGAACTGACTTGGTGAGAAAGGAAGACGTCATAGAAGTTTATGTAGTGGAAGTAATTGAAAGGAAAAAACAAAAAACAAAAAACGACGAAATCTCTGAATGAAGACATCTGGGAGAAAGAGTGTAATAAAGAAAATTGAATGTGTTTCAGTTATGTTCAAACCAATAGATCTTATTAAGTAAAATTCCCTCAATAAGAACAATTTTGCTGACCTACTTAAGCTATGCTTCACAAATGATCCTACTTAATGAATAATTATTTGCAGTCAAAAATAAATGATAGCCGTCCAAGCGAGTGCTCCCAGACATGGGTAGAAGACGTCCACGTAAACACGACGGGTTGGAATGCTCCTCACTGGAACACTTGCATTTTAACTGCTCCAGCACGCTGACGGAGAGCTTGAGTATTGTGCAATTTAGAATGATAAATGGATTTCGCCCACTTCTTAATGATGCAAAAACCCAGGCAAGAGCAACGGAAAGGAATAAACACATTAGCCCGGACTGAAGAGAGACGGAGAACGTTCCGGCAGCCCGTGCTTTGTCAGTAATTATGATGATGCTTTATCCGCTCGGATGCCGTGGGTGGCTCCAGGCCGCCAAGCCATGTGGTTTGAGCCGTTTTCAACTGGGGGAGATGGACTTGAACTGGTCCAGCTGTGGTTTCCCACCCAGTCCCCCTGGTGACAAAAGCATGTGTTCGAAGGAGAGTTGGATGTTTCCAGAGATGAGATGGGTGACAAGCGAACAGAGCAAAGAAGAAAAATGGTCAGCATGAGGATGATCCTTTGTCCACTGTCCTTTTTTATTTTTTTTAAGATTTTATTTATTTGACAGAGAGAGAGTGTGAGAGAGCACAAGCAGGGGGAGTGGGGGAAGCAGGCTCTCCACAGAGCAGGGAGTCTGATGTGGGGCTCGATCCTAGGACCCTGGGATCATGACTTGAGCCAAAGGCAGATGCTTAAGGACTAAGCCACCCAGTTGCCCCCCCTGGTCCACTGTTCTAACCACCCAAGCTAACACTCTGAGCTCAGAGGAGGGCTCACGAGGGACGGCTAGCCATGGCAGCTGTATGCAGAAAGGCTTGTTGTTGCTACACAGACACCGTGAAAAAGAGAAAGCAGCCATGAGCAGGAAAGTCTGAGTTTTCTGTAGCATACTCCGAACCTAATGCTAAAATGGATCTTAAATATTCTCTTCTGGAGTTTTATTCTGCTTTCTTAGTTTCCCAGACTACTGAGGGGAAAAAAGAACAGATCAAAACTTTTATTCAAATAAATCCTATCCCAAATGCTTCCATAAAATGACAGTTGTGCTTTCCTTTTAAAACAGAGGTGGTAAGAGTCACTTATGGTTTGTCTCCCTCCCATAAGTGACTCTTACCACCTCTGTTTTAAAAGGAAACCAAAAAAGTAATTGAACAGAAATTCCCAGCCAAGCTAAATCAAGAATCTACAGAAAATGTACTTTTAAAAATCCATGTCAAGCAAAATTAAGGCCAGAGCTTAATATTTTCTGGGCATCAGTGAGAAATTCAAAATTATTGGGGTGGGGGTCATGGATAGTTCTACACACTATGGAGACATAGAGAGACTGAAGGATTTTTAAAGTAAAACTTGATATAAAACCGAAGGAAGAAATCTTTCCTCTCCTTCTTCATACTGGAATATTTTCAAAATACTGAATTATTTTATGAATATGCATTTCCCAATAAAAGCCATGGCAAAGCGCCAAGTGAGGCCTGCCAAGGCAGGAGATTAACCACCACAAACTACATTCTGTGAGATTCCTCGGGTATAAAAGAGGGAAACAACAGATTTCCACATGAAAAGGTATTCTCACATAAATTAACAGACTTCAGCATTAACATAATTTAAAACAAAATAAATTCATTACCAAAAACAACAAAAACAACTTTACATAAAGTTTTCTGAAAAGCCCGTCTGTGGTTCCACAAGGCTTCTGAAAGCTATGTAGACATCTCACCTAGTTAACTTTTCAAAATAAACTGAATTACTGTTAACAGTTGATGGAATGTCAGCGTTTACGGCTCAGCGAGTATCTGCCCAAGACAGTATGCTCACTGGAGCCCAAGACCCCAGCCCCAGGGAAGGGGACTTTAAGACGGCCTGCCCAAGGGGCGCCTGGGTGGCTTAGCTGTTAAGCATCTAC
This sequence comes from Mustela erminea, assembly GCF_009829155.1. NCBI lineage: Eukaryota > Metazoa > Chordata > Mammalia > Carnivora > Mustelidae > Mustela > Mustela erminea. The sequence goes on along the minus strand of NC_045616.1, from coordinate 160,940,274 downwards.
CTTTATGATCCTGGGGTCCTGGGATGGAGCCCTGTATCAGGCTCCCTACTTGGTAGGAAGCCTGTTTCTCCCTCTCCCTCTGCTTGTGTTCCCTCTGTCGCCGTGTCTCTCTCCATCAAATAAATAAATAAAACATTAAAAAAAAAAAGAAGAAGAATATGGCCTGCCCAAGACATAACAATTCTCTTCTCACACGGGTCCCCTGGAGGGGTTGGAAAAAGTCTTGTTTTTGTCTGGTGCACAAGCTAAGAATGGGCTTTACACTTATTTTATTTATTTGTTCATTTTTTAGGGAGAGAGAAAGAGCACGTGCATGCAGGGTGGGGAGGGGCAGAGAGAGAAGGAGAGAGACTCCTCAAGCAGACACCCACCTTCCCCGAACGCGGAGCCAGATGCAGGGCTCGAGCCCACCACCCTGAGATCACGACCTGAGCTAAAATCAAGAGTTGGATGCTTAATAGACTGAGCCAGGCAGGCACCCCAGGCTTTACCTTTTTAAATGTTTAACTTGGGTGATGGGCCTCAGAGAGGGCACGAGGTATGATGAGCACTGGGCGTTACACACAACTGATGGCTGATGGATCATTGAACACTAAACCTGAAACTAATGATGTCCTCTCTGTTGGCTCTTAACATTTGAATTAAAAGATAAAATAAAAACACTTCTATCTTCCAAAAAATTAAAAATTAATGTTTAAAACATAGTAAGAGGAAAAGAACATTTTGGGACACATGAAAACAATATAAAATTCACAATTCTGAAGCCGCTGATTTTACCGGAACCCAGACATGCCCGTTGATTCTCGTGGCCGTGGCTGGCGCAGAGCTGAGTGACTTCAGTAAGACCATGCTGCCCAGGGACGCTGAAAATACATCCTGTGTGGCCCCTTCCAGCAGCTTTCTGCCTCTGGTTTCATGCTAGAGATGAAGAGTGAAAGGTGTGAGCTCAGAATCCTTCCAGAGCAGCCGCACCCCAGGGGAAGGCAGGGGCTGCTCTGGCCAGGACCAGCGCCCGGGGATGTCCACACGAGGGACACTTAGAAATGCGAAGAAAACCAAGTGCTAGAGTCACCTGCCACCTGCTCTTGTTTCCACGAATCCTGCAGCACGTCCCCTGCCATGGGCCGAGGAAGGGGCTTCTTTCTTTATTTGTCCAAAATTTGACCCAACTTCAATGGGTCAATGGGTCCTTTCCTAATGATAGGAAATTTGCACATCCCAATGCTAAAACTTGCCCAGCCCTGGAACCGAAAAGCAGAGTTGATGGACACAGCATATCCCCCTGACACAGAGCTGCACTTTTGTGCTGCAAATGCAGGGTTCTGGGTAAAACCCCAGGTTCCCAAGGCAGTGCATGCTGGCGATCCGTAATGGAAAAAGACAGTCTTCATGTACCAGCAAAGAGCCAAAATTAAGAGGTGGAAGCAGAGGTCATAAATACTAAAAATCACCAAAACTTTTGGGAGAGGTTCATTTAGACTTCGGGGGGACAGCACACCGCTTGCCGGCAGGGGTGTGGCTCTGCTGGGGAACTGCGGGCCCCACCACAGGTGCAGGCTGCCTGGGGCTCCCTCCTCAGACTGCACTTGGGGTGGTGGGCAGCTCCGTTCCTGTCCGGGATCCAGAATCGGGCCTCTGCTCCACAGGGAGAGGCTGCCCGGCTTGCCTGCTTCCAGACCCCAGGCAACTCCTGAGCCACCTCCATAGCCCTCAGGCCACCTGGGCTACTCTGCACCTTCCAGGTCTCCCTACTGGCACCTGTGTCCCACAACACGTCCAAACAGACAGCCAGGACTGAAGAAAACCGGTTCCAGTCCGATGCGTTTTGTGCTGAAATCTCATTCTTGGGTCCTGGGATCTGGGTCTGGGTCTGCAGCAGAGGCTCCTCTCAGCGGCGCGGAGGCTCGAGCTGACTCCAGGAAATGGAAGAAAAGGGCCTCTCTGAGGAATCGAGAGAAAACCGGCATGAGAGCAGATGGCCCTGATGCTCCTGGGGCACAATGGTCACCGAGGCTCCAGGGTGCAAGGGAGTTGGTGGCAGGGGGGCCTCGGGGAGAGGAGTCAGGTGGGGAGCAGGTTGGGGGGCAGGAGCTGGGTCGGGGCTGGGTCCCCTGGGGTGCTCCCTTCCCTGGGCTGTGGTGCGGGAGGCCTGGGCCACGTGCAGCCTCCTGTGCTCCCGAGTGCACCAGCGTGGTGGGAGCGGAGACGGGGCTGCGGTTACTGTCGCCGTGTGCCAAGTGTTAAGAGAGTCTTGGAGCTGCGGCCACTTCATTTATATTCCTTGTTGATTCGAACCATGTGCTGACAAGGAATGTAACCAGCTTGAGTGCTGCAGAAACGCCGGCCAAAGGATGACAGTTTTTATGACCCTGACACTTCTTTCTACCGCAGCAATTAGTATTCAGTGGGGACCCCGCACTCTCTGCTTGTCACCTTCAATATCGTGTTGTTGCTTAACATTCTAAAGTCCCAGCTTTAGTATGAAGTCACAATCCCGTGTTTTCAGTTCCGACGTTGGGGCCCTGCAGATGGGCCTCTGTGGGGCTCCCCAGTACTGCCGGCCGTTCTCCTCTCGAGAGGAGATGGCGTTTTCGGGATTTGTCATGGAGCAGGAGCTCTGGCTCCCGGTGGGAACAGCCGCCCCAACACCTGGTAGCCCCGGGTGCTGCTCCCCTTCATGCCAACAGACCGAATCTCCCGGTGCACATAAAGGGGGCTCAGAGCCCCTCGGGTTTTAGGCTCTGGGTTTCTTTCCATCTCAGTGAAACTGCCCACACAAAAATGCTGACCTTTCACTGGGCCCTGGGCCTGGATCTCGGGTGCAGCCAGGGGCAGGTTCACAGAGGCTGGGAGCGGTGGAGGGTCAGAGCCTGCTGATTCAGCGCACAGCTCGTCCTCACTGGGGAGTTGTCCTGAGGCCTGGCCCCCCACCTCCCGAAACGAGACAAGGCCAGTGTTTATTTCTGCAAACACTGTCCAAGGAGCAGGGAGGCTTGACATGGGCTGAAGGAAACATCTCAAGCAAGCTGGCCTCGGAGCACTGAATTCTTTCTAGGATAGACTGTACGGTTTTCTCCCTTACCTTTCTTTCTGCCTGAAGCCTCGCTCAGATAGACTTATTTATTTATTTTTTGTTTATTTCTGAATGCACTCAAGTGAGTGCAAACACAAGCACCATCAAATTCTCCAAGTTCTCACACTGCATCTGGTCCAAGTTTTTAGAATATATATAAATCAACACAGGAACACTTCAATGGTTAGAACTAATTACCATCTGTGGTTTTATTAGAGTCATACTGATTTTTTCAGCTCAATAAACGGCCAGAAAGTGCCAAAGCACAGATAAATCTGAAGTCACTGATTCTGTGCTTTCCAACCTACTAGAGAACGTGAGGGTCTCGGGTAGACAAGACCAGCGTCTCGCTCTGCCTGCTGCAGCGGGGCAGGGATGAAACCAGACCTTTAAGGATCATGCGCATGGCAGCTTATAAGACGTTTCCAATGTCAAGTTCTTGAAATCTAACCCTTCACTCTTTCCATTTAATTAATAAACTTAATTTATTAATTAATTAAACTTAATTACCAAGTTGAGTAAACACTTTCGTAATAGCATAGACCGGGCTTTGATATAAAGAATATAACAGTGTTATGTGAATTTATGTGAATTTGCACACAACCAGGAAATGTGCCATGGGTTGAGGCTCTTTATAACCTAACGTAAAGTAAAGACAAAAATGACGTGATCATGCGTGTGGATTTCCGCGTTTGATCGCCTTCCTATGTAAACCAGCTTGGAAGCTGTCAGGAGACTCCGGGCCAAGGACGCAGACGAGAGTGAGATGAACAGCGACTGGCGCGCCTCAGTCGGGTCTCTGGTGAGGTGGCTGACCCCCGTGACACTGCTTCTTCTCGGAGATTCTCTCTGGGTCTACACCCATGAAGGAGCAGGAGGAGTTTGACATCATGACTTTCCCTGCAGATGTTCTAGGCTGAGCCAACACACACACACACACACACACAGACACACACACACACACACGATGATAAAAGATTAAAAGGAGCAAAAGGATAATCTCCAAGCAACCTATTTCCCAAGAATGTTTTTGGGGTGGATCCTAGGCAGGACTGGGGGAACAGATTCCTTCCATTTATTTTGATGTCAACAGCACTTCATAGTTTCATGAATATAAATGCAAAATTGTTGTTCTCCAAGAAACTAAAAATCAAGGTTCTGGCACAAGACAAAGACATTCAGGGACCTGAAAAGTGTCTTATGACTGATGAGCTTTCTATTTTATAATACATACTGGTAGGCACTACATTAACTTTTTACTGGGTTTTATTTTATGTTTTCATCATAATTTTGCCCTGTGATTTTAAAGATTAAATCTTCTTATTCATTCCCTTTTATTTAGTAAAATTTAAATTCAACCCAGACGAACAACTCTGATTTAAAGGACAGAAGCATATTTTTTAATCAAATAAATGCAATTTTAAGTGCAACTTTGCAAGTATTATACTACAGTGGTGCCTGAGTGGTTCAGTCAGTTAAGTGTCTGCCTTCAGCTCAGGTCACGATGCCAGGGTCCTGGGATGGAGCCGTACGCAGGCTTCCTACTCATCAGGAAGCCTGCTTCTCCCTCCTTCTGCCTGACACTTCCCCTGCTCGTGCTCTTTCTTTCTTTCTCTCAAATAAATAAATAAAATCTTAAAAAAGGAATATTGCACTATATTAACATCCTTACTAGAAGTCAAATTTCTGTGGAGTTGAATAGTTAGATTAATTACTAAAGTAACATTTTCTTATATGCATAAATCTGTATATGTATACTAGTGATTTATTGTTTTGTGAGGCATAGAATGTATAAAACAAAAACCTCCTTTACAAGACCGTTAGAGTAAATAAACATAGGAGAGCAACATCTATTTCCCACCAAACAAACAGAAGAATGGACAAAATGTATGAAACACACATTATCAGTGCTGACAATCAACCAATGATCCCTGAGAGATGAGAAAGCGATGGTATGAAGCCTTAGTTTGCTGCCCAGGGAGCTTTCGGGCAGAGGGAGGGAGCCCCTTTTGGAGTCTTAACAGACTGGTTGAGGAGAAGTGAAAGCCTAGGTGGACAAAGGCAGGAAAGTTTCTAGCACAGAGTACCAGGGAAGTGACAGCCCTGAGAGACCTCTAGAGACCTGCAGAGGGTCCCAGGGAGAATTCAGCTGAATCCTGTTGACCTTATGCATGTGGAAGATCTACTTGAAGCCAGGAAAAGACCCACTTGAAAGGATGAGACTCAGGCCAGTGTCACAGACTCAGCTAGCACTAAGAAGAGTGCCTGTTCCCATTGGCCAGACAGGAAAAACTCATAATTTGTGGGATATCGGGCAATGTACACAGAAGAGTCTTGTTGAAATCATTAGCCCCAGATCAGTGCTTTGGAATCTCAGTGCTGTCACCATTTTGGTCTGAACAACTATATGTTGTGGGGTGTTTGTCCCATGCATTGTAAGGTGTTTAGCGACCCCCCTGATATCAGCCCTTCAGGTGCCAATACCATAACCCCCAGACGTTGCTAAGTGTCCCTTGAAAACAGTATCATTTGTAGCTTACATCCACTGGCTTGAACTGAGCAGCCTTCGATTGACCTCTCTTAGACTGTTTCAGTTCAGAGTAATAAATCTTTTAAAGCAGGATATGAGAATATTAAACTATTTACAAGTAAATTAATGACATCCCAAGAGAAAGCTCAGAGATGTTTATAAGAAAACAGAATTACCTGGCACACAAAATGAAACAGCAGTATCTTGTACTATATAAACGTTCATCAAGTTTTCTACACTTACCACAGTGAGCATAGCACAAGGTATGTATAGAATTGTCAAATCACTATGTTATACACTAACATAATATAAACTAATATAATACTGTGTATCAACTATACTTCAAAAGAAATTATAAATATTATATTTTTTTAATTTACCAAGCTTTTAAATAGAGAGTAAAACATGTCCCAGAAGAAGGAGAAAAAACAATCCTGAAACTGATTAGTCCTCACATAGGTGCTACATTTAGCAAATGATATCTTGAAACAATTGTTATAACTGAACTCCACATGTTCAAAGTGCTAAGTAGAGACATGGTAAGTTTTAAAAACACATCAAACTTCTAGATCTGAGAATTTTGTGTTAGATTTGAAAATATACTGGATGGGAATAGTGACAGATAAGACACTGTAGAAGAAAACACTAGTAAACTTGAAAACATACTATTATAAAATAAGTAAAACACAGAGAAAAGAGACATTTTGAAATGTATCAAAGAAAGACTTTACAGACATAAAAAAATTGAATGAATTTATCACAAACAGAACAGTACTACTAGAAATATCAAGAGAATGTCTTCAGAAGAAAACAAAACGACCAAATGGTAATGTGGATCTATTTAGCAAGAGAATGAAGAGTACCAGAAAGTGTAGCTACCCAGACTATTCTGATTTTTTAATCCTCTTTTAAAGATGCTTGACCACCATCATAAAAGCAAAAACTTAACAATTCAATGTGGAGTTTATATCAAATCTAAAATAAAAGTGCATGGCAAAAACAGCAGGAAAATCCAGAAGGAAAAAAAGGAAGTATACTATTGAAAGTTTCTCACACCATATGCAAGGTTATATAGCTACAGTTGGAAATAGTCCAGAATAAATTATACTTTTATATAATAAATCCTAAGCCACTAAAGCAATAAAAGAAAGAAGAATAGATAAGACAAGAATGACTATAAAATATAATCATAATGATCCTGGGTGAATCCAAAGGAGGCAGAAAAATAGGAAAAGGAGAACGAAGAACAGAGGGGACCATTGAAATACAGACAAGATGACAGCTGACTACCTGGCATTATCAACAATCAGTACACCTGATGGCCAAATGCCCTCATTAGAAAGTAACGCTTGTCATGAAGGGTCAAAAAGGCAGACCCAAATATGTATATATATTTGATTACAAGCAACACGTTGTGACTATAAGGACTCAAAAATGTTTAAAGTAAAATATTTAAAGAGTAATAAATTTTAAAAGAAAGAGAGATCCTGTAACACTAATCTAAAACCGTTAGAAGTCTGCATTAATTTCAGAAAAACTGTAGATTTCAGTGGAAAGAATACTGGAATAATCCTCAACATACTGAAAAAAACCTCAGCCTCACTCGGCATCAGGGAAATACAAATCAAAACCACAATGAGATACCACCTCACACCAGTCAGAATGGCTAAAATCAACCAGTCAGGAAATGACAGATGCTGGCGAGGATGCGGAGAAAGGGGAACCCTCCTACACTGTTGGTGGGAATTCAAGCTGGTGCAGCCACTCTGGAAAACAGCATGGAGGTTCCTCAAAAAGTTGAAAATAGAGCTACCCTACATCCCAACAATCCTTGCACTTTTTAAAAGTGATGGATGGGTCTCAACCCATCAGTCAGAGGGGAGATGAACTTTGGAGTTAGGGCCAAGGATTCTCTAAATGAAAAACGTACTTTGAGAGCTCAGAGACGGTGAGAGAGTGTCCCCCTTTCCAGGCTGGCATGGAGTGTAGAATATAGTACAGCTGTCACTATGTCACAGTAACGTATTAACCCAGATGTCTCAGCAACAGAAAGAATGGATCCCATACACAGCCCAGAATCAGAATAGCATCTGTCAATGCTCTAAACACAGTAAAATCTCCAGGCCCATTAACCATCACAATTAGGATCTAAATTGCTGTCCAGCTGGGGTGCAAAGAGCACTCCCAGACGAGTGAGAACATCATGAGCTCTGAGACCAGGATGGCCTGCCTCCCTCTGAAGAGCCCAGCTGAAGACAGGACACCAAGCTAAATTGGCCGCACCCTCCATGACTCGTCCCGGTATAACGTCGAGAGGGTGTCCAGGAAGCCTCCAAGTTATTAGATAAACGGATGTGTTTGTCATCAGAAAGCTGAGCTAAACTTTGATAATAATGGCTGGACTTAGGTCTGCATTTTTTTTCCCTATAAAAAGAATTATTGAAGCAAGAGGGCTTTAAAGCTTTCTCATGAGCAACAGGATGACGTCTCTGGTTTGGAAGGGAGGGGACTCCACGTTCTCTTTCTGCATCCTGTGTGTGCTCAGACCTGAGCAGACATTTCTCAGTGGAGACCCACTCCCCTGTCCTGCACGTGTGCCCCACCCTCAGGCCACGGCAAAGGCCAGCTTTGCGGTGAGGCGCATTTCCTTTTATGGACATAGGAACTTGCTTAACAGAAGAAACAAAGGGTTAACTTGCACAGGCACGCACGTGCACGCACACACGCAAGTTAGAAGTGTTGAAAACCACGAAAGTTTTCTTCTTTCCCTTTCTCTGCCCAGTAACTCTGGAATCCTCTCCTACAGGGTGCAGAATGAATCCGTAGAAACCTGCAATGCTAGCATGGGATGGTCTGTTGTGCTGCAAACTGTAGGCCCCTCCCACAGAAACCCTGCCCAGGGCAGCAGGTCATCAGCTCCTGGTGGAGCAGGGAACCCCCACCTCTACTGATGGCCAGAGCTCTGGCGCTGACCCGCTGACTCGCCTGCTGGTGAGTCTGGCCTCCGTGTATCCCCCAAGCCTGGCTCCAGGATCCGCTCCCACAGGATTGATGAGGGAGGGGCTTCTCCCATAGAACTCAGGTTCTTGTAGGAAGACGATAGCAATTACATAATAATTATTTATCGCAGGCGGCCAGAGTTTTTTAAAAAATTGGGTTCAATGGGGTGATTGGGCAGCTGTCTCCTACTGTGCTATCCGGAGACAGTGGAGCTCAGGTGTGAGCGAGGAGCTGGACCCAGCCCCGCATGCACCTGGACCCAGTCCCACATGCAGGGTGCATGGAAGAGCATCGGCCAGCTGGGAGAAGGGCCTGGCTTGACCCAGGAGAAGAACGCTGCTATGGCTGCACTGTGAGGTATTGGTGGCCATACCAAGGGTCTGGACATCATTGTGAAGTGCAAAGAGAGACTTTGGGAGTCTTTGAGGAAGCAGAAGGACAGCAGGATACTGAGGGGTCAGAGAGCCATTGGTCATCCAGCTTGGCCTGGAGGGGATCCACTGGGCATGAGGGTAGGCACTGGAGAGACGGGTCCTCAGGGCACAGTTTCAGAGGTGGCCCCTGACAAGGTGACAAAAACCTGAGAAGCTGCTGCTGGTCATGAAGAAATTTCAAACATGAAGAGAATATGCTAGCAAGAAATTCAAGTCAAGAGAAGACTTTGAGAAGGAGGGAATGACCAGCTGACCCAAATGGTGCCTAAAAGGGAAAGAAAGATAATGACGGAGAGGAGACATTGCATTTGGTAGGAGGTCGCCTTGACAGGAGTGGCTTCAGTGAGGTGGGATAAATAGGAATCACTGTAGCATCCATCCATTTATCCAGCCAAAGTTCCTAAATGCCTACTGGACAGCAACCACAGTTATGGGTGCCCAAGGCAAAACATGGACCTCGCAGTCATAGCCCTGGCTTTGTGAGGTTTCCTGTCTAGGGAAGGCAGAAAATACTGGAAGAATAAATTAACAAGAAAATGCAACTTGGTCATCATTGCTGTGGGCAAAATCAAGTGTGGGGTAGGCACTGAGAGGGTGCAGCCTGGGAAGATGGTACCACTTTGAATGGGGCCATCAGGAGCGCTGACCTGGATGGGGTGCTGGCCAGGGTCTGGGGTGATCCCAGTGGTTTGAACTTTTAAATTTGGGTGGATTCCTGCCTTGACCCCAGTCAAGAGAGTGTGGCCAAGTTAAGGGGATGTGGTTCCAGGATTATATGTCATTCTCTAAGAAGCCCTCTGAGCAGACTGAAGCAAGAGATGTTCTCGGTGGCCTGGTGCTGAGAGGAACACATCCCAGGGACTGTGAGGGCTTCAGATCTATAACTCTGCCAACAGCCACTTGACCTGAAAGAGAACCTCGAGATATAGACGAGTCCAAAGACATCCCAAAGCAATGGACAAAGGACCGTGTGTGCCCATAGGTCAGTGCTCACCTGGAGAGTGTAAAATACTAAATTTAAAGATGGCTAGAAAGAAGGAACCACTTCGGAGAAAGATGTGGGGGTAATTTCCATCCACCGGCTCTCCCCTTATCCACTAGAGGCTGATGTTCCACCCACACCTAAGGCTCCATCGAAAACATAAAATTAAATCCTCAAATGGCATCTGGCTTCACGGGAGCAAGGTTGTTCATGACTCACGACAAGGGAAGGTGGAAACGCAAAAGCGCCATAAAGGGTGGTGTGATGGGGACTGAGGGGCCGGGGTCCCCCTGCCGCGGGGACACTCCAGCAGCCGTAGCACAGGAGACACCGCAGGAAGGGCTCTGAGAGTCAGCACATCGCTGAAGTGGGGTCACAAGGGGCAGTCCCCGGGATGGGAGAATGGACACAGTCCAGCCAACGGAGTCGTGGTGGGTGGCCGGAGTGGAGACGGCATGGGCGGGGGGAGGGCAGTCAAGAGCGCCTGGTCTTGACTCCAGGCTGAGGAACCGTGAGCTAACCATGCGGTCAGGGCAGGAGCCTCTGAACTCTCTGCCCAGATATGCAGCCTAGCAAGAGCTCCCCTTGGGACCATGCATGACGGAAGAGCTGAGAGAGCCGGAAGCAAGACCCGAAGGTGGAGAAAGATGGGACCGTATGTCCGTCCCCCGAGTCTCATGTCGCCAGGGCTGCAGACATCCAGGATGCTGTCAACCAACAGCAGCAGGTGGAAACAGGGAACTAAAGCCCCAAGGAGAAGTCAGCACTGTAGCCATCGATTGGTGAGTCATTCCCCTCCACAGACAGATCGTTGAAACATCCAGACCTTAACTCACACCTGGTCAGGGGTAGGCGGTCAGCTTCATGCACTGACCCCACAGAGAAAGGCTTCCAGGCCCCTCTTGGGGGCAGCAGGGAGGAGAGCCCTGGAGTGTGGAGCAGTGAGTGCTGACGAGGTGGGGCAGCTTGGCTCTGGGTCAACGCGGAGCACTCCGGCGCAAGGAACAGGATATCTTGACAGTGATTGTCTGGCAATGGCAATGGATCTGATGAAGTCCCAGAACCTAAGTCAGGTTCGGTGGGGTGAGGAGGTTCGGAGCCGACGACTAAAGAAAGAATTCTTAAGACGTCGTTGGTGCAAAATGGTGGTTTATTAAAGCACGGGGACAGGACCCGTGGGCAGGAAGAGCTGCTGCCCGGGGTTGTGAAGGTGGGCATGTTATATACCCCACGGTTGGGGGGAGGTGGTGAAGGAACGGGAGGTTTCAACAGAGTTCTCACATGTTAGGGAGGGCCTGCAGGGTGCCGGGGGGAGGCCTTGCCCTTATGGCTTGATCAATGTCGTCTTTAGGTCAGGCATTAACATCAAGATAGTTGGGAGATCTTTGGTGGGGTGTTATGATCCTGCTATCATTTACATTCCCTTCTACCTCAGTCTCCTCCAGTTTATGGTGGGAGGGAGACATTAGGGCTTCAGGAACTGAGAGTTATTTGCCTCTGGAAATTTGTGCTATTGATAAGGTAACCTCCCTGTTTAGGTCTCTAGGACATCTGTAGAGCAAGGGAGATTCCTGTTCTGCAGGATTGCGATCCCTGCAAGTTAACTATTTATCTTTTTATGGCAGTCAGGGGTGCCTGAGGAATGCTACACATATGGAGGGGAGCGGGCGAAGAGGGGGTGCAAGGCGCCAGCTTTTACTTTGTCCTCAGCCAGCCTCCTGCTCCCTCATCAGATCTACTGAGAGTTTTATCTGAAATTCTAATGTAAATGATCAAAAACTCCTTGTGCTTTGGGGCTGAAGTAAATTCCATCTATCATGATGACTGTGCGTGGCTGAGACATCCTAATTCATGAGTACATTCCCATGGATGGACGGACATTGTCACTGAAGACCCCTGACCCAGCAAGCCTGCTTGGACAGACTGGGAGTGTCCTCGGGTCTTGGACGCAAGTCAGCACTAGACGGCCTTTGGGCTGATGCTACCGCGTAGGTTCCATTTAACAAGAAGAGGTGGCGATTGTCGTTCAGTGTGTAAACCACGACAACCCGACCCAGGAGATCAACTGATGTTAACGTGTAGCTGTGTTGTCTCCTGTGCATTTTTAAGCCTGTTGGAAGGGATGAGTCATGGGCCATTGAGGGACAGGCACAGCTGAAGCTGTGTCTGTGTCGTGGTCCCCACCCTTGAGAAGCTGCATGGGGAGTAGGACAAACCCATGGGTAGAGAGACCAGTGATGGTGACGGGCAGGAAGCTATGCCAGCACAATGTGAGCAGAATGTGTCCTCCACAGGAAGAGAGCTTTGGGTGCCAGCTGGGGTCCTTTAGAGAGTCAAGTGCTACAGATCCGTGCACGGTCTGTGCAATGCTCAGCATCATACAGTGTCATCACCTACATTTCTGTTGGGAGAGTTAAGTGTGTTCAGCCTGGGAATCCCCAAAATACATGGTGGCAGAGGAGATTCATGGGTCTGCAGTGCTTCGGGAGACCAGTCTCCAAAGCTGCTATGAAGGGCCATAGCATTTTATCTTTCGGGCCTCTTGGCTTCACACTTCCAAGACCACCTGCTCAGGGGGCAGCTGTAGGCATGGAAACAGCCTCTGCCTGTTGTCAGGGTCCCCGGTGGGGAGGTCCAGCCCGGGAGCTGGGGCAAGGGTGGGACCAGGAAGGACCACACAGTACCACCCTGGAGAAGGGTGCACCTTGGGTGTGTCCGTGATGAGAGAAGTGTTGAACATCAGCAAGCAAGGGTCGTCTGCCAGGGCATGTTGTGTGCACCCATACTTCAGCAAGGCAGAGGGTCGTCCCTCAATGATGTCAGAGCAGCTGGCATCCAGGGGTCCATTGTACAGATGGGAGGGGCCATATTTAACAGGATGTAACACTCGCCTTAAGCAAACCACCAGGGATCCAGGGTTTCTGCTGTGTGCCCTGCACTGCGTGTGCCCGGTGGGGTCCCCAGGATTGTGTTAGTGGGAGCTGCTGGGGTACCCATGTAGAGGGGTGTGTGGGAGCCTCCATTTCTGAGGCAACTCTATTTGCTATGCTATCACAGGAGTAATTCTTTCCAGCATAGTTTTATGGATCTTGCCGCATAAAACATCAAGTTATTGTTGGAGCTAGGCCACTGGGGATATAGAAATACTTCAGCAATAGGCTTGGCCTGTGGCAATAGCCCAGAAGATCAATGGCCAATTCTGTCATTTCAAATATTTTTCCAACTATTAACCTTAAGTGTTGAAATCAACTATAATCATAGAGATGTTACTTACGATGTATCTATTATTTAATGGAAAGACCCATGCTTTTCCCATGTTTGCCTGCGTGCTTTCTACACTACACAGTGTTGCCCAAGAAGTGTAAGTTCCAAAGCCACTTGGGGCTGCTACGAGCTCAAAGGCACAAGCCGGGAAGACTGAGTGGTTCTAGTCATTGGATGGGCCAGGGAGGATCTGGAGGAGAGCTCGTGAGAGAGAATGTCTTATCCCCGCTCGTCCCGATGCCCATGCTCCCACTTGACCATGAGGAAGGACAGATGCTGCTTTAAAACTGAGCTTTTCCCAGTTCATTAATGGATATGTGGGGAACGTAGACTTCCAGAGCCTTAAAGACCAGGAGGAGAAGATGCATCCTGCTTGTGGGATGGTGAAGAATGTTCTAGAAACTACAAGTTTCAGGCTCCAAGATTGTAGGTTTCCCACCCTGTGTTTGTCTGCCAGGCCTTTCTCTCACTCGAGGGCAAAGCTTCAGACCCGGGCACCAATGACATTGTAAGCCGAGTCCCTGTCTGTTGTGGCGACTGTCTTCTGCATTGTTGGCCAGTAGGAACACCTCTGCCCGCCCCCCCCCCCCAGTAAATTCCAGAACCACCCTACCCAACCAGGGACACCGAAAGTATCTCCGGACGATGACAACTGTCCCCTGGAGGCAAAACTGTCCCCAGGTGAGAATCACTGCCCTAGAAACACAGTAATAAGGCAATGAGACCTATCACTCGTTAGGTGTTCTGCCCAGTGCTTCAGAAAGATTTTCCTTTCTTAATCGTTGAAACAACTCCTACAACTCGGTGCTATTATCACTCCTGCTTCTCTCATGAAGAAATGGTGACGCAGCGGGTGGTGAGTAACTTCCTTAGGTAAACCGTTGGTGGAGCCCAGCTTAAAATCACAGCACCTCACATGCAAATTAGGCATTTTATTAGGGAACCAGCACACACACACACACACACAGAGGAGTTGAAGAATGGACAGACACGCCTTGTTCTCATGCTTGATGTGGGGAATAGGTTTGGTGCTTCACAGATGTTTACAAAGAAGAGATCTTTTTTTAATGGCAAAAGTGAGGATTTTTTAAAACATTTTTTATTTAAATTCAATAAATTAATGTAAAGCGTATTATTGATTAAAGAGGTAGAGTTCGGGAATTCATCAGTCTTCTATAACACCCAGTGTTCATCACGTCACGTGTCCTCATTAATGTCCGTCACCCAGTCACCCCATCCCCCACCCCCCCTCCAGCTGACCTCAGTTTCCTGAGATTAAGAGTCTCTCACGGTTTGTCTCCCTGTCTGGTTTTGTCTTGTTCTATTTTTTCCTCTCTTCACCTATGATCCTCTGTTTAGTTTCTTAAATTCCACATTTGAGCGAGATCATAGGATGATTGTCTTTTTCTGATTGACTTATTTCACTTAGCATAATACCCTCTAGTTCCATCTATGCCCTTGCAAATGGCAAGATTTCATTTTTTTAAAGATTTCATTTATTTATTTGACAGAGGTCACAAGTAGGCAGAGAGGCAGGCAGAGAGAGAGAGGGAAGCAGGCTCCCTGCTGAGCAGAGAGCCCGATGTGGGGCTCGATCCCAGGACCCTGAGATCATGACCTGAGCGGAAGGTAGAGGCTTTAACCCACTGAGCCACCCAGTTGCCCCAAGATTTCATTTTTTAAAAAATAAATATTTAAATGATAAAATCTGTAAGACGATGTGGTTTGTATGTGACAGTTGTATGTGGGAGTTTCATGGGCTTTGTAAGCACAGGTGACTTCTCTCCTGAGGTAAGCCCTGTTAGCGACAGAGGACCCCTTGCAGTGGGGTCTCAGTCTCGGGCTCTTCCCCTCTCTGCTATGAAACAGCTAATTAAGCAGTTCGTTAGAAGAGTCACTGCCCCTCTCAACCCCAAGGGCCTGTGTCACTCCCTCACCCTCTAGGTACTCCATAGTTCATGATGTTTTCTTCATCGATTATCTGTGCCTCTTCAAGGCCTTGAGAACCGGGGAGCCACGCGCCAGTCCTTCCTCGGCAGCTCTGAGGCTAGAATCGCTGATTTCACATTCCCAGGTGGCCAGGGCCCCCCAGGGAGGACCCGAGGACTCCGGACACAGTCCTGCTGGCCAGGTGGAGAAGAGTCTGCACCGAAAGCCACTGGTTCTCAGGAGCGGGACTGGGGGCCCACCCTGGGGGAGGAGACTTCTCTGAGCAAGGGAGAACATGTGGAATCTGACTACCACCCAGGGCCGGCCCCACCGTAAAAGGACATCAGGGACAGAGGGTGAGTCCCTTTCTGACCAGGCCATGGTGCTCTGTGGAGCAAGGCGTTTTGATGGTAGCAGTAGCCATGGAAATGGGTTCTGACCCCTCCCCGCTTCCATGCCCACCCTAAACCCAAATCTTGCCCGTACACATCCGCCACCATCCTTAGGAAACAACATTCACAGAGATGTATAAAAGAGACCCCTTCCCGGGTGGATGACTTTGGTCCAGAAGGCAGAGCCCGTGCGCTTCTGACCTCCAACCGCTGCCTCCCATTCCACAGTGAGATTTATTTTGGCTCAAAGCTTTGTGTTGCCCTCAGAGAAAGGACATGCAGATAATATGGATTATCCGTATTGGTTATACTCGTTCGGGGAGAGAGAGAGAACCAGTAGAAGATACATGTAGATAGGAGTATGGATAGGAGCATGAATATAGATCCAGGTCCAAATACAGCTAAAGGGAGAAAACTAGTTTATTTATTTATTTATTTTTAAATATTTTATTTATTTTTTATTTGACAGAGAGAGAGAGAGATCACAAGTAGGCAGAGAGGCAGGCAGAGAGAGGAGGAAGCAGGCTCCCTGTTGAGCAGAGAGCCCGATGCGGGGCTGGATCCCAGGACCCTGAGACCATGACCTGAGCTGAAGGCAGAGGCTTAACCCACTGAGCCACCCAGGTGTCTCGAGAGACAACTATTTTAAAGATAACAGTGGATAAAGATAATATAAAGGATATAGATATATGTACATACAGGTGATAGGACATTATATATGTCATATATATATATATATGTTATGAGTATGATTGTTTCTGTTTGATAGACCTCCTGTATCTATGACATACTGTATAGTGTATAATGTATTTAAACGACTATATTATGTATATTATACACACATATGTATATGTCTGTATAATACACATTACAGTGTGCACAGATGTGCATAGAATACATATGTGTGTATGTGTTTATAACACAGATAATATAACAGTTTATAATCACACATTAGTTTATGTGAGTGTCAGTGTTACTGGAGAATTCCAAACGCACATGAAAGCCCGCGGACCACTGTAATGCAGTCCAGTACACATTCTCCAGCCTCCATAGCAGTGGGACCACCGCCAGCCTCCATTCCCTCTCCCACTCCCTTAATTTGTCTTAATTTGAAGCAACTATTTCAAAACAGATCTCGGAAAGATGGGTTCTTTCTAAAAACTATAACCAGTGTATGATCCCATCTAAAACGAATACACACGTACACACACACGGATACCTGCCTTCAAGTACTATGTATAATATCTGTGTAGAGATTACACAGGATAGCAGCACGCACACCGCATATACCGGAGAGAAGGTGTATTCCACAGGCACAGAGACGTGCGTGTGCGCATCTGTACACACAAACACAAACTTGGCACCAGGGTGAGGTGGCGTGGGTGCGGAGCCCCGGAACTCTCCGCACCACTGACCAGGCGTGCACCCGCACAGCTGCGCGGCTGATCTTGTTAGCGACCCCCGCTGAAGTGGAACACACACGCCCTCCCCGATGCCCACCGCCCGGGATGCCCACCGCCCGGGATGCCCACCCCCCGGGATGCCCACCCCCCCGGGACGCCCACCCCCCGGGATGCCCACCCCCGGGATGCCCACCGCAGTGCATACGCAGGTGCAACAGAGGCGTGCAAGAAACACCCTGGCGGCGTTCTTCCGGAGGCCGCAAACCGCAAAGGATGCGAACGCGGGCGGAGAGCTGCCTGCAGTAGGTGTTGTACACGCGGAGCCTGGAATGCTGCAGAATCACGGCGAGGCAGGAGCTTCTGCTCCGTCTAACCGCGCAGAGGCCCGTGGCCCAGACAAGCTTGAAGGAGAGCAGCGGACCTGGAAGACGCAGCGGAATGGCTGCAGGGCGCATGCTGGGGTGGGGGGGCGCGGCACACTGCGGGGTGCGGGGCTGGGGAGGGAGCGCCCCGGGGTGGGCGGAGCTCCTCCCTGACCCGGCTGGTGGCCACAGCAGGGACACCCCAGGCCCGCCCGCTGGCCCTCCGCGGAGGACACACTTCAATAAAAGTATCCAGCCGTTATTGTCGTCCGGGGGCACAGAGGAGCCGCAGTCGCTTAGTGGATGCTGTTAGGTGGAACCAGGATTGTGGGGTCCCCAGATTTGTAATTCGTACTTCAAAGGGCAATTCCTGGGTGAACTCGAAGGGCCTTTCATAATCTCCAGGGAAATGAGATTTCCGTAACTGTTCCTAAAACTCAAAACCGCCTACACGTGTAAGATGCTGCCCTGTGATTAATTAATTCAAGGTTTCTGTGAAAGACTTATCTGTGAATTTTTGTTGTTGTAGTTTCTTAAAAGGAAACAGACTTAATTTACAATAAAAGGAATAAGATAGAACGTTTTCAGGGAGAGGTTTCGAGGAGCCTCTTGGGTTTCGTGGCTTCCTCTCTGGCAAATGGACATTTGGCCCTGGGCTGAAGTCTGTTCGCATCTAGATGTTCCCATCGTCAGATTCATAATGTGTGTCTAACGTGCTTGTTCTGAGAATTAAGTGAGACGCAGTGGGGAAACACCTAGAATTCGGCCTGGCCCAGCAAGGGCAGACAATACAGATTTTAAAATAAACGCGGACTTCAGCTCCATCTGTGGAGGACGTTCATGGCGCAGTTGAGCTAGTCTGCCCGCCACGAGCCCTTGGCGTCCTGCGAACGGCCGCGCCCGTTCATCCTTCAGCATCAGCCGCTGGGGGCTGACGAGCTCTGAGGCACGGCCTCCTATTTCCAAGTTATATCCGTTATGCGGCTGTTCCATTTAGAAAGTCACTTCTAAGAAGGAATTTCCATTGCAGGAGCAAGAGGAAGCGGGGGGCATCCCAGTGACGGCTCCGTTGTCTGTTGGCTGGGAGCCATGGTGGGACAGGGAGCGGAATTAAGGGCAAGGGATCTGGAGAGAAGTGGGTGCCCTCTTCTGCTGTCCTGGGACTGGGCGAGTGCTCCAGGAAGCTTTGGTGTCCTCTGAAGAACAGGGACCGCCCCCAGGAATGCCTTCAAGGCATTTGTGGAGCTCAAGGAAGAGGAGGAGGAGGAGGCCCTCCTGGGAGGCCCTGCGCCCCGGGGAGGGCAAGGTCAGATCTCCTCCAGCCCGTGAATGGCCACTGCTCTTCCTCACACGTCTCCATAGCTTTCACTTCGAAGGAGCGCCTGTGGATCCAAGGGCTTCTTTGGAATTGGCCATCACCCCTTCTAGTCCGGAGTGCATGTCCTTGGCCCTGCCCTCAAGGCTTTCCAGCATTCTTGCTGGACCCACTGCTGAAGGACCTGTCTTTAGAAGCACCCACCTGAATGCATCTCCCCATGCAAACACACACTCTTAAGAATATTGGAAAATCGTTCCTCACACGCCCCCCCCCCCCACTAAAAATGTAATAAGGAACGTGTGGCTTTGAAACTGCATCCAAATAATATGCACATAGACTCCTTATTTTCCCTAACAGTGGCCCAAGCTTGCCAACAACTCACATTTCAGGCAGGTGACCGATTGGCAGTTAAAACTGAACAGAATCTGAGCTAAAGCTATGAACTAGCTTGGAGACATCTTTCTTTGCTTATGAAATTCAAAGAACTGGTCTTCAAATTTTTAGGAATTTATGTAAGACATCACTTTGCTTTATTTGATTTGTATGGTGTTGTTTTGTTTTAAGCCTCTATTTTGTGACCTGTGCATAAATGCACATGTGGCAAGCCTAGGCCATCACCAACTGGCAGCAGCAGACTGTGTCCCAGGCCGTATCACAGTGGCTGAGTCCTAGACACGCATGTGAGATGTTCTCTGCTGGCAAGGAGGGGTGCAGAAATCTCCCACAGGGCCTGCATGCCCAGTCCCCATCTGTGATGGTCTGAGAGCCCTTGACATCTAATATAGTGGACTCTCAAGGGGCCGGGAGCCCATGTCCCTGACTCACAGCCACAAGGACGTTACCTGCCATCCTGGCATCCTTGGACAAAAAGCAAGAATTGACTCCGATTGTTTAGAAGGCAGAGAAATCTTCAAGTTTTCTTAATTTACCCTTATGAGCACCGGGGGACTAAAATGCATGCTATTTAGAAACAAGATCTAGTTTCAGTTTGAAAACCTTCAGACACAGCCGCATGGAAGAGTGGAGATCCCCCGACTTCGGCATCGGACAGGCGTGTTGGAGAATCCAGACACGACGGCCAGTCAGGTGTGGGTCCTGGGACAGTGGCTTAAGCTCTGAGGCTTGGGACCACTGTGATGACCCAAGTGAGCATTGCGTGAGATCGGTCATGAGAAGTGATGATGCCCACAAAACACTTCATCACACCTTTTATCTGGTAGCCACAAAGCACACCTTTCTTCTTTTCCCTTTATTATCTTTTCCTTCCAGTGCCAGAGAAAGTTGGTTTCCTGAAATCAAGAGCAGCAAGATCGTCAGGACAACCTGCATATTGTAGTAATTGGCCAGGGTATGAGGAGCCCACTGGAGCTGCAGGGACCCTCACGGTCTGCCCCCTGGTCCTGACTTCCCCTCGTTCCCTCTAGAGATACTGTCCATTCTCCAGATCGCAGCTTGAACACCATCGACCTTGGGCCATGGGACCTAAGTGAGGAACTGTTTTTTCTCTTGGTTTTGCTGGTCACCCTGACTTGTGATCCGCTGCATGTTCCCTCCACTGAGTTTCACCCTTAAGTGAGAACCTACCCACCAACGTCACCTGTCTCCCCACTGCCTGATATCTAGGAAACATTTCAGATGTGCCGAGTAAGTGAGCAAATGAAAAGTGTCACTTGGCATAACCAGCACCGTTGCCTCATACAAAAGCCTTGGGACCCCGTAATCTGCACTTCCCCACCCACAGCCTCCAAAACAGTCTGAGTCACGAGTCTGGGCCCCTGCAGCCAGGATGCTAACGGGTGCATGTGTTAAAAAAACCCTTATAAGTAGCAGGAGACTTGGCGGCTTTCTCTGTAAGCACACAGTATGTGCTTTCTGTATTCATCTGTGTGACAAGTTCTCTGGGAACTTAAGGCTCGAGAGTCCCGTCTGAATATCTCCCTCGGTTTCTGGCTCTCACTTTGTTCCAGCTACAGTTGCTCTCTCATAAATGGATCAGGGGGCGATCCATGAAGCCACTGCTTTCAAAACGTTCTCACACACACAAGTAAATACTGATGGCTAATCCTTTGTAAGCAAGCATCTACCTTCCTGGGCACACAAGGTTTCAGCGTGGGATTCCAGAAGAGAACAGAGGAGAATGTCTCAAAAATCCACTTTCTGAGTGTTTTTTAAGTTCAGAAATTCGAGGATATCTAAGTCACATCCTGGAGAAGCTCGCCTCTTCATTGCTGTCACCCCAAAGCCTAAAAGCATGGAGAAGTGGGCTTTGCCATTTAAAACACTAGCGTTTGGGACGCCTGGGTGGCTCAGTTGGTTGGACGACTGCCTTCGGCTCAGGTCATGATCCCGGAGTCCCGGGATCGAGTCCCGCATCGGGCTCCCAGCTCCATGGGGAGTCTGCTTCGCTCTCTGACCTTCTCCTCGCTCATGCTCTCTCTCACTGTTTCTCTCTCAAATAAATAAATAAAATCTTTAAAAAAAAAAAAATAAAAAAAAAATAAAACACTAGCGTTTGCCACTTTGTGTGCAAGCTGGGCTGATGCCATGAGACCACACTGGGGCCTGGGAAGACACAGCTTTCCTCTGCATGGAGACAACTGTAGGCAACAGGATTACAGACCTGGCAGCTCTCAAGGCCTTCACTCAGGGGCTTCCGCAGGAAAATCACCGGGGACTGGACTGCACGTCCCCATTATGGTTCCTTACCACGGGGAAGGACACCTGTCCGTGGCACATGGCACATGCTGAGGCAGGTCCCTTTCTGACAAAGCACACGCATCAGCCTCCCATTCTCCTGAGGGCTCCAGCACGCGTTTCTAACTCTTGGGGACGGCTCGTTAAACCAAATGTCTGGGGCCTCCACATGGGAGGGTGCTGAGTGGCCGAGTCTCTGCAGCTAGTGTTGCCGGGGGTAGCAGCTGGGGGCCAGGGTGATGCCCCCAGCTGGGGCCAAAACACTCTGGAATGTGTACACGGGCCCTCACCACGTGTTCCACGGCAAACTTGTGAATGCTCCATGTATAGAACAGGCCAGATGTCCAGACAGCTGACTCCCCATTGGACCTCTGAGATGCACAGTCAGCGGGCAACTTGAGCAGGAGAAGCGGGGAGGAGGCGCCAGGCTTGTCTGCGTACCTGTCGGACGGCCGCCACGAACCTCTGGCCTCACTGGTCTCTAAGGCATCTATATCCATTCAAAAATACTGAGCGAGTGACTTCTAAATGCCAGTGACCCTTATGGGCAGATGCACCAGGAGCTGGGAGGTGATTCCCTGTGGGTCTCCTGTTTCTGCACATCTTGTGAGCAGGGACCCTTTGTTCCAGACTAGCTTTTTGGGGATGTTGGTACAGTGAACAGCCTTGCCGGGCAGAGAACGAGTCTCCCAGCCAGGAAGCAGCCTTTTTCCCCATGCAGCATGATAAAGTAAAGCCTTCTTTTGAGTCCAGGACCAGGTGACTCACAGTCTTTGATAGCTAAACCTTTCAGCCAAGTGAAGTCTATTAACCAAAAACCATAATTCCTGCTTATAAGCTTCTCGAGGTTGGGGGCTCTAGCGTTTTTTTTTCAGTCACCCCAGGTGTGTCGGTGAGGAAAAACAGGTAGGCAAATCATGCTGGAACTTTCCTACAGCTCACGGAGTTTATAGAATACATCTGAATCCATGTGATGTGATTATACAGATTATGGACATGACATGACCAATGTGTGTACGGGATTCCTTCACCACGAGCCCACAGGAGCAGCTAAACTGCAATGTACTTCGTTTTTCCAAGTTTTATGCCATTGTCTCCACTGCATTTCCTAAATTATGTATATTTATGAATAATATCACCCTATGCTTTTTGTCACAGGAGAATTAATGAGCTCATAATAGAAAACAACCTTTTTAAAAAGACTTTATTTATTTTAAAGGGGGGAGGGGAAAAGGGAGAGAGAGAGAGAAAATCTCAAGCAGATTCCTCATTGACCAAGGAGCCCAATGTGGGGCTCGACCCCAGGACCCTGAGAACATCAAGAAATCAAGAGTTGGATGCTTAACCAACAGAGCTATCCAGGGACCACAAAACAGTCTTCTGATCAGTAAAATGCTGACAGTGGGCCCGAAAGGAATTATTTGTAAGGTTGTGGATTTGACACACATAAGTCTTAAATCTTGGTTCCACTCTTCCAAAACTACTTATCTGTTGGCTCACCCATGAGCAGAGCCGTGAAGTTCCCACACATAGGTCCTACATGCGGTTTCCCTCAGCTAAGCAGTGGGATTTCCCTGCTGCCCCTGCATGCATTTTCCTTGTGGTCTGAGAAGGGGCTGCATAATTTAAGGAAGGAAGACCATGGTGAAGTATAAATCCCAGGAGAGAAGCAGGACAGTCCCACTGGAGGCCGGGAATCCTAGAGGCTGGCACAGAATATGTCTCTGCAAATGCAGACGCTGACACGGGGAGTGTGACCGGCGTGGGTGTCCAGCTGTCGTGCGCAGACGCGCTGAGGCGGAGAGCGCGCTCCACCGCCCAGCCCTCTTCCCAGCCCTCTCTCTCCCGATCCTTCAGTAATTCCCGGCCTCGTGGCTGAACACAGAGCTGGGAACCGGGAGCAGAACTCGGCGGCACGATTTTGGATTAATTGTCACAGGGGACATTTGGAAAGTAATTGATTTCTCTAGTTGGTTTAACCCAATTTAAGAATCATGTCTAGACTCCATATGGGTAAGATGGCACGCCCGGTGCCACGTGTCCTGGGGCGCGACGGCTGAACGGAGGCAGGGCGGACCCCTCGCGGCCGTCTGTCATGCCGAGCGCAGAATGATAAGCATGCTTCTCCGAGTTATATCACTACCGAGATGAATGCCCATGCCTTGCTGCACTGGCACCCGATGGTGGTCATGCGCTCGCTCTCACTTCTCTGTGAAAGCCGGTCTGGCCTTTGTACCGACCGTCAAAGCAATGACATTAGGCACACGCGTTACAATATCAGGGTGGACGTTTTTAACAGAACTAATGATGTTTGCTTTTCCAGAAAAACACATCAAACTGTGAATGCCCCTTTAAAGATGGAGTTGCCTCTCCACAGCGAGATCTCGGTTTGAGTCAAACCCGAGGGTTTCCGCGGCCCGTTCTTCTCCTGAGTTGTGTTGTGTGAGCAGTGGCTTCCCAGTGCCTGTGTGGACGTCCTATCACAGCCGGTTCAGGCAC
Source organism: Mustela erminea (assembly GCF_009829155.1). NCBI lineage: Eukaryota > Metazoa > Chordata > Mammalia > Carnivora > Mustelidae > Mustela > Mustela erminea. The sequence goes on along the minus strand of NC_045616.1, from coordinate 160,916,394 downwards.
CCGGCAAAAGACAGAGTGACCTAGGGACACGGCGGCATCTCCTGGACTCCGTCATCACCTCCTGGCGTTCCTGGATGGACTGAATTCCCCTCCGCTGGCCCAGCATGCATCCACGATGCTCCCTGAAACACTTCTTTCCTTGACTGGGAATCCTTCTCAAGAAGAGCTTTCCCTTTTCTGTCCCTTCAGGAGACGCTGCTCCAGTGGCTGTCCAGCTGGAAAGGCCTGGGATGCCCCACTGACCTTCCTGCCATGACCCTGATGGGGCCAGAGGGACGGCTTTTGTCCGTGGAGCGGATTGGTGCTACGCTGCCACCTAGGGGACCTCCCGGCACACTGCAGGGCCACCTTGTCCACGTTCCCCAAACTTCCCTGTCAAGTTCCACCTGCTGCCCAAGCGGACTAGTGGAGGAGGCCACTTGTCTTTCATCCATTTTCTTCTGCAGATGTCGCCTGCTCTGACAGGAGTGAGGGTCGACAGACGTCTGAGAGCATCTGCGCATGGGAGTGGAGACCACCGCCCGTCCGCGTCGGCTGGTCAGCCCCAGCCCGGCCTTGCCATCTCTGGCTCTGGTCTGTGAGCTCAGCAGGGTCAACGGCACATCTGGGCCCCTCACATGGCCAGACAGGGATTTTCAGGATGGTCCTACAGAACCACAGCCCAGGCAGGAGGCCCGGCTTCCAAACCAGCCGCCGGGGTGTCCGAGACAAGTGGGGCCATGGAGATGTGAGCCGGCCACAACCATGGGCAGAGGTCCAGGGTCTGCCCAGCACTGGGCTCCTAGGTAACTGGCAGGGGAGGCTGTGAAGGGGACACAACTTGGAAGCCCCTAAACAAAATCTCGGAGGAGTCCCAAACACCAGCCGCAGGTGGACTGCCCAGGAAGCTTCTGGCCTAGAGAGCACCCGCCGTGCTGTTCTCACGGGCCCCAGGAACTGTTCCAGTCAGGTCCAGTAAGACACCAACGCACAGAAGTGACGGTCCTGAAGGAAGGAGTGCATTATCTTCAGCGTTCCCTAGAGACAGTAGGTACCGGGGCCACGCCAGCCAGCCAAGGAGGCCCCGCGTGGGCAGAGACACGGGCACCAGAGCTGCAATGTGGTTTCTGCAGCAGTGAGGCAGGGTGGTCGGGTTTAGAATTAGTGAGTCTGAGTAATTTCAGCAGGCTCTGGGGCGCAGGAGCTCTGCTTCCACACGGGGTAGTTGGCCCTGGGGTGACTTGTGGAGATGGCTAGTGTGAGAGTGACAGCCCAAGAGAGGACGCAGTCTGGCCGATTCTGAGCTCTGGATTGGTTGGGTTGAATTGGAAAGACATGCTCCTATGCTCCTTGCTTATCCCCTCTTCCTAGAGAAGATGCTGGAAGACTCTGTTGGCCAACTCTGGGAAGGGAAACTCTCCCAGCATCACTAAGGACCACTATGTCAAAGCCTCCGAATCTGGAAAACACGAAGTCAAGACTATGTGGAGGCGACGTTCCCAACCCTGGCTGGGGTCCTGCTGCCAGCGTCACATCCCCAGAGCCTCTGAGGCCCAGCCCTTGGCAGCAGGAATCCGTGGCGTCTGTTTCTGAGAAGCAGGGGCTGAGCTGCCAGGTCTGAGGACAGTTGAGAGGGAAATCTTGAGGCAGGACACAACTGAAACCCCTAGAAGGAGAAGCCTGTGTCCTTTCAGAAGCTCAGACACGAGAGAAGGGGAGTGGTGCGCAGTGGCCGAGACAGCAGGAAGCACACCCCAAAATAAGAGGCCCTGCTTCCTTCTGGAAAGCCATTAGAATTGTAACTATCGCCTGATGCCTGACAGCGGTCCGGGTGACAGGGAAGGGGAGAAATAAAAGAAGAAGGAGACGTTGCTTGTTTCCACCTCTGCTAGGTTCACAGTCCAGCTGCAGAGGTTACAGAAGAATCAGGACAAGAAAATAAGGGTAACAGGTGTTGCGTCCTTTATGTGCGCATCTCCTGGTCCACAGTGGCGTCCCACACGGAAAGCAATGCCGATCATGCCAGCTGACATCCATCTCTTGTTGCAAAGCTTCAGGGGCACATACACACATACACACACATACTCACTGTGGACACTGGGAATAGTTTTACAGAGAGTGAGAATGACGGTGGTCCCAGCTCTTCAAAAAGAACCAGGAGCCCTGGCTTTGCCCTCACTTTTGTTTTCAGTGGCTTGACACTTACCCTGCTTTCTCTTTGGGCCCTGAGCTCCTTACCTCCTGCTCCCCACCACGTGCTGGTGCGACCCTATGTGTGAGGATCTCTGATGAATGCTCCTTGAGCTGGAATGGCTAGCAAAAGCCTGTACGCATCTGAAATACCTAATAGCAAATACTCTTTCAAAAGCCTGTGATGGTTCCTGTTCACGTGGACCATGGATGAAAGTATCACCATTTCTGGCTATGCCTGGGTATTTTCAACATTCAACCTTTCAAAGTGCACCACGTGGGAAATGGCAGCTCCTCGGTGCTCCCGCGCCGGCCTGGACATCTAGGAAGGAGCATCTTATCTGTGAGCTGGCTCTGTCCCTTTCATTTCCGTGTGACCTGCTGTTTCAACCTAGCACATGTCTTTCCCCTGGGATTTTTTAAAAAGTACAGTTGATAGGCTATATCCTATTAGTTGTCGGGGGGCACAAACTAGTCCTTTGATATTTTTATCCATTGCAAAATGATCGCCATGATGTCTGGTTAGCACCTGTCACCACACAGCATTAGTACGGGAGTAGGCGCCACATCCCTCATGCCCCATGCCCCATGGCCTCTTTCGTAAAGCGGATCCTGGACCTCTTGCTCGCTTTCACGTATTCTGCCCATCCCCCAACACCACCCTGCCCACCCTGCTCTGGTAACCCGCAGTTTGTTTCCTGAATCTGTGACTCTGTTTCTGTTTTGTTCTGTCTGTTCATCTGTTTTGTTTCTTGGATTCCACATAGGAGTGGAAATCATATGATAATTGTCCTTCTCTGTCTGAATTATTTCAACCTGATAGCCTCCAGGTCCGCCCATGTTGCTGCAAATGGCACAATCTCATTCTTTCTTACTGCTGAGCAGTATGTCTCGTGTGTGTGTGTGTGTGTGTGTGTGCGTGTGTGTGCATGTGTGCGTGTGTGTGTGCGTGCATGTGTGTGTACGTGTGTGTGTGCATGTGTGTGCATGCGTGCATATACATACACACCACATCTTGTTATCCATTCACCTACTGATGTTTTCCTTCTTTTAAAAAAAATATTTATTTATTTGAGAAGGAGTGAATGAGAGACAGAGAGCACGAAAGGGGGAAGGTCAGAGGGAGAAGCAGACTCCCCACTGAGCAGGGAGCCCGAAGCAGGACTCGATCCTATGACTCCAGGATCATGACCTGAACCGAAGGCAGTCGCTTAACCAGCTGAGCCACCCAGACACCTGATGTTTCCCTTCTTGGTTTGTAAAATCTCTTTGCAGTTCGTGGATATCATGGCATATAATTTTTTTCCATGCTGCAGCTTGAAATTCTCAACCTTTATTTTAATCTTCTTCTTGGTGCCTACTTTGTTTTACTTGTTCCCAAGAAAAACAAAAACACCTGTGCTCCAAGATAAACCATTAAGAACAACATTTTGCAGTTTTGTTTCCTCCTGTTTAGCTCTAAGCCATCTGTGATTTCTTTCTGGACATGGTGTGAGGCAGGGATTTGAATCGGCTCCTGTTCTCAGAGTGATGCTCCAGCACAGACGTCCCGTGTGTGCCCTTTCTGCGTTTACCTGATCGCAGCGTGTGCATGTGCCAGACGCTGAGGTGGACTTCTGAGGACTCGTGTCCGGTCGGTCCTTGTCCCTGTTCCGTCGTGGCCGCCATATTATTGATCAACTCGTCTTATAGAAAGTACTTAGCAGAAATGTCAACATGCTTCTGCTCCTTTAGAAATTATTTCTAGAACGTGTAATCTTATGAAATGGATTGAAGTGCGTTTTTGTGGAGGAGTCGGGGATCGTGGCTCTGCCCCGCGCTGTGTGACGTCCGCTCAGTAACTTCACTCCCTCTGCCTGTTTCCTCGTCCGTGAAAGAGGAAATGAGCAAACCTCCTCCATGAAGGTTTTGTGAAGGTTAAATGAGTGAAGATATTTGAAAGGTTAGCACCATGTGTGGTTTGCAGTGAGTGCTCAGTGTCCAGGGGCTAAAGGAGCGTCAGGTTCAGTATCACAGGCGCGATTGGCCTCGTAGCCTGCCTGGTGCCTTCAGGACCTGCGTGAGGCACCGTCACGGCTCCCAAACCAGTGGGAAGGAACGTGGCTGAGAGGACATAATCCGGCTGATGTCACAAACCATTATTTTGCAAAGAGGATAGAAATCGGATACTGATTCTATTTCCCCTCTAGTCACATGGCCTATCAGCTTGTAGATGTGTTTGGATGATCTCTGGAGAAATTCAGTCGATTTCTGTGTTGGTTGGTCTATTTGGTTGGTTTGGGTTTGCTCTTTTGTTGGGATTTGATTCTCTCCCTGGATATTTTCAAGTTGTCCTACTCCTCTGAGGCTTCTGGTTAGCACTGAAGGGCTAACTGGTAAAGGTCTAGCTGCCCCTGGGGGTCTCTGGGACCAGGTCTTACAGGCTGTGCTCCCCAGACCCCTCGGGAGCTGGGACACGGCACAGGTGCTGGTCTTTTTGCGGCTGGACATTGGAACATCAGCCTCTGTCCCCGGAGGAAGGAGATTCAAAATGCTTCCCTTGATATCACATCCCCCACCATTCGGCACACAAATACCCCTGCAGGTGCACAGGCTCCAGAGACAATGGTTTCATTTTTTTTCTCTTTTTTTTTTGGAAGATGTTATTTATGTATTTGACAGAGAGCAAGAGGGCACAAGCAGAGGGCGGGGCAGGCAGACAGAGAGGGAGAAGCGACTCCCTGCTCAGCAGCGAGCCCAACACGAGTCTCGATCCCAGGACCTCAGGATCATGACCTGAGCTGAAGGCAGATGCTTTACCGACTGAGCCGCCCAGGTGTCCTGAGGATGGTTTTCTGATTCTTCCCCTGACCGGCCCAGGCTCATCACTCAGCTTTCTGTGAGGTTGTCCTGGGGATGCTCCCGGGTCTTTGAGGAATAATCACATGGTGCATCTCCTTTCTCCCCTACTCCCCCACCCTTCAATATATTTCTTCCCAAGCTCTCCACAGAGCCCCCAGCTCTGCCGCCGCCTCCATTCCAAGCACATCAGTGAAGCCCTGCCCTCTTCTACTGTCCCAGTTCTCTGCCCCAGCAGCCGCGGCCCATGGAGGAATTGTGAACGGAAGGCGGAGCTCAGGCCATCAGACGGGTCCCAGAGTCTCGGGACCAAGCCATGAGCAAGCCTGGGACAGAGGAGCCAGTGGGATGCAGGGGAGGCAGGAGGGGTCTTCTCCTTCACAGTGCATTCCTGCCACTAAAATAAAGCCTGCCTTTTCCTCTCCCAGGATGAGTGTGTGTAGAAGGCACGGGAAGGGAATATTCTTTCTGATGGCAGATGTGCCTTCATACGCAGACCAGGGTCTCCGGTCACGCCTGCCGGTACCCTCGTCCCCACTGCACGCTGGTGGCCTCCCCGTCTGCAGGAAGCAGAAAGCTCCGTGCACGCCACGCTCAGTAACGCCATGTCCCCAGCCTCCTGACCGACGCCTCTCCCCCCGCATCGTGTTCTTTCTCACAACCAACATGATCTCTTTCCACTCTGCATGATCTGATTTGAAATCCACTTTTTCCTTCCAAAGCATGGTTTGCTCCTCTTTGTTTTCCGGTTAGTGCTCTGACTTCGGAAAGACCAAGAGCCAAAGCAGGGCTTTTCCCAGGCCCCAACTGCAGACTCGTCTCAAAGCGTTCCCAGAGAAGAGTGATACTGTTCGGTTCCAAAACACACTTTCACAGTGCCCATCCACTTAACGGAGAGACGACAAGTGTGCTTGAGCGTCCTGAGCTCCAGACCCATGAGGCAGCCAGGAAGGTGCCAAAGGGCTCAGCGCCTTAGATCCGTCCGCGGTGACACCGGCCTCTTCTGCTGCTGGAAACACTAAAGTTCAGGTTGCAAGAAATGATGTACTTGGCATGAAGGGATGCTGCTTTGTGGAACATTTAAATTAGCAAGGAGTGAGTCAAAGATTCGATGTAGCCACTTGTCACAAATTCAATACAGAATTGTGATACATTTCCATGTTGCTTTTTTTAAATATATATACATATATAAAACTCAAAGCTCTTTGCTATTTGATTCTGTTCCTGGTTTCTCATCTTCACAACGCCTCTGTGGTCTGTACACATTCTCCAGCATCTAGCTTCTCCGAACAGATGCTCTGAAGAACCCTCGGTGGGTGGCCCAAATTAGAGGCCGGGAGAGAAAATCCCCATTGGAGGAATAGATTCCCTAATGGAACAAACTCGGGGTTCCCTTGACATAGAATCCTTTGTCTGAGAAAGTTCCTGCCGAGCTCAACAATTAGGTAGTGACTGGGTTATCAAGATTCCTGAACAATACTTGGAATTATTATTATGGCTCTGAGCTTTAATGTACCCAACCACGCAGGAAGAGTTTATGTCCAGCAATGGTGGTGATGTCATGCTTTAGTTGTGTACATAAAAAAGAAGTAGTAATAATATCACGGAAGTCTGCAAGTCAACTAAAAATCCTTGATTCTGATAAAACAGAAAAAGTGGTGCACTAGGCAATCAGTCTCTATGAGGCGGGTGGACTGTGTGATTTCATACCGACTCTTGTCCTATCAGTTAGTCTGGGAGCAAGTAGCACAAACCCACCTCAAACAACTTGGGTAAAGAGGACTTGGGTCACAAGAGGTTGTTGTACACTTGGATCCTGAGAAGGATCGTGATGGGCTTGGGCTTGAGGGCAGGCTAGGACTGGAAATTAGAAAGTTATCTTGGTGCTTTCTGACTGTGGCGTTTCTATCCTACAGAGCAGGTGTGCCCAGAACGGTCAACAGCCTTTCGCAGACCAGTGACAACGTGACCTGGCATGCCTCTCCCCACCCCACATCCAGACTCTTCGGGGGCTCGACCACTGGCTTTGCCCTACTTAGGAAAAAGCTGGATGAATGCACTGGCCCAGGAGGAGACAAGGGACAAGGAGCGAAGCATTGCCGCTGACTTGGGTGGGTCATTGTACCTGCTCCCGGACCAAGAGGCAGGGGTGAGGCGGGCAGCTCCCTGACACTTCCTGGGATGGGAAATCTGGACCAGAAAGACGGATGGGGATTCACAACGGATGACAACAGCCTTCAGAAACTCCTTGTGGCTCCTGCCTTATAAAGTTCTTCCTTAGTCTGCATGCGTTGTCACCCTGCGCAAAGCAGCTTTTTCATCCTCTCCTATTAGAAATAGAAGGCTGAGATTTGGTCAAAAATCTAGATTCTTGGACTACGCATTTCAGAAAGTTTTAATTTATTATGACACGAAGTGAAACCGATTTGTAACCACAGTTTGACAAGGGGGACGGGGAGAGCCTGTGACACTGGGGGAGCCTCTGACAGGCGTGAGTCCACGGACATGGGTGTTGGGGGTCTGCAGAGCTCACAATCTGTCTTTCAGACAGTGACGGTCCCCGTAAGTTCAGCACAGTGTTCTTGGTGAGGCCTGACAAATGCAAAGTGAGCCCCGGAACTTGTTACGGAATGGCACACATTTTGTGGCAGAAGCTGGACACACTGGCTACGAGAGAGCAAACGGGAAGCATCCTGTTGCAGCTAAATTAGGAAAACACAAGCATCCACGCAAGGGTGTCACCATCTGCGTGAGGCAGCATGACCAGCACGTCGCCGCTGTGGCAGGTGGACGGAGGACCCTGTCACATCAGCAAGAACTGAAACGTGGTGAACCGAAGCCAGGCAGTTAGAAAGGACATGTGTGCGCTGCACGTCTGCAGTAGCCTGGAGAGGCCACTCACAGAAGCAGCGCTTTTCAAGAGGATGAGCAACACTTGACCTGAGCCACGTCTTCGCTATTCCTGCCTGGCACCTGGCCTCCCCAAGGGTCTCGGGGGCCAGAAGCGCCCGAGCCAGAGCCGAAGCTCAAACTGCAGGCCCAGCGGAGGAAAGCTGCTCTACTAACCAGTTCTAGAGTCCAGACACCATGGCAGTTTCTAGAAGCAGAGGCCTGGGGAGTCATTCAAAGACCCTGAGTCTATTGCTGAAGATAAGTCATTGCAGGTCAAGCCGCTGCCCACCCTGCTCGCTCTGCCAGACTGCAGGGCACACTCATCGGAGGCAGATACAATGTCGTATTTCCCTTTGTGTAGGGTCCTTGGCACACAAGCTACTGGGGATGGCGGATAGATGCCCTTTTTTGTTTGTTTTGTTTTGTTGTTTTTTTGTTTTGAATCTTTTACTTTTTCATCTAAGAGAGAGCAGGAGCAGGAGCGGAAGGGGCAGAGGGAGAGGGAGAAGCAGATTCCCCATGGAGCAGAGAGTCCAGCACGGGGCTCAATCCCAGGATCCTAAGATCATGACCTGAGCTGAAGGCATACCCTTCCCCCACTGAGCCTCCCACACATCCCAGCCTCAGCGGTTTTACACATCTTTGGAAACCAGCAGCCCAGGACTGGCGTGTGATTGGCCAAGGAAGAAAGTAGGTCTGTCACTAGACTGATAGTTAAACATTCTGGGGTGTCTTCAGTTAAGTGCGGAAGCTACAGCTCCACACGTAGGGAGAAAGATCCAGACAGCCCCACTCAGGACTTACCCAAAATGTTCAGCAGAAAACGGATGCCACAATCTGCTTGGGCTGCCATAACAAAATACCATAAGCTCGGTGCCTTAAACAAGGACCATTCATGTCTCCTGGCTCTGGAGGCTGGGAGTCCAAGATCAAGGTTGGGCAGGGTCAGTGTCTCCTGAGGGCTCGCCTGGGCGTGCAGACAGCTGCTTCCTTCTCGTGTCCACACATTCCCTCTGAGCTCGTGCTTCCCTCCTGTCTGTTCCCCCCTGGAAGGACACCAGTCCTTTTGGATCAGGACCCTACCCTTATGGCCTCAGTTAGCTATAATCACCTCTTCAGAGTCTCTGTCTCTACATGCAGTCACAGTGGAGGTTAAGGTTTTCATATATGAATTTAGGGAGGATGTGATTTCGTCCTTAACCAGAAAGAACTCCTCTAGCAGCTGGTCACTTATTTTTCTGAGCTGCAGATTCAGAAAACGCTCTTAGGAGAATACTGCCATGATTTTTTTTTTTTTTTTAATTTCCTAAGATTGACACGAGGACCAGCCTCCTGGATCTAGAGCAGATCCCATGACCTTTGTAGCCAAAGCCCAAAGTGTCACCTGTGACCAGCAAACTGCTCTTCGAGGGCTGTTGACAGTTCCTGGCACCTGGAAGGACCAGGGACCCACAGCAGGTGTGCCTCGGCTGCCCAGATGAGCCTGCAGAAGGGACGGTGTTGGGGCATACCTTGCTGCTTTCCTAGCCAGAAGGATGGAGTCTTTATGTACCCCTTTGTCATGGACCCAGTGTTTCTACCCGCCTGGAGAGGAGAGACCTGATGCGAAGCTCTTGATTATTATATAAGTGCCTGACATTAAACCTTGCCAAGGCACCCATTTCAGTGACATCCATCCCTCAAGAACACACTGCAAGCTGCAGGGAGCTACCATTAGAACAACCAGAGAAGGCAGGAGACTTCCTCACACCCCACCCCCCAACTGCCAGCCCCACGTAGGGCCCTTTGTAGAAAGCTCTGGGCGTCTAGGTTACAGAGCATTTCAGTGGCCCCACTTCACCCTCCCCACACCCTAATTCCTGCCCTTCTGTTTTAGATTACCCTCCAGAGAGCCCATGAGTCCGAGGCACTCTACCCCCGGCGCCAGGAGCATCAGAGCCCCGGGACTGCCCCAGCTCTCTCTCGACCCACGGCCCGGCTGTGTGGTCTCAGATGTGCCATGTAGCCTGCAGGACCTGTGAGTAATAAATCTCGTTCCCCAAGTTCCTGGATGCTTTTTGCCGAAGTGTAATGAGAACCGCGAGGGCCGTGAGGGCCCCACTGGCTCCAGGAGGGGACGTCTGAGGCTCACTGCAAGGGCGGCAGGCCTGGGCGGTACCTCCTGCCTTCCTGTCCAAGAGCATCTTTATCAATCAGTAAAGACCAGTGCAAGACCCCCGAAATCCACATGCCGTGGCCCCACCCCCAGCGTGATTGGATTTGGAAACAGGGTCCTTGGGAGGTGGTGCGGATTGGGTGAGGTCCTGTGGCAGGCTCAGTAGGGGGCTTACCCCCTCTCCCCCGCCCCATCCACCACCCCTGCCCAGGCTCAGGCGAAGGCTCTGTAAGCTCACTAGAGCAGGGGGACATCCGCAGACCAGTTAGATGGCTCCCAGCAGAGTCCAATCTGCCAGCTCCCTGATTCGGGACTCCAGCCTTCTGAGATGCCTGGTCTTCAGGGCTTTGTCACAGCAATCTGAGCAGACTGGGACAGTGGTTCCTGCGGCTGCAGCACAGAAGAACGCACTCTCAGGGGCTGTAATTTTTTGCCATCATTCATTTGGGTGCGAAGAAACATCACAACAGCTCCCACAACAAAAGGGTCACTCAACAGTGACATTCCGGACAGATTTGGGGTCACCCAGCCTCCACGGGACATTGATCCTCTGATCGAGGAAGCTTGTCCAGTTTGATTTTTACTAGAAATACTGGTCAAATCTTCCCAGCATTTAGTGAGATGAGGAAAGCACAGGTCAGGAGAAGAAGCTCTGAACCGCTTTGCCGGCCAGAGCTGATGTCTTGGGATGCTCCAGAATTCCCGCCGGTCCCAGGGTCTGGGGCTGCTGTGTCCATCTGGAGCATAATCCAAACAGCTTTTAGGAATGAAGCTTTTCTCCCACAGACCTACGTGGTTTCATCCAAACCTGAAACAGTAACTAAGCATAAAAGGCTCCTAAGCAACGTTGTGGCGGAAAGCAAGGGTTCTAGGTGTTTCTGAATCCTTTTCAAATCCCTTTTTTAACTGGAACCCAGAACTTTGATTCTGTGTTTGAGAACCATGACAGCCTCCTTGGGACCTCAGAGGTCCACTGTTCCGTGAGCCGAGCTGCCCTTCCCTTGTGATGCTCTGACCGCAGCCGTCCTGACAGACAGCGTCAGATCATCTCGCCCCCACCAGTTTCCCCGAAACTCTGAAGTACAGCACAGGAGGGTGTTTCTGAAATGCTGTCAAGATAACACGGTTTTACTTGACGTTAACCAGTATAACATTAAAAAGAGAAAACATGCTTGCAGGTCAAAAAAGTTGGGGAAACCTTTCTCAAGGTCACCGTTCCCAGAACGCACAGATACGGCGACCTCTGTTGGTCTGCAGGGAACAAGGTGTTCCATGTTTGCCGCACGTTCTCACGCCCCCGGCTGGGGCGCCGACTGTGGCCAGGGCTGCAGGTGAACTCGTCCTGACCACAGGCTTCAGCAGCAACAGCAGAAGTGGGGCACTCTCACCTTCGCACCCCAAATCACCCAGGAGGAGGCATTTAAAATGCTGCCCCAACTCGTGCCTAGAAATGGGTGAGAAAAGCCAAGGTTCCGGTGGTTTAGTTAAATGGTAAGAGTATTGGTAAGCATGCGGAGGTGAGCATTCAGACTTTAAAAATAAAAATGTAAGCTCAGAATTTCACATCCGATGGAGGGGACCTGGGAAGGGCTGTGGGAAAATGATCTCTGGGCTTCGTTAGGCAGAAAATTGTGGCAATTTGGAAGTCAGATGATTCAGCAGATACAAAGCCAAGTAAAAATACTAATTGGCACATTGGCATGTGTGGCAAGAGCTGTGCTGGTACCCAATCGATGAACCACCGGTGAAATGATTTTCTATACCAACTGTGTCATCAAAAAATTTTCACATTTTGAATGTCAGAAAACAAGGAAATAACGTTCATACATCACTGCAGCGTCCGTGAGGATTTCTGGAAAGCCCTTCTATTTTGTCTACTTGGTAGTGAATATGCAATTATATTATCATTTTTATTTTTTGATTAACAGGGTTTTGTGATGCTTTTTCAATTAAAATAAGGGTTTGTTTTCATATATGTTTTTGTTCATGTATCTCATTACCACTAATGGAATTATAAAACAAATAAATTGCTAATACTCGTGTTTTGCCATCTGATTGCAACACAGTAATTGAAAATGCATTTTTGTGAGTGATTTTCTGGTCTCAGGCTATGTCCCAGACACCACGTCGGTGTTGTGAACCCAGAGCGTCTCTTCCCCTACGCAGATGTTGAAGACGCATGGAGGCATCAGGACAAGAAACTCTTCCAAACTATGTGTTCAGTGTGGTCGATGCTGTGTGCTGAATTTAAGGTTTTCCCACAAGATTCGGATGGGAGGAGGGAGGCAGAGACTGCATTATCCTGGTGATGCCACAGGTAGGATGGAGGCCATGCCCCGGATTCCTGTTTGGAGTCATGGAGTCATTGAACGTAACTGCGTGTCAGTCTTCCCAATGGTGAATTCAGTGTCTTCCCCTTCGCCCGCCATGCTCCGTGATATGTGTTGAACCGTCCCTGCTGCCCGCGTGCAGACAGAAATATGCCCCTGTGAAGGACTGCAAAAGGAAAGAGCCGTTTTGTTCTACTTGGGAAAGACATCTGCAGAATACACACCACTACTACTCAAATTCGTATCATTTTAATTGAATATTTCATTGTTACTCAAAAACAGAAGCAGGCCTGTAAGGACAGAAGACACAGGGGTGGTTGCCAGAGGGGAGGGGTGAGGGGAGAGGGAGGTAGAGGCTCCCAGTCACGGAATGGGTAAGTTATGGTGACGGAAGACGCAGCCCAGGGCATAGGGTGAATGGTACCGGACCAGCGTCGTGTGGTCCCTCACGGCAGCTACCCTGTGGGGAGCGGAACCTACAGAAACAGCGAATCACTGTATTATGCACATCACACTGATGCAACTAACACTGCATGCCAACCGTACTGAGATCAAAAAAAATAATAAGAAGAAGAAAATAAATGGCATTGCCGTTAAAACACCCCCTTTGTTCTTAAAGAGAGTGTACAAAAGGAGCCATAAGAACACGGGCAGTCTAAACCCTACAAGACAACTCTCAGGTGAAAACCAAAATGAAAAAAAAAAAAAAAAAGAAGGAAAGAAAGAAGGAAACCAAAGTAAAACAGAAACCAGAATTGAAAGTGTCTTAGAGATGTATTTTTCTCTTAAAATCGAATGGACTTTTATTCTTCCAGCAGAAAAAAGGAGAGAGAGCAGATGTCACCGACTCACACAGCGCGGAGAACATGGGCCTTAGCGTGGGAGGAGGCCGTTGCTCTTAGACAAATGAATCGCCCATTCAGATGTAGGCATTTGCTTTCAGTTTTGAAAATGAGTCCAAAAGTCATCTGCAACATATCGCTACTTTAGGAGTAAATCACTGATACACTAATAGCCCTGATGGATCCATTTTATTTGATTAATCAAGTCGCTTGATGGGGTTCCAATGTTTTGGGTTCACAAGGGAGATTGGATTGCATGATGCACAATTTTTCATGCTGATTCCTCTAATTACCAAACGTTAATGCAGTTTCTGGTCAAAAATCACAAATGTATTTCATTTAACAAATGCTTCCTTCGCCACAAACAAAGCCCTTGAGGTATGCTTTTAGAGGTGGGGATCGTTTTCTTCTTCGGCATTACCTAATCTGATAAAGTACAGCCAGATGATTCAAAGTGAAAATCCAGATGCAGAAAAAGACTTTAAATGTTTCAGAGCACTTTTTAAAATTCCTACTGGCTACTCTATCATGCTGTGTCATGGCAAGTTTGCCATACGTGATTTAACTTGAATCAGTGGTAGAATTAATGTAGCTAGTTCCAATGTCCAAGGGTGAAAATTATGTTTGCTGAAAATGCAGGGCATTAAGGGCAGAATTTTCTCTGTGGCAGATCCCGAAACAGATCTAATCTAGCTGTGTGAAAAATGCAGCATAGAAAGAGGATCCCTCGGGACTCATTTGGAAGGACATGCCCATGGAAAGCCCTGAATTAGCTCTTTGGGAAGAATACAAAATAAAGAGGGCGTTAGTAGATAAAGCAGGGGATCCAGAAATGTCCACAAGCAGGAAACCCCCCCCCCCCCCCACCAGGGTTTCAGGATTGATGACCTTGAGCACAAGAAGGGACCTCAAGGAATACAGCTTCCCACAGGAAAGAGAACAATTTCTTCTTTAGGAGCAAACTAGAGATGTTTTCTGTCTTTGTGCAGGGTACAGCGAGGCATCTTCCCCAGGCCAAGACCTCTGACATGGAAGTGAGAGGGAAAACGGTCTATATGAACTAAAGTGCCCTGAATACACGGGCATCAGGACACAGCGCTGAGTGAGCCCCGAGTCCTTTTATGTCCGATGCACAAAGAAGAACCCCTCTGGCTAAAATAGTTTTGGAGTCTCCCCATGTCTGATTGGTGTCTCCATGCAGCCTCCATATTTCATGGTTGATTTTCCATGGATCCCATCACCTTCTGTTCGTCATATTTTTCCTGTAACTTGGAACCAACAGTGTTGACCTGATGGATGTGAGGCAGGAGACGAAAACAACCCGGCTAGTCTAGCAAAGCAAACACTGCACTGAACAAGGTTAAACAGGCGAAGATTTTGTTCAAGGTTCTCCCAGTAGGGGTGGGGGACTCAAACTCAGTCTGGTGGCAAGGGATCAATTTTCTCAATATGCTGATGGAACAGCACTGTTGGGTGTGAGGGAAGATGTTGGCCGCAGAAGTGTCCCCAGCACTTTGAGCTGTTTCTGCATCTGCAAAGGTTTCTGTCCCTGATTAGGCCATCTGTGTTTGCTCACTGTCACCCATCAGACGAAGGCTCTGACCCTCCCACAGAGACAGGGAGACGTAGCTGCTAGCTTCCTTCATGATTATGTCTCAAAGGCACGGTTCTCACTGTCTTGAAAAAGAAAGAAAAGAAAATTTAAAAACTAAAAAGAAAAGAAGAAAAAGACATCACTAGGTTATAAAAGGGCAAGAGGATTTTAAGAGTTCCATGTATATCAAAGGCACAAGAAAAAGAACTTACAATTGCAAGTTTCCCAAAGAAAATACTCAAAAGCAAGGGAGATCATGGGCCAAGACTCAAGAAGAAATCTGTCTAGAGTTTAGTCAAGCCGAGGGGGATTGTAAGGTCACCCCAGACAAGTGCATGAACTAGAGACTGGAGAGTTTTTTCAAAATGGCAATAAAGAAAGCAATACTACAAACAAAAAATAAAGGAGAAAACAAAACACAATCTCAATGCAGGAAGAGCAGGAACCCAACCCGAAAATCGGCACCTCTCGGAAAAGCCTGGCACAGCACGTGAGTCATGTTCACCCATGAATTATGGGTGCGCCGCCAGGCTCCCAGCCTCATCAGACCCTAGCAGAGCCTTTGCTGACTTTGTCGGTCTCACTTCCTGCCATCAAAATCACAAAGTGGGGCTCCCCGGGGATTTCCAAGAGCTAAGCCTGAAATGGTGGTCATGTCATATTGTCATGACTATCAGGGAGACAGGCAGGCTGTCTGCAGCCGGCCAGGTTTCCCCTGCTGTTCCGCCTGGAATAGACAACCCATGAGCTCTCACACGTGGTGGGCAGAGCATGTGGGTTCCACCATAAGTGTGGCTTGAAAGTGGCAACTATGGCTACCAGGCAGCTCCCAGGATCTCCAGCCTTGACCTCCGGCCGAACAGACTTTGGAAAGAATGGACTCAGCACGGTGCTGCCCCCGGCCTCGCTCAGCCCCTGGGGGTCCACATCATCGCCCTTTCCCTCAAGCCAGAGACTCGTGAAGAGCAGAAACCTGCAGGCAAGGGTGTGTTTCAAACATCACCCAGTCCGAAGACAGCCAGGCAGACAAGTCCAGCAGCAGTCAGGTGCGTAAGTATAGAGATTCGCAGACCGTCTGGATACAGACAAAGAGAAATAAGAAGAGAAGAGTCAAAGGTGGTGGCTGGAGAAACACGGGTCCAAGGGACGAGCACGGCTGCGTCATGCGAGCAGAGCACAGGGAGGGGAAGCCACCGAACCAGAGAGGATCACACGGGCACAAACAGAACAGAGGAAAGCTGAAGGGTGTCCCAAGGTCAGATGCTCCGTGCAAAGATGGGAAGAGCCAGCCCGTCGGCTTCCTGGCCTCACCAGGACCTGGGGACAGGAGTTTCCACAGCGTCGGTGGAGGACCCCCGACCTCGGCTTGGGTACAGGGAATCAGAGAGGGGGAGCAGGACGGACAAATGCAGCCTCTTCTACCGGAACCACGGCCACAAGGAAGAGGACAAGGTTCAGATCATGTCTGGAAACACCAAGTCCAAGAGAGGCTGGCGGTGTTCTGTTGTAAGTTGGTTGTTTATGATGTAGACATGAGGGTGTTTCTCTGGGGATGTTTGCAAAGAGACGGAAGGAAAGTCTGGACATCGGAGGTCCGGACACTCTAGGACCAATGACAGGGAGAGCTGCAGAGCCACGGACCCTGGGGCAGGGAAGGCCAAGGGTCGTGGCTCTTGTGGTCTGAGAAGAAACTGACTGGGGGTTAAAGCACTAGTCAATACTGGTTATTTTGTTCCTTCATTTGTTTTTTGTTTTGTTTTGTTTTGTTTTGTTCCGTCAGTGGAGAAGGCCTTGGTGGAGGATATACATTGAAGTCACGGATCAGTTTTGCACTGGGGCCCAACTAGATCAGAAAGAGCACTGGCCCAAAGGGCCCAGGAGTGCACGGATCTCCAGGAACCCTCACGGCCTGGGTGTGGGTGTTTAGGGAAGCCAGACAGCCACATGACGAACACGAGGTCATTTCCGAGGACATGTCCAACTTTAACATCATACAGTTTGAGCAGGAGTGGGAAGCCTGGAAAGGGCAGATGGGAAGATAGAATGTTGGCATCAGCAGAGAGGAAAGGTCCCCCGTCCTGCTCCCCTCTCTGCCAACAGAGACTCTTCCTCCGCATGTCCCAGCACCAGGAGAAATTTCTAGCTTCTTGTCCATCTCCCATTCTCTCACTCTGCCCCAAGAAGGAGCCGTTAATCACCTCAAGTTCGGGGTACAGGTCCCTGGAATGAAGATGGGTTCCACTCCCTCGGTTTTGCTGTCCCCTCTCCTGGGTTTCCTATCCTCAAGGAATTCCTTCTCCTGCCTGCCTCTCCTCCAGGGGCCGCAGGGCAGAGTAGGGCTCTCTGCACTCCCCCAGGAGAAGCCAGAACCAGCCAGGCACTCTGGTGGGGAAGTTGAGTTGAAGCTGCATTGTGGCCTCAGCTGCTGAGACTCCTCTCCTGCACAGGGTAATTGTTTAAACACTGATGGTTTAACCTTCCTTTGCCGTCATCTGTGCTTTGCAAGCTGCCCTGTTGCCCACGAAGGGCAGCAGGATGAGGTGAGATGTTAATGGCAAGCCTGCCAGCACTTTCCTAATAGGCTGACCCACAGAACTTTCTGGTTCAGGGGAACTGAAGTGAGACATGGTCATCTTGACTTATAGAAGATTTCCCCGGGGACCTCTGAGGGCCAGCCCTGCTCGGAACTTGGACATGGTGAAGATCATTCTAGAGGGCAAGTAGCCTTTCCGGCTCAGGTGTTGGTCCGAGGGCAATCCCTAGATCAAATGTGAGAGCGCAGGAGATGTCCTGAGGGGTGCATGGGCTCCTCCCGGGCCGGCAGCCCAGCATGGGAGCCACACGGGGTCCCCGTAGGAGAGCCCCACCGTCAGAACCGGTTCGGTCCATCAGATGACCTCTGGCAGATCCGGATAGTGATAGAGAACCCCCCCCCCCCCAATGTGGAGGATAGGAAGACGATGTTCTTTGGACTTCGGTTTTACAAATCAATTTTCGAATCTGTCTACGTTTCATCAAGCTGCGTGCTCGTGGCTGTTTTGGCCTCCGCAGATGGGGCTCCCGTCAGAACGCTGCGTGCAGCCCCAGTCCCTGGCCTGGAGCGCGTAACCTGCAGCCGCACCGGCCCATCTCATCTGTCCACGCTTCGTGATGACGCCGGTGGGTGGAAGCTGACGGGCGCGAGGGACGACCCTGAGGCCGCTCCCCACTCAGCCACGGACCCTGCAACTTATGTGGAAGTGAGGTCCACGGCGGCCAGGCTGGGCGACACACCACCGGGAGCATCTTCCCATGTGCCCACCAGCAGGGGTCCCAGCCCCGGGCTGTCGTCACATCCTCCCTGGCCGGGGGTCAGACGGGAGAACCAGCGGTCTCCTCTCTCGTCCACGGGCTGCTCGCACCAAGCGGGTCACCACCGAGCCCAGGCACTTCCCGAAGCTCTGTCCCCTCCCTGCTCATTCCTAACCACCCACTCAGCTGCTCAGACCCAGACAGGGACCCCCGCCCCCCGCCGCCCCACGGGGAGCAGCGGCAGAAAGGGGGGCGGAGGGCAGGCTCTGTGGAGAGAGGACTCACGCCTCCCAGCTCGGTCTCTGCGAGGAGGCTGGAGTCCTTGCACACGGGGCACCTCCGATGTCCCGCAGGCCCACCCCACTGGTCTGGGTCCGCACACCTGCTGGCCTCCTCGGCCTGCCCTGCCCGGCCTCCCTTCCCGCTCCGGCCCAGGAGTCCTCCGGTGCCGTGCCTAAGCTGGCCTCTTTCCTTCCTCACGGCTGGGCACATCCCCACAGCCACTCTGCACATGGGTCTCAGAGCCGCCCTCCCGGACTGGTCAGGGTAGGCCCCGCCATTTTCCTCTGTGGTGGACTGTCCGGGCCTCCCTGTGCACCGCTGACCCCAGAGAGCAATGATCGCTGCGTGCTCGATGGAGGTGATGCTTACTAGCACGAGGGCCTCTGTGTCATCTTGTTCGACGTGACAGGTCTTGCACTCAGCGCACTGAGGACACATTCGGTTTTGTCGGAAGAAAGGAGTCCCCAGGTCTTGTGGATCGGGTCCGAAGCCAGCAGTCCAGGCAGCAAGAGCGGCATCAGGCCGAGAGTGGCCCCAGGCGTCTGCACGCGGCGCTGCTCTTCCAGCACCTGGCGTGGCTCCACCGTGTGCTGGGAACATGCAGGGAGAGTCACCAGGGATACAAAGTGCCTTCTGCTTTGAACGCTTGCCCAAGGAAGGGGGATTTGGTACTTAATGAAACAGCTGTAACGCAGGGTCATTGGGGCTGTGATCAAGGCAGGTGAACAGCACCCCGAGAATGCAGGACGTGAGCAGAGGACCGTGGAGACCGCGCAGCATCCAGGCGGCCAGGTAGAGCCTGGCCTGGGGGCACGGGGCTGGGCCCTTGAGAAAAAGTGAGCCGTGCGACTGGTGCTGGCGGAGCATAGCGGCTTGCTGACGTGGAACAGGGAGGAGCCCAGGGCTCTACAGCCGGCCGGGCATTACTGTCCCCCACAGACGTGGGGGCTCCTGGCCCTTCGCGACTGCTGAGGTTCACTGGATCTCAGGCGAAGTCCAGCAAGATGCGACCATGACAGGATGTAGCCCTGGGGATGAAGACCAGGCCGTGGCAGAGTCTGGACAAGCACAGGGAGAAGGAGGCTGGTGTTCACGGTGCTTTGTTTTCCTGGGCAGAAAGCCGACTAGTGACCGTAGAGAATGTGGGAGGCCTGCCCTGTGCCGTCACCATGCCGTGTGCCCATCCTGTGCCCACCCTGTGCCATCACCGTGCCATGTGCCCATCCTGTGCCCGCCCTGTGCCGTCACCGTGCCGTGTGCCGTGCGGCTTCTGGAGTCCTCAGCACCACCTTCCTATGGTGCATCGTTCCTATGAACTGAACGTGTCCAACATGTGAGCGCGGCTAGAGGAGGTCATGAAGACGGGCCCTCCCGATGGGGTGGTGTCCTGAGGGACACCAGAGAGCCCGCTTTCCCTCTGCATGCGTCACTCAGGAAGGGGCCAATGAGCACCCAGTCCAGGCCAGGAAGAGGCCTTCACCAGGACCCAACAGGCCCCTGGCCTCCCGCTTCTGGCCTGCAGAGTGTGGCAAACTCACAGCTGCCGTTGAGCCACGGGCCTGCAGCATTGTGTCACGGTGCCCGAGCTGGCTAAGATGCCAGCCCTACTCTCTGGGCTCCCGTAAGCCTGCCCTTGCCCAGGTTCTTCAGCAGGCGGCTCCTCACCCTGGTCTCCAGAGTCCATGCACAGGGCACTTGACCCCTGCTCCTGCTGTGACGAGTTCTGGCAAACCTGACCACTTAAACCAACATGAGCTTAGGCCTCATCGCTTTGTAGTTCGGAAGCCTGGGCACAGTGGGACTCCTGCTGTTTCTCTACTCCGGGTCTCACGTCCCTGAGATCATGGTGTGGACAGGCTGTGTTCCTTTCCGGTGGTCCTGTGGAAGACTCCATGACCAAGCTCATGCAGGTTGTTGGTGGGACTGGCTCCCAGGTGCCCGTTGGCTCATGCTCTTTGCCGGCTCTGGGTCTGGGGTGGTTCGTGGCTTCTAGCAGCCATGTCCCTGCTCAGGGCACCCTCTGTGCCAGCGCAAGCAGGGGTACATCTGTTCCGACTCACACCCAGACTCTCTCCAACTGCCCCTTCTGCCATGTTTCTCTCTGCCCCCAGCCAGAGGGGGCTTTTTCCTAGGGCTGAAATTGGGCTGAAGGGATAATCCGAGATCATCTTCCTGATTTAAAATAGATCACTTCGTCACACCAGCAAGGGTCCTTCTCCGCAGTACCCAGAACGCTCTCCGTCCCAAAGACAACATCAGCATAATCATAAGCGGGCTTGTTGCTAACATCAGAGTGTGAGGCTGATGGTATAAATAGGAGAGACTGACAAGAGACTTCTTGTAGGAGAGACCGCAGCCAGAGACTTCCACAGCCCTCTGTCGGTAGTTGTGAAAGCTGGGCTGGGCAGCGCTATCCGCCACCTTAATCTGTGGACTCCCATAGCCTCCTCCACCACCAACAGCCGAATACACATTCTCCTCACGCTCTCCTGGAACGTCCGCTCAGAGAGATCACAGTTCGGACCATAAAGCATAGCTCAACACATTCAAAAATCAGAAATCATGCAAAGTATATTCTCAGACAACAAGGGTGTTAAACTAGAAAATAATAACAGAAAGATAGCTAGAAAATGGTCTAACATGTTTATTTGGAGAACTAAAAACACCCTTCTTGATAGCCCATGAGTCAAAGATGAAGACTGAAAATAAATTTTAAAATGCTCTGACATAAATGAAAATAAAACAGAGCTCACTGAAATTTGGGGGATGTAACAAAATCGGCACGTAGTGAGACAATTGTCCCATTAAATGTGTATATTAGAGAGTTAAAAAAGATACAAACTCAACCACATAAGCATCTACCTAGACAAGGAAAATCACATTAAGTCTAAAGTAAGCAGAAGAAATAAATAATAAAAGAGCAAAGATTAATGAGAAGTGGAGTTAAGAAAACAAAAGGAAAAGGTAAATGAAACCAAAGTTTGATTCTTTACTTTTTAAAAAAAGATCAATAAAACTGATGAGTTCCAGACAAGCTAAAAAATAAACATAAAGAACTAAACTACTAATATCAAGAATGACAAA
This sequence comes from Mustela erminea, assembly GCF_009829155.1. Classification (NCBI taxonomy): domain Eukaryota; kingdom Metazoa; phylum Chordata; class Mammalia; order Carnivora; family Mustelidae; genus Mustela; species Mustela erminea. Next base: position 160,894,917 of record NC_045616.1, on the reverse strand, counting down.
GATGTCATTACTACTGATTCTATGTACATTAAAAAGATTATGAAAGCTCACCATAAACAACTCTATGCCCACCAAGTTGACAACTTTGAAAAAGTAACTTGAAAAGCAAACTATCAAAACTCAAAAAGAGAATTAGATAATCTGAATAGAACTTGAATAAAACTATGTCGTTAAAGAAGTTGAGTTAATAATCTTCAAAAAAGAAAAAAAAAATACCCAAATGGCTTCAAAAACGAATTCCACTACCTACTTAAAGAATGTGTGATACTATTTCTCTACAGTCTCTTCTGGAAAATAAAAGCAGATGAAACACTCCTAAGTCATCCTATGAGGCCAGCATCACCCTGATAACAAAACCAAAGAAAGACATTGGGTGAAAGGGAATTACAGACAATCTCTCTCGTGAACCTCCTGAGTGTAGACATAACAATCCCCAACAAATATTAGCAAATCAAATCTAAACAATGTATACAAAAAAAAAAAATTATACTTGCAACCTAGTGGCATCTATTCGAATTGTGCAAGCCTGACCCAGCACTTTTTAAAATGATCAATTTAATCCACCTTATCAGCAGACTAAAGAAAAAATCCTAAAATCTCATCAGTTGTAAAAAACAAGTCATTTGGTAAAACCCCACACCAACTCATTGTAAACAACAACAAGAACAACAAAACTCTCAGCAAAGTTGAAATAAAATGGAGTTTTCCTAATCTGATAAGCGATTTCTACAAACAACTTACAGCCAACATCATATTTAATGAGAAACTAGATACTTTGCCCGTCAGATTGCAAATGAGGCAAGGATGTCTTCTCTTGAGATGCTGTTCACAACACACCGGAAGTCCTAGCTAATGCAGAAAATAATAATAATAATAATAATAATAAATAAAAATAAGAAAAAATAAGAAAAGGAAATAGAAGAAGTACAGATTGGAAAAGAAGGTGTAAAACTGCCTTTGTTATCAGATCACTTGATTTTATTTTTAGAAAATCTAAAAGAATTGACGCACAAAAAAGTTCTGGAACAGATAACTGAATATAGAGAGCAAGATGGCAAGATACAATATAAAACCTGAGTTACTTTCTTGTATCATCACAAAAAGCAATTGGAATTTAAAATTTAAAAATACATATCTTCCACAATAGCACCAAACAATAAAACACTCCAGCACAACTATAATAAAATGTGTACAGGTTTTATATGTGGAAAATAAAAACTCTCATGACAGAAATCAAGGACCCCCAAGAAATGGGGTGATATTCTGGGATCCTAAACTGGAACACTTAGTAGATTAACATATGCATTTCTCTCAACTTCAAGTATAGATTCAACACAATTCCAATCAAAATCCAAGCAAGCCGTTTGGTAGTAAAAAACAAAAATTTCCATGAAAGGGGAAATGGGCTAGAAGACCGGCACAATACAGAAAACAAGAAAGTTGGGGAAGAGCTCAGACTATCTCATTTAAAATCTTAACCTAGAGCTACAGTCAACAGGATAATGCGGTAAGGGAAAGAACAGGTGGGAACTAGAGACACAGAAAACAGAGTAGAGTGTATATGTGTCTACAGCAAACTGATGGATTTGAAAGAATCACGGGCAACACAACTCTGTACGTCTTGACGATGGAGGTCAGGGTGTCCCAGGACGGAACCCGCAAGGTGACCAAGCAATCTAACCCTCTAACAAATTTATGAAAAAACCTAAAGGGGATGAGGGAAGAGTTCCACCTAAGCAGTTTTAGATATTAGGGGAACCTATAAGATAAAGACAAAGTAAGCAGGGCATAGCATTGCACTTCGGTTGAGAAGGCTGATTTGGGTGGAGCACAGGTCAACAATCATGCTATGGCTCTACAAGAATGTGGCCAGGGAGGAACCTGGTGAATGGATGGTGAGAGAGTCCATTTCTTCACTGTCGGAGTTGGGAGATACAGATGAGCAAGGAGAGGACACCAGAATGATCCGTGAAGCGATGGGATAGAGTCTATAATTTCCATATAAACTCATCATTAACAAAATACAGAAAAAGACGGTGCCATCTGGGAACATGTGCAGGTATTGCACACGCAGGGGTGACAGTGCACACAGGAGAGGGTCGAGGACCAAGGACGCCAAAGAGCAAGGGACACATCCGGCTCCCGGATCTTTGCTTCTAAGTCCACCTTCTGATAAGGAAGCCGGGGCTCCTCAGATAAAGGGCTGATTCCATGACTGACTGGATATTAAAAAAAATGAGCTTGGAGCATCTTGTAGGACCAGAAGTTAAGGAATTTCTCAAAAACAAGCAATCTAAAAGCACGATAATGGGGTGTGTCCAAGGGACGCAGGAGCCAACTAGAAGAGCTCCCTGTGGCTATAGCTAAACACCAAAGCAGTAAATTAAATAAAGTAGGATTGAATTACAATTCAAAGTACACAATATATACCCATGAGCTCACCCTGACATACATGAATTATTAAATAGCACACAGGGAAGAATAGACAAATCTCCCTTGCAGAAGAACTCTAAGTCGTTTATGGAGGCATGTGCCATAGACCGATTTTGTGTCCTCTCCCATTCATGTGTTGTAACCTAATCTCCAGTGTGCTGGTGTTTGTGGAGGTGTGGACTTTGAGAGGTGATGAGGTCCTAACATTAGAACCCTCATTAATTGGATTAATCCCTAATAAAAGAGACCCCAGAGAGTTCCCATGTCCCATCTACCATGTGAGGGCACAGCGAGGAGACAGCCATCTCTGAACCAGCGAGGGGGCTCCCACCAGACAACAAATCTGCCGGCACCTTGATCTGGGGCTTCCCAGTATCCATAACCCTGACAAAAAAATTTATACTGTGCACAGGCCGCTCAGTCTATAATATTTTTCATAGCAACCAGGACAGACAATACTTGACTCATAAAGTACGTACCCCACTACGTAGTGTGTGCTTCACATAGTGACTTCCTTCCGAAGGGTACAGTAGGGAAAGGAAGAAAAAAGTGATTTTCCCGTGGAGAAGCTGACAAACATTCCCTCAGCCAGGAAATTAAGGTCAGCGTCAACAATGAGAAATCGTGTTGATAGGACGTTCCCCAGATATGATTAAATGAAAATGGAGCCTTGTCTCAAGAGCCTTCCTCCCCAGATCCCATCATTTCAGCCTAATCATGCAAAAAAATCAGACAAATCCCATTTAATGCACATTCTACAAAACACTTGACCAGAACTCCTCAAAACTGTCAAGGTCATCTAAGCAAGGAAAGAGGGAGTAAGTATCCCAGCCAAGAGGGGCTTACGGAGACATGCCTATTAAATACAATATGGTGTCTAGGCTGAGACCCTGACTAGAGGAAGAACATGGGGTAAAAATAAGGCAATCTGAACCTGAACTTTAGTTAATAATCAGGTATTATATTGGTGAATTCAGTGTAATCGAAATGCCCTACTGTTACAAGAAGAGTCCCCCAGACAGGACAGAAAACAATGTTACCTTAAATAGTTAATCCCCTAAGTAAAAGAGGCTCATGGAAAATTTGGGTTTGATTGTTGTAAAATAAATGCTTTATTTTTGTACGAACTGAATCATAGCATATCATTTTTAACCAAGCTAAGTTTAATTAATGAAACATTTTCCTTCCAAAATGAGGTAACAAGTGAAAAGATGACATTTTATACTACTTGCAAGGTTTACCCCAACTCTTGAGACACATGCAATCCATTTATTTGTTAAAGGAAGTATTAAATAAAAGTAAAAATAATAAATAAATAATAAAAGTGACTTGACATCCATCTGTATCCCTTTGTGTTTGTTCTGGTGGAGCTGTAATCCCTGAACCTCTAATTGCTCAGTTTGCTAACAGTCTCTACCCAACCTAATCAGCACCACGGCCACTATCAGCCATCACCACCATCATCACCACAAGCATCTCTCTAGTGCTTACCATGGCTCAGGCTTGACTCTCAGGGTTTAGGTAATTAACTCTGCTAATCCCTTCCAATACCCCAAGAGGTCAATTCCACAGGGCAGCTGAGATACAGAAAGGTTGGGTGACTTTCCAGGCAGAGCAACGAGATGGGGCCATAGTCACTGTCCACTGCCCCATTCTAGAGCACGCACACCTCCCCCCACCCGCTGGGGCAACCTGACCCCCCATGGTGGGGTGCTGACTCTCAGGAGATCTCCAGGAGATCGGTGACTCTGCCACTGGCTGGCTACGCTGGGGGCCGGTCCAGGAAATGCACCTCTCACCCTGGTGCAGAAGTAAGTAAGAAGCCCGGATTTCTAGATCTGGATCTGTTGCTGGCACACGCGAGGACCTTTGACACCCGTGGGCAGAACGAGGGCGTGATCTCATCTGCTGGGCACCGTGGCGCCGGGCAGGGCACAGTGGGGAACCCAGCTCTGCTCCTCCCAGAGACTCCTCTGCCCGAGAAACATGTGTTTGGCAGCTGGGAGAACGTGTTGGTTCAAAGGAAACAATAAAAGGCAGGGAAAAGAAGGCAAATGTGCCTTCTCCAATTATTTACTTGTAACATATGTTAAATAATTGCGATGTGTTTGTTTTCATGTTTTGTTACTAGGAACTTTTACCTTATCTCCAAAGAATAGAAGGCCGCCAAGTCACAACATGTCTTGCCTCCTTCTAAACAAGTCATTTATGAGCAGTGAGTGTAATGCTGACTCTGACTATATTAGCAGCAAATCCTGGCTACTTAAAAACTGGGAAATAGCTTCCAGACACTTGGTAACCAGCAGACTGGGTCTGGTTCAAATGGCCTTGTAAGCAGTACCTGTTTTGCTGCTTGCCCGGGCTCCACAGGACACGCAGACCATGCTCCCGGCCTGACAGCACCCACCCCCCCAAGAGGAGAGTGTCCCACCACTCAAGTTCTGCAGAGCACCTTGCCAGTTTGGAAAGAACAGACCTGTACAGTGACCAAGAAGCCTATCCAAAGGCATGGTCTTATGCTCGCCTAGGGTCAGGACAGCACGAGGGAGAGAGTCTGGGATTTGGTGTACGGATGTGAACATTTGCCACAGAGGGACTAGGAGCTGGTCGCCTTATCTCCAGGAGTCTGAACTCCCTCATGCAAGAATTCAGTATGGTAAACCGCGCTCTGCAGAGTGACGTAAGGGTTAACAGAACTGTACTGAAATACTCAGCCCTGATAACAAGCATGGGTCCAGCTTTCTGTATTTATATGGCTCTCTGCACCATGCTCCACACCACAGAGACTGCCGTCCATTTGGTCTCTGAGCACTATGTCGAGCCAACACTTGGGGGAGGACGTCTTGCTATTATGGGACAGAGAACACAGCTAACTCATTGACCATCTTGAGACTTTCTGTCTTACTTTCAGTAGACGCACAGCTCCCTTCCGTTGGCTGAAATTTGAAAGGAAGTAGGCAGATAGGTGCAAATAGTTCCCAAAGGTGGGAATGCAGTCTATTCCAGAGCCCAGGCAGAGTGTCAGAGTTGTCACACTGAATCTTCTGGATGTCTGGAGAGCTACAGAACTCTAGGACAGTTCATTCCTGGCATGCTTTCTCATGTGCAATTTCTCCACTACCCTGTGAGAGGCAATCGGATTCTCCAGTTGGCAGATGAGACGCCTGGGTCACATATTGGACCAACATCCAGTTCATACCTCAGTCAGCATGGTAGCCCGTCCTGCCCAGCGCGGGAGGCTGAGATCCTAACCCAGGTGCTCCCTGCGGCCGGCATTCTGCAGAGTCTGAGCACAGTACAGACAGTGCACGGGGCTTATCCAGATCTTCTCTGCTGTGGCCCGGCCGCCCAGGCTGCCAAATCATACATACTTGTTAGATGAATGCTGTCTAGGTTGTAACTATTTGACCCAGGCAATGTCATGATGAAACGGGTGTTTGGGGAGCATTACTCTGATAGAGTGCAGGTTGGTTGGACCAGAAACATGGGAGTGGGGATGAGAACTAGAAAGCCATCCTCAGGGACCATCACAATGGACTGGGCTGATCATATCTGGGGCAACAACTCTGCCCCAGCTCAACTCTGCTGCTTCTCTTTTTCCATTTCACATGACACAGCATGAAGGGACACAGAGCTCACCATGCTGGGCCAGTTTGCACACTCACCATCTGTTTCCCATGTTCCTTGCCTTTTTTCTCTATGGAGTCAGACAACCTTCTACCTCAATAGTAGGTTCCCCGGTGATGGACATCCATCCCATAAGCATGCCAAAATGGTCTCGGAGAGATGTGATTATTGACTAAAAGAGATTGCTTTCATGCTACATATCCCTCTCCTGAACTATGTATCTTAGCGAGGAATCTGGGTTTTGCATGATTGTGTAAGTGTGTTTATATGGCTCTGCACATCTGATGACTAGCGTTGTCTTCCAGAATCCACAAAACACCTTGTCCATAGTAGTTCTTCTAACTTAAGGCTTGAAAAAAATGCATATCCATTCACACGTACCATGTGCCCATCATACATGAGGCATTCCCCTTGATTCTAGGAGCAAAGCCAGGCGCCCCCACCCTTTAGAAACCTACGTTTTAGGGGCGCCTGGGTGGCTCAGTGGGTTAAGCCTCTGCCTTCATCTCAGGTCATGATCTCAGTGTCCTGGGATTGAGTCCCGCATCAGGGTCTCTGCTCAGTGGGGAGCCTGCTTCTCCCTCTCTCTCTCTCTTTGCCTGCTTCTCTGCCTACCTGTGATCTTTCTTTCTGTCAAATAAATAAATAAAATCTTTAAAAAAAAAAAAAAAAAGAAGAAGAAGAAGAAAGAAACCTTCGTTTTAGAGGGTTGAACAAACAGAAAGGAGTAGTCCACTCACGCCTCGCCTGGCCTTCCATCCTGCAGTCACTTGTCCGCAGGCTTCGGACAGAAGCTACACTTACCGTGGCCCGCAGGTTCTGTTAGCATCTCAGCCCCAACACTCCCTCTAGCTCTCATTCTACCTCTTTCTCTTGAATCCAGTTCTCAACGTATCCTGAAAGGTGTGTGCTCTCTCAAGGGTTCCGTTTCCTCTTCTGGCATTTCCTGGGCTTCCGCCTCTTCCAGGACTTGGAGCAAAACCCTCCACCTTTGTTGCTCCGCAGCAGCTCATCTCCTAACTCTCAGCTTCCAGGGTGACTCCACTTCCAGGAAGCCCTCCCCACAGTCCCACCCCCATGCCAAGTGGGCAGCCCTCCTCTTTCCAGCCATGACTTTTGCGGCAGTGTTTTATCATCACCACCTTTAAGCATAAGGACTTGGCTGTTTATCTCTGAGATCAATCAGTGGGACATAATGGTATACGCTCAGGGTGTCCACGAAGGAGGGAAGGGAGAAGGAAGGGAGGAGGCAGGGGACAAATGAGGTCTTATGACTTAAATTGGGTCTTGTGACCTTCCCTCGACGTCAGTTTGCTCTATGATTAAGTCTTCTCCCCTGTGGGTTGGAGCTGTCCTTATTTCAGTGACAACCAGACACCAGGTAGTGAGTACCTCACTTATGGGGATGGCAGAAGTAAGAGAGAGAGAGAGAGAGAGGAAATCGGAATGGAAGAATCCATTGTTGGAGACATGACAGGTCCGACAATGAAATAAAAGGGAGAGTTTTCCTTGTCTTTTGAACAGAACAGACAGATCTAAGAAGCCATATCTCTTTGCAGACAGTTTGTATTCTTTACTGGCAAGGAGCTGGGTGCTTGAGTTACCCCTTTAAATTAGAGTCATCATAAGAACATATGGGGGTGGGAGGTCGGGGTACCAGGTGGTGGGTATTAGAGAGGGCACGGATTGCATGGAGCACTGGGTGTGGTGAAAAAATAATGATACTGTTATGCTGAAAATAAATAAAAAGTAAATTTAAAAAGTGTCAAAGTTATGAAAGGCAAATAAATGCTGAGAAAATATTCCAGACTGAAGAAAACTAAGATGCATTAAAGCTAAATGAAACACTTGATTCTAAATGGGATCCTTTTTGCAATATGTAATTTTTACTGAAAAAAAAATCACTGAAATTTGAATGGAGTATGTATGAATCAGTGTAAATTTCCTTGATCTGAATGGTAATATTGTGGGTATGGAAGAGCATTCTGGATGGTAGGGCATCAGGTCAGTAATGAACTTTCATGCATTTCAGGAAACAAATGATCTTGTACAACTTTTCTGTTTCAAAATATGAAAAAAATTAAATAATATTATATACGTAGTGCTGAGGTTATGATTTCAATTTCAGTCTTATCATCCCAAAACTGTACATGTATTATTTTAATGTTGAGTTTACATATAAAACAGCCTATTTTAATACTGAAAAAGAAAAAAAAAACAAAAACATACAACATGCATTAATGTAGAGCCTTAACCAAAGTCTATACAGCAATCACCACACTAAATTATTTCATGAGTGCGTAGACCATCGTAAATTTTATCCTAAATAAAAATCACGGATTGCATGGAGCACTGGGTGTAGTGCAAAAATAATGAATACTGTTATGCTGAAAATAATTAAAAAATAAATTAAAAAAAAAATTTTAATCTAGTAGACCGCAAACGTGAATCATACCTCATCCAACATGGTTAGCTCCTGCCTCCAATGCCCCCTCTTTTCTCAACTGAGACCCCTGAATCTTATCTTCAGATTCAAGGATGTCCCCAGCTTGAAGCTTAAAGTATTTAGAAGGACTTGAACAATCCATAAAATTCGGATGCAATTAAAAATGAAACCAAAGGAGACACATAGGCAAGGACACTATTAAGTCTTTAGCCAATGGATTACCTGTTCCGTGAGAGCATGACTCTGAGAACCAGCACAGAGCTGGAGCAGTCTTGTGGTCAGACACTAAAGGTACAAGATGAAAGCCCCAGGAGACGGGAAACCAGGGAACTGGCAGGTATGAGGAAAAGCGAGGACCCGGTCAGAAAGCCATTCTCAGGGGGTACTAGCTCCCACATTTCTTTTCATGGAACTGGATACAGAGGCTGTGACCTGCATGAGAAAAACACACAGTTCACAGGGCACCAGCTGCAAGCCTGGGAGACTCAGAGAAAGACTGTGAGAATTTCTTTTAAATTTGAGTGTGGGTTACTGACAATACTGGGAGATCCCTTATAGACAAAATAATTGTAGGACCTCATGAGGAGCCTATTCCTGTTCAAACATGAGGCTCTGGAGCAGGAGCCCTCCTGCTGGTTTTCCGAGAAGAGAAAATGAAAGTCTATTCAAAGATCTCTTCTTAGGGGGCAATGATTCTTCCTGATTTCCTCCACCCAGCTCTGTAGCACCCGCCCACCACCCCTAAGCTGGCACACGCTCCCAAGGCTTGCATTGATTTTAAACTGACGCCTCAACTAGTAAAGCGCTCAGGAACTCAGAGTTCCCTCCTTTGACCATTTTGTCTGGGCTTTTTCCATTTGCCTCTGCTGCGTGTAATGATGTGTGCTATTAGAACACTTCTGAGTTTATAATACATTATCTCATCTGGCCTAAGGATTTGGCACAGTTATCAGGCATAAGGAGCCATCTGGGGGACTGTGATTTACACGTCGATCATTAAGTCATCAACAAACAGCCCCTGAGTGGCTACCGAAGGCAGCTCACTATGTTGACTACCTGGAGGAACCTGGAAAATGAAACAGCAAAACCGCGCTCTCATGAGCTAGAGGAAATTTCTAGGTGGAGGGTAAAACAAACATCCGTGAATATTCGGATCTCAAGAAAAATGCTAGTGTTGTCTAAAACATCATCCTTGAGTGTTGCTATTTTTCTACATACTCCCCTCAGGTAAGTTGGCTCAACTCTGTTCATGGTCCCACCTTCCCCTCAGAGGAACGGCACCAGCAGCAGACAGCCCATCCGTCCCTTGGGGGCTAGGATTCCCCTCAGAAGATCCTCCTGAATGTCTTCTTGGTGCTTCAAGCTGTCACGTTGGGTTTCATTATTTCCCCCCAAATCTATCCCTTATTCTGTAACTGCCTCCCTAGTCCCTGGCGCAGTTCCTAGACGTTGGCTCCCCATCAGTTGCCAGAAACCACGGATCCCCTCACTGTTTTTCTGATTAATCATCAAATGCTTTTGGTTTAACTTTTTTTTTTTTTTTTTTTAAGTAGACTCCACATCCAGCATGGACCCCAGTGTGGGGCTCAAACTCATAAGCCTGGGGTCAAAACTGCAGTGAGGTCAAGAGTCAACGCTCGCACACAAACAATTATCATGGAACACCACATCAAAAGCTAACGATGCACTGTGTGGTGACTGACTCAGCATGATGAAAGCAGTAAAAGAGTCGGACACTTAACCAACTGAGCCACCAGGCCCCCACAGTTTAACTTCTTAAATGTGTCTCATACTCTCTCTCCTTCTGTTAAACTGGTAATGAACACTTAACAGCATATACTTAAGTCAAGGATTGCCGTATCATACCATTCAATCATGACTTCCTTACATGTCCTTTTCTCTGCAATATTGTGAACTAAGCTCACAAGAACTCTGCCTCACGGGCAGTGTGCGGTCAGATGTGGAAGACAGTCAGTAGACGTGCGCTGAAGGAAAGGATTTGGGTGTGTCTCAATTCAGTGCTCATGTTTTCTTCTTTGTGGTTACCAAAACTGAGATGACCCCAGTGTTCCACTCCCTGGTGTCTGGACAGCTTCACCCATGATTCCAGAAACGCACCCAGTACAGCTGACCCCTTGACTTTAGCCTAGTAGGACCACGAGCAGAGAATCCAGCCATGCACTGTTGACTGCCAACCTGAAAAATTATGAGCTGATAAATAGTAGGTTTTGAAGCTGCTGAATTTCTGGTCATTTGTTATGTAGCAAAAGAAAATTCATACACTTTTCTTCTAATTGTATAATGCTTGATAAGGATAATGCTTATCCTTGAAAATGCCAATGTCTGCCTTAGAATTAAATGCAGGCTTTTTCACCTCATCCTCCAGTTTCCCGGGAAGGATGGCCAATATGTTTTCAAAGAACACTTTAAGTTACTAAAAATTCATATTATACAAATAACTGAGAGGTTCCTGATGGCTCAGTCCTTCAAGCATCCAACTCTTGTTTTCAGCTCAGGTCATGATCTTGTGGTCACAGGATGGAGCCCTGCATCGGGCTCTGCACTCAGTTCATAGTCTGCCTCAGAGTCCGTCTCTCTCTCCCTCGGCCCCTCCTGCTTGTGGCTCTCTCTCTCGCTCTTCCTCATTCTGGGGCTGACTGATATGGGATTACTCCAACACCTACATCCTAGAGAATCTCACTTTTTTCATTGCTTACCACTGTCATTCCTGATCTGATTGCCTGTTTGGAATTAAGCAAAAGTGCAGGGAAAACAAAACAAAACAAAACAAAACAAACAAACAAATGAACAAACAAAAAAACTGCACATAAAATCCTCGAGATTGATGAAACTAAGCAAGTGTTTAATAATTCTGCTTTGCACTGCGAGAAGTAGGCTCTCCTTCTAAATCACGCTGATACCACGTTGACGGGAGCAATTATGTGCTTTACAAGATGTCTTATTTCTATGTTCAGGCTCTCCGCGGTCCCGGCTTTGTCTCCATTCCGTGTCATCTGCACAAACGGGTCTGTCACAACAGCTCAACTCTCTTTTGTCCTACGTTTTCCAACTTAGTTCAAAGATTTGCATAAAGAGCACATGTCTAATATTGGGGCTTAAATGTTTGCATCTTCGTAAATGTCCTTGGCGGACGCCCACTCAGCACAATTGCAGTTGGTCTGGGTCTTAGTTATGCTCCCCCAGTGCCAATAAACCTCAGTAAAAATATCCACTAATTGGAACCTTCTTCAGGATGTTTTCTTGATATTCTAGAGTGTGTGGTTTTCATAGCGAATAGTGAACATGCTGTTGAATGGACCACAGCGTGTCCCCCCACCGGACATGCTGTTGAATGGACCACAGCGCGTCCCCCCACCCTGGACAGAAGACCCCAGCCTCCCTTCTACCTTTGCTCTAGAAACAGGGGCCTGAAGGTTTACAACAAGCCCTCGAGAACACACAGCACGCGTTCCTCACCGGGGTTCCTCTAGTTCACCCATGTGGCCCAGCACTGCAGACAAGGCCACCTTCTCGTCATGCTCTACCTGAAGGACCGTCTTGCTGTTCACGTTCTTGGGAAGCTTCTCTGAGGCTTAAGGAGCAAGACTCCTGGGATATATGGACTGCCAGCTGCACCACGGAAACTAGCATTACCAAATTATACCATGTTTAATAAGACAGTGTTACCATTACTACTTCATACTTTTCAAGACATTTCATGACCGTTCATTTCACTTTATAAAGGGAGACAGAAAACAATGAGTTCAGTGTCTCCTTCCATTAGCCTTCAAGATTTCATCTATTACATTTCCCTTCTATGACATTTTTTGTTTTATCCACAAATAAAAATGCTGTCCCATTCTTGTAGAAGCAACTAAAAAAAAAAAAAAAAAAAGAAAGAAAAGAAAGAAAAATCACCCATTGCAATATACAGTTCCTTCATTAATTGAAGTGCGCACAGACATTTTCATCAGGTTCTCAGACCCATACTCTCCTAATTCAGAAACTGGACATAGGACAAGCATTACTTCAGCTCCCCAAAGTGCTTCCATAGGAAACAAATAGAAGCAAAGACGGGGAAGCCATCATGAAACTAAAGTCTAATTGAAACCTGACAGCGAGCGCCTCATACCCAACTAGGTCTTGTGGCGGCGACAGCAAATGTGAGTGAAAAATGCCACAGACAAGATGCTGTGTTGCCAGATGGTCTCTGGAAAGTGTTAGACTTTGGGTAAAGAGCTCAGTCACAGGCTGGGGTCTGGACTTGGGCATCTCTCACTTTCTCCAGTTTGAGCTCTTTCTGAGTGGTGTGTGTGTGTGTGTGTGTGTGTGTGTGTGTGTGTGCGCACGCCTGACTACAGGTGCGCACCCATGCTGGAGAGAGCACCGAGCACCTGGCCAGCTGGACCCCAGGAGGATAGAATCCTAGAGCTGGAAGGGCCGCCCATCAGCTGGTCCAGCCTCGCTCCCCTGCCCCCATGCAGGACCCAGTCTACATCATTTCCAGCCTTGACCTAAATACATTTTGGGACAAGGGTCTCCCCCACCTCACGGAGGTGTTCTGTAGGTGTGCATTCCTTAGAGCAAAGCCATAATCTGATTCCTGCAGAAATGCCTGTCCTGGCTGGCGGTACAATGAGTACCCACCCCCCCACCGCTCCACTTATATTCAGGTCGTGGCTGCCGTGGGACCCGCAGCAAGGGCTGTTCATCGGGCACTGGCCTCACAAACCATGTAAGTTCTCAGGTCCTCCGTGGTACCTGTGCTCTGTGGGTGTGTAGAAGACCATTCAGTTCTGAATGCCTGGACCTGCCTGGCCAGACACGGTCCCCACCACACCCTCAAATCAAAACACTCTCACTTGCATAAATTCACACTCAGGTTTTACAAGCTTTAATCTGGAAAGAAAGTATGGAACTCTGATTGCTGGCTGTCTTGGGAACAACCACCCATAAATTCACAGAAACTCCTAACATTGCCCATTGACATTCTTTCTGGTCCCAGTTCCTTCATTCTGAATAATCCCAAAGCTCAGTTCTGTCACCTGTTATATCAACAACCACTCCCTTGAGCCTTCAGGATCATGGGCATGTTTTCTGGGGCCTTAGGAGTTAAGACGTGATCAGGAACAGGACACAGTCATCTGTGTTTTTGAGTTTTCTCCTCTGACTGACACCAATTAATTAGTGGCCCTCTTTGAGTAGAATGTTAAGGCAGTTCTGGCCTGGTGAGCTATGGCTTCATCAAGTGTATAAGAATATCAAAAGGACAGCAACTGGACTGGCCAAATTCCAAAGCCCCAAATCCAAAATGTTGCCTGATGCAAGAATGGAATGAGCTTTTAAGTTCAAGGATGGTTCTTCACCCATCTTTCTGCAACCAGAACCCAGCCAAGCGAATTGACTAAACACAAAGAGAAAACATGCTGCTTTTGTGAAACTCATTGGACCAGATCTTGGGGCCGCTGCTCCTTCTTCAGTGCTCACTGGACTGGTAATAATTACTTCTTCATTGTTGTCAGTGGTCACCGTGGAAGTGATTGGCCCATTGTTTCTGGAATCCGTTCTTTTTCCAATTTTGAATTTGGAAAAATATTTGTCTCCTCCACTCCTCTGGCTCCTCTCCCACAACTCAGTGTTTTCTCATGAAAAAATACCTCCTCCGCCCTATCGACACACCTTCCCAGGATCTGAATCATGACTTTTTTGTGGCTGAAGTCTTGAAACTTTCTGGAATAACTGTCCCACCTCTGAAGGGTGCAGAACTTCTTTGCTAATACCTCTGTGCCATCCATCCCGAATGCTACCCTCTAGTCAAAGGTGATGGAAATAAAACCATGGTCAAGGGGCTCTGTCCTCCCTCTGTCCTCTGTTAATACCATAGAGTCTTCCAAGAGTGGACCCGTCCTTTTCTTTCTCTAGTTGTTCTGCAGATATGAAGCTATTCCATCTGATGGTTGACAATAAAATGGGAAGTTTCTCAGAAAATGAAAAGTGAAAAGTACTTTCTAGGGAGTTGCCTTCCTCAGTTCAATTTTCTGGAAAATAAAAGCGAAGAAACACGTAAGAAAACTTTGACTGGGATGGGCTTTCCATAATTTGTAAAAAATAGAACCTGGAACACAGAGATGATGAGAGTATAAATGACATCTTCAAAATCAGAATCTATAAAAGCATCTGTAGAAAATGAGATGTCACATGTGTGGATGTTCAATATTTACTTTGTTCTCATGGATCGTGTTATTGAGAACCTATAAAGGTGACTAATTCAAATATTAAGTACAATCATCATCATTAATTAAAATACAGTTACTTGAAACTTTTCCTGCAATATTTTCAAAGTATAAAAACACTTAAGAGAAACAACATGTGTGTTCCTTTTGTGCAGGGATATGCCTCTCTCCAAGGGACCTGAGCTGAAATCGTTGGCTATGCCAGCTATTTTTCCAAGATCCTAACTTGTTTGGAATACTTCTTGGGAACCGGTTCCTATTCTTCTGGCAAGCCACCTGTAAGCCGAGGCGGAAGCTGAGAAGGAGGAGTGAGGTGGGTGGAGTTGATTATGTTGTTAACATGACTTCATTATCCTGCAATGCAAGCCCTGAGCTCCTGAGTCCACACATTTTTGAACAGGGTGTGTGGTTGATTTATTAAAGCCATTCAGGTCAGGCAATCTGAGTATTTTATTTTTTATTATTTATTTAAAATTTCAGAAGAGATTCAAGGAAATTATGAACTTGAGATATTTATTAGTGACTTACATAGTAACATGTCAATCTAAAGTCAAAGATATCAGTTTGGTTAAGGGAGGTATCTGTGCCCACAAGCGAGTATTAATTTCACTTCTACTCTATCAGTGTAAATGACATAAGCCCAAGACCTTTATTTTATTTTGCTTTGATATTCAAAATTTGAATACAAGAAAAGGAACTTTTTTCTTTAATGTTGTGATGCTCCTCCACACCTATGATAGGTTTCCCATTGGGTCTGATGGAGGTGGTCATGTGGCAGCTAGCAGAGTGGACAGGTCCCACTGGACCTGACTGGTAACACAGTACACCTCAAGGAGGAGATGGTCTAGATCAATGCTTCTCAATACGTGGTCCCCAGATCGCTAGTATCAGCATCACTGAGAGGCAAGAACCCATGCCATGACGACTGAAACCCAAACTCTAGGGTTAAGCTTCCACAGCCACATCTCTTCAGCAGCTTCTGGGTGCTTCTGTCTGTGCTGAAGTTTGGGAATGACCTGGGTCATGTCCACTGAGTGGACTGAACCGTTATTTCTGGTCGTAGCTTAGTTAAAGATCAACACAGAAAACGTGTGTAAAACACCGTAAGAACAATAGAAACTGTGAAGTCTGATTTCATACATACGCCAGGGTAAAGACGAGCTCGAACACTTTGCATCGATGTTCAAATCCAGACAATTTGTTACTCGTCATAGTTCTGGATTGGGAAGAACTAAGCGCGATTCCGGAGGCGGGACCGCGTCATTCCATAATTTGTGGTCTCATGAGTGACCTCCTTTCCAAGATCTTTCTCAGCAGTATCTGCATTACCTTTAAGGGTCTGCTAGTTTAATGGTGCTTCGGTTAACATGTAGCTATGGGCGGCACGGCCTTCCAAATATTTGGAGTAAATAGGGTGTCTGCAGCGGGGCATTGCCCTCAGGGAGGGATGAGAGCTCCTCTAGCATGAGGGACAACGAGCTAGTAAGTGAGTTCTCCGCACAGTGTGCTCACTTTTCAGACATCCACATTCAGACTGTCGGTCAGACCACGAAGTCATTCCCTCTTAAAACATCACAAATAATGGAAGACATACTCTGTTTGCAAAATTAGCTATTTTACTAGGCACTCCGACTTGTACATGGCCACTTTGTGTCCACACCCTTCTGCGGGCAGTAGACGCCCTATGGGTCGGATAGCTCGTCTCTATAGGCTTCAGGCCATCATCCTCCTCCCACTCTTTTGGGTTTAGTAGGGACAATATGGGGTATAACCTTAAAGATGACTCAAATGTATTCACACGATCCCTTTCAAATGCTTGCATGTTCAAGAAATGGACTTCCAGAGAGCAAATGGGCTTTAATGCTGGAGAAGACCCCAGCAACCTCACGGCCTATCCCTAAAGCTCTGCCCCAGACAGCCCAGGGGGTGACCGGTACCCAGGCCCTTGGATTCTTACACTGGTTCATCCTCCTGTTCCTTTTTGGTCTCTTTCATAAACTGATAGTGAGAAGGTAGAACAACGGAATATTAACATCACTGCTGTGGTTCCATCAGCAGCAACATCAACTCTCTCCTGAGTTCCACCAGCTCGGGGACCGTCGATGAAGCTGCCCACAGCATCCCGCGCTGCTCCTGCTCAGCACCGTGTGAGAATGTAAGGGTAAGTGTGTGTGTTCTAACACGTCTTTTTCACCAGACTGCAAGGTCCAGGAAGACGAGTATATTTTCATTTGCTCTGCTCTATGGCCCACACCCTACAGTGGATCTATCATATTGTAGGTCCTCCACTAATTTCCCCGTGGAAGTAATAACTAATAATTAACGCACGTTTCGACACTGTAGCACACACCATGCTATGCTTTTTCCTATCAGTTTTCAAGCTTGAACCTTCCACTGGGCTGGATCAAAGTCATTTCTCGCCCCCACATCTAGTGCAGTGTTTGGCTCCTAGGGATCTCAAACTTGTTTTATTACTGAGTGAATAACTCTTGGGCTCTGGGAATGACTAAATATGGCCTTGATTCCCACTTTTATTGCTGACCAGGGACTTTTAAATGAAACATTCTATGTTCCAGTTTTCTCATCCATTATACAGGCATAATTATATGTGTCTTTGTCTCCCTGGGACATTGCAAAGCCTATGAGAAAGATGGTAATACAACACAATAAGCCTTGAAAACAAAGGTGTTATATAACCCTGTGAGAACAAAAGTAAAGTTATTACTTGTGTTCTGCTCTTTTTCTTCCGAAAAGATGAAGTTTGACCCCTGAAGGCCCCGTATATTTTGGGATGGAAAACTCGAGAAACATTGATTTGTACTACAGTGACACGAGAGACTTTATAGCAGACCTTCTCCTAGACAATGAAATAGCTGAACGATGAGAAAGAAGCAAGGCCAGAGATCTCTCTCAGAACCCTGGCCCCATGACAGAGACCCTGTCTTATGATCGAGTGTGCAAAATTCTGGAGGGTTTTGAGGACCTTGGAAATGATAGATAAAGGGACAGCAGGCTGTACTGTTGCTCTCTGTAATTCAGGCTGCTTTTCGGGGGGGGGGGGGTCCAGGCATGAACATATTCTGGTTAGAGATGATGTTTTTACTCATTTTCATGTAAAAACAAGAATAGCAAATTACTTTTACTAAAGGAAACAGCAGTAGGCATCTCAGAAACAGCTTTTCTGCAAAAGCCCTGGAAACCTCGGTGGTTCTGTCATCCCTGCAGGCACATCCGTTACCCGCAATCCCTATGGGGTCTCATTCAACACTGATTTGAACAGATCCGTGTTGTGTGTGTCTGCCTGCTCTGTTGCAGAACACAGGGTTCAGTCTGAGCACTCAAAAGCACAGACGGTCCAGCAGGATGGGTTGTGCATAGCCTGGCCTGGGCTTGGGAAGCGGCTCGTGATGCCTGACTCACTGAGGCAACCTATAACCGAGGAGAGTTTGACCAACGGCATGCTCCCTCGCCAGCCTGCTCTCCGCTCCCCGGCCCCACTAGCTCAAGTGACCAGCGGGGTTTCCATCAGCCAGCACCACCCTTCAGCTCGGGCCCGGTGAGAAAGCGGCATCACATGCTGCGACCCCCCCGGAGATCGAAGGCCCGTCCTCTACTGGGAAAAGAGGGGCCCCAGATCGAAAATCACAGCAGTTCTCGCCAAAAAACTAGTCGCTTATAAGTATATTTCAGAAAAAATACGGGTGCGGCTAGCCTTTCAAATTGTTTTTTCCAGTCGAACGCTTTCAGGACCAGGGCAGAGCTCTCGAACACCACTCACCTGCGCCAAGCCACACACGGGACTTGCCGAAAGCCCCGCAGCCAAACCGAAATGCTGGTTCTCTTTGTTCCTCTTTAGTTACAGAAGTGGATGTTTTCAAGAATCATTTTTGTAAGCGGTGACAGTTTTGTTGTCGTTGTCATTGTTGTTCTGTGTTCGGGGACCCGTCCCCTACACGCCCTTGCGGTAACAATTGCACTTGATTGATTGTGCATTGAACTCCAGTGTTGAATGAGATGCCATGGGGTCATGCAGGCCATGTGGAAGAAACTAGAACCAAGACGGACAGAGGGTGTTGCACATCACACTGCTTATTAGGACGAGGGAAGGACTAGAAGCGGGTATGGCAAACCAGTGAGCCGCTCAGCTTATCGACCCATGCCATTTCTTCCCGAGTGCACAGTGGCACAATGTTTTACAAGGTTCCTGGGAGCAAGGTGTGGGAGCAAACTGATGGAGTCCTAGCCAATGGGCATGGGTAGACATGAGGTGCTCAGTAACACGGGAAGGCCCAGCACACAAGACCTCTCCACCCAAGAGGCCCCATGCTCTTTCTTCAGCCGTTGATTTAGAGGAGACTTGTGTGCCAAATGGGAGATCATCTATCCAAGATGGGAGGAGCGTGTGTCCCGGGGTCGCCGACTGGGGAAGAGCTAGCCGTCCACCAGGAACACTGTTTTGGATTTTATGCGACAGAGTAATAAACAAGACATAAGTTTCACACTTTGGAGTCATTCTATCCTCACTTTATCTCTGTGCCAGGCCTCGGCTGCGTGCACCTCCAGCGGCCCATGCACAATGCACGCTAAGGCCATCTGCTTAAAAAACAGCTGCCCCCTCCAAATGCCAAAGATAACTGCTATCACCAACAAGGGGACATCAACAGGCTACCTGAAAAAAACAACGACAACAACAACAAAGCACAAGTCAGTGAGGACTGGCCATAGCTGTTGGTCATGCTCCAGAGATCACTGTGGCAATTCTGTGGGGTTTGTGTTCCCTAGTTGTGACTCGGAGGCTGGTATTAAGATTTCTGGCTTCCATAGCTTCTGATCTGCTAAAATAAAAAGGCCAGCTGGCGGTCACATACTGGTGCAGATTTGTACTTTCTCATCCAGCAGTCCATGTCTCCAGCAGCTGTGAAGAACAGATCTGGGATATTTGGAAGCAGGGAAGTGTCAGTACACCCTGCTTCCAGCAGCATCTGCATCAAACACGCACGGTGGTCGTCCTTGCCAGAGCTGAACGGGGCCCTCAGGAGTGTAGGAGTGTTGGGGCACAGGTGTGTTTGCGGATAACGGATGTGCCTGCAGGGATGACAGAACCACCGAGGTTTCCAGGGCTTTTGCAGAAAAGCTGTTTCTGAGATGCCTACTGCTGTTTCCTTTAGTAAAAGTAATTTGCTATTCTTGTTTTTACATGAAAATGAGTAAAAACATCATCTCTAACCAGAATATGTTCATGCCTGGACATATTACAAAAGCAGCCTGAATTACAGAGAGCAACAGTACAGCCTGCTGTTCCTTTATCTATCATTTCCAAGGTCCTCAAAACCCTCCAGAATTTTGCACACTCGATCATAAGACAGGGTCTCTGTCACGGGGCCAGGGTTCTGAGAGAGATCTCTGGCCCTGCTTCTTGCTCATTGTTCATTGTCTAGGAGAAGATCTAGTATAAAGTCTCTCATACCGTAATACAAATCAATGCTTCTCGAGTTTTCCATCCCAAAATATATGAGGCCTCCAGGGGCCGAACTTTAGCCTCCTGTTTTCAGACTGAGAGGCTTCTGTCCCCTTCTTCACATGGAGCCCACAATGATGATGGCTGGTGGCCACCGTCCAAGAGCTCATGGTGGTCACTGATCCTTGACACTACTCGTATTTGGAGACAGGTGTTTCTTTGCTGGGGGTATGGGTTGCCTGTGCACTACACGGTGCCTAGCACCCCCAGACCCCTGCCTGCTCCGTCCCAGAAGCCCCCTCCCTGACCCTGACAGCAGCAAATATCTCCAGACATGGCCAGGTGTGCCCCAGGAAACAATCTTGTCCCCAGTGAGAATCCGTGCTCTACCTGGTAAAATAGCAAGGAACCGGAAATGTGTAACTTCTTCTTTTTGATTGTTGACAACATGTTAGAACTGTAAAATCTTAAAGTCTGGTGGTAATTTAGAAATCAGCTAATGTCCTGCTGGCGTCCAGCCCGTCTCACATGGACCTGGCTCCACTGGCCTCTGGGATCGCAGGTCACGGGGCAGGGGTCCGGGTCTTCCAGGAGCTGCTTACCTGGACACGGCAGGGCTTCCCCTAGACAAACCCAGTTCCCAGGGCACGTTAGCGTCTGAGGAGAGAAATGGCGGAGGTCTTGTAAACACCAGAAACGGCATTCACTCGGGAAATTGCTTATGTCAGCTTTTACCAAATGCTCGTAAACCACTTTCTTCATTGCAAATGCTCTGAGTTCGCTCGGTTCTTATTAAGGAAGCATGAGAATGTAATCAACACATAATTTAAGAGCGAACCACCTATCTGGGCAGCATGTATATTGAATTTTAAATAGATGCTTCATTATACCACATTTGATGAGCTTAATATTTTATAGAGAGAATAGGATGTAATGTTGACTTCTAACTTCACCCACTTAACAACATGCCCAAATCACACCTCCTCACATTCCTGCTCTTTGCCCTCTTGAGTGAAATGAGAGGTTTTATCTCATGTACCCCAGACCCCTCTTCCAACAAACTTCTGCATATACGCACCTGATGAACGCCAGGTGGTTACTTGAAATATTTGAACACAAACATGATTTTCTATGATATGTTATTTTCTTATTATCATTAATCCATCAGTATTTTAAGAGAAAACATAAATATTGAAATAGTTATATTTCCCTTGGTTGTGAATATACACACAGTCAGCAGGTAGCATCTGCCATGGACTGAATGTGCTCCCCTAAAATTCAGGTCCATTCCCAGTCCCAAGGTGATGGTGTAGGACATGGGGCCTCAGATTAGGTCATGAGGGTGGAGTTCTCATAAATGAGTGCCCCTTATGAAGAGATCTCAGAGAGCTCCTCCAGGAGGATGAAGGCACAGCTAGAAGACAGCCATCTAGGAACCAGGAAGGGGACTCTCACCCGCCAC
The DNA here is from genome assembly GCF_009829155.1 of Mustela erminea. NCBI lineage: Eukaryota > Metazoa > Chordata > Mammalia > Carnivora > Mustelidae > Mustela > Mustela erminea. The sequence goes on along the minus strand of NC_045616.1, from coordinate 160,873,258 downwards.
AGAATGATTTCTCTGGAACAGTGAGAAGTAAATTTCTGTGACTTCTAAGCTACCCTACTTAACGGCGTTTTGTTGTAGCTGACCAATGGGCTAAATAGCACACAGGTGGGTTATTATCTGAACTCTTAAGTTCATAATCTGCATAAACAATATACCAAAGAACTGTCCTTGACCCTTAGGAGGTATTCATATCCCACAGCAGAGCCCTGGGGTGGACTTTGGGAGATGTTTGGGACTGTAGCAATCATAGCTTACCTTAAAAATCTTAGCACATGGCCCTTCACAACACAGGGTCTGCTTCATCTGAAATGTAAGGGTTGGAATCCTTGAATCAGTAGAAACGTCTACCAGACAGATTTACCCAGTAGCAACTGTCCCTGTAGGATACTTCTATAATCAACTATGTTTTTTGTTTTTTGTTGTTGTTGCTGTTGTTTTTAGTTCACTGAAAAGATTCAAAGCTTGTAAGTAAGCCAGAACATGCATTGAGGCTGGGGGCTCTCACTGAGACAGTGAGCCGGTGAGGAGTCAGACCGCGTTCACGCTGCCTGCCCTTCTGCCCCTTCCACTCCCCCTTCTGAGTCCCCGCGCTGGCTCCTTACTTGCCTCTCTGATCCAGGGAGCCCACTCCTGGAACCCCTCTTCTTTCTACCCACGATCACTCCACTGATAAGCTCATCACCTCTCATGGTTTCAACATCGTCTGCGAATAGATTCAGTCCCCATTTTAATCCCCAACCTGGTACTTTTCCCCCAAAACTGGATACGTATACATACTAGCCACTCAGCAGCACCACTACGTGTATCCAAACATCTACAACTGAGTGTGATCCGAAATTTCGGCCTTGTATAACCCCTAAATCTGTTCCTTCTTACTGTCCCCATCCCTATAAATGAGAGTGTCATTCTTCCATTTCATCAGCCAAAAGATGTGGATCCCCCCGGCCTCTCCCTTGCTGTCATTCCCCATGTGGCAGGTGACAGCAATCCCTACTGACTCTAGAGTTAAAACACACCCAGACTCTGACGTCTTCCTCCTGGCTGTCACTCTCATCCAAAACACAGACGTCTCATTTTTTTACTTTAATTGAGGAAAAACTACACATAGAGTGAAACACATTGATCTTAAGTGTGTGATCCAATGAGTTTTACGAATGTATACGCCCATGTCACCAGCACGCAATCAAGAGATAGAACATTTCCTATATTTCCCTGTGCCCCTCACCTCCCCCCTCCCATGACAACTACTGTTCTGATTTTCTATCAGATTTTCTATCCGATAATTTATCATACATCAGTATTGCCCATTTCTTAATATCATTTAAATGGAATCATCCAGTATTTACTCTTGTATCTGGCTTGCCTCACTCACTATAGCTTTAAAGGGTGTATTAGTGTAGTTAATGGTACATTATTTTTTATTGCTGGGTAGTATTCCATTGTACCAATATACCATACTTTTTTTTTTTTTAATGGAGTTTCCATGCTCAGTGCAGAGCCTGATGCAGGGCTTGATCTCACAACCCTGAGATCATGACCTGAGCAGAAATCAAGAGTCATACGCTTAACCAACTAAGCCACCCAGCCCCCCCCAATTTTCTTACTGTGTTAACATTTTCCAGATAAATAGAACTGATTGTGTGTGTGTGTGTGTGTGTGTGTGTGTGTGTGTGTGTACAGAGACAGGAATTGGCTCACGTGTTTGTGCTCATTGGCAAGTCTGAATTCTACGGGGAAGACTGGCCGGCTAGAGACCTATGGAAAAATTGATGTTCCAGCTCAAGTTTGAAGGCCATCTGCAAGCAGAATTCCTTCTTCCTTGGTGACCTGTCACATTTTCTTAAAACCTTCAACTGCTTGGATGAGGACTACCCATATTATGGAGGGCAGTTTGCTTTATTTAATGTCTACAGATTTAAGTGTTCATCTTGTCTAAAAGCAACATCTACATTGGTGATGGTCTAAGCCCAGGAGCATAGTGGCCTAACCAAGTTGACACATAAAAGTAACCAACATATTTATCTGTTTGCTAATGGATAGAATCTTTGTTTCCAGTTTTAGACCTACATGAATAAACATTTTCTATAATTCTTACTGTGGAAATTTATTTTCATTTGTCTTGGGTAAGGATCTAGAAACAAAATTGCCAGGTTATGGGGTACTTATGTATTTAACTTTTCAAGAATCCGCCAAACCATTTTGAAAAGATTTTCCCTAGAGACCATTTAGCTGGAATGACCATAGAAATGCTTACATGGTTGATCTAACCACAAAAATCTATTTGCATTAGTATTTTAGCTAGATTGCAGCCACATAACAAGGTGCTATTCCAGAAAACTCTTAGTGGATCTCCTTTTTACAGCACTGGCGCTTGTGGCATTCACTATCTATTGAATATTTTTCATTTTCTTTGTAATAAGCCGAGGAAACAATGGACCACTAGCTAGTTTTCCCAAGCAAGTCCCATCGAGATCCATATGCACACTTCTCGGAGATGTTCACTTTGTCACCACAAATGGAATATGTTAGACTTGCAAAGTCGTTGTGGGAGGTTTCTAGGCAAAGCTGCATTTCCTTGGTGTTTAATATCAATGCTGAAAATAGAAAGATCCCTCATTGGACCTTTCTCATGAGGTCACAGAAGGGTGATTAGACGTAACCAGTGCCCATCTTTCTCCCTCAAGACAGGTACACGCAGGAAGGCTTGTCCTCACCTGTCTTAGATGAAGCAAGGTCGGGACTACAGCTCAGGCATATAAAAGAAAGAGCATACAAGGCTGCTTCCAGTGGAGATTCCAGAACGCCACTTGCTTTCATGTGACTGGAGCAGGAAGGGGCATGAAAACAACACTTCTCGTGATACTTTGCCATGTTTATTTTTTTCCCGACAATTTATCTAAAAGAATCAAAACCAGGTGTTCTTTACAAAAGAAGCATGTCAGCTCTGATGTAGAAATGCACAGCTACGATCGATTCTTCTGCATCCGTGTGTAATACAGGAGGTCGAAGACTGGTTATTGACTACGTTGTACTGTACCCTTGCAAGTAGTCAAGTACAGTGACTTTTATCACGGGTCGCTTGGGTTGATTGCCCCACCTTCTAAAACATAGGAAACGATTCATCATTATTTCCTATAATGTATAAAGTAACATATGATTATGTGTCAGGCATCGGGGTATAGTATGTGAGGAATCAATAAACTTACCCAAAAAAGCAAGCTGAAAATACTATAATTGAAGTTTTCAAAAAAGAAGTGGATCAGATTGTGGTTTTTCTCTTGGAAGAACATGTGGAGAGGTGCAGAATGGGGGTCTGAGGTGAGGCTCCCTAAGAGGTGTGAATGACCCTTGCGTCCACAAGCTTGGAAAGTCAGGAACACTTTTGATCCAGGGGCTGTGATTTGTGATTGAAATCTTCATCATTTAGAATGACCATTATTCCTTCACCCCAACATAAGTGTGTCTGCAAGACATAACACACAAAGAGTGGTATTCTTCACATTTAAGAGAGATATGGGAAATGTAGATTGAATTTTGTGTAAAAAAATCAGAGAACACAGTTAGTACAGAGTCAAAGACCCAGATGTGCTTTCTTTACATTCAGAGAAAAGGTGAGTTTAGTTTGAAATTATCTATTCAAGTCTGAATAAATATATGTGATGAGGTCTCCTTTCCTTATCCCATTGGTAAAGTATATTAGATTATTTTCCTGGTGTTAGACCAGCATTTCATTCCTGGACTAAATCCTGTTTGTTCATGGTATATAATGTTTATGTTGCTACTATTTTCATGAGGATTTTAAAAATCTATATTTATACTGGTCTGGTCTGGAATCTCCTTTCCCTGTCATGCCTTTACCTGGTTTTATTATCATGATAATCCTGGCTTCATAAAATGAGTTGAGATGTATTCCTTCCTCTTCTGTTTTTGGAAGAGTTTGTAAAGAACCAGAATTAATCCCTTTAATGTTGATAGAATTTACCAGTGAGGCTCCCTGGGCCTGCACTTTTCCTTGTATTGTAGTTACTAATTCAAAGTCTTTGTTACAGGTCTATTCAAATTGGCTATTTCCCCTTACGTCAGTTTTGTTGATTGGCATCGTTCGACAAACATGTGCCCTCGATCTGAGTTAACTAATCTGTCGGCATGTAGGTGTTCAGAGTATCCCCTTATAGTCCTTGTCATTAATGTCTCCTCTTCATTCTCGATTTTGCGGTCACACTCATAGTGTTCTCTTGGTTCTTTTAACGGAGGGTTTATCAATTTTCTTGATCTATTCCAAGAACTAATTCTTTTCCCTCTCCATTGTTGTCCATGCTCTAGTTCATTAAGAACCTGTCTTCTTTTTCCAGTTTCTCAAGGTGGAAGGGAAATCAACTGACTTGAGAACTTTCCTCCTCTTCGTAGGGGTGTTTACACGTACATTTCTAACAAGTGCTTTACTGTGTCCTAGGAATTCCGGAGGGCAGCTGTCTTCACTTTCATTCACCTCCAAGTAGTCCTTATCTCCCCTTCTGATTTCCTCTTTGGATCATTGGTCATTTCAAGTCAGTAGTTTAATTTCAACATGTTTGTGGATATCTGAAATATCTTCCAGTTATTGATTTTGAATTGTATTCCACTGTGACCAGAGCAAATACTTTGTGTAATATCAATCTTCTTAAATGGATGGAGGTCTGTTTTATGGCCTAGCCTTCAGTGCCTCTTGGAGGATGTTCCCCGTGTATGCTGTGTTTGGGTAGAATATGTGCAGATGTCAGTTGGTCTGACTGGCTGAAGGTCCCATTCGAGTCCCCCAAGCTCATGTTGGCCTTCTGACTAGTCATAGCAGCCATTACTGAAGAGGGTTATTAACGTCTCCAGCCACGAATGTTAAACTACCTTTTTCTCCTTCTATTCTCTGCAATTCTGCCTCATGTACTTTTGCAATTTGGAGATTGTTTGTAGCTTTGTAATTGTTGTGTTGTTTTATTTTCCTAATGGGTTGACTCTCTTGTCTTCCAAATATCTTTCTTTGTCTCTAGTAATAATTTTGTCTTAAAGTACTTCATCTAACGTTAACACGGGCTATGTTTGTATGATATGTATGCTTCCATCTTTTTTCCTTTCTACCTATTTGTGTCTTTGGATCTAAAATAGGTCTCTGAAGAGAGCAGACATTTCTATCGTTGTTTAATCCAGTCTGCCAATCTCTGCCTTTTGGTGTTCCTTATCTGATAAGTTTGCTCGTGTTTTTTTGTTTTGTTCAATTTCTGACTTTTTAGTATTGAGATATATCTATCTCAATACTAAAAAGTCAGAAATTTATATATATATATATATTTTTCCAAGAGTTCGTATCAGATACACATATCCCAAAAATGTTCTCTCAAACTGAGGCTTGCATAAACTTCTAATGTATTCTTTTTTTTTCTTCTAATGTATTCTTAATGGTGTCTTTTAGGAGTGGAATTTTTAATTTTAACAAAATTCAATTAATATGTAACTTTTTATTTATGCTTAGTGCTTTCCTCTCATCTCTTCAAGAAATTTTTGCCTGCCCTAAAATTGGAATTCTATCCTCCTATGTTTTGTATCCAGAGTATTCGCTTATAGTCCTAATGTAATTTTATATTTAGAGTTTTATATTTATATTTTGAGATTTTAATGTTTCAGTGAATGATTCATTTCAAGTAAAAAATTTTATGTGGTGTGAGCTAAGGGTCAAGGTTCATTTTTTTCCATATGGATATTCAGTTGTTCCAGCACTGGTTAAAAGAACTTCGTTAAAAAGTCTTTCCTGTCCCCATTGAAATAACTTGGTACCTTTTCAAAAATTATGCTATCATGTATGTATGGGTCTACTGGGGCGGGTTGGCTTTCTTCTTTCCTTGCAGCATTTTAGAGGTGCTGATTCACTGTTTTCTGAACTTTATCGCTTCTTATAAGAAGTTAAGTCCCATTTATATTATCGTTACCCTCTATGTATTGGGTCTCTTTCCTTCATCTGTTTGTGGGTTTATGTTACTATTTTAGTTTCAACACCTTTACTCTGATATGCATACATGTAGTTATTTTCTTTTTCTTCTTGAATTTCTTTCTTTGGATTTATTTATGTATTTTAGAAGAAGAGAGACAGAAACTTGAGCAGGACGCAGGTGGATAGGGGAAGATACAGACAGAATCACTGAGCAGATTTAGGGATGAGCACAGAGCCCTACTTGTGGCTTGATCCCAGAGCCCTGAAATCATGACCCAAGCCAAAGCCAAGAGTCAGCTACCAATGGACTGACCCACCCTGGCACCTTAGTTGGTTTTCTTTTTAAATGGATTCTGCATGAGATTTTCTGGCCTCTTAGATCTCCCAGTGGATTTTTTTTTCAAGTTTTATAGCATTCTTTTCAAAAATATTTTTCTGCCTTGTTCTGCATCTACTTTTATTTTGAGACTCATGCTAAACTTCTGTTAGTCCTCTTGCTATTGTTCCACAGGTCAGTGAGGCTCTGATCAGTTCTTAATTCCTTTTCTTCCTCTGTTTCTCAGACACGATAATTCCCTTTGATCTCTTCTTAGGTTCACTGGTTCTTTCTCCTGCCATTCCTCATCCACTGCTAAGTCCACCCACTGAATTCATTTGTTTCAAATATAATCATTTTCAGTTCTGCCATTTCCATTTAACAGTTTATCATAAATTTCCTGTCATTGCAGAGGTTCCCCATTAGAACCTCCTTTATTAGAGTTCCTCATTAGAATCACCTTTTCCTTAAATTTCTTGGATATATTTCTAAGGTTGCTTCCAGTTTCTTCTCTGATAATTCTAGAATCTGGTTATCTTGAAAACTCTTTCTCTCTTTTTTTTTTTGTTTTTGTTTTTAAAGATTATTTATTTATTTATTTGACAGAGATCACAAGTAGGCAGAGAAGCAGGCAGAGAGAGAGGAGGACGCAGGCTCCCCGCTGAGCAGAGAGCCCGATGTGGGGCTCGATCCCAGGACCCTGGGATCATGACCTGAGCCGAAGGCAGAGGCTTTAACCCGCTGAGCCACCCAGGCGCCCCGAAAACTCTTTCTCTTGATTGCTTTTTCCCTCATGGTAACCGGTCATATGTTCCTGCTTCTTTGCTTATCCAGTAAATGTGTACTGTATGTCAAATATCATGAGTGATACAAAGTATTACCTTATCCCCTTTTTAAGGATGAGAAGTTTTGTTAGGAGAGATAGCTAGATTCCTGGTGGACCCCATCAGGCTAGTTTTCTTCCATTTTCCAATTTTGTCCTAGTATGCCACCTTTCTTTCACACTGGGGGACCAGGTTTCAACAAAGGGGTCTGGAGCTGGAGGTGGAGGGTTGGGGGACACAAATATTTAGTCCATAACAAGAATCATCACCCTTTAGATACTAAAAAAAGTTTGTGGAAAAAATTATCCTCTGTATTTTTTCCACTCAAATAAAACATATCACATCCACATGATTTTATTCAATGTCCAGTGAAATTGAGCTAATATTTTACTGCATTTCACTGTGATATAATGACATTCTCAAAATCTCTAGGGCTTCACATGGTTTACACTGGTCTGCAGATTCAACTCAAACTGCTCTGCTTTTTATATTTTTACCTATTTTCTAAGTTACTGAAACTTTCCACTTTAGATCCATTGAAATGAAATAGTCATGATTATGGAAAAATTTCTAAAGTACTATAGGCTTCCCTGATCTAAATAGGATTAAAAAAATGCTCTTTTTGATTCTGACTTCTGGGCATCTTGGCCCTCCTATACCTTCTTCTCTCTCTCTCTCTCTCTCTCTCTGCTCTTCTTTGAGCTTCAGAACTGATGACTCTAAACGGGTGTCCCTAGTTACGCTTTCATTAATACTCTCACTGCTAATAGTGAGTCTCACCCTTAAAAAGTCTCAGAAGATCCCTTCTTAGATTTAAGCAAGAGGCTTCACGATGGTGGTTGGGGACTGGCAAAATTGTGCCATTTTTATGATGTAAATTTTGGCTTCCCAGAATAAATCAGATATATAAGGAAAAGATCAAATTTAATAGAAAAATAGGCACTATCTTTTCATGGGAGGCTCTTCTTTTAGATTAATTTGTTCTTCTGGTCTCCCTTTCTGCCCACTCACTCCTTCCAAATAGAGATTGCACAAATGATCTGATTGGCAAACCTAGGAGAAGAAAGGGCTTATCCAGCTTGCCCTTTGGCTCTGCTCTGGAAACCTGTCTGAAATAAGCCTCCATCTTCTGACCCTCTGTCACAGTCTCCAGGAGCGAAGGGAGGCTAAAATTTTCAATCAATAACTGGCAGGGTTTAACTCAGAGCTGCTGAGCTGGAAGCCCACTTTGCCAGAGATGGAAGCTGTCCCACCCCAACAGCCCTGTAACTAGAAAAGGCAACTCTTCCCCCCATCGCGTTGACTTCTCACTCTACCACTTCATCACTGCCAAATGTGGAGGCAAGAAAGACACTTATTAACTCTTTCAAAGCTCCAGCAACAGTTCACAGGGCCAGCATGTCACGCAACCTTGTCACTGGCCCAGGTTTCTCTGTCCGAGGACAATACCTGCCTCTGTTACTGAGAATAGAGTCTCCAAGGGAGAAGCGATGGACTCTTTTTCAGTTATGTGCCTTTAAAATATTCCTCAGTAACGTGAATTTAGAAAGAACCACCCAGATGAAAAGAAGGTACATAGTATTGCTTGTTTGGTGTTTGCATGGCTCCAGATCTACGCTACACCCCTGAGGAAGCACAGTGCCAACTCTTTTTACTACCGAAGCTTTGAGAAGAAAGGCAGCATGAGCTTCTGAATCTGCTCTCTGTGCCTAAAAATGTGGAACTGGTCATCACAGAGTCAAAGCAGTCCAAAACATTGTCAGCAGTTTTAACTTTTTTCCCAGATGATTTTATTTACTTATTTATTTTGTCTTCGAGAGGGAACAGCTGGACAGGCACTGCCCCAACTCTCACAGCATCACCGTGAGCTGGTGAGTGCTCACTGGGGAGGAAGCAGCTGGTTTGGAAAGGCCGAGTGGTTGGCCTGTGGCTCCTGGAGAGGGCCAACCCGGGGCCTTGAATCTTACTTTAAATTTTTAGTTACCTGATCCCAAGACTTCATACTTGAAGGGAAAAACAAACAAACAAACAAACAAACAAACAAAAACCACATAGTAAAATGCATAGTGAGTGACAGGGTATTATGATTTAATTCTGTATAAGAAAACTTGTTGTTAGCTCTGCCCTGGTAAATTGGAGAATCTTCTGGTGGTGTCCAGCAGCTGTATCCAGAAAAAAGAGCCAGATGCTGACATTCCTGATGAGACCAGATATTCCTGTGCAAGTTTCAAAGATAAACGTGATACTAACAGTTATTTCTTAGATTCTGAAAAAGAATATTTACATTCTTTGATTTGCTACAAAGAAAACCATCAAATGGTGGTAGGCTTGAAAATGTCCCTCCCGCCCAAAGACAGCCACCACTGAATCCTGAGAACCTGTACCGTTAGCTTTGATGGCAGAAAGGGAGTCTGCAGAGGTGACTAAGTTAAGGATCTTTCGATGGGGAGATGACCCTGGATTACCTGCGTGAATCTGCGGTGCGATCCCATGCATCTTTGCAGAGAGGTGTTCCACGCACTCAGAAGGAAAGGAGACCCGCCACAGAAGCAGAGATGGGAGTGCTGTGGCCCCAGGCTGGGGGACACAGCAACCACCAGAAGCGGGGCAAGGTGGGACCAAATCCTCCTCCAAGCCACAGAGAGCATGGAGGCCCTGTCGACACAGACACCTTGATTTTGGCCAGTGAAACAGATTGCAGGCTTCTTCTGATCCTCCAGAATGGAGAGAGAAAACACCTCAGGTTCTCGTAAGCTACCAGGTTTATGGCCATTTCTTACAACAGCAAAGGGAAGCTAATACAAAACCACTGACCATCTCTTCTGTTGCTCCTGGTCAGATTGTCCCCCTGCACTCTGGACTTGCAGGGCCCACTGCTGTGCCCATGCTGCTAGCCTGTCCGCGGCCCACAGCCCACACCCACTGTACAGGGGACCTTGGCTGAACCCATGGGCTCCACTTGCCTAAAGCAGGTGCTAAAGACAAACCAAACTGAGTTTTGATTAAGTCTGAAATGCACTGAATCAGTTAAAGCAATGATAGTAAAAATACATGATTTTTAAAGAATTGCTTGTTTCAAAAAACCCAATATTTGCAGGTCATAATACATTTCTCACTTGTGTTTGTGGGCACATATACATCTGTGTGCACATATGTGAGCTTGCAAATGACACCTTAACAACACTGAAGTTACTGGAATTTCAATATTACTGGAAATTCTATTAATCACTTTGATTTCCTCCCTGCAACTGCCCTCATTCAAACTGCCCTGCATCACAAAAGCATAGCGAGCACTAGACACGGAGAGCTGTGTCTGTTCACGCGGTTCCTAGCTCTGCACATGCTCTCCGTAATCCTAGCTTCCAAAATACGTCTTACAGTAGGAAATCCCGGATGGGGCTTTTTTCAGATTTCATGCAAGAGACCACTCCTCTGGTCTTATTTATTCATTATACTTTGTGAGCCGAATAAAAAAGCATCAAAGAGTATAAAGTAAAACTGCTAGAAAAGTAAGAACAGCGACAGTCCCAAAGCAGAGAAACCGAAATCTATCAGAAATCTCAGGTGATGATAAGGTAACCATGTGCTTGGAGAAAACCAAGTCCATCCACTGAATCAAAGAATCCAAGAGAACCTTCAGAGAAGTGCATCCAGCAGCACCAGTTTCTAAAAGGTCAGTATGTCTTTTGTATGTCCATTACAACCAATGAGGAGATGAAATTAAAAATCCTAAATCAGGGCACCTGGGTGGCTCAGTCAGTGAAGCGTCTTCCTCCGGCTCAGGTCATGACCCCAGGGTCCTGGGATCGAGCCCCACATGGGACTCCCTGCTCAGTGGGGACCCTGCTTCTCCCTCGGCCTCTGCTGCTCCCCACTGCTTATATTCTCTCTCTCTCTCTGTCTGTCTATCTCAAATAAATAATAAAATCTTTTAAAAATAAATAAAAACCATAAATCATAAAATCCACCAATATGTAACTTAACTGAATTAGTTTGCTGGTACCTCTATAAAACGTTGCTGGGGCACTAGGAAAATACTGAATTTGCTCCGAAACGTTTGCAGGGGTAACGTTTTTAAGCTATAATCTGCTCTAATCCATGTAATTGTCGAATAGAAAACAGAAAAATGTTTGCTTTCTCAAATAGCCTCAGAACATTCACTGAAACAAAATGTCACTAATTCATGCAAATCACTGGCTGCCATGCTCGAAATTCCCCTTAACTGAGGACATGTTTCAACATAAGGGTTTCTAGCCTTCAAAATGGAAAGGAAGGCTTCTTCTTGTATGCTTTCCTTCCTGGACAATTCCATGCTGTATAAGGTATTGACATCTCTGTGCTAATCGCAAGCCAAATCCCTGTCTGTCCCTCCGGCAGTCAGCACACGCCTGTCACTCAGACGCAGGAAGCTTCCAGAGGAGCCGCCCCTCCTCGCTGGGCTGCGTGTAATTGGGCCTCCTGGTTCCCATAAATGCCATGGCTATGTTTTATGGGATTTTGGAAAGGTTTAGGAAAGCATCTTGGATGGAGGTCAGCCTAGCGAATGAGAACAAAGTGGCTGAGTCCAAAAGAAATCCAGAAGCGGTCAGCACTGCGTTCACACCACATGGGGCTGGCACGTCGCGGAGACCGCTCTCTGTGAGCGGACTGGAATGAACTTCTTAACATTCCTCGGCTTCCAGAAAATGCCATTATGGAGTTTCCCAGAGGAGCCAGGACGCGGATGTCAGTATCTCTGGGCTGAAAGTAGTTTTTGTCAGACCCAGGGAAGTCTCCTTCGGTACATTTTTCTAGTTGTGACCCCTTTCTCTTTCCCTGACAAAGAAGTGCCCTGAGCAAGCAGTTTGGGGCGAGCAGAAGTCCAAGGGGGCAGCTCCGTGCATATGGAGACCTGCTCTGTCAGCCAGGTTGGGACGCGTCTGTCCTGCGTTCTCATGGAGGTGCCACTCCTGCTCTCGTCCTTGCCATCTGCTCTCTGCTTCTCTCCTGGGGACACAAATCTCTGCTGCTGTAGGGACCTCGGTCCCTGACCTCCTCTGGTGACCATGTAGCCACGGACACCACCGACCCTAGACCCTGGGTCTTTCCTGTCCTATGACTGTATTTTCAAACTACACATCCACTGCTTTGTAGCACACACTTCAGATGTCCCTTTTAGTCTAAACGGAGGTGGTTGAGGGTTTAATATCTCAATCCCACTGCCTTAACCTCAAATTTGTCTATGCCATTAAGGGGGGAAAATAACTAAGTTCTGTCATGTAAATGACATTCAAATCTAATGGAAATCAACTTCAATACTACCTTTAAAGCCAAGGGAAGCAACGCGATTAGCCTGAAATCATGGGTAATTCCAGAACTTTCTCTAATTTTCTCATACAAAATTTCCAGTGTCTTTATTTCTGTTTTATCTTTTTGTCTTTCACTAGCAGACCAACACCACCAGATATCAGCTTAACATATTTTTTTCAGGGTAATTTTAAATATAATTGATTATCCCTGAACACACATCAGCTGAGAAGTGGAAAAAGCCTAGAATTGTTCTAAGACATTATAAAAGGTCTTTGGTAACCAAAACAGTTTTGAGCAGTTCTGGCACATGAACAAAACAATAGGCATACAAGAACTCGCGTCGAATGTACTTTCGACTTGAAGACCATGTGCCCTGTGACAAGGGGCTTCTGGGAGAGTCAGGTTCCACGTGTCCTGTTTCTCTCGATCCCCCGGCGTGGGCTCTGCGCTGGGGGGGGGGTGTCCCCTTGGGATTCCTCTCTCTCCCTGCCCCTTCCCCCTCCCTGCAGTCTCTCTCTCTTCCTCTCTCTGAAATAAATGACTACCTCTCTTTTTTTAATCGTGTTACCTTACTCACCACACAGTACAGCATTAGTTTTTGATGTAGCGTTCCAAGATTCACCGTTTGCATACAGTTCCCAGTGCTCCCTGCAATCCGTGCCCTCCTTAATACCCATTGCTGGGCTCACCCACCCCCCACCCCCCTCCTCTAAAACCCTCGGTTTGTTTCCAGGAGTCCGTAGTCTCTCACGGTGCATCTGCCCACCCCCACCCGCTTTCTCCCCCTTCATTTTCCCTTCCTTCTCCGAATGCCCTTCCTTTATTCCTTATGCTCCACAAATAAGGGAAACCACATGATAATTGACTTTGTCTGTTTGACTTATTTCCCTCCGCATCATCTCCTCCAAACAGCTAATCAACACAAAAGCTAGGATGATAGAGTGACTCAGGTAGGGGGCTTTGGGTCAAGGTGGCTTGGCCTGTGTGAGGTGACTGGGGACCAGTGCAGAATGGCTTCCTGCCCGTACGGATCAGAACATTCACAACAGAAGAAAGGGTGGGAAGTGGCCAGAGGGAAGACCCGGAGGACGACAGAAAGTCCCACTGGCGGTGCGGGAGGCTGCACTGCACTGGGCTCGTGACCCGCAAACTGAGAGCTGGTGGCACAGGAGGAAACAGCCAAGCCCAGGGGAAGGAGGTGTGTTCCGGCAGCGTCAACTCCAAGCGTGCAGGTCTCAGAAGGGAGGGAGGATCTTGGTGTGTCAAGAGCCTGAGAGAAGCCGGTGAGGTTGGTGACTGGGGAGTGGGTGGAGCTGGCCTGGGATGGGGTGACGGGCTGGGTCCGAGATCACCCCGCAGTCCCAGGGCCGGGGGAGACACCCAGGCTGATCCTAAAGCCAGTGGGAAGAGAAGGAAGTGGTTTAGTCTGGGCTGGTGGGATCCCATTTGCATCAGCGTCACTTTTCCGCTGCCTGGAGCCTGGTCGGGAGGCAGGGAAGATGGGTCCGGGCAATGGTTACGGCACTGACCCTGTTTGCAGGGTGCTGTGACGGTGGCCCGGGCCACGGGGCCGGGAGAGGAAAGGAGTGCGTCGTGTATGTGTGGTTACTCAGACGTGAATCGTCGTGTATGTGTGGGACCCTCCGGAAACAGCACCGGGCTCAGAGTTGTCTGGGTGGTGGCAGGGCCTTTTGAAGAGATTGGAAAGATTTCTGAGGCAAGATGGGCAACATGTGGACTGGAATCTTCAGTAAGGATCTCGCAGAAGCAAGTCCTCATCTGATGGGGTTTGGATAAGGCGACATCAAGATCCGCCCACACATCAGCCCTGCCAGGTGGTCACACAGCTGTATGGAACCCACCAGCAATAGCGCTCAGCACTGTGACTTCCCCAACTGCGGCAGCCCCAGGCCCTCGCACCCTGCGGCATCCTGTCACGGGGCTTGGACTCCACGGACCCAGGGCTGCTTCCCTCAGGAGCCCTCCAGCGGATCCCGGGGCAGCTTCCCTTGAGAGCCCTCCAAATGTGTGAGACCACAGCACTCCCTTGTTCTGTTTGTCTGAACCGCTGAGCGCTGTCACTGCCTCCACCTGCTGTCTACCAGGCTTTCCTCTGGCCACTCACTCTGACCCTGGTTTTCAGACTCTGCTTTGTTTAGTACCATCCGCAGGAGGCATCCCGAACTAACGTGGGGCCTGCAGTGAGGCCAGAAGGCCCCTGTAGAAAGGCCTGCACCCTCAGTCTGAATGCTCTGCTCTGCACCTGCGGCCGGGCCCCCGGACTCAAGCACCCACACCACACCGGGGGTTCGCTGGGTTCTTGGTCAGCTAAGCTTCCTTTCTCCACACTTGCCTCTGTAAGCCCAGGCTCCTCAGTTCTGCTCTGGAGCAGTTGGATTTGTACCCCAAAACATCTCCCCCACATGGGGCGCTGTCTGACAGCAGACACGGGACTGTGCTCCGTCCCTGTTTGGCTGATGTCAAGATCGAGGTAGAAACTCAGCGATTAGACCAGGACCCCTGATCCAGTCGCACTCAGGGTGGACCGGCCTACTGAGCCAGCAGACCCAGGTCTAGTGTTCATGTGCATAAGCCTTGGGAGAGGGGCCCAGGAGCATGTACGTGGGGTACGTCAGGCAGGAGACGTGAGCCCCTCCAAGCCGTGTCCTGAGGGAAGCAGGACCCCACTTGTCAGTCCCCTTATCTTAGACCAGATGTGGAGAGCCTCAAAAGTCAGGGCTTTATTCTGCAAGAACTAAGAACTGGAGATCATCGTAACACATGATTAAAGAAGAACTTGGGAATTCTTTTCCATAAGCCCCAGGGAGAAGTCAGATTTGGGTACACGCTGAGTTCTGTCACAAGGTCGAAGGGAATCCTAGCTGTGACAGGCCAGAGGGAGAAGGAGAAACGAGTCATCTGGGACCACAGAGGCCCCGGGCTCCCCTACGGAAAGAATCAGGTTCAAGGAGCGGGAGGAGGCGGGTTACACAAGTATCAGCCTCTCTCAACCTGATTCTAGGAAGTGACCAGACTCAATAGGGCGGCTAGACACGAACCCAGACCCAGGAAACCAGTGCTGGCATCTTGGCTGGGAAATGGGTCCTTCAGCACCACAGGGAGGTCCATGGGGGTCAGCACCACTGACCACACCCCACGGGACCCCCGGCTCGCACTGTGTCCCTACTAGTCTGTCCCCTGCTGAGCAACATGGTTGTGTGCTGGCCTATGGACTGCGTTAGTTCTTCTCTAATAACCCTGTTGTACAAAGCCCCAAGAGAAAAGCACCTATGTAGGAAGAATTGCAAGACACAGTACAAATATGCCAGACTCTTCTAGAAACCACCTCCTGTCTTGTGCGGCAAGGGAAGCAGCAACATGGTAGGGACGTGGGTCCATGGCGTGGACATCACTCATGTTGACACTTCATGGAGGACGCTGAGGCTCAGGGGTCTCACCAGGCTTATTGTGCAGGTTTGTGATCTTCTGGCCTTAGAAAGCCAATGCCAGGATGTTAAAGGAGATTTAGAAAATAAAGACTTTAACGTCCATAGGTCTGCCAACTTCAGATGAAGGAGCTATTATTTTAAAGATTTTATATATTTACTTATATGTTTATTTGAGAGAGAGCACAAGTGGGCTCATGCAGAAGCCCTGCGGAGCTCTGAGCCTGATGTGGGGCTTGATCTCACAACCCTGAGATCATGACGCAAGCCTAAATCAAGAGTCTGATGCTTAACAGTCTGAGCCACCCAGACGTCCCCAGACAGAGGAGCTGTTCTCCAAGAGTCTTATCTTATTTACAGAATTAAATAAAGGCATAATTCTAGCTAAGAGCTCAACTTACACATGAAAACACCAGACTCGTGGAGCAGCAAGAGCCTTGCATGGCGAAGTGACGACCAACCTGGGTCGGGGCCGAGAACGAGGCCGCCGGAAGAGAAAGTATCCGAGGGAAGAGCCGAGGCCGGCCCACCCAAGGTGCCAGTCACCTCCCTGTGCGGCGGACCGCAGGCCCTGGAGATGGGGGGGGACGGGGGCCACGGCCGGGGACTCATTACTCCACTCACACTTGTTCCGAAACCGAAGGGCTTCCTCCGGCCCCTCCTCCGAGGGTACACTGGGCACAGTAGAACCAAAGGGTCATGGGGATGCGTTGTTAGAACTCTCTATCACTTAAAGGTCTTCTCAATTTTGGGTACAGCTGCTTGGGTTTGCTGTAGGAGGAGAAGAGAGCATCACGGCTGCCCAGTGCATGAGCGAGGGCCCAGGACACGGGGCAGGCAGTGCCCCCACTGCAGCCTGAGGCTCAGAGACGGCGACACGGGGGCTCCAGGAGGTGCCTGCTGGGCCTGTCAGCCGCAGGTGTGCATGGCTTCACTCTCCCCTGCACAAGAACCCCCGTGGCAGAAAATAGGCAGGAGGCAAACAGCCAATGCCTCGGACTGCTGCGTTCGCTAATGTCGGGTCTAAATGAGCTTTCGGCTGTGATGTTCTTTAGTTTATTGTAGTGAACAAAGATAAAATCTGAAATTTTATATGCCTCCTTTACAAAAGTAATTAATCTATTAATTCGATGTTTTTTAATTACAAAAGTAATTAATCTATTAATTCGATGTTTTTTAATTACAAAAGTAATTAATCTATTAATTCGATGTTTTTGTTTTTCATTAAGTCACAAAGAAATGAAAAGTTACGTGCCTGAAAGCTATCCCCCACCACCGCCTTTTGCTCAGATCACGCTATCTCTTGTACTTGGGACTAGGGTTGTAGCCCATTATAGGAGAAGCACGCGGTTCATCTAATATTGTTTTTTCCAATTCAATAGGTGGTAATGGATTCCCATCTGCATTCTGACGGATACCGCACGGATGGCACTGAGAGAGACTAGACAGCATCACGTAAGGACACAGGGCGTGAAACGGTCACTGAGTCAGCAGCGCCTACACTGTATTTCAGAGAACACCATGTCCTTACAGGTACCACCTTTGAGTTCATGCTTCTGATACACCTTCAGGTACTAGCCCATCCCTCCATCTGGTAGAAGCTTCCAGTGGTGTAGTATGTGATGGAAACAGGGCCATGGTCATGTGCCCATGTAACCACTCTTTTTCCAAGGACAGGACCCCTGAAATACTGCCCGCACAGTTAATTATTACTATATTAGTGGAGATCTCAAATATAAGCTGACATTTTCTCAAAATACATCACATGTTCTATTTGGTCTTCATAGCCCTAATTGTCTAAATAAATATTCCATTAAATCAATAAATGAAATTATTCCTTCATTGGACCATCTTTTCTAAAATTTAGTCTTATTCTCATTTAGAAATCGAGAATGGAGCCTGTTGGGATTCCAGGAGAGAATGTGCCCAGAGAGTTGGTCTCAGAAGGTCAAATTCATGAGATGTCCTAGGAGAAACCCACCATTCAGGCACCCCTTAGAGTGTCTCCTTGGGAAATCCAGATCTAGTTAGACAATCAGCCACTGTATATTCAGCTCCATGATTTTAACTCGTGTGGCACTCAGACCTTCTGTTGAGTGCTGGTGGTTTTCTCTGATGGCTGCTTCCTGGGATGAAGCTATGAGGTCTATTACTAGACTTTCAGTTAAAATGTGCTGCAAAAATGTTCTAGAGAGCCTCAGTTGTTACATGGCTCACATCCTCCAGAATGGATTATAAACTCTTAAAGCTTTGTGTTTTCCTGCGGTCTCAACCTCCCCACTAACAGACTGGGAGTACCCCTCCCAGCTGACCAGGTGCACCCGTGTGAGGCTGGCCTCTGTCACAAGCTCCCTTTCTTGTCCTTCCCAACAGTGAGCTGGTGACATCACCCACACTGTTGCTTGCCTGCCCCACCCTGACCCCCAGAGAGGCACGTGCCCGTGGGTCCTTGCTCGTGGTGCCCCGCCTGCCCCATCTCCACGTGGCCCCCCCACGGGGCTGCCATGCCCCCTGTCTTGGACCTGTGGGGGCAAGAAATTTTCTTGAGAACCACACACATCTCTGTGCTGTTATTCCGTGTCTGCTCCTATCTGATCATCAAAAGATTCCATTTACAGTAACATAATTATTCCTTATAATACAATTATCCCTTATAACATAATGCCAAACTTCCAGAGGAGAGAGTTCTTTTGGAATTTAGGACTCAGAACTCTTCGTGTCACTGAGAACTTGACACTTTTGCTCCTTTCTCATAATCGGGATGCTGCACGTATTTCTAATTTCCCTCCTACCTAGGATGTCATCAGGCTCCGAAGACTTGCCTAAAATCAATTCACAGAAGTCAAGCTGCTCTTCGTAGGTATACATATGCCTTCCTTCCTGTCTCTTATTTTATAATCGTAGACACCTTTTACCATTGTGAAAGATACTTATTTTGTTATAAGAAGTCTCAAATATCCAGTGGGAAGAGATGTGATATAAATAACTATATGTAAATTAACCAACTCAGTTAAGTATCTCTCTTTTCTCTGACATTAGTTGTTTAAGATATTTAAAATTGTTTGGCATCCTTAAGAACTCTGCTGGGCGGGTTGGTTCATCTCATCTAGGGAAATAGTTCCTCTGTGTAAATTCTTAAGAGATTTTTGAAACGGCTCAAAGTTTTGGGCTATCTTTAGACCTTCCCAGGATGCTGGCAGGCTGACTCCCAAGCACTAAGGGCTCATTAGGACGCCTGCAATAAAGAGCTTTGTTTCATCGCGTATCAGTGCCCAGATATTTTTATTACAACAGATACCAAACACATTTTATAAGTGAGACGCTGATGTTTTTATCATAACTCCAACATGATTGTATCTACTACCCACCATATTTCTCTGTCCAGACTTCACCCAGAGACGAATGTTTCCAAGCTACTCTTGTTCCTCTCGTTTTATTTCTCTTGTCGAGAGTCTCTTTTGTCCTGAATCTTAGAGAGCTACCATGACTCCTGACAGCTGTCCCTATTCTTTTTTATTCAATGTTTTTCTAGAATAGGATTTTAATTGTTATTTTTTAATTCTTCAAGCTTTTTCATGTATGCTTGATTATACCTTAAGATAATCATATTGTACAACAGACCATTTTTCCATACTTTCCTTTAATTAGCTACTCTCATAAATTTATAATTCTCGTTTTTAGCTGACTCCTTCAGATTGCCTGGCTATCTAATCGGCAAATCTGAAAATAATTATAGCTCTAGTTTCCTCATCCCAATGTTACTAGAAATATACAACACATTTCATATTCACTAAAAATAAGGCAACTTGGCTTATAGAGTCATGTTATAATCACACAGTCACCAGTAACCTAATTAGGTAACAAGGTATTACACTTACAGATCATTAAAAATAAGAGTATACAGGAACTATATTTAAAGAAACCACTTATTTGACAATTCTTTTTTTTAATTTAATTTAATTTTTTTCCGGCGTTCCAAGAGTCATTGCCTTTGCAGCACACCAATTCTTAACTATTCTTTGATTGGGTCATACACTTCCAAGAAGTGTCAGAGGTGGCAGAAAATCCTCATAGAGGTAAGGTAGTGAAATTGGGGCTTCCTGGAGAGAGACACTTGATTGAAACCTTGAAACACTTAAATAGGCGAAGGCAGAGAAATGAAAACAGTTTCCAAATTGTGACAACCTAGTTCCTCTTTGCTTATGGGGGTCAAGCAGGCCTTCCTCAGCAGCACCACTGGAGGGGTGGTGGGCATGGCAGTGGGGCTGGTGCTAAGGATGAGAGTGGGGGGTACTAAGACTCAGTGTAGAGAGTCATTGCCGTGCTGCTCTGTAGCCCCCATGACCGACGGGGATTTCCAGCTGCATCTGTGTGACACTGATCAAATGTCAATAATTTCATGGGACTAAGAGAAAAACATATCCTCGAGATATAAAGTTAGTTCTGGTGAATCATGAACAAGAATATCCAATGAGTATATAGAAAGAAAGGACACTGATTCTTTTTTTATTTTTATGTTCAGTTAGCCACTGTATGGTACATTAGTATTTGATGTAGTGGTCCATGATTCATTAGCTGCATAGAACACCCAGTGCTCCATGCAATCCGTGCCCTTCTTAACGCCCACCACCCCGTTACCCGCCCTTCCATCCCTCTCCCCTCTGAAACCCTCAGTTGTTTGTTTGTTTGTTTGTTTTGTTTTGTTTTCCCACCCAAGTCCAGAGTCTCTTACGTTTCGTCTCCCCGTCTGATTTTCCCCCTTCAATTTTCTCTCCCTTCCCGTATGGTCCTCCGTGCTACTCCTTATGTTCCACATGTGAGTGGCACCATATGATAATCGTCTTTCTCTGCTGGACTTACCTCACTCGGCATCATCTCCTCCAGTTCCAACCATGTCAATGCAAAAGTTGGGTATTCATCCTTTCTGATGGCTGAGGAATATTCCATTGTATGTATGGACCACATCTGCTATATCCATTCATCTGCTGAAGGGTGTCTCAGCTTTTCCCACAGTTTGGCGACTGTGGATATTGCTGACGTGAACACAGGGGTGCAAGTGCCCCTTCTTTTCACTACAGCTGTATCTTTGAGGTAAATACCCAGTAGTGCAATTGCTAGGTTGTAGGGTAGCTCTATTTTTAACTTTTTGAGGAACCTTCATACTGTTTTCCAGAGTGACTGCACCAGCTTGCATTCCCACCAACAGTGTAAGAGGGTTGCCCTTTTTTTTTCACATCTTACCAGCATTTGTTGTTTCCTGTTTTGTTAATTTTGGCCATTCTGACTGGTGTGAGGTGGTATCTCAATGTGGTTTTTATTTGTATTTCCCTGATGCCGAATGATGCTGAGCATTTTTTCATGTCTATTAACCATTTGTATGTCTTCTTTGGAGATGTGTCTGTTCATGTCTTCTGCTAATTTTTTGACTAGGTTTTTTGGGGGGGGGGTGTTGAGTTTGAGAAGTTCTTTATAGATCTTGGATATCAGCCCTTTGTCTGTACTGTCATTCTTTATGACAGCCTCACCTGGGCATTATGAAGTGCTTTGGCTTCTACATTTGAGAGTATTTGGTTCTCCACTTGCCGTGCTGCCGAACCACCACATGGCCCTAGAACATGGCCACTTTGTCTTTGCTGAATCTTCCACTCAGTCCTTATCTCTGCTTCCAGAACTATCTTCCAAAAACGCAACTCAGCTTATATCGGACTCCCGTTCAAGAATGTTCTTCTGTCTCTCCTTTAGGATCAAGTCCTAATTCTTTATCACTTTGTTTAAAGAGATGAAAAATTTGTCACAATAAGGATTTTTAGGCTTGCCCCCCCCCCATGAAACCCATGTCCTCGCTGGATGGAGAAAGTACATTTAGCAGACATGAGATGAGCCTAAATTCCATTGTAGGGAGTGACGCATCCTAACTCAATAGTATAGCTGAAATTTATTTTTCTGCCTAGAAACGAAAATTTGGGATTAATCACAAGTGAGAAACTGGGGGAAAAAAAAAAAAAAAGCTTCCTTATAAAATGACAGATGTGGAGAGGGAAAATAACAATCCTGGAGCTCTTCTTTAGCCAGGCTTTGGAAAGAACATTCCTGTATGTGTCCCCATGGTCATCATAAATTGTATTAACAATTTTAATGTTCCTCCCTTAAATGAATTTGTGTCCTTGTGGAAATAATGAAAGAAAAAACATAGGCCAAATTCAAATATAAACCTCTATCTGTGTTCATTAAACTCTGTTCAGAAATTAATAAAACTGAATCCTGATGTTATAAATCCAATAAAATGGGAAACTTTTTGGAATTTAGAACAGTAACACCCATCTCTCCTCTACCTTCACCTCGACATCTATCTGACATGTTTTTCCTTGCTTTCTCCTTTCTCCAACTTTGACTCCAAGTATTTCTTCCAAGACCCAAGAATTTATCCATTTTCTGAGGGGTCATCTTGTTAGTCTTCAGCCTCATTGAGTGGGGCCCCTAGGAATCTGTTCTCTATTCCTGCTGCCGCTGTAACTGAAGTACGGCTCAAGCGGCCCATGAACACCTTGACTCAACTCAACAGGCAGCACACATTGTCCACACCATCTAACACACACGTGTGACTCTTCCCTTTGCATTCATGCCAGAATGTAATGGGGACCAAGGGCTTTTTTCACTCGTCTGTGTATACTTTGAGACATTAAGACGTATCTGTGCCTCCCAAAGCAAGCACTGGATAAATTGTCTTTAACTGAGTTGTAATAATTTTGAAGACTTAGGTTAATGCGAAAGTATTTTTCTGTCCCATTATCTTAAATTCTGTTTTGAATTCTGTGTGTGTGTTAGACTGTTTTGAGACTCAAACGCATTACTGTAATCCATAAGCAAAGAACTTAAAGATAGACTTGAAAATGATACGGTTTAAATATATTGGGACTAATATTATAGCTGAATAAATAAACTCAGCTTAACATGCTAGTGAGTAGCTTATGAGAATTCCTAGTGAAGAAAAACTGCCCAATACAAAGCATTGCCGATTCTTGTCTTCTTTCTGGGCTCAGGATGTGTCTGCATGACACTGGAAGATGTGATGTCCCATGGACACAGTTGGCAAGTCTAGGTGACATCCCAGTGACCCTCAATGACGCTGCTGATGAGCAATGTCCTGACTCTAAGAGGTCGGACACCTGCTGGGACAGTGGTTCCTCCTGATCCTTAGCTGAGGGTCGGCCCCGCAGTGGCCCCTGCCAATAGAGTTCTCAGCCCCAAAGTAGCATGTGTGGGCGTAAAGTCTGTCGTATTTTCAATAAGGGAGCGAGGATGGAACCAGTGATGAAGAGTAATGAATTTTATGCTCAGATACAGAAAAATTTTATGCTCAGATACTGCATTTTGACTTCTTTGTGTCAAAAATAACAGCTCATTTGATGGTGAAGACTATTGCCATGATACAGATGTCCTAAGTATACTTGTATTCTTCTCAATGTACATTTGAAAAGTCTGAAGGAAAGTGGGACGTTCAGAAGACTGAGGACGAGAGCAGAGGAGAGGTGAGCTGACCACCCCGGGGGTCCAGCCTCGGTTGCTGGGCTGGGCCAGGTCACGCCGTGTTCACCACACGTACACTCGGGGGTGGCTTGTCGGAAAGATCTGCTCCAAGGCACCAGGCCCTGGCTGGGCCCTGCAAATGAGGACTACAGCTCGGAGGCAGAGAAAGTGATGGGCATCCTTAAGATATCCCCGTCCACCTCTGCATTCCCTTCAAGTTTCACTGGTAACCATTATGGTCTACTTACCCAAATACAAACGTGCAAACTGGAAATAAGATTCCATGGGACTCTAGAACATCATGTTAGGTCCTCCCAGTGAAGCCCCCAGTGGGCTGTGGCTAGTCTTGATGAAGGCACAGTCTTGTCCAATCGCCTTCAGTTAGTCCCATGATAAACGACAGGAGGCTTCCTGCATGCCCCCATCCTTCCCTACTCCCCTCTGACCTGACCCATGTGGGTTTTCCTCATTTGAAAGACTCAGATCCATCTTGTTCTTAGTCCCTTTGCAAGTGTGAGGACGTGAGCATCATTAATCTCCTCTTGAGCTCAGCAGTGTCATATATTTGTGCAGAATAGATCCTTGTTTAACACCCACACAAGAAAATTCATATGGTTGAAAACTATAGCCTGGCCCAATATAGAAAATCAAACTGTAGACGTAGGGGATTAAAAGTACCTATGGCTTGCTTGATTATAAGAATACCCACAACAGGGGAATGTAGACGGGTTAGTCGTTAAGCGTCTGACTCTTGGTTTCAGCTGGCTTATGATCTCAGGGTCCTGAGATCAAGCTCCGCTCAGTGGGAAATCTGTTTGAGATTTTCCTTCTCCCTCTGCCTCCTCCCAAGCTCACACTTTCTCTCCTCCACCAATCTCCCTCTCAAATAAATAAAGAATTCCTATTAAAAAAAAAAATACACACAACAAAAATGAAATAACACCGGCCTTAACCCAGGTGCCAAATAAATGAATGTTTCACATGATTTAATTCCACTTCCAAAGTTTTGAGTATCTCTTTGAGAAATGAACAACTCTCTCCTTTGGGCACTGAAAGGTCATTAAAGCTTTTGATGTGAGGACATATGGCACATTCGGATCTTAGACTTGACAGCGTCAGAATATGTCTCTGTGATTGGAGAGGCTGGAAAGCGCAGGCTCAGGGCTTGAAAAGGTGGAGCTTCCATCTGCCCAGGAGATCACTGATCTGGGCTTTGGGGGTCAGAAAAGAAAGAACTCCTAACACGTGAAATGGCCTAGAGGATAAATCACCCCACCCTCAGTTACTCACCTATCACCCTGTCTAACATTGTTCAGCCTGAAGCCTTAGGGACAATTTCAGTTTCCTGACCAACAGCAACTTTATCGTATAGCCATATGTTGTGGGCAGAAGAGCGTCCCCAAAGATGAACACATCTTAACTCCCAGAACCCATGAATATGTTACCTTGCATACAAAAGGGACTTTGCAGATGTGGTTAAAAAATTCTAGCAAGCATGGAGGACTGAATTATTTCTACAAATACAAAAAAAAAAAAAAGTTGAATCCAAAAAAAATAAGGATGCTGAGAAAGGGAGATTATCTTGGATTATCCCAGTGAACCTAATCTGATTACTTGGACTGTGAAAAGCAAAACACTTTTCTCAGGGAAAGCTGGAGAAACAGGTGTGACAAGGGAGGCAGAGTCAGTGAAACACGGCTTGGCTGACTTTAAACACGGGGAAAGGGGCCACGTGCCACGGATTGTGAGCCACTTGTCAAAATAGAAAAAACAAGGAAATTGATTTTCCTCTGGAGCCAGGACAAAGGAATCAGACCTGCTAACACCTTGCTTTTCACCCAGCAAAACATGTGTCTGATTAAAAGAATTATGTTACAGTCATCTCGTGCTATTTTAAGCCACTGAATTTGTTGCAATGTGCTATGGCTGGAAGAGAATACAAACGAATCACACTTCCATTTGGGGTTTTATCTTCTTAGTTGCTTGTAAATTGTTGCCGCTCTGATCTTTTTTTCTAAGATCTGCACCAACCCTGTGGCTACCCTAACTGACAAGAGTTCGGAGGGATTGATGAAAACGCACACGGAGATACCCCTCCAGTGAGGAGACAAGCCAGGAGAGAGGACACTCCCACCAGAGAGCGAGTTCAGGGAGAGCTGATTGTAGAGATCCCAACATAGAGATGCCTGTGGGGTTTTTCACATCCGCCTCTCATGCTGGACCGCTGGACCTGTGAGGCAGAAGGCTTGTCGTCACAGTTCCCTGGACACTCAGTTTTTGAAGAAGCATGGGCATCACACCAACGTGCTTAAGAGCAGGTGTCTGGACATCCGAAAGCCTGAGTTCAGATCCAACATGGCAGCATCCTGGCCCTGTGACTCTGGGAACGTAAGTCAAAATGCTTCTCGTGCCTCCATTTTCTCATCTGTAAAATGAGGCCAGCAGCAGTACATTCACAAAGGACAGTTGGAGGATTAAATACGTTAACATAACTGCAACTCATTCAACCAGCCTGTACTTAGCATGTGCTGGGAACAAGCTTGTGACCAGAAACCACAGGGAACAGAAGCCAGAAACCCTTACTGGCCTGTGCTTCACTTTGTAGCATGAGGTGACAAACAACAGAAGTAATAATGACCAAGGGAGAGGCAAGAGCACCATCGTAGAGGCGGTGTTGAGGAAGCTGCAGGACGTGGCAGGTGCTCAGGGAGGGCCAGAGAGACACGGCGGCTCCCAGGCTCGGGCCGGCTGCAGCAGGTGCTCAGAGCTGCCTGGCCTGTCCCCAGCCAGATACACTGCTGATATTTGCTTAAGCAAGAACTAAAACAGTAGGTGTTTTTTTTTTTTTTTTTTTTAATACTTGTCTGGACTTTGGCCAAATGTTAAGTTAAATCCAGTTACAAAAATTTGTTATGCTTTTATGTCCAACATTTATTGTAAAGAATTGCTATAACTCACCATTTTAGCAGAAAGTTTAAGTGGCAAATATTCTCATATAATTGGCCCTTGGACAACACAGGTTAGAACTACGGGGGTCCACTTACATGTGGATTTTTTCAATAAATACAATATAGGGGTGTACATCTACTTTCTCTCTCTTATTCTCTTAATAATATTTTTCTCCCACTTTATTGTAAGAACAGGGCATATATTTAATATATGAAATGTGTGTTAACTGACTGTTTATATTATCCACAAGGCTTCTGGCCAAAAATAAGCTATTAGTAGTTTATTTTGGGGGGAGTCAAAAGTAACAGGCACCCGAATGTTTATAGCAGCAATGTCCACAATAGCCAAACTATGGAAAGAACCTAGATGTCCATCAACAGATGAATGGATAAAGAAGATGTGGTATATATACACAATGGATTACTATGCAGCCATCAAAAGAAACAAAATCTTGCCATTTGTGACAACGTGGATGGAACTAGAGCGTATCATGCTTAGTGAGGTAAGTCAAGCGGAGAAAGACAACTATCATATGCTCTCCGTGATATGAGGAAGTGGAGATGCAACATGGGGGGTTAAGGGTGTAGGAGAAGAATCAATGAAACAAGATAGGATTGGGAGGGAGACAAACCATAAGTGACTCTTAATCTCACAAAACAAACTGAGGGTTGCTGGGGGGAGGGGGGTTGAGGGAAGGGGGTGGGATTATGGACATTGGGGAGGGTATGTGCTTTGGTGAGTGCTGTGAAGTGTGTAAACCTGGTGATTCACAGACCTATACCCCTAGGGATACAAATATATTATATGTTTATAAAAAAAAGTAACATGCAGATTTCTGGCTATGTAAAGGTTGAGGGTCAGCACACTGACCCCCATGTTATTCAAGGGTCCATTGTAGTCTCAAGAAAGAACTCACCGGCCTTTCTCTGACTTGTATTATCATGAAGATGAACTATAGGAACTTCAGTCCAATGACCAAAATAAGGGCAAGTATGGTATCCATGCTGAAATTCAGGCACCTGTCACCTCAAATTATTTTTGAGAATAGATGAGCTATGAAAAGAAATAAAATTAATAGAACAAAAATGAATGTAATTTTATTTTTTAATTGTAATCATTACAAGGAAGTAACTTGAAACTTGCGTTAAGTGGGTTAGAATAAAAAGAAGTGCTGCTCCACAGAGCTCATAGCCCCAAGATCCATACACCAGCGAGAAGGACGGCCTGCTGAAAGGAAGAAGATATTTGCAAATGACATGTCTGAGGAAGGAGGAGAAGGGGTTGGGGGAACTGGAAGGGGAGCTGAACCACGAGAGACTGTGGACTCTGAGAAACAGACTGAGGGGCTTGAAGGGGCGGGGGTGGGAGGTTGGGGAACCAGGTGGTGGGTATCAGAGAGGGCACGGATTGCATGGAGCACTGGGTGTGGTGCAAAAACAATGAATACTGTTATGCTAAAAAGAAATTTAAAATTTTTTTTTTTTAAAAAGGGTTTGTATCCAAAATACATAAAGAATATATACAACTCAACACCAATAAAACAAATAATCCAATCAAAAATGGGCAAAATACATGAATAGATACTTCTCTGAAGAAAACATCCAGATGGCCTAAAGACACACGAAAAGTTGTTCAATGTCACTAAGCAACAGAGAAATTTAAACCAAAAGCATGATGAGATTTCACCTCACACCTGCCAGAATGGTTGAAACAAGACGGGAAACAGCACATGTTGGTGAGGACGTGGAGAAAGGGGAACCTCTTGCACTGTTGGTGGAAATGCAAGCTGGTGCAGCCACTCTGGAAAACAGTATGGAGGTTCCTCAAAAAATTAAAAATGGAACTACCATATGATCCAGTAACCACATTACTGGGTATTTGCCCAAAGAATACAAACACTAGTTCAAAAGGGTACATCTACCCCTACGTTTATTGGAGTATTATATACAACAGCTAAATTATGGGAGGAACCCAAGTGTCCATTGACTGATGAATGGAGAAAGAAGATAGGGTATGTAGACACACAGGAATATTACTCAGCCATAAAAAGGAATGAAATCTTGCCATTTGCAATAACACGGATGGACCAAGAGGATATAATGGTTAGCAAAATAAGGCAGACAAAAAAATTACCATATGATTTCGTTTGTCTGTGGAATTTAAGAAAGAAAACAAAGGAATAAAAGGGGAAAAAAAGAGAAAACAAAAACAAAACCAAACAAATGAAAAGCCAGACTTTTAACTTCAGAGAACAAGCTGATGACCGTCAGAGGATGGGGGATGGGGGTTGGGTGAAGTAGCTGAAGGGCATTCAGGGCGCCTTATCACGACCAGCTCTGAGTAAGGTACAGAATTCTCCAGTCGCTCTCTTGTATACCTGAAACTACTTGAACACTCAATGATAGCAATATTGGAATTACTTTTTTAAAGAAGTGCAAAAAAGTAAACATGGTTTGGAGAGATAATGAGGAACAGCTTCATAAGTGAACCTTGAACATCAGCGCCAGGTCAAATAGAACGGCCATTTCTTAGAGCATCCCTGGATTTACTTGCCGGCATTAGAACTGGGGCTTTTGTGAACCAGGTTCTCACCCAGAATAGCATGTGCTCCCTCCTTACTTTAAGGTGAACAGCCCCCTCGGACTATAGAATGAGTGTAGGTAAAATACAACAACATGTGGGATTGGGGTGAAGGGGTCTTTCCTCGTGTTCACGGTAAATAGACAGGTGGGATTCATTTTTTCCAATAAAAATATGAAATTAGTCTTCCCATCTCACTTTAAAACTCTGGAAATGACACTCAGGCCTTGGTTGAACGGACAAACAGAAGCTTGGAGTATAGAAAACTAAGGAATTATTATAGAATCCCACATGTGGATGGAAAATTGGATAATCCAGGATTCTCAGCTTGAACTTCAAACACTCCGGAGAAAAGTGACCAGTCTATAAAAGAATCTAATTATAAATTCCCACACTTCAATGAAAATATGCCCACTGGGAAAGTTCAGTGAGGACCAATTTATTCCCTACAATGAATTTAAGTTTACAAATGTATTCTAAATTTGTCTATCACCCAGGGATTCTTGTAACCCAAGACAGCAAAACAGCAGGATGCATTCTGCTTCTGAGATAACCAGGATCCCTTTGTTTTATTGGGATCCTGCCAAGCAGGGTTCCAGAACTGCATTTATGCTAAAGAAAATGTCTCTGCCTCCATCATCCCAGCTTGGATTGGTACTGTTTCTATACGTTCAAAGTGACCGTTACCTTATACAAACTCACACATGCATGTGTGATAAAGATACAGCTTTAGATACGTGTATGTGTGTGTGTAAAATTCAAAGGAAACAATTTAAACTTTAAATAGTCCAAATATTTAGTGAAGATTAGCTAGGAATTTGAAATATGGTGGATAACTATTTTCGAACCTGCTAAAAATATACTTATGTTCAAACAGCAATATTTTATTTCACTGTTCCCTTATCTAGCATATCCTCTGTGGTTCATTTGTAGCTGGTCACATGCTGGTAGAAATTGTGAGCAATCAGAGTCCTTTACAAGAACAGTTTTGATACCTATCAATAGGTCACGATCCTTTTCCGAATGCAGTTCAGCAGTCCTGTGCTCAGTTTCGTTCACTCAGGAGATTTAGAATTTAGAGTCCCAGATCTGGGACCTCTCCAGGACGCAACAGAAGCTCTGCTTGTCTCTGCTCTGTTCTTGTTCCCAACATGAGAATGTGAGCTTCTTGAAGCTGGAGGCCACTTGTTAATAGACACAGCAGTTTGGGTTCAGTCCTACAGAAAAGCCAGGTAATTCAACAGGCAGCTTTCTCCTTAATTTTATGCTTGGGTCACTGTGCTGTCTGGCCTCCATTATAACCTTTGGTCTTGGCTTCATAGTTGCTCTCTACGGCACCTTCACGTCCCATACAGGAGCGTCTGGTTGATGACAGTTGCTTCTCAGTCAACGGGACCCCTTCTAAGTCTTGGGCCCAAAGGAGAAGTTTTGATTGAAAACTGACCTCTCGTGCTTCAAGCTGCAAAAGCTTTCCCAGAAACAGCTCTTCGATGAGTTTGGGAAGCTGCATCGAGTCCTGCTACAAACCAGCTACTTCCACTCTTCGTACAAGAATTCAGCTTCCCTGGACGATGGGCCTCAGGAACCCCACGTTGCTCAGCTCCTGCAGGCTCTGTCAGTTCTTCCCCCCCTTCTTCTTGTCAGTTAAAAAAAAAAAAGAATTACTATGAATTTAAAAAGAACTGCCCAAATTTTAATAAGTTCTTTTCAGTCCTAAGACATGACCAGGTTATTTTCTGATGTTTTGCACGAAAACACTAACACTGGAGGCCAATCTCTTTGGGTCCCGGGACGGAGAAGCCCTGAGAACTTGAGAACCCCTAACGCGGGGACATGTTCTTGGTATTATTGTGTCTTGCTCGATTTCTTTGAAATTCACTGTTGTTTTCCCTGTAAACCTATCTTTCCCATCCCTTTGTTTTGTGTCTGCAAATCGCCGCGATCTGAAAACATAAAGGGAGTTGATTCAAAGGTTTTGGGAAACTTTGCAAAGAGCCCATGGCCCCCCTCCTGCCACCCAGGGCTCCGTTGTCGGGTCTGAATCTGATCCCTGTGTGGAAGGGGCTGACGCATGCCTCCCCCAGCTCCTTTTCAGACCTGTCTGGAGCTGGTTGCTGGAGAACAATCCCGACCACACTCAAATGCACAATTGCTTCAGAGCTATTTTTTTCCCTAAAGTTTCTCACATGTTCTTTGTAGGTCAACCTCCCCCACTAGCCTAGGAACCGTCCAACTTCCACAAGGTGAAATGATTACAGAAACATCTTCAAGCTTGGGGCCGGTAGATCCCTCTAGGAGTTTAATGTTCATCCAGTTGAAAGGACACTTTTAAATTACAAAATGCCAAAAGAAAAAAAAATTATGTTCCTCATTCCAAGCTTAAACAAACAATCTGGATATACCTAGTAACTCAAAAAAATATATATATATATATATCCTCTTAAATCAGATTAATATATTCCCGGACTTCAACTCATCTAAATGGGAAAAAAAAATGTACAAAATGATATTGGTGGTTTAGAAGATAGATGGTGTTTGTAAATGATAACCCTTAAATAGACATCACTGGACCCCCTGTTTATTGGTCTGGGTGGGAAAACTCAGGCTGTGGAAACCTTGTGGTCACATACATGCCTAATCAATGGACTCTTCCTACAGGAGACGGAAGGGTCGTAAGGGCTTATGGACGAGCAAAGCCAGGAGCACCCCGCTGGTGGGGGGCTCCCTCCCGCACACAGGAGCAGAGCCCTAGATGTGAGCTTCACCCGAGGAGGGCGCGACAGCCGAGCTATCTGCACGCCTGCGAGGCTGGGTCTGACGCCGTTGTCTCTCCCAGGGGAAAGTGGCCACTTGAGGGAAATCACGGATGGATCATGGGCATTCGCAGTGGTTTCGAGGAAGCACCTAGGCAGAGAGTGGGAATAAAAGGAAAGGTCCGTGGCGTCTGTTGTGGGTACGAGTTTGATGTGCACTGAACCTACCCACCCCGCCAGGCTGAGGCTGTCTTGGCTCTGAACATGCACCGCAGGTCACCCTAGAGAACCCTGACGGACACAAACCCAGCGTGTCCACTTTGTGAGCCACCTTCCCACGAGCATCCCACGCAGGAGGCCAATGACGCCCCGTCCAAATCCAGGCCCGCTGCCCCAGGAGCGGCTCCTTCAGACGTCCCACGCCTCAGCTATCCCCTCATCCCCAGCACCGCTTGGGCTGGAAGAGCTAAGTCACCCCTGCACTGATCACCTAATTAGTATATTCTTCCCCAAAGGGCTGCCCCATTTCCTCCTCCTCGGCCGAGTCCATGAGCAAATATGAGTAACGGCCCTACTTGGCGCTCCTCCGGAACTTCATGCAATGTGTAGTGTGATGTGTGGTTCACGTCGAGTATAAGCCTCCCTGGTCTGTCCTCCTCAGGCCTCCTGTTCTCCCGAGGAGACTGAACCCCGTGCCCCGACGACTCTGCCAGATGACCGGCCCCTGCGGGACGGGCATTACTAGATCCGGTTGGTAAGTCACGGCTCTGACCCACACCATACGTACGTTCAGCCAGCGGCCCAAACTCCTCAGCATATCCAAACAACCCATGCGATACGTATGAAGAATCCTTCCCAGTCGAAGAAAAGAATGCTGTTCCAGTACCACAGCTCCTGCTCCCCATAGGTCCACTCCTGGGGTCCCGGCGCCTCACCGGAAAACTGCACCCAGGTAGCCGTCAGCTCTATCCTGTTCTCCTGTCCCCTCTCATCGGGGCTCCCTCGTTGCCTGGAGCAACACCAACCGCAATAAATGTCAAGTTCGGTGAGACATTTTACGTTTCTTTTTATACCAAATTGCTGACGTCCAGTATTTATTGTTCATGTCCAGCGCATCTCCGTTGGACTAGGCCGGGTTCAGGTGCTCGGTGGGTACACCCAGCCCATGTGCGGACACTGGCAGGAGCCAGGCTGGATGATGAGCTCAGTGCCCACGGCCACACGGCCACTCCGCTGGCCTCGCGACTCTGCGGTCAGATGCAGGCCCCACAGTACCTCTCACCACTTCCCAGGGTCCGCCATACAGGGCAGAACGGCGAACACAAGTACTTGCTGGGTGCTTTTGTCTGCTCGGGGTCCTGACAAATACCGGGCTGGGGGCTAAGCCAACAGAAATGTATTTTCTCCGAGCTCTGGGGCCTGGAAGTCCAGGTAAAGCCTGGCCTCTGGGGAAGCCCGTATCCGTGGCTTGCAGACGGCATCCTTCTGAACCCTCCCACAGCCATCCGTCCCTGTGTGTCTGTGTCCTAACCTCCTCTTCTAACGGACACCAGTGATGTTAGATGAAGTTCCCCCCATACGCAGTCATGTTACTTTGATCAGTTTTTGAAGACCCTATCTTCAAAGACTGTCATATCCTGACGTGCTGGTGCGGAGGGGCTGGATAGGAATTGTAGGGAGACACAGCTCAGCCCACAGCTCTCCACCATCCTAGAAGGTCCTTAGTGACCATAGAAGTCAGACATCCCCTCCTCCGGCGTTTCCTAATCTCTAAGAAGATTTTACGCCCGGTTCACCATCGGACGTCCTGCTGACCACCCAGCTCTCACGTCCTGCTAGTCCCCAGACACGGAAGCCGGCTCCGCCTCGAGACCCGTGAGCTTCTCCAGCTAAAGGTAGAAAACTGCGGCTTCATTAAATCTCTGGTTGCTTCTCAGTTGCCCAAACAACCAAACCTTTTAAAACTCATGTCACCACTGAAAACCCTAACTCCTGTTCTGAATCCCCATTGAGTTCCCAGTGAACCTGGTGATGTTTGCTTGCTTGTTTGGCACGATACATTTATGATTTCCTCTTTACTAAGCAAAGTCCAGGTGAGAAGGAGCAACACAATGAGTGACCCAGGAGCGTCTCATGGACAGACACACCAGGAAGCACCGGGTCCCGACGTCCAGTCCCCTCATGTCTGGCCTGGCTCCATGGTCCCCGGAGAGGGGGAGAGGGGGTGGGTCTCTGCCTTCCTGCGGCCAGCGGCCGCCTCCAGTCCAGGCTGCCATCCTCAGTCCCTGGCTCTCTGCTCCCCGCTTCTTCTGCTCCATAGTCTAGGACAGAAACACGCCCTAGAAACGCCGGCCTCACTGTGTGATCCCCCGTCTGCTGCCTCAGAACTGATAACCACCTTCTCCTTCTGTCCCCTTATGACGTGGACAAGGAGCGGTGAGACCTGGATCTTTTTCTTTCTTCCGACCTTGATCATTGTTCCCAACCGTCATTCACTTCCCTGTGAACAGACAGAGGCCCGTATCCTGTGTGCGCGGCAACGGCTTCTTTTTTTAACAAAAACACGCTATTTTGTTCCTACTTCTGTCATATGTGAACACTTTACTTTGTCGAGAAAAGGGAATCTTAGCCTAGAAATATTTTTTTATTATTCTTTTTTTTTACTGTTTAAGTTTTGTTATTCCTCTCCCAGAGTTTAAGGGATGCCACCTTTCCCAACATGCCTTCAGAGAGCCGTGGCCAGACGGTGGGTGGGCTCCAGCTGGTCCAGGTGACTAACAAGCAAATATGTCTTAATTATTAGCAGTTGGTAGAAAAAGGATGGATTGAGTTGAGTGCTTGTGCCTTTTTTTTTTTTAAGCTGACTCCACACCAGGCCCAGAGCCCAATGGGGGCTCGAACTCACAACCCTGCAATCAAGACCTGAGCTGCAATCTAGAGTCACGGGCTGAACCGACGGAGCCACCAAGATGCCCCATGAGTGTCTGCTCTTTAAGAAAACATCCCCAGAGTAGTAGTTTCCCGACAGAAAGATGATCACCGCCAGGACAATCCTAAGCCTCCCTAGTTTCTGCTTGGGGCCAGGGAAATGGGATGTGGTTGGGGCCCCAAGGATATGGGTCCCTGGGGGCAGCCTCCCAAAGAGGAGCAGTTCCTCGGGGAGTTGATGCTGATGGTTTGTGCCAGCCTGGCACATCCCCAGGAGGCTCCATCTGGAGAGCTTCTCTTTTATCCTGCTGTAGTCTCAGAGTGAAGAAAGAGGAGTCTAGATATGGACAGGCCATGCCCATCTCACACTACATCAGAAATCCAGGAAAATAAGGTCAATGTCCTCCAGCCTCAGGGGCGGAGCCGTGATCCAATGGGTCCAGACTGCACGGAGCACTTGGTTTCTGCCTGTTCTAAGTCATTCAGTCTCCTCTGAATAGAATGCCAAAGCCACGTTCCGTTGGATGGACAGATGGATGGACAGATGGATGGACAGATGGATGGTGAGCAATCGTGACCTCAGGTTGGCTCCTGTCACTGGGAAAACCTGTGGAAGGTAGAGGGGCAGTGTGGACATGCAGAGGGACCGTGAGCTCCTGGCACACACTCGGGCTCAGCAGGGCTGCTCTGGCTCGGGTCGGTGCAGAGTTGAGCTGTGTGGAACTGGGCTGACCTCGGGCTTTGTACGCTCCCTCCCACAAGGAGCGCCGGCCTTGGACACCACAGGGTCAGACCCGCGGGGCCTGTGCTCCTGCCCCCGGGGGTGTCATCTGACGGGGGATTCCTGCGCGCTCGGTCCACTGCTTCGTTGGTCCCAGGAGGGAGCTGAGCAGAAGCACCTGGTCTGGGGAAGCCCATGAGGGCTGCTGGCAGGCAAGCCCACAGCTTCACAACAGAGCTCTGAAGGCGAGGAGGCCGGGGCCTGCCATTACCCCAGTGAACTCACAACCTCAGCGAGGTAAGCACAGTCGGTCATGCAGTCGGTCGTGTGTTGGCTCGATGGAGAGAAGGAAGGAGGCCCGTGGCTGCCCACCCCCCACCGGCGCACAGCTGTCGTGGAGCCCAGGCCTGGAGCGGGCGCCTCTCACCCAGGCACCTTGCCAAGGGCCCTCTCTGCTTCACTGCTCTCAGCAGCTCTACTGAGGCAGGGGTGGTTAACCCGTGCTGCAAACAAGGGAGCAGAGCTTCTGGTGGTTACGTGACTTGGCGGTATTTGCCAGTCAAGAGAAGGACTGCCTTTGAAGCTCTGAAGCTGTGTTTCTCCTCCCTGACAGCCGCTCATGTGAGGACTCTGCCACCACACACGTTCTCTTATGCCCCCCATGGTGCCCCTCAAACTTCCATCCAAACTGCACCTCCTCTGAGGGTTCCCTTGACACAGCAAGAGGTCTTAAAGGTCTCCTCAGGTACCGCAGCTGCCCCGATGACACAAAGCATTCTGCTGTGGTGACAGTCTTCCCTTAAATGTGCTACTCTGGGGGTCTGAAATCCTAGGAATAGGGACCATCTAGCTGGACCCTACAGCAGGCAGCACAGGACAGACAGCATGCACTCCTCACCACGGGAAGAAGAGGAAGGAGAGAGAAGAGAATAAGGAAGGGGGGGATGGAGGGAGGGAGGAAGGAAAGAAGGGAGGAAAAGAAAGAAAGAAAGAAAGAGAGAGAGAGAGAGAGAGAGAGAGAGAAAGAAAAGAAAGTCTATGGCTGTTCAAGTTAATAATTACAAACTTGCAAACATTCCTTTCCCAGGGTTGGTGACTCCCTCCCACTGTGAGCTGGGGTCTGCCCCCGCAGTAAGGAAATGGAACTCACTTCCCAGACCCACCCTCTGCTAGGAGGCAAGCACTGTCTCCACCAGTCAGCGCATTTGAATAGGCATGGTTAGGATTCCAGTTGAGGAACTAGAGAATCTGGAGAGTAGAGAGATGCCTTGTGGATTCCAATCCAGTGACGGGGAGTGGGGCCTCAGGTCCAGCCGTGGTGTCCGTGCTGAGCCCCAGCAGGGTGTGTCTGCGGTGGGCAGTGGGCCTTCCGCTGGAAACTCATGCAGTGTCCGTGGGCAGCTTTCCTCTCTGCAACACCTCAAAGGAAGCTTCTCTGGTCCTGTGCAACACTGAGTGTCTCTACCCTGTTTCAGTATTTTTTTTTTTCCCCGTTTAAACTATCTAGAAGTGATTGGTTACATGTCACCAACAGCCCCAATGGCATCACACATGATAAAGAAAATGCAATGCCATTAAAGCTGTAATAGATTCAAGCAGGCTTCTTCAGTGGATGCAAAACTGATGAGCAGAGGTTTAATAAATAATAACTATATACATACACTCAACATTATTTGTTAATTACAAACAGAATAATAGCTTTACAACGGGTTATCCTAGCACAGACTTAACCAAGTAATCTCAATTAACATCTCCAATAATGGGACAAACAGACAACATGGGCCTACAGACATGGTGCTCTGAGAAGGAAGCATTTCTTCGGCAGTACTCTTACGAAAACAACAACAACAAAAACGTGACCTGCATGTAGTCCTGAGGAAGTATGCAACAAACCCAACTGCTACAAAATAACTAAGCTGAATTTTTCATGTCAAGATCACAGAGGACAAAGGAAGAGTGAGTGTATTTTCTGGATTAAAGAGAACTAAATATCCATTTCCACAGCCCAGTGCAATGCGGTGTTCTCAATTGGATCCTACAGTAGAAAAAAGAAAGGTAACTATGGTGAACATCATTGGGAAAATTAGTACAATTTGAATATGAACTGTGAATTCAGGGATACACGGATAGTGTTATATCCCCGTTACTTTTCTAGATTTGGATTCATCTTCTATGGTCTGTAAAGCCTGTCAGCGGAGAAGACGCACTGTGTTGAGACCTTTCTCTAGTGGAAATGCTGGAGATGAGAATGCTACATCTCAACCCTGAAAACTCTAGTGTGTCCATATTTACTCTAAATTCTGCCCATAAAATGCCCTGTTCTTGCTTCGGCTCATTACAGAGCTAACAGAAGCCAGCTGAATGCTCAACATTCTGCCCCAAAATACAATTGTTTAAATCCAAATGTTTATTCAGTACATTTGTTGGCTTGACTTTCCACACACGATGGTTTTACAAATTGGCCCACCACTCCATGACATGGGCCACCACGATTTCAGCCTCCTAAGAAACTCCATCTCATTTTTCCAGTCTTGTCCTCCACTCAGTCCCAGGGGGCAGGAAGCTCTCCAGATTTGTGTTAGGGAAGTCCTTCTTCTACCCAGCAATTTCTGCAGCAGTTACCTACTGACCTGAAAAGGAGGTTTTGCAAACGATCCTAACATGCAATGCTGGAAAGCAATTTATTATTTGCTTACATGTCGATGGTCAGCGAAAAGATGTACTGATCATAGTGGAGCTGCTGGTCAGTGCCTTGGAGCCCCGGCCACTCCCCATGCTGGGGTCAGCTGGCTTTGCCAGTCTATGACTGCTTCAGCGAGGATCGTCAGCATGACTGGAATCTGAGACATGGGTCCCTCAGCTCTCTAGAGCCCTCCATGTTACCACAGTGAATTCAGAGCTCAAAAGGAGAGTCTTTGTCATCGTGCAGGAGGGCACTTGGAAATTCACATGTACTGTGCAGCTCAGTACTCACCCAAAATTGGTCAAAATAAGTCACACGGCTATGTCCAAAGTAAAACAGGACAGAATGAAGTTATAGGGAGTGGGTGCAGGGAGACCCCTAGTTGGGATCTTTGTTGAATCTACCTACTGTAGAGAGTGGCCTAATTAGCAATGAAGAAACAATTGCAAATCAGGGGGAAATGCAACATTTGCACAGGGAGCACCCAGTAAATGCTGTATCTATACGGAATACAAGCTTTGTGGGGTGCCTGGGTGGCTCAGTGGGTCAAAGCCTCTGCCTTCTGCTCAGGTCATGATCCTGGGGTCTTGGGATCGAGCCCCGCATCGGGCTCTCTGCTCAGCGGGGAGCCTGCTTCCTCCTCTCTCTCTGCCTGCCTCTCTGCCTACTTGTGATCTCTGTCTGTCAAATAAATAAATAAAATCTTAAAAAAAAATAGAACATTTGCACAGGGAGCACCTGGTAAATCCAGTATCTACATAGAAAGAAAAAAAAAAGAATCTTGGCCTCTACCTCCCAACAAGGCATAAATTAAGTTGAATTGGACCACAGACTTGAATGTGGAAGATAAAACAAGGAAGCTTCCAGACACATTCCCTTTGATTTATGCCCAAACTTCTGGGAGTTGCCTTTGAAAACACAAATCAGTTCATCAAAGTTCCCTCCTCTGAAACGTGAAATGTCCCTACTGTCTTCAAAATAAATTTCAATACCTTAGCTTAAATCCCTTGGAAACCTGACCTCCAGCCCCATCCCAAAGGCGAGTCCCTCCCCACGACCTCATGTGATCGTGGCGCTGGAAAGAAAGCCTGTTTCCTCCTTCGCCTGGTTGCTCTGCTGTCTCCACAGTCTTTAATAGGTGGGATGTTAATTACAAAGTCCAGAAGATATTAAGCCATTGAAACATGCCAGTGTCCCCCAATCAGGGGTAAAATTAATATCCTTGTCCTCTGTGCCCTCCTTAATTTTATTCAGAGTCATGTTGTTCCCTCCTGGCCTCTGTGAGCACCCGCTGTGACTCATACTGCCTCCCAGGGCTGGGCACCTCCTGCTTCCTGCCTGACGGACAGACAGTGCCTGTGGGGGAAGGAACCGTTGGAAGAGCATGAGGGGAGGGAGCTTATAATCCGACAAGGTCTCAGGCTCAGAAAATGTGTAAGTTAATTTTTACTGCAAAATAAAGGAGCCGTTACAAAGGGGCATCACTGGGCCAAATACCAATCGATGGTATGACAGTGTGAGCGAGTTTCATTCTTGGTTATCCTGAACTGTCGCTTTTTCGTGGCCTTCCACTTTACAAGGCTTGTGCAAGTTTACTTATCTCTTGTAGAAAATTGTATCTCTGTCTTTCTATCTATTTTTTTTTAAAGATTTTATTTATTTATTTGACAGACAGAGATCACAAGTAGGCAGAGAGGCAGAGAGAGGAGGAAGCAGGCTCCCCGCCAAGCAGAGAGCCCGATGCGGGACTCAATCCCAGGACCCTGAGATCATGACCCGAGCCGAAGGCAGCGGCTTAACCCACTGAGCCACCCAGGCGCCCCTCTATCTATTTTTTTTTAAGATTTTATTTGTTTATTTGTCAGAGAGAGAGGGAGCGAGCACATGCAGACAGAGTGGCAGGAAGAGACAGGGAGAGAAGTAGGCTCGCTGCTGAGCACGGAGCCCGATGTGGGACTTGATCCCAGGACGCTGGGATCATGACCTGAGCTGAAGGCAGCCGCTTAACCAACTGAGCCACCCAGGCGTCCCTCTATCTATCTATTTTTAATTGCTGGCTATGTGCTCATAGAAGCCTCTTCTGTTGGCAACTACTTACATCTCCGCTAACCCCAGCCAGCTGAAATATATGTAAATCCATTAAAATATATAATTGTAGAGGTAATATAGAGCTTTGAACTCTGTCCATTGCTAGGGACAGGAGACAAGGAAGGCCATTAGATTCTTCACTGACCAAGTAATTAAAGTCTGACAATTGCTTAACTAGATTTTCCACTGAGTCTCTCATTTTCCTTTTCATTGAGGGGAACCAGTCCTATAAAAGCAGTGCAGAGTGTCCTTCTAGACCTTTCTAGACTTCATGGCTGAGCATGGCTGGATGACTCAAGGGGACGCTTTAAACCTATACAGAACATTTGCAGAGTACGTGTCCACAGGTGCCTCTTCTGCGTACAACTACGTACACCCCCACCAACCCACGCAGCTGAAGCAAGGAATGCGGGCTATGTTCGTGGCTTAGAATGAGTGAGATGTTGATTTCCTGCAGTGTTAATAGTCTTGAAATGATTTTTCAGACAACCCATGCCAAGAATTATTTATTTTTAGAGAAGTCTATATAGTATTGATATTTAACTTTGTTTTATTTTTTCCTTTATACATGATTTAAATATAGGGAAATCCCAATATTTGAGAATCTGAGATAATTAATGTCGGATTTAGATTGAGGTCTACCTTGCTATACTCATTGGTTATGATTCAAATATGATCAAAGATTCAGATTGTTTTTTTCTCTAATTACTCATTTTGATTCATGGCCAGAAACTAGCCATGGGTGAGCATATGCAGAATAGAATTTAATGCTGGTGGACCCTGGGATCATGACCCCCAGAAAGTGTGATCCTTGGGAGTGGGACCGACCAAGACCCGGGAGTAGGACCCACCAAGGGGATGGTGCCAAACCAGGCTCTCCTTTACTTTTTAGGTACGCTTCAAAGTCAATGCAAAGAAGCTTGACGGCTCCAGTAAAGCTGTTAGTTGGCTAAGCTGTTAGTGGAAGAGCCAGTACATGTCACTCATCTGTGGACCCAACAGCAGAGGCTGAGTTCCTGAACACCGTAGAGGAATTGCTTTGGAAACCCCAGAAACTGTTGCCTAAAAACATAGTGCTGTGCTTAGAGGCATTCTCCCTCTTCCAAAATGAAGTCTGAAGTTTTAGGACTGCTGTTTCAGACGCCTTTCCTCCCCAGGGATTGGAAACCCACCTCGGTGTTCCACACACAGTGAAATGGGAAAGAGTGTAACCACTTGCTATGCTGCAGAGACGCTGCTGTATGCACAAAGCCCAAGAGGCTACAACTGGATCTGGAGGCTGGGTGGAAAGGGGGAAGTCAGCACAGGTGGGCAGACAGCAGCTCCATCGGAGGTTCGGATGTGGCACCACATGGCCACGGCAGAGCAGCCGCCATCACTCCGGTGTTGACCTCACAAGTAAAGCGAGCACTAACAACCGCTGCTCCGTGTTCAACTCTTGTTGGTTTGATAAAGAACAGTTCCATCAAGGAAGCGCATCTGCTTGGGGTTTTTAGATGTAAACTAACCACAAAAGCCCAAAACAAACACAGATTGACTTCATGCTTCATGTGACCGTACAGAGCTTCAAAGGACTTGAAGTGATGTTTCCATCACCATGTGTAAACCATCGGGACATTATCACATACATGGCAATTCTAAAGCACCAGTAGTTCTTGAACAACTTTAAGGGATAATTTAAAATACCCTAGAAGATGTATAAGCCATGGATATGAATCCTTGTCCCTTCCAATTTATTGCTGAAAACCAAAACTGATGTAACAAGGAAATTAACTTTTACAATATAAAGAAGTCCTGGCCACATGGATATGGGCAGAAATGGACAAGATCACACTGCATGAGCTATCCATGCATTCTGCAATTGGTTTTAAAAGAAACAAACTTTCAAATCAATGAGTTGATATGCACGTTAAGAGCACCAGAATCAGTAACCCATGTCAACAGGACCTGCGGGGAGGGAACCAGAGGGGCTTAAGTTCTGTTCACATCCATAACAGTGTAATGAAGTTGCCCAAAGAGCTGGTGCAGTGGTGCTGGGAGGCTTCGGGGTTTGGGGGGTGGGGAGGGCTAGAGGGTGACTGACGGGAAACCGGAGCTAGCAGAGAAGCCATGGGTCCCACAGAGTCAGCCACTCAGGACAGCGCAACGGTGGTTTGGGATGGTTACCGTGGGAGAGGATCACTGTACCCATGCAAATCCCAGAGTCCGTGATGGACGTGGAATGAACAGGTATGGGACCGCATTTGGTTAAGCATTAAATACTACCTTAGTCAAAGTTGTTGTTGACTCATGGAATATCCTCAGATTCTGGGGGGTAGTGCTGAAGTGCTGTGCCACCAGCAGGCTTGCTCCCCCCAGGATGCCTATGCATATGGCACCAGAGCGATGGATGTGTCAGGGAACTTAAGTCCCTTTCACTCCAGAAGGATTTTAGGTCGCAGCAGGCAGCTGGCTTTGTCCTTAGTTGGTCCAGGTGGGACTTTACAATACTTACCCTGAATTCTTCCAGGTTGTGATTCCATTTTGCACTTGAAATTTTCCTGGGTAAAAGAGAAGGAGTGATGTTAATGGCATACAGTTTGAGGTCTATCAGCCAAACTTCTGATGAATACTTTCTTTTTGCACACATTTCTCATGCAATTCTGGGTTAGCCTCTTAGCCAAAGAAGAAGATGCCAGTGTCCCTGACACACCTCCAGCCTGTGATGAGATTAAGTCGATTTCCCGTCAGGTTCAGAAGCTGTGTTCTTGTATCTAGTCTACATCTGAACGGTTCACTGCAAAATTGTTTATTAGTATGAACAAATTAGATAAGCATGGTTATAATTTACAAATATATTGAATATTTAAATTAAATTGACTTTAATATAGAATTTTGTTCCACTCAATATTAACCGCACTGGTTACATTGACATAACTCAGTTGGAACCATACTAGTCGTAAATGTTGGGTAAGGTGCCTGATGAATGTCCCAGAGTCTGACAAAGGCCTGAACTGCAGACACACAGTGGCTGGCAATCTTCCCAGAGACAAACTATTATTTGATATCTAAAAACCAAGAAGTGGGGTTTTGGGAAAAGAAGTTTCCAGCCTCTGGCTCCCCTGGGACCCTCCTACGCCCTGCAGTGTGATCAGACAGAAAAAGCAAAGAGCCATGTGCCCTGGGATGTTTAAATTAAAATAAATTAAAAATAGAAGCTCCAGGGAGCTACAAATTGGAAGAAAAACTATTCCCAGATAATAAATATTTCAAAAATCTTAACAGAGGAAGCAAAATTGCCCTGCAAACAGAATTGGTAAAATCCCCTTTTTAATTTTAATATCAACCAAGGGAATTTGCAAAATCTGAGAAAACGTGCCTGGCCAAGTGTACAAGTGCTTGTGCACATGCACGAACACACGCACGCATGTACCGGAAACTGGCGCCCCTGGCGGCTAGAGTGGAAGGGGGGATGCTGGGGAGAGAGTGGATGCTCGCTCTGGACGTAGGCACTCCGTGGGGAGATGGGGCTGAGTGGAAGGAAGACCGGACTCCTCAGCAGTGAGCTTTGATCTGTGTTGAACTTGTTTCTCTGTGGTGCTGTTTCTCTGTGGTGTAGCAAATATACATTTTGCTACAACTGAGGAGCCAGATGTTAAATAACACTTTCTTTTGGTCTCAGCTGAGCCCACAGAGCTAAGAAAGATCTCAGGTATGCTACATCCTGAAGATGGATGGTGAACCGTGCGTGCTGTATATGTGATAGCCCAAAACCGTCCGGAGACCCTGAACTCACTCACCTCCAAAGTATAAAGGAGAATGTTAACAATTTACAGGAAAACAGACAGACTGAGGATTTACTGAGCAAAATTAGTAAAGTGTTGTACATTCCTTTCGCACCTTAAAACAAAAGAGAGTTTTGGAGGGAACAAGCAGACTTCTGCTGGAGTGGAGACTCAGAGCTAGCTCCCCATCCTTGCCTGGCTGGGTCTTTGTGAGCTCCAGAAACTCCCTGGCCAGGTGCCTCCGTGGGGAGAGAACTAAGCGTGTGTCTCCTGGGGACCAACACTGGGCTCTCATGTGGGCAGGTGTAAAGTTGGAAGCTGGTGGGAGCACTCCTGGTGGCCGAGTGAGCAGAGACTAGTAGCAACAGCAGGTGGGACGTGATGCTGACCTGTCCTACAGCCTGAGATAGCCTGGCTTGTGCTAGGGTGTCTCGAATACTGGCCCCCTTGTGCCAAGCTGTCAGTGCGCATTCTAACGGGACACGGGCATCCCTTACTGAAACACCTGCTGCCCCAGCCTGTGTTTGCCACACATCTGACAGGCATGGACTGACGCGGCAATCTACTAGACCTCGGGCATAAGGACTGGA
This sequence comes from Mustela erminea, assembly GCF_009829155.1. NCBI lineage: Eukaryota > Metazoa > Chordata > Mammalia > Carnivora > Mustelidae > Mustela > Mustela erminea. The sequence goes on along the minus strand of NC_045616.1, from coordinate 160,828,841 downwards.
GAAACAAGGGTTCCACAGAGAATAAACTGGAAGAATCAACGTGGCGAAGCAAATGATAGATATGGGGTGAAGAGAAGAGTGAACAGCTCTCCAGGGATTCAAGTTGGGTCCATGAGAGTAGGAATATCATTACCAAAATTTGAGAAATTGAGAGGGACGTGTTTAGAGAGGTTGCAGTAAGGTACAGAGATGTGCAGCAGACAGACAAGCAGGTGGCTAAGGAGGTGAGAGTAAATCTAACTGGAAAAACAGAAATTACCCGATTCTTAATCCGTCTGTGAAGCTCAGGTGACGAGAGAGCGGGGGCGGGGGCATTTTCTGAGTGTATCTTCTGTTTGTTGTACAAAGTAGAACGCGTATTACGATGTCAATTGTTACAAACGTCGCAAAGAAAATGCTAAGCATTAGAAAGGGCAAAAAGGGTGCCAGTGCTTGTAGGTGGGAAACACAGTTTAGCTGAGCCTGAAGGACGGCAGGAGGTAGGGTCTGTGTGGTCAGAGAGAGAAGCAACGTCAGCAGAAGCAGCAGGGTGACACGGGTGACACGGGAGGCGGAGGCAGGAGGCCAGGAGACGGTTCACGCTCCCCGCTGCCACTGTCTGACGTGGGGCACAGGAGAGGAACCCACTGGGGATGGCCGTGATGCAGCCCGACGGACAGGGGAGGGGTTGCATCTGGCACCAATTTTGATGGATATGTTTGTTTCTGGTATTCAGTGAGGGTGGAGGGGTTTGAAATCGGGGAGGTTCTTCCAAGAGCGGCAGCAAAGATGACAGTGGGGGAAGGGAGGCACGGCGGAGTCCGTGTCCCTTGGAGAGAGCGGCTGTGATGACCCCAGGAAAGCCAGGCCTCCTAGCAATCGTGAAGGAGAAGCCGATCGACTTGGGGACACTTTGGTTGCCGGGAAAAGGAGCAAGGTAAAGCTGAGAAAACCCAGATACTGAGCCTGGAGGTCAGAATCCTGGTGAGGAATATAGGAAGAGACAAGGAGGGAAGACCTGGGCTTCATATTCAACACGACCGCAAGGCACCGCTGGGACATCTGGTGGACACCCGCCACCAGAAGAAGGAAGCCAAAGCCAAAGCTGGAAAATTGGAATTGCTCGTCGAGAGGGGAGAGTGGGCGCCTCACACAGGTGCTCTCTGGCTTCAGCGCACACCGGCCTCCCCTGGGTGCGGGATGAGGTTGCTGGGTCCACACCCTGAGAGTCCCGGAGCCGGCAGAGCTGGGACAGGGCCCAGGAACTGACATTTGCTTCCCAGACAGCATTGCTGCCGCTTGTCAGACCACCACACTTTGAGAACCATACCTTAGACAGTCAATTACAAGAGCAGGAGCTGTGGGGGGAGACGTGCGGCGCTTCGAGAAAGCATGATTACATGAGCAGCGGGCCCCAAGCTGAGCTCCCCGTAAGAACCCCAGTGGGGCGCGCAAATACGAAATCCAGGAACAGCCACTCCCTGCCCAGGAGAGGAAAGGCTCAGCCCCTCCCCCTGAGACCCTGGCTGAGTTGGCCTGGTCCCAGATAGTGTTGTTGCTATTTTCAAAGCTCTCCATCTAGTACTAACATGCATTCAGTGTCGAGACATGCTGATTAAGGAGCTGAGAAGAGAAAGAATAATTTGTTTAATTTTGTTTTTCGATGTCGTGTTCCATGATTCATTGTTTGCGTATAACACCCAGTGCTCGCTGCAACACACGCTTCCTTAGTACTTATCACTGGGCTGACCCATCGTCCTGCCACCGAAACCCTCAGTATGTTTCGCAGAGTCCACAGTCTCTCATGGTTCGTGTCCTCCTCTGATTTTCCCTGCTGCTTTTTCTCTTCCTTCTCCGAAGGTCCTCCGTGCTATTCCTTACGTTCCACGTGTAAGTGAAAACATGAAAATTGTCTTTCTCTGTTTGATTTATTTCACATAACATCATCCCTTCCAGGTCCACCCATGTCGATGCACATGGCGGGTGTCCGTTCTTTCTGATGGCTGAGAAATGCTCCAGTGTAGATGTGAGTCACATCTTCTTTATCCGTTCGTCCGTTGAAGGGCATCTCAGCAGCTTCCACAGTTTGGCGACTGTGGACATTGCTGCTATGAACATTGGGGTGCATGTGCTCCTTCTTTGACTACATCTGCATCTTTGGGGTAAATACCCAGTAGTGCAATTGCTGGATCATAGGGTAGCTTTATTTTCAACTTTTTGAGGAACCTCCACAGTGTTTTCCAGAGAGGCTGCATCAGCTTCATTCCCACCAACAGTGTAGGAGGTTCCCCTTTTTCCATATCCTCTCCAGCATTTAAAAACAGAGGCAATAGGGACGCCTGGGTGGCTCAGTTGGTTAAGCGGCTGCCTTCGGCTCAGGTCATGATCGCAGCGTCCTGGGATCGAGTCCCACATCGGGCTCCTTGCTCCGCGGGGAGCCTGCTTCTCCCTCTGCCTCTGCCTGCCTCTCTGTCTGCCTGTGCTCGCTCTCGCTCGCTCTCTCTCTGACAAATAAATAAATAAATAATCTTAATAAAACAAAACAAAACAAAACAAAAAACAGAGGCAGTTAAGGATCCCAGGGCATAAATCTAATTCTCTTTTTTATTCCTCGAGGAAAATGCAGAAAAAACATTAGCTTATAAATTCCCCAATTGGGAGGTTGGCAACTGAGATAAGAAATTGCTCCCTGTCATGGCGTCTTCAAGAGATGAACAGTAGCTGATGCGCCAAGAGCATCCGTGCCCATGCCCTGGCCCCAGAAGGTGCCAAGTCCCCTGAAGATTATGCAGGAGGGTTGCCTGCTGAGGCAACCGGGAAGGATTTGGTATTAAGGGACATGCAATGATTTTCTGAACAGACAGATGGATTTAACATTGAACTAAATTCAATGAACATTGAGCTGACTTTAATTCGTTACCAGAAAAATGCATTTCTTGTACGCTGGGAACTATTGTTCTGCGTGCAGAATTGTTATTGTTCGAGATGGAGAAGTGCTTACAGATGATTTAGACTCCCACCCGCCAACTGCAGCATGAGAACGCAGGCCAGCCGGAGCAGCCGGACTCTGGTCAAGGTGGCCAGGCTGAGAGGCTGGAGCAGAGAGGGCGCCACCAGGGCTGGTCCAGTCCGCTTCCCACAGCCCCCAGGGCTCACACGTCTGCTTTCCGTCCCTGGCAAGGAACTCTTCTTCCCCCGATGCTCACAGACGGCCCGGAAAGTTCTCACTCACACACATGCACTGAAATTGAACCCAAGGAAATGAAAACCAAAGCAAACGATTGGCAAACCAGTGAGGTGTCCTCCGTGCTGACATTTCTCCAGCCGTCCCTGCCCCTGTGTGAAAGGTGCTCAAACAAAGAAAAATGTGTTTTGGGGAATCTGAGGTCGTGGGACCTACAAGATTGTGAGTATCCAGCAATTCTGTGGAGTGGAACGGACCCCATTTCAAGCTACCGTTTTTGTAAAAACAAGACCCCCTAAATACATTCATGAAATCATTTGTATTCTTTCCTGCTCACCTACAGCTGCCTCGACAGTGCAGGGTTCCAGTTCCACAAAACGCCTGTTGCAGGGGACGGGGTTAGGAAAAAGGAAGCCTCCCCTTATAGCTCAGAGCTAGGGGTGATTCTACACGGGGGATGAGCCCGGCGAGCTTCGATTTAGAATAAGGGTTCGTCCATCTGAGGAAAGCCACGTGAGCAAGGTGGGCTGCGGGCTGCCCAGACGCAGGAAGGGCTGGTGGGCCCGGCTCGGGTCCCTGGCCAGATTCTCCGCCAAGAGCTCTCCGGGCCCCAGCCAGTGCCTTATCAAAATTAGATCAGAAGCGTTGGTTCACCAAGTGTAGCAAATGCCGCACACTCACACAGGCTGTGGTAGGGAACAGGGACCGCGTGGTGGGGAAGGGGTGAGGGGAAGTTTCTGTGCCTCCCGCATAACCTCTCTGGGAACCTCCAACTGCTCTAAAAACAATCTACTCACAACAAGACAAACAAAAGTAAATCCTCCATTCTGAGTAAATATTACATAAAATTCATCTACTCATCACCTACCTCATATGCTGACCTCCACTGAAGTCTCTTCTTTTTTTGAACTTTCATTCACTCCCTTAAGACCCAGCCATCTTATCCTCGACGTCCCTATAATTCTGCTTTGTGCCAAATATCCAGCGCTTTCCACAGGGACAGAAGCTTCAGTGGGGGGCCCAGGCAGCCAAACCCATGCTACACAGTATAGTGCGTGTGCCCACACACACGCGTGCACACACACACACACACACACACACACTACCATTGGCCATATCAAAGCCAGCTGAGTGGGAAATATCAAAATATGATACCAAGTGGAGTTGTGGGAGATGTACTACATAACAATATTGTGAATTGTGTGGGTAATAATTCCAAAAAACAAAATGCCCCACAGAGAGTATAAAACAGCATAGGTATTGAACGTATTTTCGGCTTATTCAACTGCCGTCACAAAGAGGAACTTTGAATGGCTACTGACACATGTCATTTAGTTTTTTTATTTGCATTTTTTTATTTCTTTTCAACGTAACAGTATTCATTGTTCTTGCACCACACCCAGTGCTCCATGCAATCCGTGCCCTCTCCAATACCCACCACCTGCCTCCCCCAACCTCCCACCCCCCAGCCCTTCAAAACCCTCAGACTGTTTTTCAGAGTCCATAGTCTCTCATGGTTCATCTCCCCTCCCATTCCCCCCAACTCCCTTCTCCTCTCCATCTCCCCATGTCCTCTGTGTTATTCCTTATGCTCCACAAATAAGGGAAACCATATGATAACTGACTCTCTCTGCTTGACTTATTTCACTCAGCATCATCTCTTCCAGTCCCGTCCATGTTGCTACAAAAGTTGGGTATTCATCCTTTCTGATGGAGACATCATACTCCATAGTGTATATGGACCACATCTTTGTTATCCATTCGTCTGTTGAAGGGCATCTGGTTCTTTCCACAGTTTGGTGACCATGGCCATTGCTGCTATGAACATTGGGGTACATATGGCCCTTCTTTTCACTACATCTGGATCTTTGGGGTAAATACCCAGTCGTGCAATTGTAGGTTCATAGGGAAGCTCTATTTTTAATTCCCTGAGGAATCTCCACACTGTTCTCCAAAGTGACTGCACCAACTTGCATTCCCACCAACAGTGTAAGAGGGTTCCCCTTTCTCCACATCCTCTCCAACACACGTTGTTTCCTGTCTTGCTAATTTTGGCCATTCTAAGTGGTGTAAGGTGGTATCTCAATGTGGTTTTAATTCGAATCTCCCTAATGGCTAGTGATGATGAACATTTTTTCATGTGTCTGATAGCCATTTGTATGTCCTCATTGGAGAAGTGTCTGTTCATGTCTTCTGCCCATTTTTTGATATGATTATCTGTTTTGTGTGTGTTGAGTTTGAGAAGTTCTTTATAGATCCTGGATATCAACCTCTTGACTGTACTATCATTTGCAAATATCTTGTCCCATTCCGTGGGTTGCCTCTTTGCTTTGTTGACTTTTTCCTTTGCTGTGCAGAAGCTTTTGATCATGATGAAGTCCCAAAAGTTCATTTTCACTTTTGTTTCATTTGCCTTTGGAGACATATCTTGAAAGAAGTTGCTGTGGCTGATATCAAATAGATTACTGCCTATGTTCTCCTCTAGGATTCTGATGGATTCCTGTCTTACGTTGAGGTCTTTTATCCATTTTGAGTTTATCTTTGTGTATGGTGTAAGAGAGTGGTTGAGTTTCATTCTTCTACATATAGCTGTCCAGTTTTCCCAGCACCATTTATTGAAGAGACTGTCTTTTTTCCACTATATATTTTTTCCTGCTTTGTCAAAGATTATTTGACCATAGAGTTGAAGGTCCATATCTGGGCTCTCTACTCTGTTCCACTGGTCTATGTGTCTGTTTTTATGCCAGTACCATGTTGTCTTGGTCCTCTCCATTGATGCAGAAAAAGCATTTGACAAAATCCAGCATCCGTTCCTGATTAAGACGCTTCAAAGTATAGGGATAGAGGGAACATTCCTCAACTTCATAAAATCTATCTATGAAAGACCCACAGCAAAAATCATCCCCAATGGGTAAAAGCTCACAGACTACCCGTTGAGATCAGGAACACGAAAAGGATGCCCGCTCTCACCACTCTTGTTCAACATAGTATTAGAAGTCCTAGCAACAGCAATCAGACAACAAAGAGAAATAAAAGGTATCCAAATTGGCAAAGAAGAAGTCAAACTCTCTCTCTTCACAGATGACATGATTCTTTATATGGAAAAAGACTCCACCCCCAAACTACTAGAACTCATACAACAATTCAGCAACATGGCAGGATATAAAGTCAATGTACAGAAATCCATGGCTTTCTTTCTTTTTTTAAATTTATTTAAATTTTTTTCAGCTTACCAGTATTCATTGTTTTTTCACCACACCTAGTGCTCTATGCAATCCGTGCCCTCTCTAATACCCACCACCTGCCTCCCCCAACCTCCCACCCCCCACCCCTTCATAACCCTCAGATTGTTTTTCAGAGTCCATAGTCTCTCATGGTTCACCTCCCCTTCCAATTTCCCTCAACTCCCTTCTCCTCTCCATCTCCCCTTGTCCTCCATGCTATTTGTTATGCTCCACAAATAAGTGAAACCATATGATAATTGACTCTCTCTGCTTGACTTATTTCACTCAGCATAATCTCTTCCAGTCCCGTCCATGTTGCTACAAAAGTTGGGTATTCATCCTTTCTGATGGAGGCAGAATACTCCATAGTATATATGGACCACATCTTCCTTATCCATTCGTCCATTGAACAGCATCTTGGTTCTTTCCACAGTTTGGCGACCATGGCCATTGCTGCTATAAACATTGGGGTACATATGGCCCTTCTTTTCACTACATCTGTATCTTCGGGGTAGAAGAATGAAACTCGACTATTCTCTTACACCATACACAAAGATAAACTCAAAATGGATAAAAGCCCTCAACATGAGACAAGAATCCATCAGAATCCTAGAGGAGAACATAGGCAGTAACCTCTTCGATATCAGCCACAGCAACTTCTTTTAAGATATGTCTCCAAAGGCAAAGGAAACAAAAGCAAAAATGAACTTTTGGGACTTCATCAAAACCAGTGGCTTTCTTATACACTAACAATGAAAATACCGAAAGAGAAATTAGAGAATCGATTCCATTTACTATAGCACCAAGAACCATAAGATACCTGGGAATAAACCTAGCCAAAGAGGTAAAGAATCTGGACTTGAGGAACTACAGAACACTCATGAATGAAATTGAAGAAGACACAAAAAGATGGAAGACCATTCCATGCTCTTGGATCGGAAGAATAAACATTGTTAAAATGTCTATACTGCCTAGAGTAATTTATACTTTTAATGCCATTCCTATCAAAATTCCATCAGTATTTTTCAAAGAGCTGGAGCAAATAATCTTAAAATTTGTATGGAATCAGAAGAGACCCCGAATTGCTAAGGAAATGTTGAAAAACAAAAATAAAACTGGCGGCATCACATTATCTGATTTCAAGCTTTACCACAAATCTGTGATCACCAAGACACATGTCATTTAAAACAATATTTCTCTAACATAATGGAGATGTGATTTAAATTTCTAGAAGATTCCATATTTCCACTTGACTGGAAACTCTCTGTGGGCCCTGCTCCTTTTCCCCAAATGGCATGTCTCTGTCAGCATGTTGTTGTGGTCTAACTGGTGCATGGAGTGGGGGGACATCTCTGGAGCCTGGGCCCCGTGTCCTGCAGACTCCCAGGCGAACCAAGGACTCAGTCCCAGCACCCAGACTGAACCAGAGAGTGTATTCCAGGCCCAAAAGGCATGGACGGGAGGTTGGGAGAAGCGGATTCTGTGAGCTGTCTCTGTTATGGAGAGCAGACAGAAATCCCCAGAACACCAGCTAAACCGTAAGCCAAAGTAAGACTCCACAGCTTCGGTCCTGTGGCAGTGAGTGCGAAGCTGGATGTGAAGGAAAGTGGGGGGGAGCAGCCGGGAGGCACCTGGTTGTCTTGTGCTCCAATCACTGCCCTGTCACGGGACACAGTGACTACCTGCTTACTGTAGGCTGTCCTTGGCACTGCCCAGTCCACGCAGCCAAAATCCGGCCGGCAGGGAAGGAAACTGTCCTTGAGAACAATGGCACGTCAGAGGGAAAGGGATTGGGCCAGAGACAGGGAGCCCCTCTAAGGGCAGCCCGAGCCCAGTGTCCGCCGTGTCTTCTGCGAAAGACCCCCTTCCCCCGATGGCTCTCCATGCTCACTCAGAGGCCAGCACGACAATCCCCTGTGTGCAGACACATTTTCTGGAAAGTGTGATCTCTGCTGGCTAGGACTGTGTAAACCCAGAGGGATTTGTCTCCCAAGACCTCAACAGCGTCCTTTCCTTCAGAAGAGCTGACCTCCTGGTGTGGATCCAAAGTGTGCGAGTGTGCGAGTGTGCAGAGTGTGAGTTCCCTTCATGGCCTGGGAGCCGTCCCCCATCCGTCCGCTCTCAGGCTCGGTGGATCCTCTTCTCTGGCTTCCTCGTCCTCTCCTCTGGCCACGGAGTGCCTTGGCTTCTCGCTGCCACCTTGCCTGGTGGGCACTGCTGTTCCAGTGGTGGCAATTAGTCTGAAAGAGAAGCCTAGAGAACGGGAAGTGAGTGGCTGCTCCCTACCTGGGGGCCCTTCTCTCTTGGGGTCTGCTGTCTTAGGGACTCACTATTGACAAAACCATAAACACTTCACCTTAAAGCAAGGGCCCCAGGGAAACGAATAATGCCACCTGAGAGAAATAAGAAGCAGAGGCATTGTGAAGCAGAAAGGTACACTCCCAGACTCAGTGATGGACGGTGAGGCCCTCAGATGTCTCGCCTTAATGTGCCCACAGTCACAGCCCTTTAACTTCATGAGCTGAGGGCTGGCGCCAGGGAAGAGGTAGGTTTCCAGCTCCGAGTCGCCTGTGTAGCTGTGAGCCGCGATGTTCCATCATGTGGTCTCCCGACTGGGTCTTACTTTCCCTCACTGCCCACCTGCTGTCCACCACTCTCTCACTAACATGCTCTTTTTCTTCCTGGAGCTCCCGAAAATCCAATCAGATTCTCTCCAGTGAAGCTCATCAGTCTCCAGGAATTATTCGTGGCCTCAGGCCTTTCATCCAGAACAAGGGGCTGGGATGTGTTTTGGTGTCGGATATCCCGACAGAGCCCTGACCAACCATGCCATGCCTGGCTGGCCAGTCTCTGAAATGGCGAGTTGATGCAGCTGCCTGAGACACCAGCCCTGAGGCTCCCCGCCACCCCGTTCCCCCACCATCAGGGACAACCCTCACTTCCCTTTTTCTCCGTCTTGTCCGGGCCAGGTCCCTTCTGACTCAGGCGCCATTCCCCAGGGATGGTGTGGACTGAACAGGGGAATGAACACTCTGGTGGGTAGCAGGTGTCTTAGGACAGCCTGCCATCACTGGACATTCATAACCCAAACAGGAGAGCTGTTTTCCTGGCTTTCTTCGGGGCTGTATGGTGGGCTCCGAGGGTCACTAGTTAACCGAATGGTTCTTCACCTGCCTGGAACACCCACTCAGGGAGCAGAGAACACACTCCGTGCCATCTCCGACCCCAGCCACCCATCCGCCGGCTCCCTGTGGCCCCAGGAGCTTGCCCAGTGCCACGGAGGGCCAGCCTTGCTTCTGTTTCCACCAATGACTCTGCTCACCACATCACATTCCATGGAATGTTTTCCCAAATATGTCAAACATTGGAAATGGAAATCCAGGGCACCAATAATCAGAAACCCTAATGAAGCCAAGTTTCAGACACTGAAGCCTCCGGTGTCTAAAGACCTCGAGGTTGCTGGTGGTAGAGCCTGTGAACGAGGTAGAGCTGCTGGAAGGCAGGCAGGGGCCTGGGAACAGCATCCGTGCCCAGGCCACATGCAGAAGACATCATGCCACCCGGTGGGTCCCCACACAGGGCCGATCCGGGCAGCGCCAGGACCCCGTGCATCCTGCCTGCTGTGTGGCACTGTGTATTACAAACGGGGCTTTGGACAAGACGCTTCAGTATTTTCACCCTGCAAGAGATCTTGTGTTTGAAAATTTGGCTCACAAGCCAGGGGACCAGGGCATCTCCTCTGGAGATGGGGAGTGTTTCCCTCCCTCCCTGCATGGTGTTTGTGTCTGGGCTGGACCCGAGGGCAGGCCCGTAGGGAGTCTCTGTGGGACCGACGGCCTCCTGCCAATTTCACACCAGGATGAGCAGGTTTGCCCCAAAGCCTGAGCCACACTCACTCAGACAGGGCTCCACTGCCCTCCCTGGGGTCAAGGGGTGCACTTAGATCAAATATTAATCTTTTTGCTAAAAGGAGATGGAAGTTCCAGCATGATCTATGGCCTGGAGAGCCAAGAAAGAAGCACTTTGCGGGGCCCAGAGCTATGTTTTGTGTTAAGCCCAGTTACTCAGTGATGAGGCAGTCACTGGAACGCCCAGAAATACCTCTGGGGTCAGAAATCTGTTCAGTGAAGAGTGAGCTATTAACTGGGGAGCAGAGACGGTCTGGCCAACACGGGGCTCCCCATGCTCTTCCACAGGAGCCAGCCCTGGGTGGGGCAGAAGTGACCTCATGCCATCTTGTCAGACCCAAGGGACCCCCTCACATCCTCGGTGCCCGTCCCGGGGGCCCCACGCCTGCCGGAAGACACTGTATGAGAAACGAGAGCAAGCAGGGGTCCTAGACACTTCATCTGCCCGCTGAGCACGCACGTGCCAGGGGTCCGGCCCCACGCCCAGGGGAACAGCCCTGAGACGTCCTGATGCCCGCGAAGAACTGGTGCTCCAACCAGCTCTCTGCGCAGTGCGACAGGCAGTGAGAACCACGGCCACTAGTAAAGCTGGAGTGATGTACGGTGCGTACCGACATGAAGGAAGAGAGAGACAGCCCTGCTGTTCCGTGGAGAACGCACGCTCAGAGGGTGAATGCTGATGCCTTCCTGTATCATCTCCCAGTACTGTGGCTCCCTCTGCTTCCTCAGATGCCTCCTCTTCCCTCAGCCGCCCCCTTGTAGGTCGTTCTGGAGCGCAGTTAGCCTTGCAGCCTGGGCGTGGCCCCTGGAGCAGCTGATCGTTCCCTTGTCTCCGGAAGTCCTAGATTTGGGTTAAACAAGGTCCCCGTGGCGGTGTCCCTCATGGAAGGGAGGTCCAGGCTGGTCGTGGAGGGCCGGGGTGGGCCTTGCAGGGTGTGAGCGGCTCCTGCCTCCCAGCGCGGGGGCCGTCCTCGCCTTCCTGCAAGGATGCGACGTGGAGGGCGGACATGCGGCTTCTTCGGACATTCCAGAACGGCTCTCCCGATCTCGCCAAGCCTCAGAGAAGCGCAAAGTCCATTCAAGCTGTGTGCTTGGATGACAACGAAATTGGGGGTTCTCTTCCTGAGGAAGGAGGACGGCCAGCCACGAGGACATCACCGCCTGGCGCAGGCCTACCCGCTCTTCCTCTGACATACGGAGATTGTTCATTGACCAGAGGGGACCTTTATCAAGCGATACAAGTCCCTTTTATGCTTGGGGTTACATGGGGCCGGGACTGGACACTTACTTCCTAATTTCCTGACACCTAAACTGTCCATGGGGACACCTCGCCGGAGCACGCACTGGGATCTGCCCTCCCACAACTAAGGCTTCATCCAAGTCCGTCCAAAGTCAAACTAAGACGTTCGTCTGAACAAGCATTGCCGTCCCATGACTTTGTCTGAGAATGGACTAACCTGTCCAGACACCTGTTAGGAATCCTATTTTGGGAATAGGCTTCTCAACCAGCCCACGGGAGCACCAGGATCCAAATCCCGCACCTTTACCCCCTAGGCCTTCCTTCTACCCGAAGGAGAGCCCCAGCAGCTGGTGGAGTGCACGGACTGCTGCATTATCCTGCCGGCCACATGGCCCACATCCGGCAGGCAGACCCCGTTGGTGGAGCTACCACTTCAGATCCACACCACTGTGACAGCTGTGTGTTAAGGACATGGCATCTTACGATTTACAGCTTTTCTTAAAACTCTAAAACTAAGTAGAACTATTACCCCACCATCTCCTTACGGTGAGGAAGTCGAGAGTAGAATGCCGTGGTCCACACAGGCCGTGAGCGAGCAGGCCGTCCGAGCCTAGGCTGCTCCCCTACAGCCCGGGCAGGCAGGCAGGACCCCACTCCACACTGTGGAAACTCAGTTAAACAGAAATGTATGTTTAGATGAGGCAAAAGTAACTTGTGCCAAAGTCTCTGTAAGCAGAGTCAAGCCGTCTGTCGTGGCTGCTACGTTTCTTTTCATGGGTGTTGTTTGGAAGTCAATGGTCGATTTGTCCAGAGGACTTCTGTATGCCTAGCTTCTTGTTGGCTTTCTCTCCCAAGATGGATTTTTATGTCCACAGTTTCAGCACATACATGCTTCTTTTATTATTAGTGGTATTAACTGATACCTCTTGATTTCCTGCCTGTGGCCTCTGAGACTCTGGCCGGGGAGCTGTCTCTGAATCAGTGTGACCTCTCCTCTGTGATTCATCTGGTTGGGGTCAAAATCGCCATAACCCACTGCTTTCTAAAAGAGCAACTGAGCCCTTGGCCGAAGACAGCACAGCTCACAGACGGCCCCGACAACCGAGCCCTTGGCCGAAGACAGCACAGCTCACAGACGGCCCCGACAAGTGCGACGCACCCTCCCTCCTGTTCCCATCCTAATGTCCCTGACACCTTTTTATTTTTATTTTTTTTCTTTTTGTTACTGGTAAGTCCCACCCACACTGCCAGGGACAGGGTAACGTAAGTCCACGGTAGGTCTACCGGTCCCCACGGCCATGGTGTCAGAGCCTAGAGAGCCAGGGAAGGGGAGTCCCTTAATCAACTAGGAATTTTAGGGTCTGAAAAGGCTCCTTTTTGTGGAATTTGGCAGTAGATAGCTCATGAGGATCTGCGGTGGCTGGCCTTGGACACGTCACTAACGGAATGAGAAGATCATGCGGCGTTGGAGTAGGAGGATGTCATCTTGGAGACGTCCCGGTGCGGGGTCCTCTGTAGGTATTAGGCGGCAAAGCTAAGCACCCAGGGAGGAATTAAACATGAGATTTTATATGATCCCGAAGGAAAACAAACCAGCAGCAACAGTGGCAACAGACCAGAGTCTGGAGCTCAGTGAGCCCACGTGCCACTCAGAGGGGTCATGGAACAAAGCTGAGACCACTGTACTGACGGCCGTACGCACAGGTTTCCGGGCACGTGAACAAGGTACGTGGAGTTGTGAAACAGAATTCACGGTAGGCTCTCGACCTTGCCTTGCACTGGATTACTGAAGAGTTTGTGTCAAACGGTTTGCCCTGTATGACCTTGTGATTTCACAGATGACAGCGTAAAATGAGGAAAGTGGGGATCATTCTTAGGTAGAGATTAGGAAATTGACTCAAAGCAATTTCACGATTCATGATTCAGGCAAGTTCTTATGGCTGGAAATTCAGAACTTCAAAGTCAGGCCCAAGTCTTACTTCCATCTACCTCGCCGCCCTCTCCGCGAAGAGCACAGCACTTCGGCTCATGACCTTGACCTTCCCAGCTAGCACCTATCTTCCCCAGCGTGTCCGTCACTCAGCTCTTTCTCCAAAGCCTGCTGACAGCATCTCTTTGCATGAGTGCAACTATTAAATCCTCAGCGTGTTAATGGTTCGAGAGGTAAATGTTAACTGAAATTGTAAACTATCTCTGTAAAGAACAAGTATATACCCCAAAGAAAACAGTGCCTGCGATTCCTGCCAGACCTGTGCTTTTGGGACACAAACGTTGAGGTTTGCAAGTCCCAGACACCTGGTGGATAATTCCTGACCACGCAGGTACTGTTCCCCACCACGGTCCTAGGAAAGGTGTTGGTGAGTGATAACGAGGTATTACACCACCCTGTAAAAGGGTAAACTAGACACACAAGTGTGAATACCGATTACATCAATCATAAAATATAAAAAAGAAGTTAAGGGGAAAATGGTGAGCCTTCGAGCCATTTGGTAGAACAAATGAATGGCCCAACATCTTTATTTTGTCAATCAGGACATCTCAGCGGGTTGAATGGCTAACCCAGATGTGAAATGCCATGCCCACGAACAGATATCAAAGGCCCACTGACAACATACAGGCCATTGTGGGCAGATTAACAATGTTCTGTAATGCCCCGTAGAGCAGATACGACAAATCCAAGGATTTACAAAAATCCCTGATAAGGAAGAGAGATGTACCCTCTGTTACAAATGACTCTTGTTCTCGGTTGATCTAGGAAGTCGTGTGCCCATTACAGACGGCCGGGGGACCAGGACTAAGTTTGGGCTGAAGCATCATAAATCTGAGGTGGGGAAAGTCCTGTCCCAGTGTCTGAGTAAGACAGCTTGTGGGGCTTAATGAAAGCCCATGTAGTTCACGCAGGGTCCCTGAGCTGGCCCCTCGAGGCTGCATCTGAGCACACCAGGCGCTCACGTCCTCCAAGGCCTGACTCGCGAAGCTTTGCACCCCCCTCTGCTCCATGGAGAGAACCGTCACTGTGACCCCATGATTGAGATCACAGCGTACTGGTTCTGTACTTTCCAGTGTGAATTTCTCACGAAGGACCCAATGCAAATAGGCTTCCAGCTCTGGTTTCCCTCAGTGCTGGGCTGACGTGCACGGAGTTTTGTATACGTTCTTCTTCCTGCCCCTTTCCAAGAATTCCCCATGCAGGTACTTACGTACGCCAGGAATTCCTGACAGATGTTCTTTAAGCCAAACTTTATGATTATGCTTTCATCATTTTGTACTGTGTGTGTTTTATATACTTCTCCTCATTAAAAAACAAACAAACAAACAAAAAACCTTGCTAAATGATGCAGAATTCAACCGTCAAAGAGGGCAGAAAACATGGACCTGACTGTTGAGTAGCATGTCTGAAGTGAACCAAAAGCTTCGTTTCCCGGGAGCGATCGAGGCGTGCTGTGGCCGAGCCCAGCAGATCCGTGCCACCCGCCCTCTGCCCACTGTCCTCTCACGCGGGATCCTGCCCAGCCCTTCACACCTCAAGTTCTACATTAGGTCCCTGCTTGCTTCTCCCTCTGCCTGCTTCTCCCCGCTCTCTGGGTCTCCCCCCTCTCTCTCTCTGTCAAATAAACAAATAGAAGTCTTTCACACAATGTACTACTACATATGTTACATTGGTTGAGGTTACTAAACCAAATAAATACATACTTTTTGTTTTTCTTGAGTTACTAAAATGCCAACCATTCTTTATATGACAAAGTGCTTGGTTCAAGAAAGACCAAAAAAAAAAAAAAAAAAAAAAAAAAAAGCTGTGTCTTATGTAAAGTCTGTATAAAGTCTATGTCATTTTATATAGACTCAACATCTTGGGAATCTTTGCCAAATCACTTTAATCCCTCAAAACGCTACTTTCTGATTGTTTGGCTGAGGAATTCTGTCTTTGGTTATAAAAGTTCTGTCACATGATGTATTAAAAGTCCTCGGGGCACCTGTGTTGCTCAGTGGGTTAAGCCTCTGCCTTCGGCTCAGGTCAGGATCTCAGGGTCCTGGGATCGAGTCCCGCATCGGGCTCTCTGCTCAGCAGGGAGCCTGCTTCCTCCTCTCTCTCTGCCTGCCTTTCTGCCTACTTGTGATCTCTGTCAAATAAATAAAATAATTATTTTTAAAAAGTCCTTGTTAAGTGTTTCTGTTACTGTGGTTTACAGAAGCTCTCTCCCCACTAATCTTGACTATAGACAGTGGAAGTACCCACAAGTGACCAAAAATGCATGCTCTGTTCCTTCAGGTGGGACAGTAAAAGGACACCAGTGTCACCACAGGAGGCAGAGGGAGAGGTGAGAGCCTGAGTCTGATAACCTGCAAATTCCAAGACCACCTGCACCAGGTGGTGTCGGACTGATGAGAGGGACACTGGTGCTCTCCAGCGACACCTGTCACCCACCAGGACCAGCCGGGTGCTGGCCAGAGACTGTCCCCCCACCCCTGGGAGTCAGCACGCAGACCTTCCCCAGAACCTCCCTCCGACAGAATGCTTTCTACTTCTTTTCTCTTCCTTTCTAAGATCACTACGATTCAGACTGGTTTTGCTAATGACCGTTTCTGAAATGAGACTGAAACAGGAAATCGGCTCTCTCTGGTTTGAGACGTTCGGGCGTCCCTCTCTGGGAGGTGGGAAACGATGAGCTGGGATTCCAGCCATCACTGATGGACGAGGAAACAGGTGAGTCTCAGACCACGCTCGCCGAGTCCGAAATCTCCGGAAGGTCCTCACGGTGCTGCTTGAATCTAACTCAACACTGTGCAGTTGGAGCCGGGGAGCATGACCCCCCCCCAGCCCCAGGCACGTGTCAAAACCTCCTCATCGGTCTACTTCCACGCCACAGGTCAAGAGGCAGACCTCTGCGCTCCCGGCAGCAGCTCCTGATCTCTGCAGAGACTAAAGACATGACATCTGGTGACAACGGTCGACCAACGATGGTTATCCCTATGCAAGGTGTTGAGAAAACCCACAGGCCACATTCCTACAAAAAGCCCGTGTCCAAGGTCAAAAGCCCAACGTCAGTATTTGGCCAGAGGGACATGGGGGTTAGACCAGAAATGAAGTAGAAGGAGTAGCAACACGGAACAAAGAGGCTCAGACCGCGTGCTTTCGGGAAACTGGTTGAAAACACTTCCCGTATGGGAGCATGTGCAGTTGCTTAGCAAACCTCAGTAGGTGCTATTATTAGGCTCACTTAGAGATGGAAGTAGCCAGGCCACTCGGCCAGGCCTCACAGGCAGGGGTGTGGTGTCTGTGCCCCCTCTGCGTCCTGCCCTGCCCCCTCTGTACTCAGGGACAGACTGTGGGGTTACTCCAGTCTGGATTCAGCTCCATCTGCTAAGAAGGGGAGAAGGTGCAGGGCAGGACCTGCCCTTCGAAGAGAAGCGTGTGCAGAGAAGCCGCTGGTCAGGGGCTGCTTGGGGGATGCCAGTGCGGAAGGGAGAAGGCTCGGGCTCCCGGCAGCAGAGAGTAGAGCACCGCGACAGTAGCGTGCGCATCCGATGGACTCGGAAGATCCTATTGGGAGGAGGTCAGACCCGAGAGAGCTGTCAGGAGCAACAGTGGAGCCGGCATAGAAGAAAGCACGAAGACATGGAGAACCGGGGCGCTCGGTGGAGGGAGGCTTCCGCAGAATCTGGGAGGCCCCGGCCGGGAGGAGCACGCGGCGTCGGAGACCAGGAGCACTCGGGAGAGCTGAGAGCTGATGACACGGCCTGTCACCGGCACGCTGAGTGTGCCCGGCGGCGTCTCAGTGCCCGGACTCTCCCAAAATTCATCGCCCTCTTCAGTCAGCAGGAGGACCAGCCCGGCCACCATGGGGCTGTGTGGGAACATCCCATGTGACCTCTTTAGCCCTGCCTTCTGGCAGTTCCACAGAAAGCTTGCGCCGGCCTTATTCCTGCAGTCTCGTGCCCCATAAGGAAAGTTGAGAGCTATCTCTCCAGACTCTGTCCTCGTCAGAGCAGAGAGAACCAGTTTCTAAGAGCAGTGTGTTGTCAAACCTGATGCCTCAATCGCCCGGCCAGCATTACGCCTCACTTAGAGCATTGATGTGTGTCTTGTGTTTGTGATGATTTGAAGCAGTTAAATGGAGACGAGTCATTAGATTAACACATACTGGACAAACGCCCCACCGTCCTTCAAGTCCCCCACTGAGCAGAAGACGCATCCGTAAATCTGATTTGGAAGATCGGTTTGAAGGAAAGCTGTGGCAACCCTCCCGGTGCCCCGTGGTTTTCTGGGTCCTTGCCTCTGCATTGGTCTCCTGAAATCGTCTGGGCAGTGTGAGCCCTGCCACCAAGCCCAGCCATTCCAGGAAGAGTAAGAGGAAGGAAGCTGCAGGGGCACTCGTGCTCAGGGTCCACTGAACATCTTGCTGACCGAGCGCGGTTTCTTACTCCAGCTTCTATTCTGGTGCTGTCTCTCTGGACACAGCACCCTTCCCTCCCCGCCTTTCAAGCACCTTCCAATGTTCTACAGAGTGAATCGGGGCTGAGTCCTACTCGCTAACTCCCTTGTCTCTCCCTCTGCCTTAAAATACAGTGACACCTGCACTCTTGCCCATGCTTGTAACTGAACGTGCGTCTTATACGCAACCTCTCTAACCAGAAAAGTGTCCCGTGCTATCACTAGGTAATTGAGTGAATGCCGGGGTTTCCAGGAGGTGCTAAAACCGAGGACAGGACAATAAACACCTGGTGCAGGAAGGTAGGGGTTACCCTTGGGCTCTTACCAGTCACTAGCACTTGGCATTGCACGAGGCTGGATTTCTTTTGCTTGTTTTGGAGTTTGAATACAACAGACTGTTGCTAGCAGACAACGCATTTGGAGGTCAGAAGGTGAGTCCTGCAGACAAAGCACGCACGTTCTGCTTACTTCTATTTTTGGGCCGCCTATGCCTGCGGCCCTTATAACGTCCCTCCTCATCTCTGCGGCCCTATCTTCTCTTTGCCACTTTCCAAGTGACACATCTGTTGTGCTGCCCTTCGATGCATGAACATCCGATGAGTATCGGCTATAAGCAATGGACACGAGTAGTTGTTGCAAAACCGTAAGCTCGAATGAGGAAGCAGCCCTTTGCTGAGGAGGTTACTGGGGGAGCTGGGCGAGTTCACCGACCATCGGAATGGTTTATCAAATGGAAACGCCAAGAGAAAAGATGACTTCTGAGTCAGGCCTTTTTGTTTTCTGTGTTTTTGGTGCTTTGACATTAGGGCCTTGTCAGCCCTGGAGAGACTGCCCCTCGCAGGACCAGCCAGTTCCAGAACGTAGTGGAAGACACACCTGCAAGGGTGCCTGTTCGTGAGGGCCAACCAGTGCCGAGCTCACGCCTGCCCACTCCCTTTACCGGGGCACTTACGCTCCTGGCCGCTATTTCCCTAAACTAGTCAGCCCCAGTACTAAACAACTAAGCACAGCCCCTACCCTCCAAAATTATTCAAATTAACTAATTCTAAACTTGCCAACATGGTAGAGCCCATTTCTTCCTGGGAAAGCCTCAGTAAAGGATATCGTCCACCTTTACCCCTCCACCCGCACTGCCTCTGCCTCCTGGTGACCCTGACCCTCCCCCCATAGGACCCCCTTCCTGCGGGGCACCCCTCCTCTTGGTACCTGTGAGTAACAAACTGCATTTACCATCACAGTCATCTCCTGGACCATTGGCCTCAGCTTGGCTGAATAATAATAAGAAAAGTTGTATTTTAAGGCAGAGGGAGAGACAAGGGAAGTAGTGATGCAGTTAGCGAGTAGGACTCAGCCCCGATTCACTCTGTAGAACATTGGAAGGTGCTTGAAAGGCGGGGAGGGAAGGGTACTGTGCCCAGAGAGACAGCACCAGAATAGAAGCCAGAGTAAGAAACTGCGCTTGATCAGCAAGATGTTCAGTGGACCCGAGTGACATCGATGCAGCTTCTTGTGGGTGTATGGGTCAGGCAGTGCAGATTCACAGCACAGTGTGGACTGCAGGAGACCTCGGGGTATAGTCTGAAAGTCACCATGGCCCCTGCAACGTCCCAACCCTGCAGCAAGGGTGGGCAGGCAGGTAGATGGACGGAAGGATTCCTGAGTGCTGTGTGCCTTTACATAAACCATCATTCTCTCTTTGTTTTCCCCTATGGACGTATGAGTGCCGCAGGTATGAAGGGGAAATGGAAGAGTGTGATGGTTACAAAAAGTCCAAAGGGGCAAACATGACAGAGAGGGTTCTTTCAGCACCCAGGCCTGACTTCGATGTTTGGAAGCTGTGGATTTCGAGGATCTCCTTAGCAATCATCTCTGTAACCTTCCAGACTCCATCCTTATTCCTGAAACTCCTCTTGGCCTCCCCTTGGAACCAGACCCCACCCATGCGCAGCCTCTTACTGTTTCGAACTCGTATTCCTTTACGGCACAGACCGAGCGCCCTCAGTCTGGTGCTGTCGCAGGGTTCTTGTCTCACAATCTTGGGACACAAAACGGTGAAGTGAAGTGAAAGTTTATTAAGTGAAGGTGAGAACAGAAAAGAGACATAAAGAGGGCTCTAGGGTGAGACTGGCCGCCAGTGGGTGCCGCTGAAGGCTTTCATTGTTGTAAGACAAACACGGTGGGTTGTAAATACCATAAGCACAAGCAAGGTGTCCCCTAGTCTCTGGTCAATACCTCCTCTATTTCTTCACATCTGAGATGTTTGGTGAGGCTGCAACCCTCCCCTCCACCTGCCTCTCTTACCTGGCCTCACCTGTCCCTTACTCGATATCCGTTCGCTAATTAATGCTCTGCTGCCATGCGTTGCTTGCTCTCATTTTTTCTTGTTTTTAGTAATAATTTTTTGTTTGTATTTTCTTCACCTTGCTTCATATGCACTTATTTTATTTTTTGACGTGCCTTTCTTATGTTATAATTTCTTCTTTTTGGTGCACTACTATTATCTCACTATTATCTTTCACTCTAATGCCACTTTCAAATAAATGTAATGATCTGTTTGTAGGGTTCTTTTAGCTTTCTTTATTCTAGAACAGGATCATCTAATTTTTAAAATTTATTTTTTAATTCATTATTTTTTTAATTAACGTAAGTTTTATCAGTTTGTTTTGTTATTTATTTTCTCGGATATTACTCTGCCTGAGGTTATTTGTGGCTCTTGGATTTGAGCTCATCTCCTCTGGGAAATTTCTCTGATTCAAAAGAACTCATCTTCCTCTGGGAATCCCAAAATGCCTCCATGCTTCGGCACCTGGGAGACCTTCCGTACAGGTGAGGAAGATGAGAAATGCCCCCATACCCCACCTGCCATCTAAATCCTCTAATCTAATTCAAAATGAGAGCGCACAGCCAGAGACCTGTTCCGCCCGGCTCACTCCGGTACACCGGCCTCCCGCAGCAGGACTGGTGCCCAGTAGGGACATAATAAACATGCGTTGGTGGGTAGGTAAGTGCGTGCTCCAAGTGTAAGTTCCATTCCCCATGCTTGAAGACAGAAACTGTTGTAACTTGCAATGATGGCAGCTTATCCAAATTGAAAAATAATAATAGTATTTTGATTTCATACAGTCAGACCATGGCCCCTACATCTTTTCTATCGACCCTCCTAAACCATGTCACATGGTTTAGGGCTTGGTGACCCACACATTGTTTCTGGGGGAAGCTGAGAATCACAGCAAGGAAAGGTATATGGAAAGAACCATGGTCACCATTCCCATTCCACGGTGCTACTTCTGCTGGGGAAATGCACCTGAGAGCCAGAGACCTGTTTGTCCTTGTTTTTAGGGGAGGTATTTTCCTCTAGCTCAAAATGAACACACTGGGATTTAACTACGTGTGGCTTCAGGGGACTAAGTACCTGCACACTCGTACTTAAGAAGAGCACGTGTGACACTCAGTCTTTTAAAAGACATTGTATAAAGGGCTATCACTTTGCTAAGCCCTCTATGCTGAGGTTATGCTCACTAATACCAACCCTGGAGAGATTTTTTGCCCCAAACCAGCAGTCCACTAAGGTAGGGAAAAGAGCCCACACTTCTTAGCCAAATTTTTTGTTTTGTTTTTGTTTTTTGTCTTTTGAGTTGATATAAAAATAACAAAAATAAAATAAAATAAACAATGTGCTTTCCGGGTGGAACAAGTTATAGCTCAGACTTCCAGACGATTCAGAAAGAATTCTATGAAATCTGTCTTTGGACTCTATCCGGTGTCTGATTTTGCAATAGAGAAAGGAATCAGCAGTCACTCTGTCTCCCAGGTGGGCAAGGCAGGACAGAACCCGGGAGGTTTGTCTCCTGAAGGCTCTGCCGTGGTGTTGCTGCGACTCCCCTGAGACAAAGTGGTGCGGTTGGGCCCCACGCACTCCATCAGAAAGCACATGTGTGTTGGCGTTGCAGTCTGTCCAGTGCGTGGTCCAAGCACTGACGGGTGTTCGTAGCAAGGGCTCTGAGAGATGTTGCCCACGTCGCTGGCCCTGGGTTTCTGCGTCCACTCGGGGCCTTCATGCTGCCCCTCCCTCAGTCAGGACTGACACTTGGGTTCCTCTTCCAAAACCAACTACTGCAGCCCTCCAGGGCCCCAGGGGTTGGTGCTCCGGCTGGCTGTCTTGCTAAGCTTGCAAGGATTCTTTCCTCAAATCAGATCCTTTCTTTTTTTTTTTTTTTTTTTTTTTTGACTCAATGAAATCCACAAAGTGTCACAAGATTGACACCCTGAATTCAGAAAATGCTTAGAAGCTTCTGCCAAGCTATCGGTTTCTTCTTCTTTTTTTTTTTTCATCATGTCTGTCTGTCTGTCTGTCTGCATGTATATGTGTATTTGAGCAGAGTCGATGCACAAAGGCATATTAGCATCAGTGTATAAATTAATGATCTGACACGTTTATATATTATGCTATGATCACCACAAATATAGCTCCTGTCTGGCCTACTATGTTGCTATTACAGTATCATTGACTGTATTCCCGTTCCTTATTCCCGTGACTTATTCTGTAACCGGAGACATGTGTCTCCCATGGTCCTTCAACCATTTTTTCTCCCTGCCCCCCTCTGGCAACCATCCTTTTGTTCTCTGTTTTTATAGTTCTGATTCTGCCTTTTTCGTTGTTGTTTATTCATTTTTAGACTCCATCTATAAGTGGAATATCATATGGTATTGGTCTTTCTCAGTCTTAATTATTCCACTTAGCATAATACCCTCTAGATCTATCCATGTTGCCTCAAACAGCATGGTCTCCTCCTTTTTGTAGCTATGTAATACTTCCCAAAGCAATCTACAGATTCAAGGTAATCCCTTTCCAAAATTCCAACAGCACTTTTCACAAGACTAGAACAAATAATAATAAAATTTATATGGAACCACAGAAGCTCTCGGATTGCCAAAGTCATTCTGAGAAAAAAGAACAAAGCCAGAGGTATCATAATTCCAGATTTACTACCAAACTAACAGTCTTCAAAACAATACAGTACTGGCACCAAAATAAACACATAGATCAATGGAGCAGGATAACAATCCCAAAGGTAAACCCACATTTATATGGTCAATTAATTATGACAAAGGAGGCAAGACTATACAACGGGGAAAAGATAGTCTTTCCAATCACTGTGCTGGGAACACTGGGCAGCCACATGCCAAAGAACGAAACGGGACCACTTTCTTAGACCACACACCAGAATAAACTCCAAATGGATTAAAGACCTAAATGTGAGACCTTAAATCATAATAATCTTAGAAGAAAGCACAGGCAGTAATTTCTCTGACATCAGACACAGCAGATTTTTTTCTAGGTACATCTACTAAGGCAAAGAACATAAAAACAAATATAAATTATTGGGACTACACCAAAATAAAAAGCTTTTTCACTGTGAAGGAAACCATCAAAAAACCAAAAAGACATCCTGAAAGGAAGAAGATATTTGCAAGTGATAGATCTAAGGAGGGGTTAATATACAAAACATACAAAGAACCCATTCAACTCAACAACAACAACAACAAAACAAACAATCTGCTTAAAAGATGGGCAGAGGACCTGAATAGACATTTCTCTAAAGAAGGCATGCACATGGCCAACAGACACATGAAAAAAATGCTCATCAGTATCCACGAGGGAAACGTCAATCAAAAGCACAATGAGATATCACCTCACACCTGTTAGAATTGCTAGAATCAAGAAGATAAGAAACAACAGGTGTTGACGAGGATGTAGAAAAGGAAGAACTTCCATGCACTATTAGTAAGAATGTGAGCCAGGGCAGCCTTCGTGGGAAACAGCCTGAGGGGTCCTCAAAATATTAAAAACAGAAATATCAAAAGGTCCAATATTTCTTCTGTTGGATATTTACTCAGGGAAAACAAAAACACTAATCTGAAAATATATAAGCATCCCTATGTTGATAGCAGCATTATCTATAATAACCAAGCCATGGAAGCAGCCCAGGTGCACAGAGAGATGAATAGATAAGGAAGGTGTGGTCTATATACGAGGTCGCCCTCTGAATGTTCATCTCAATCCCCAATAAAAGGAGACGGTCGACCCCTGTTCAGGGAGTCACGACTTTGGAAATCATTCCTTGTTTTCTCCCAATTTGCTTCAAATACAAGTGACCTTGTGAGGCAACTCCACCTGCTGTGGTCTTTGTTTATGACTCCGGAAAGGTGGACCCACTTTGGTTCAGGAACAAAAGCTCCTCTATAATGCCACCTCCAATCCCAGACTCCTGGAAATCAAGCTCAGACCAGGCCGTGCTCGTGTCTACTTGCCTAGGAAGAAACTGGATTCAAAAGATGCACAGAGGAAAGGAACATAACCAAGAAGAAGAGAGGTCCGGATCATTCCAGAAATTTGCTCCGTTCCCGGAGCAAAAAGTTCACCCATAAGAAGGAGTGTCCACAGGTCAAGCCTCAGTTTTCATGGCTTAGCATATACAATCATAGCTACACTCGGGAAAGAGTAAATGACCTGAAACTTGTGTTTAATAGTTAGAGCCCAGCCAGTCAATGCCAGCTGATTATTTTGTGGGCCTCGCAATCTGGATTCACTGATTTCTGGATTGTTTGGGGGAAATGGGCATGTCATTAGCTTGGTATGAAGGTGCACACATGAGTCGTGCCCTTATCATGTCAGCGTTATTCCCTCCTAAAGCAAGGTGAACAGAACTAGAAAGCAGGGTCAGGATTGCAGATTTCATGACATCTCAGCACACGTTTGTCTTGGCCTCTTACACGGCACACGAATCCAAGTAGAAGACAAAGTCACGGAAGAAACAAGACAAGTTAAGGACCCAAACGCAGAGTCAGTCTGCGAGTGCACAGTGGAAGTGAGGCCTCGGTCCAGTCTGGGTCAGGGTCAGCTTCCCCCCACCCCCCCACCCCGTCCCCGCCCCCTGCTGCTTATGACCTTCAGACAGCAGAGGATGGCTATTCTCCAGAGATCAGTCAGGCAGAGACTTGGGCAGCACCTGGCTTTTGATGTGATCAGAGTCAAGAAAGTCTGACATTCTGCTGCAAAAATCCTCCCTTTTAAAGGGAGTTAATTAGCTGCAGGCCCTTGCAGACCTCCTCTGGTTCTGCTGGTTGTTGGTTCTGAGTGTGTCCTCCACCAGGACAGGTTTGGGCAGCCGTGATGCTCTTAGAAATCTAAAGTCACCACTTGACGAGAGCTACTGGTTGACGTGAGGGACTCCATCTTGCCCTGTACATCATTCCTTCAAATATCCTGTGTCCACCAGCTTACTTCTGTCTGGCAATGCTTCACATTAAAAAACGGCCCCAAACTCACAGTAATCTTAACTTGGCTCATTAAAACGGTGTCAAAATCTTTTTTTTTTTTAAACTTTTTTATGGTCTCGGAGAAATCTGAAATGTATTGCCCTACGGGAAATGATTACACTAGAGTCACTAATGAAAGTTTAAAGGCTCTGGCAAATGTGTGGCACTCCACCTTTGGAATCTAGTTATTACATGTAATCCCTGAGCAATGGGAAATTTTTTTGTGCTCTAGAACCAAAAGAAAAATTTTAAGACAAATGTGAGCTTGTGAAATTTGGGGGAAAAAAAAAGTCCTTCTGAACATAAAACAGGGACAACAGAGCCTCCCTGATAGGACAGTCACAAACCCAGGGGAGCAGATTAGCCTCTGCGCCTTGTGCGGACAGCACTTGTGCGGACAGCACTGCCGAGGGCACGGGAGATGAAGGACAGCCAGGCTCTAAGGAAAGATGTGCTCAGACAGACCCTGTCCTTTCCGAGAAGCTGCAGCTCGGCCCTCCTGCAGCTAAGGGAATTAAATCATTCCGGGCTGACTCTGCACACGGTGGAGGGGGAGGCTCACCTCCCCAGGAGCCAGGCGCCTGAGGAGAAAGGCATTTGCACAGATCAGATCTGCGGGGCCTTTCGTCTAGCCCTGAAGATTATGTAATGCTCCAGTGGGTGTTCGAGGGCACGTTTCTTTTTCAGGTGTGTACGGCGGGAGATCAACAAAGATGAGAAATAGGGATGGGACTGAAATGAAAAGAAATGTCAGGGAGCCGCCAAACGGTGCACATCCTCATCACCGTTTGATATTCCACAGGTGCAGAAGAACATTCCAGAAAAAAAGGTCGAGGGGGTCTGCAGAGACAAGCATGGAGAATGAACTCCACCAAGTTTCCCTGTTGAGCCCCAAGCTGGTTAAAGCAAAGGGCTGTCTCCTTCCCTGCCACCCCCACCCGCAGGAGAGTGTCCCCGGGGCACCTGCAAGGGTTTCTGGGAGCTGCGTCTCCAGCCACCACCTCCCAGCGCACGTTCCAAAGTAACCGAAATAACCATGATGCACAGAGGAAAGGCACCTTTCTGTTTTCTCTCCATCAGAGTTCACCTTGTGCACAAGCCTTCATTTTCCCTAGCTTGCAGCCAGACAACTGAAAATAAGCAAAACAAGAATGAATTCTAGACCTGCTTTAAGGTTCAAGGGTTGCATAAGTTTAAAATACACACCTGACCCCTCTAGGGTGACTCACTCTCTTGGGGCTTTCCCTCTCTTTCCGTCTCAGGAGGGCTTCTGCCCCAGGAGTGGAGCAGTCCCTTACTCCCCGAGTCCCCCGAACACCCTGCAGGGAGCCCCCCTTGCTCTAGGATCCAAGGGCTTCCGGGCACCCGTCTGCCTCTGACCCGTGCAGCTCTGATGCAACGGTCCCTGTACAACCAGCCCGTATGGTACCTGAGCTTAAATTCCCCGCTGGCCACCAGCCCCCTCCCCTGTCCTTCTTCCCTGGGGCATCTCCCCAACCCAGGAAAGGCCTTTGTCTTCTTCGGGGAATAGGAAGTCTTTCTGCATCCAACCCTGAACCCTCCCTGCTTGTGGCTGATAACGGAAATCCGGGGTGAACCTTTGACTCAGCAGGTACTTTTCGAACCCAATGCCTGGATGGCCCCCAGCAATTAACTAGGGATTTCTGCATCTTCCCAGAGGTGCTGGTAAGATCAGCAGGTGCTGAGCGCCGGCTTCCCCCTTGAAAAGAGGTTTCCAGTCACTACAGGCAAACCCGTGCAGGGGCCACCCCTTGCCACCAGCCAGTAACACCACAGGGCTCCCTAGGGAGCAGGGGTCAAGACTTTGGGGGTGCACCCAACCCTCCCTAGCTGGCCACCTCCTTTCCCAACCTCTTGCCTCTCAGATCCCCCCCTCACCGCACACTGCCGAGGGCAGCCCTGTTTTCCTGCAGCAGAAGGAACGTCCATCCATGGGGCCCCCACCTGCCTCCACACCCTCTCATCCCCGGCAAGCAGGGGTAACCTGAGAGCTGTTGGGGTACAGGGAGCGAGCTGGGCTTCTCTGTGCACCCTGTGGAGCTCTCTTTTCTATAGAGAGCGCAAGTCCTCTGTTTCTGGGAGGGGTGGGCTCTGTCCCTGTCAGGGATGCCCGCAATTTGCAGTTTTCCAGACAATCTACGTGACTGGGTGTGAGTGTATAAAGTCAGTTCTTCCAGAAAAGTATGAGTAAATCCTGATTGCGGCCCCCCATTGGCACCCACCCAGGCACTGCCTGAAGAAAACTAACTTCTGATCTCTTTCATCTGGTGCTTTCTAAGACCTGAGCTGGGACGGAGAAGGAAGATCTGGCGAATGTTCTGCTGAAACTCCGGGTTCTGTGCACAGCCTGGCAACACTCATAGGGATGGGCTTTGGGGAGCAGCAGTGTTTGGGGTCACAGATCTTAGTGGGCACAGCCCAGCAGGCTGGTGACCTCGTGGGAGCTGTGTGGAGAGATGTCTCCAGGGGGCACTGGCTTCACAGCGATGCCTTTGGCTTGAAACCAACGTGGGTCCCATGTAGTCACATCAGAGGGCCACACCAGCCGCTGACCTTGGCCTGAGTGAGGCGGGCACGCTACACCTACGCAGACAGGTGCTGGGACAGGAATGGCATCGTTTGAAAACTATCTGTGTCCCAGCAGAAGCGCTCCTGGACACGGGAAATATTCGGATCACTCTCCAAGATCTACTGTGGGTGCACTTCGCTTTCCCGCCGGGAAAGACAGGTAATGCGAGGAACAGGGAGCACACGTCCAGCACCCACTGTTGGTGATGACCATATAATGGCCTTGGAGACATCAGGCCCTGTCTCCTAGAGCTCGTGACAGTTACCTTCTATGGAAAGGAGGTCCCTGCAGATGTGCTCCAGCAAAGGACCCTGGCCTGGGAAGACTCGCTGGGATGGTCCAGATGGGGCTACATGCAAACACAGGTCTATGTAGAGGGCGGCTTTGACCAAACCTGGGAGAGGGAAGGACGTGACCACAGAGGCAGAGAGGGGACGGATCTCAGTCCCGCGACACTGACCTCGGGCCCCTGGCCTCCAGCGCTGTGAGAGTGAATGTGTGTTAAGTGCAGTGGGTGGTTGTCGCTGTGACAACAGGGAAGGGCTGTCCCACTCCAAGTGTCTGCAAACTCAGGTAATCCCTGCAAGTTACAGGCTGGTCCCGTGATCATGTCCGGCTGCTCCTTAGGGAAGACACTGAGGCACAGAGGGGACCAGCTGCTTCCACGTAGCCCCAGGTCTAGGCGAGCGCAGCGTCAGGATAGTGCCCTGGCTATCTGGTCCTCGAACCTCCTGTGGCCCAGGGTTTGGCGCAGGCACCAGGAAGGGACAGGCTGGTGGCCCCAGTGCTGCTCTGAAGGGCACCCGGGGTTCCAGGAGCAAACTGGGGTAGTGCCAGTCTCTTGTGGGGCCGTGGCCTGTCCGTGGGCTCCAGAAACATGCACGCTGCTCCCCCAAGCCTGGTCTCCCAGGCACTGGATTCAATGATTGCTTCTGCACGGGGAAGGCTTGGTACACACTAGGTGCTCAGGAGACGTCTGGCGAACGAATTACCTACAAATGAAGTGATCCATTATGGCTTCAGTTTGCAGAACCCCCAAGGGTGGCTTCGCCGATGGGCGGCTTTGTGGATCCACAGGACAGAGGAGTCCGTGCTGTCACAGGGGGAGCGCTGTGACCCGGACGACACAGCCAACTCCCCGCTTCCCAGGGGCTGAAATGCTCCCCTATGGAGGCAGGAACCCCAGCCTTGGGGGGACCCTTCCGTGCTGGGTCCTTGGTGGCAGGCTTCAGCCCTGCTGCTCCCGGTCACAGCTGCATCAGTCCTGACACTACACTGCCCTGCTCAGTTCACCGCGTGGCCTCCTGCCTCCTGACCAGGTGTCGACAAACTAGGAGGGGACTGAGCCAATGGGCGGGTCGGACAGGTGCCACAGCCCCGGAGGGCAGCGGTCTCCCTCTGCCAGGGCCTGAGTGAGACAGGAAGGCCAGTGGCCCCTCCTGCAGTGGACGCAGAAGCAGAAATGGTCATCCAGGACGGAAACATCCCGGGGATCACAGCCCTTCACAGCAACGAACGGAGAAAGGGCAACCGGGCTGAGCTATTCCCCGCGTCCGCACAGGAGCCCGACGGCTAGTGTTCTCCCTGAAGGCGGCTGTGCGCAAACACTCCGGCTTATCTCCTTCTGTCTCCTCTCATCGGGGAGGACGATGTGCTCATCCGAACGGTGGCCTTGGGAGGAAGGGCCGGCGCGGTGGACCCGGCCGCCCCAGGCTCTGCCCTGGGAAGCTGCTTTCTCGGCTCCTCCTGCCACAGGCTTGCTACCGGAGGCCTTTCAGGCTGGGTCGTGTCCCAGCCGATTCCTGAACTTGGCCTGCGGCTGGGTCCAGTCTCTGACCCACTCCCAGTATCTGCCTCCCACCAGATCCCAAGACAAGGCAGCTCTCCCACCTCCGAGGCATGGGAAGGTTCAAGGTGATGCTTCCTGAGGCCCACAGGCAGGTCAGTGGCAGAGCGAAAATCTGCCCCCGGGAAGGCTGGGCCATGCACGGACGCAGCACAATGCCAGGGCTGATGGGGGCTAGATGATACAGGTCTGGAGCAGAGTTTCAGGCCTGGGCCTGGGCTGGGCCTTCCAGGCTGGGGTGCATCTGAGAGGCACCCTGCAGATCCTGCTGGGCCACCTGCTACCACTGCAGAGGGAGACAGAAGCCTGGCCACACTCACCCCAGGAAAGTGTCCGGGATGAAACCACTGCGACATGCTACGTTCTCTGTGGACTTCAGCGAGGTCCCCGAGAAGCAGGTGTTGCTGCTGTCCAGACTGTGTATGAAGACGGCACGTCGTGCGAGGCTCTCCCTGAGACCCTCCCGGCATCCAGGCTGAGCCGTCTGCTCTGCTGGGGGACCAGGCAGCTGCCTGCCCTGCTCACTCCTGCCCGGCTCAAGGGAGCCGAACCAGACCACTAGACAGGCAGCGGGTGGGAGAGGGCGAGCCCACCCGGGACGGAACCAGGTGCCCAGGGCACAGGGCGGGCCTCCACGTACGGGCTGCGCCACATAACCAGGGAGGGCTGTTCTGGGGGCTAGAGAGGACAAGCAGGGGGGCTGACAGGGATGAGGAGGGCCGAGGCCAGAGCGCTTGGAGGCCAGGCCCGATGATGTCAGATGGGTCCCTGGGTCAGGGACAATGGGAACTGACCGAGGCTGAGGCATGCTGAGAAATGACCTAAAGCAGCTGGCATTTAGTATACGAACTTGACTTTCAGCTTAAGAAGTAATCAAAAAGAAACATCAAGGAATGCAGAGAAAAGGAAGCACAATAAAGAAAAAACTAGCATGAATACTTAAATATTATTACTCTAGGAAAGGAAGCAGTTTTCTTTCTCAGTAGGTTCCTCCCCAGTGAAGACTAGCTCCTCTGTTTTTACTCTGTCTTAACCGCAAGCTCACAGCCCACACATTACTTTCTTCTTATTTTTTTTAAGATTTCATTTATTTGAGAGAGAGAGAGACAGTGCAAGCAGGGGCAGGGGCACAGGGAGAGAGGGAAGCCATCTCCCCACTGAGCAGGGAGCCTCATGCGGGACTGGATCCCAGAACCCTGAGATCATGACCTGAGCCGAAGGCAGAGGCTTCAGGCACTGAGCCCCCCACATGCCCAATTTCTTTCATTTTAGAGCCGAGTCCAGGACACACGGAAGCCCCCACCAGATTCTTCGTCCCGTGCACCCATGAGGAAGCAGGTGACCGTGCGGCGGCCGAGAACTCTCCCAACAACTCCCAGACCCTTGCAAACACTGCCCTGTGGCGCTGGGCAGGGTTTACGTTGCCGGCATCGGTGCTGTTCTTCTGGCTCTGATTTGGATCTGCGTCTACGGACCCATCCAGGAGGAAGCTTTTGTTAGCACAGATCCGCAAACCCACCGTATGGCAGGACTCGGAGTCCCACGCATGTTGGCACTAGACCAGACACCCGCAGAGCGGGAAGCTGACAAGAGGACAGGTTGCTGAGGTGTGGGAGCAGCTCACACGCCCAGTCCTCCAAATCAAGCAGCATCTCGAAGGGCAGACTGCTCTGTCCTGCCGGGACATCTGCCAGGCCGCCGGACTCTCCTCTGTTAAATCTGCCCCAGGTCTGTTGGGCCTTTGCTCTTAGCATTTTTCTCTGTGCCAGAGGGCAGCCCCCCCCCCCCGGAGCCACTCCGTCCTCCTCCTCCGCTGGGCTACTCTGCCCCAGCTCTGCACCCTGGCCTCCCTCCCTGGTTTGGGCCGTTTCCTGGACCTGAGCCACCTTTCCTCCTTTGCATCCTGACTCTGCCCTGAAGCAGGGCAAAGGAGAAGCCTACATCATTTCAAATGTGTGGGCTGACCTCGAAAGCCTAGAACCTGCTTTGTGTTCTGCAGTACAAACTTTCAAACTGTCTTCTCTGGGTAAGGGGCCCAGGATCTGGACAGGAAGAAGGACCCAGAGATTGGATGTCAAAATTCTGCTAAGTGTCTAAAAAGACGTGCTGAAGGGTCAGAGTGTGAGGTTTTTCAGGACAGGCTGGAAGAGACAAGCTCCTCCGTTACCGCTCAGGACAGTGTGGGAAGCACGGATGTCTTCGAGCCTCCTGAACGGTGTAAGACAGTTGAAGGGAGACCTGCTCCCTCCTGCAGCCCTCCTAGCAGGGATGGGGCCTGCCCGGTGCTGGGCCGCAGGGAGGGAGAGACGCAGAGCAAGCAGATGTCACGGGAGCGAACAAGCAGGGAGCCAGGCGCTCTGGGGAACAGAAGCTGCGAGCCAGGTGACAGGGAGGGAGAGAAAGCTGGGTCAGTGGATAGGCCAGGATCATCTGCTCTAGAAAGGGGCGTGTGATGAGTCTTAAGATGTGAAAAGATAGAGAAAATCATGGTGTTGCCAAGACTGTCTGATCAGCTGTGCTTTCTTCTGCAAATTGACTCCTTACGGTGTGCGTTGACCTCCACGGAGTGTCTCTCCCTGCTAAGAGGGGCCTGCCCAACGTCTGAGGCAGCTAGAGTTGAAAGATTTAATTTGTCTTACTTATTATACATTCAGTATAATTCCACATTGTGCTGAAGGATGCGATCCCGTCTGTACACTCGCCAAGTTTCAGAAACACCAGCCAAACCCACTGGTTCTTTGGAGGGAACAGGTGGAGAAAGCAGGAGATGGACACACTGCTGCTGGCGCTCTGCGGCAAAAATCGTGAATTCAGATTCCCCCCAAAATGAGGACTCGCTTATCCGGAGTCAACGGAATCATTTGTATCCTGGGGATTTCACACACCCACAGCTAGTTTTGCCCATAAAAGCAATGCTAACTACACCAAAAACTAATGAGGGATTCTATGTTGGCTAATTAAATTTAAATTAAAAAAAAAAGTCGCATTACAAAGGTGGTGATAAATGCTCTGGTCCTAGTCTGTAAAATAGTTATCATGTGGTTACCGATTTGGAATTTCATAATCTGGGAACTTGGATTTTTTCGTCTCACAAAGATAGAAGGAGACAGCTGAACAGAAATTGCTCAATAACGGAGTCATGACATTAATTAGTTGTACAGGGCAGGGTTTTCCACTTGAATCTGTCCCAGGGCATTAAGCACAGTACAAACTGGTGTTTGTAACAGTGTAGACGAGATGCTTTATCTCTGGAAATTATCCAGACTTTCCCCAGATTCTTTTGCAAAGAGCAAGACTGGGTTCTTCTCTCCCATGAGCTTTTTGAGGCTGGTGAGCAGTTTTTCTGGTTATTCAAGGTACTTACAAATGAGATGTGATATGGGAAAACGGAATCAGATTGGTCACAACAGATTTAATGTGCAGTTTTTGGCCTTCGGTCTGCAGAAATGCTAAATTCTGTTCAAGAGATGCAATCTTTCTTCTGGAAGAATCACTGGAATAATTTCCCGTGCAAATCGACTGGATTTGGAAGCAAACGTTGGAGCAAGGGAAACACTGATGTTCATGCTGGATTCGGTCTTTACTGACCTGATACTGCCAACTCCACTTTTCCATTTTTTTTCATTTAATATGTACTATTTTTCATTTAAATGCATTAAATTCCATTCATACTGAAAATTTCCTAAACTTACGGAGCAATCGCTACATCCTGGGCATTGTTCTCGGTCCTTCATAAATAGTAACTACGCTCATCCTCCTACCCAGCTGGAGTAGGTTTTACCTTTATTGTGTCCACTAGAAGGACGGGAAAATGAAGTGTCCTTCAAGTTAGGAGACATGCCCAGGTCCTATCCTGGCATTCTCCACCTTATATTTTCCTGACAAAGATTTTAATTTAATTCAATGTTGATCAAATGGTTAATTTAATATTTAAGCTTTCTTTAGAAGTATATGTGTACTTTTAAGTGCATATGGTTGAATTTTACTTCCACAACAGAATCTTAGACTTTGGTTTTTGGTATTTTTCCTTTATGTATACCTGACACTTAGTTTCAAGGGTTAAGATGTTGTTTCATAATAAGCAAATTTTGGGCGCCTGGGTGGCTCACTGGGTTAAGCCGCTGCCTTCGGCTCAGGTCATGATCTCAGGGTCCTGGGATCGAGTCCCGCATCGGGCTCTCCGCTCAGCAGGGAGCCTGCTTCCTCCGCTCTCTCTCTCTCTGCCTGCCTCTCTGCCTACTTGTGATCTGTCTGTCAAATAAATAAATAAAATCTTTAAAAAAAAAATAAGCAAATTTTATCTATTTGAAGGATTTTTTTTGTTTTCTCTTGTCACTCCTGTGCCTTCTCATTTTCATTTTTCTGTTGTTAGCCTCTGTCTTTTTTCTATATATTCAAAATCTCATTATTTTTCTCTCCTCATATATTCTTCTTATCTTTGCCACCAGCATTATAAAAGGATTTTAGCTTCATTCTGTGATATTCGAAGTTATGAATAAAGGAGCACATGTGTATAAAGCAGATTCTTTCATCCGTAGGATAGCATTTCAGGAGAATTTCATTTTGCTTTTTTCTGCCCCTTCTTCCCTTTTTCTTGAAAATATTATGTGGAATATGAAACCCAGTACTTTTATTAGCCTCATTTAGTTATACATACATAGGTATATATGCTGACTTTTTCCATAATTGCCTTTGTAGTTCTATAATGGCAAAAGTTATCCAAACTCCATTTACCTATTTTAAACCCTCCTCATGTAACACCATATCTCCCGAATAATAAACACATTAGTATCTAGATCTCTGCAAAGCTGGAAAAACAAAACAAACAAAACATACCCACGATATTCCAGGCAAACGAACCGACAAAATGCAAGTCAGACACATCCTGAGAAAACGCGAAGACGCAGGTTACGCCTAAGAGGAACCAGGCTGAAGAGCAAGACAGGTTACCGCGAACATAAAACCAAACTAGCTTGCAGACTTGCTCTCCTCTGCAAAAGCAAATACCAGATCACAACAGTGATACGTTTGAAAGAAAAAAAAAATGCTGTGGTTTGGGCATTTAATTCCAAGTCCCCCTTGTCATGACTCAGGGAACAGAGACACATTGTGCTGTTTGCGCCTGCTGTCCCTCCCCAGTGACAGTCAGACTTGCTCCAACCTTCCATCCTCTTCTTGAGGACACGCTGCTCCACAGTGACCTCCACTCCTGTGGTTGCCGGGGGAGGAGGGGCCGTGCAGCCCAGAGAGCTCGGTTCAGCTGGAAAGGTCCTCATGGCCTGACTGGACACAGCAGAAAGGACACCAGGTGACCTTAAGTCTGGAAGCTGGGATTGTCATTCAGGAATTCACTGGAGGATTCACTGTGTGGATACATTGGCGGGGGGAGGATCTGGGGGGAAAGGGAAGGAAGAAAAATGGAAAAGAAGAAATCTGATGATTATAAAAGGGAAACGAGAGAAGCAGTGGGGGTGGTGGGTGCACTCTGGAGGGCCCCGGGCCAGCCCCAGGTGGCAGGTGCCAGCCCACAGGTGGACCTCAGACTCCCTGCCCGGCCGGACTACACCTGCTTCCGGACCAGGCAGCGGGGGTGGACGGACGCTCACTGCTATGCGCCGGGGAAAATGCAGAGAGCAGCAGCTAGACGCTGTCCAGGGAATTTGACTGTCACTTAATATCATTTGAATCCATTAATTTAAAAAATGAGGGCCATGTACTATATGTCTCCTTCATTTCCTTGTTCTAGTAATTCATTCCAAATTCATTAAAAAATGTGTCTCCTCCAGTTGGGGAAGAAGAGGATGGCTCTTCCCCACGCGCTGTCCGAAAAGCAATGTTCTGGGTATTTTCTTCTCTGATGGTGCCTCCTCCAGACTCACACTGTTCCTGCTTTTCCTTAGATTTACTAGGAACGGCTTCCCCATTCCTACACAATGACAGCCCGGAGCGACGTTTTCTGTCTCTGCCCTGCTGTTGTCAGGACCCGGTCCGTGAATGCGCTGGGACAGGACGCAGTCCAAGAAAGGGACATGATTAACAAGAAACTCCTTCCAATAAGAGTGTTTTTGAACTTTTTTTCCATACAGTTAAAGAACATGCTCCCTCCTCTCTTCTTGAGGGGAGCTCTGGGAAGTGGACTTCTGGGGCTCATCTCCATCCCCTCTGCCACTGCCACTCGGTGTCCCCAGGAAGGGGTCACTCATTCAGCTGGGGAGTTTGGAAGAAGAAGCCGGGCCTGATGACCTCTCCTAGCCTCCTTCCCTCTCGGGAGCTTGTGCCCCTCGTTTGGTGGGTCCCTGTGGTAGTGCCTAGATGGAGGCCTTCAAAACGGGGGGGGGGGGGGGGGGGTGGCTGGAAAGCCTGAGGTTTGGGGGAGGAGCACACTGAAAGTCCAGGAACCTTGAGGATATCATCAAGGGCAGCAAAAGTACATGTGGAGAACGTTTGGGGTGGGCTTTGGGGTTTTGTTGTAGTACTGGAGTCCTCACAGGCTATGCAAATGTTTGGTTTGGCCAAACATTTCCTTCAGGGGGAGCAGGTCCCAGAGGGCACGACCAGGCCCACAAGCAGCTCCTCAGCATCTTTATCAACGATTTCTCTTCCAACCGCTCGCTCTCCCCGCTTGCTTCCCAGATGCTCCCTGAAGCCTGTGGCCTCCGTCAGGTCAAGACAACTGTGGAGAGGCCAGCTGAGTACTTACTGCTCCTCGTGAATTCATTTCTCTACCTGTTTACAGATGCGGCGTGTTTAGTGGTGACTGAGGACAATCAGGGCAACATAAGGAGTGTTTCATTAAGTTCAAACATTCAATGCAAAAAGCCTTCTTAATTTCGAGTTAATGCATTTACCGTATTTTTCTTACCTTAGGGAAATGAAGCCTGGTCACTGGAGGCTGGTTTTCTTTGCGAGTTTTCCTTTGGGAATTTTACGAGGCTGTAAAACCTGGAACTCTGCTCCACATTCACTGCTGTCTGTCTTGGCAGCGTGTTGCGTACTTATAATATCTTGATTATTCTTAAATTGTTCTCATTTGTGCAATCATCTACTTTGCAACTTCTGCAGATCCTATCTCTTAGATAAACTTAGTGTTGTTCATTTGTCCACAAAGCCACAGTCACATGCTGTCCAAGCCACTGTCATTTCTCACCTGTTTTCAGAGCAGCTGTCCACCTTGGTGCCCATCTCTAGCTTGACCATGTAGAATCCCTTCCCTACTCTGATTCTACGACCCCCAAGGAAACCCTGGCCATCCTGTGCCATGACGTTCCTGGTCCATTCATGAAGATCAGATGAGCGTCCCACAGGAGGCAGAGGGAAAGAAGGAGCTGGCCGTGCATAAGGTGTGTATGAGCGGAGATCCCTCAAATCTGTTAACAAAACCTAAGGCAGAAATGGGAGAAACACTGGCAGCTGTGGCCACAGAGAATGACAATTTTTATGTTCCAGAGAGATACAGAGACCACAAGAGAGCAGACGGTTGCTTGGCAAAGGCATGTTGGAGAGGCGAGTGGGACCTGACCCAGAAGAGGCAGGTGTGACCCCAGGAACCAGATCACACCCACCATGATGGCTGCTTAAAGAGGACGCACAGGGTCCGCTGAGGCAGGCTGCAGGCAGCCATCAGTGCGGACAGCTCCTGCCTGCGATCAAGGGCAGTCAAGCCTCCTGAGTCAGAAGGATGGGGTGGAAGGGGGTTTCTGAAACGAAAGGCTAGGGAGGGAGGGTTGGCAAGAGAGGAGATGGGTTACGTAGTCGGAAATGCTCTTCCCTGAAACATTCTGGCAGCCATTTTGATTTGGGGGCAACTTCATGCTTTTGAGGGGTTTCAACATGACCTCCTTCAGGAGGCGGAATTAAGTTTCTTGAAACTGTTGTTACTTCCTGTTTGGAAAAGGACTTGCCTTCCATGACATAAGAACGTGGAATCCCGCAGGAGAGGAGACAGAATGGAAGGGAAACACACGGAGCAATTTACTCACTTACCAAGTACTCACCACTCTTGATTTCCGACTCTTGACTTCAGGTCATGTCATGCTCTCAGGATCATGAGTTCGAGCCCTGCATTGGGCTCACACACTGGGCATGGAGCCGACCTCAGATTCTCTCTCCCTCTGCTCTTTTCTGTCTGTAAAATAAAAAAACAAAAGAGAAAAAAAATCTATGTATAATAATGACTATAAACCTATCATAAATAATAATTATAACACTAAATCATTATATTTTATATAATAATCTAAACTAATAGTTGAGCTAAATTTCTAGGTGTTTAATGATAAAGGGAAAGGGGCTTATTAATGCCACACTTTGCCGGTAGGAATCGAACCTTGTCTGTTGCACTGCTTCCCAGTTTCCCGCTGGCTTCTTGCTAAGAGTCAAGTCTCAAAGGAAGGGAGGAGACCAGCTTCTGGAGCGGAGCCCATAGCAGACTCAGCTACTGACCCTGAGGTCAGACTCAGCTACTGACCCTGACCCTGAGGTCCTGGGGCTTCTGATGGACCCTTGGGCTCACAGACCAAAGCTGTGATAGCCTCTTAGCCTTAGCAAGCGGCTCGGGTCCAGCCCGGACTCCCGTGGGTCTCCAGAGGAAACACAGGGCCTGCATCCCACCTGTGGCCCACTCTGGAAAAATGGTTATTCCGGCAGCTCCTGATTTCCTAAATTGCACTAAGTCAGACTTCAAGGTCAGCTCTAAATGTCAGATCGTCCACAAGACACAGGCCCTGCCCTCGGATCTTTCACTTCGGGAATTTAAGTCTTCTGACATCAAACACGGCCTTTTCTTGTTTCTGAATATGCTATTGTCTCACACTGTGGAGATACTCTTTCCACTTGTAAGCCTATAAAGCCTCTTTTAAAAAAGGACTGTGGGGCCAGACCCCGCTGACCCCACCACAAGTCAGTTCAGAAAGCAGAGATCTCACCCCACCCCCACTTCTGATGCCGATTTCGAATCTGGCTGTTACCTGTCAAATGGCTGTGGCTTGGAAGGGCCCACTCCGCAGGTTCAATTAATTTGCTAGAGTGGCTCACAGAACTTAGAGAAACATTTTACTCCCCAGGTCACTGGTTTATTATAATAGAATGTAAGTCAGAAAGAGCCAGGTGGAAGAGAGGCATTGGGCAAGGTCTCGGGGAAGGGCACGGGGCGTCTGTCCAGTCTCCGAAGCTCTCTGTTCCTGCTTCTCTACCTGTTCACCCTGGGAAGCTCTCTGAACCCTGTTCCTTGGGGGTCTTCATGGACCTTCATTATATAGTCAGAATTGATGAAATCACTGGCCGTGGGTGATGGAACTAAGCCCCAGATCGAGTCTCCCCTTCCGGGAGAGAGAGGGGGTCAGGAAGGAGAACTGAAAGTTCCAGCCCTCTCCACAGGAGGCTGGCACTCCAGGCCTCCAGGCCTCCAGCCCCCTGCAGCCCATGCAAAGTCACCTTGTTAGGATAACAAAAAGCCCCTTTGGGGGTCTCTTTTCTTAGGAAATTCCAAGGATTTTAGGAGCTCCATGGCAGAAATGGAAAGACCAACTATATGTACTTTATTGGAAATCACAACTCCCACCCCCTCCACCTTGTTTCAAGGCCTTTCTCATCCCCAGGCCAGCAGGCTCCCTCTGCTCCGCTCCCAGCCTGGCCCCAGGCCAGAGTTTGCTCCGTGTCATAGAGGACACAGCCCTGGTCTGGGATGAGCACGGAATTCAGTGAACGGCTAAAAGAACTGGAAAACACTCGTCACTGTAAGGGATATGGTTTCTTCCAATGGAAAGAGACTCATTGGGTATTACTCAAAAAGAAAAAAAAAATCCTAAAACTGAATCTTTTTACACCAGCCATTCTTTTTTCATTCCATCTGTTTAAACACATAAAAAAGAACCCTGTGTGTCTTCATGTGATCTTAGCTAGACTTGGAAAACCTGATGCCCGTGCAAGTTACGTTCAACATAATTAGCAATAGTTCGAGATCTGTATTTTTCAAGCACGTGAGGCCCTGGACAGAAGGAACAGCAGCAGCCTCTTGCCTAACCCAAGCCAGACCCCGAGGCCTGCCCAGCCACACCAGCCTCTGGTTCCCCTTGGGGGAGCTCCTTGTCTGGAGCTACAGGAAGGGGAGGTGACAGGTGTTTTGAAGACCACCCCTGATGCAGCCCTTTTCATAAAACTGTTTTCATTTTAAGGAGTGTTTTCAAATAAATGAATATGAGAGAAAGAGAGAGAGCCTGCGAGCCGGTCGCTGCTCAGCCTGGGGGCTCATCTCTCCAAGCCCCAGATATCTGGCACTTCCAGACTGCCAGCGGTCAGAAGCCCCGACAGGCTCAAAGCTGGCTGGGCAACGGAAACCAGAGTCGCCAGTCACTTCCTCTCCAAATGTGCAAAAACCCGCAAATCTGGAATAAAGTGAATGGGAGGGATACTGGAACCACAGAAAGAGGAGCCCAGCCCTCCAGGGCCTGCAGGAGGTATGCGTTCAGGGAGGAAAGGGCAATCAGTGGAGCACAGTGACCACAGGCAACGCAGGTGGGGAGAACACGCACCAGCACAGGTGTGCACGCCCACACAGGTAAACACACATGCACACGCGTGCACGCACGCCCACACAGGTAAACACGCACACGTGTGCACGCACAGGTGGGTACTGGGGCGCATCCGCACTCACATTCAAACACACACACACATGCCTTCACACACACCATCACAGGACACTGTACTTACTGCCAGATCAGGGCTTAAGCCCCTGGGGCTCCCTGGGCCCTTGCAGCCCTGACCCCCAGCAGGGCCCACAGGGATCCCCACCCCCAGGGCCTCCTAATGGATTGGCTACACTCGGATTCTCAGCAGCGGGGGCACACAGGCTCTTCAGGGCGGGTGGCCCGGGGTCAGGAGCGCCTGGACATCCCAGGACTGACCAGGAGACAGACCTGGCTTCTTCGATCCCCCTGCCCTCCCATCACCTCCGGAGCCCAGAGCTACACCGCTTGTGCATACCCAGAAGACACACCAGGCTCTGGGCGCCGCCGCTGTCCCGCACTGATCTCCCACTGGAGCGGGAGGGGCAGCCCAGTGGGGCCCAGGCGCCGCCCAGCCGGATCAGCCGCAGCAGGTGTCTGGCCCTGGGGGTGCGGGCCGGGCAGTCCCTGCGCGGGGCTGCGCGACTGCAGGTTCGCGGGCACCTGCGGGGTGGCTTCTGCCGCTCACATTCCGAGCCCCGGGGCCACCGCCCAGCCGCAGGGATCCTCCCCAGCCCCCCTCCCGTCGGTGTCACCCCGCCGCCCGCTTTCCTCGGCCTCTGCCCTCCCCCCCTCTCTCCCCTCCTGCCCTCCTCCTCCGGCTCCCCGCCCCCGCGCCCCGCCGACTCCTCCTGCTCCCTCGTCTCCTCCCCTCGTCGCCGATCGTCGCCGCCTCCCCTGCGCTCCCTCCTCGCCCGCCGCTCCCCCACGGTGCGGGCTGGTGCTCCGCCGCCGCCCCCGCCGCCGCGGCCGCCCCTCCGCCCCCCGCGCCGCCCCGAGCCGCAGTGATAACCCCGCGCGGGCGGCGGAGGCGCCGCGGGGAAGCTGCTGCGCGCCGGCGTGCCCGGGTCCTCGGTGCCCACTTGCAGCCGCCGGGCCGGGGCCATCCCGCGGCCCCCGCCACCTGGAGCGCCCCGGGATGGAGCGGCGCGTTCTCCTCGCCGGGACGCCGCGCGGGCGCGGGGCGTGGGGCGCGAGGGGCGGCCGGGCCCTGCGGGTGCCCGGCTGCGCGGCGCTGTGCGTGCTGCTGCTGGCGCAGGTGGCGGTGCAGGTGAGTCCCCGACGGCGGGGGCGGGGTGCCCGCGGCTCCCCGGCTGCAGCCCGGTCTCACCGAGGTGTGGCCGCTGTTTTCCAGCAGGCACCTGCGTGCTCCGTGGGACCCGCGCTGAACTCGCCGGGGAGCCCGAGCGTCTGGCGTCCTCCAGGCTCCGCGAAGCGGCCGGACTGGATGGAAAAAGACGGTAAGTCTGCGGGGAAGAGGGGCTCCAAGTCCTCCGCAGGTAGCGCTGGCTTGCCAGGTGCAGCGGGTGACCCTACCTCCGGAACTGGCCCCGGACGCTGCCTCGCTTTCCCGCCTTCCAGCAGCGCCGGGGAGTCGACTCCCACCGGGGCTGGTTGGTGTTCCCTGTGAATCACTAACGCGCACCCGCGTTATTGCCGCGAGCGGTAGGCGAAAAAGCAAGGAATCCACACTCAATAAGAACATTTAAAAAGCAAGGACTACCTCCAGAGGTTTTACTATTTCGTGCATTCTGGAAATTAGAAAGCTCATACTCCTCCTCTCCCCACCCCTCCGCCCCCTCCTGATCCTCCTCAGGCTTTTTATTTTAAGATCATTTATTTAAGTGGGCAGAGAGGCAGGCAGAGAGAGAGGAGGAAGCAGGCTCTCCGCGGAGCAGAGAACCCCATGTGGGGCTTGATCCCAGGACCCTGAGATCGTGACCCCAGCCCAAGGCAGAAGCTCAGCCCACTAAGCCACCCAGGTCAGGTGCCCCCTCCTCAGGCTTTTTAAATCGAAGCCTGTCTGTATACCCTGACTACAGAGCAGGAGTCGGGAGAAAGCCGTTTTTGCTCAGTACTGACGGTGTTAGCATGAAAGTGGGTATTCTTGGGGAGTTGGGACATCATTGAAATATAGTTCATGGGCGTGCCTGGGTGGCTCAGTGGGTTAAAGCCTCTGCCTTCCGTCCTGGGATGGAGCCCTGCATCGGGCTCTTTGCTCGGCGGCGAGCCTGCTTCCTCCTCTCTCCCTCTCTGCCTGCGTTTCTGCCTACTTGTGATCTCTATCAAATAAATAAATAAAATCTTAAAAAAAAAAAAGAAATATAGTGCATGGGACGGGTCATTAGCGTTTGGAGACATGCTGGGCAATGCCCATACGTTCCGCTGTGATTTGTCACACAAGTCTGATCGGTTTGCAATGTGTGATTTTACTCGTGCTGTTGGCAAGTGGCGATTGCCAATTTCACTTGTCCTGGGGATGGTTGTCTCTGCCCTCAGCCGCCTTGGATGAAAGGGAAGGCAGGTGTGGGGTGTCAGCTGCTGAGCTCTATCGTTGCAATTGTTTCATATTAGCACTTGGCAACATTTCCAACAAGTGTTAGTATTTTAGAGGAAGAACAAGATTTGATGATCCTAATGTATTCTCAGAAAGTCTAAAAAAATGAATAACAAACTTTTTAATATAGTTGTCGTATAAAGACAGGAATCTGACACATGCATTAGCTGTTTGAATAAAGTCCTGCTGAAGGAGGGCACGGACATCTGTAAGCACAGCGGGAGGCGGGGATCGCGGAACAGAAGACCTTAAGGACCAGCAGAGGGCGCTGGGTGTCAGTGATAGGAAACACTTAGAGGTCACTTTCTGCTCTGGAATTGCTGGAGAAAGTTAATTATCAGTCTATGTAAAGGTCATCTTCTTGGGCTTGGCCTTGTCTTCTTTCATGTTTCTCTCGAGGTGCATTCCACAATATAATTATCCATATTGGATTTTTCCCTCCACACGCACTTCTGAAAGAAGACATTTTTTTGTAAAAATTCTAGTTTTCTAAAATCATGAAAATTCCTGAAAGTCTCAGGAGATTTCTCAGAGGACTGTGTCGCATTTTATAGAAAATATGTTTTCTTTAAGGTAGAAGCAATATAGACAGAGAACCTTTTCCAGAAGGAGAAGGCAGAGCCTTCCTGCCCAAGTGAGCTTCCCCTGCTCCTTGCCAGGACAGACTCCTGTGAGGTGGACTCCAGCCTGGCTGGCGTGGGGCTCGGATCACCTGGCATCTAGGCTGGTGTCACACGCCAAGTGTTGCCAGGACAACCACATACCTCACTTGGTCAGAAACTGGAGGGGAAGGTGTGAGCCATCATCAGAGCAGTCCTAGCTTAGTGGACACACTAAGCCCCCTACCCACCTTCTGTGTGTTGGAGGTCTTTATTTTTTTTTTAATTTTTTTAAAGATTTTATTTTTTTAGTGTTCTAAGATGCATTGTCTATGGACCACACCCAGTGCGCCATGCAATCCGTGCCCTCCTTAATACCCACCAAAGGCTCACCCAACCCCCCATCCCTGCCCCTCCAAAACGCTCAGTTTGTTTCTCAGAGTCCAGTCTCTCATGGTTTGTCTCCCCCTCCAATATCCCCCAATTCACTTTTCCTTTCCTTCTCCTAATGTCCTCCATGGTACTCCTTATGTTCCACTAGTAAGTGAAACCATATGATAATTGACTCTCTCTGCTTGGCTTATTTCACTCAGCATAATCTCCTCCAGTCCTGTCCATGTTGATACAAAAATTGGGTATTCGTCCTTTCTGATGGAGGTGATTGGAGGTCTTTAATGATAAATGGCCAAGTGGAGAAAGTGGGTTTCACTAAAGGGCTTTCATTGATCTTACCGGGAGAAAAGAGTCAGCTCAGTAGGTTCCTTGTCTCCCTGTAGAACAGTAGAGCCCAGGTACACTTTATGTGACTGCTGGATATCTAGGCATCTTTTATACAAATGGATTTTGGAATCACTCTTTTTGGCCAGAAGGTTATTTCATGCATAATTGGGGCTGTGATTGCCAGTTTTCCTGTGTCTGAAGCAGTTCAGCAGCGGGAAAGAGAATGCCCTCTGTTCCTTTTTTTTTTTTTTTTTCTTTTCTGCCCTCTATGCTTGATGCCACAACAGATAACTAAACTATTTTCAGACATTAAGTACGCCCGT
Organism: Mustela erminea; assembly: GCF_009829155.1. Lineage (NCBI taxonomy): Eukaryota > Metazoa > Chordata > Mammalia > Carnivora > Mustelidae > Mustela > Mustela erminea. The sequence continues at coordinate 160,784,419 of NC_045616.1, read as the reverse complement.
TTCATTTTGGCTGATTCAGAATTGTTTTTCCTTAGTGGGAGATTTTAATGCTTTTCTTCCAGATTTGCCTTTAAAAATAAATATAGTGGCTCTTGTTGAGAGCCAAGAGATATCGCATATTTGTTAGCATTTGATTCTAGACTAAGTTACGCTTCCAAGGCAAGGTTTAGAAGTTCTCTAGAAAGGGGTTTCGTCGTACATAATAGAACATTTGTTTCTGTGTGTGCATTGGAAAATTGTATTGATTTGCTCTCAGACATTCGGGGAATGTGAGACAGGGTTGTGTCTTTCAGATGCACCTGTGGGGTGCTTGTCAATCTTTAACGACAGGCTCTTTGGAGCCCGGATTGAGGACTTTTCTGGTTCCCATGGGGTAAACACTCACAAGGTGGCTGCTTCCAAGCTATGGATGTGATGTCACTGAGTGCTGGGGCAGGAGGCAAGGAGCAGATCTGCTCTCTGCAGCTGCTGTGAACCTGCCCTGTGTGCTCAGGCGATCTATACCTCATGCATGCACTGTGAAACCAGGGTATTTTTGGACTTGAGGTTGTGGTCAGAAAACCTCTTGAAATCAAGGAGTTTGGACCACCAGCTGGAGCAGCCATATGTAAAGTTTTCCTCCTTAACCAAGGTGTAAAGGACATAGGTCTTACCTAAAGGATTCTCAAACAGGAGTGTCTGGGAGGCTCAGTCCCTTAAGCGTCCAACTCTTGACTTCAGCTCAGCTCAGGATGTCAGGGTTCTGGGGATTGAGCCCTGCACCTGAGGCCATGCTGGGCGGGGAGCTGGCTTGACCTTGACCCTCTGTCCTACTCCCTCCCTCCCTCTGCCCCTCCCCCAGCTCTTTCTTTGGAGCATGCTCCCTCTAGTTCTCTCTCTTCAAAATAGGTAAATAAAACCTTTAAGAAAAAGGTTAAAAAAATAAAGGATTCTCAGTGATTAGGACTCACACTATTTTTTTTTTTCTTGAAATCATGAGCCAATTTTTGTGGGGATTATAATATGATATTATAAGCTCAGAAATTAATGTTTTCAGTCTATTACAGTTAGGTATTGATTTATTTCCAGATAGCGACAGGACTATGACGAAATGTGATGCTTATTTTGTGCATCCGTTGAATTCTTCAGTGGTGAGCTTTTTCACATTCACTTACACATACCCAAGAATACACATTTGATAGAAAGGACTGTTGTGGGACTAAATCCAGACCCCCTCACCTCGGCGGTATCACCGTTTTGTCCCTGGAGTCTGTCCCGTGCACTGAAGACTGTAGCAGCCTCTCTGGATGGGGTCCGTAGATCCCAGGAACACCACTGTCCCCCTCCCACTCCGTGGCAGAGGGAGATGTCTCCAGACATTTGTCTCCTGGGGTGTGGGAGGGGAAACACTCTGGTCGAGAATCAGTAGACTAAATTGAAAAAACGGGTCTTCTTCCATCACAGGTTCACTTCCTCATTCTTCGGAACCGATTGTCATTGGTCACAAAGTGTGGCTTCGCTGTTTGTGGAGCCGGTGGCCCGGGGCCAGCTCTACCAGTCCTCCAGAGCTGATTGTTACTTTCCTTTAAGTTTGGCAGAGCTGGTCACTGAAAAATGAGATGTATAAAGTTACAGGGAAATACGTCCTTTTAAAAACAAAATTAAAACATGCAAATCTCATCCCTCACATTTTTTGGCTCTTATCTGTGCGGTTAAGTTTCTTTGCATACATTCTGTCTGTGTGAGGGAGACGCTGCGTGTGTCCAGGTGTGCTACTGGGCAGCTCTTCCACACTCCGTGTTGAGTGACATCACGTTGGTGCTGGAGATCAGCCACGGTGGGGAATGGGCAAATGCGGTAACACAGGCCGTTTATTTGTTTTCCCCTGAGATGACAGGTCGTCTAGCGTTTATCAATAGGACCCTGTATATGTTTATGTAAAAGAGCCTTATCAGTCACTATTTTGAGAGTAGATACTCTATGTCCCCTCCAGATAAAGGAAGCATGTTATATGTTCTCCAAAACAAGGTCCTAAGAATATGGCTTATATCATCTGGAAACAATTTGATTTTTTTAAGTGGTAATCATCTTTTTATGTTTTAATTTGCTGATTAGCCAGTGTTTGGAAGACTCCACAGCCCCTGTTGGAATGGACACGGACTTGGAGTGAGGGGGAGAGGGTTCCCCTTAGAGCCCTGGGCGGCATGGTGACTGGGCAGCAAGGCCACGTGCACCAGCCTCCCGCCTCAGTCCAGGAAGCTGGGGACGCAGAAGGCAGTGGGGGATCCCAAGGTGGAAAGGCAGGCATGCGTCCCCTGTCTCTCAGCGTGGCCCGGGACAGGCCGCAGTCCCAGGCTTACCCCAGACGAGCCAATCCCTGACTTGCTTCCTCCTTTCTCCTGCTGCCGCGCACAGTTTAAGCAGGTTTGTTTCATTTTCCTGGTTTCCCAAGTAAAACAGGAAAGAAGCCCAGTGCATTTTGTCCTCTGGGACACAAATGCCCTGCTTCGCTGTAGATTTTGATGGTTGGCTGTCACGTGGTCTGTCCCAGTGTGCTGTCCGTGGTACCTGCTGATCCCTGCATGGCAGGACCAGGCCCCTGGGGTCGGAAATCGAAGCTCTTGCCCAGAGGACACAGCCTCCCTGGAATTGCCGAGGCCGGAGCTGAGCCTTTGGTTATCCTGCCACGGGATTGGTTTTGCCGCCGGGCCTGGACACGCACCCGCCACCGGCTTCGGCATGGGGGGCTCCCGACAGGACCTCACCACCCGAGGCCTGCTCTGCCTCTCCCAACCCACCACCAGCCATTTCTGACTGGCGCTGGCTGCCTGCTCTGTTCCAGCGTGAACTTTCCCTGTCCCTGTCGGCACAAGGACCTATGGACAGACACTGCACTGAAACAGATTGGTTGTAGAGAAAACCTCATTTCTCCTGAAAAAAATAATTACCCAAATACTGCTTATTTCTGACCAAATGTCATCTCTGTGTTTTACCTTATGACTCCCAGAAGAATGTACAAGTCGCCCTGAGGCAGGACAGGGCCCCTGTTATGAGCCTATCACAGGCTCCTGACGGCACATTTTGTAATGAAAGGAGCTATAAAGCGTCCTTCTGTGCTTTCCACAGAGAGGGAGACAACTTGGATGTATGCCAAAGCCACACTGGGACATCATCAGCTCCTGATGCTCTGCAAGCCTGTGGGTGCCCTGCAATCAGACAACCCCTTATTGACATTAGAAAAAATATATATGTATTTGAATGTGTTTTTGGCTAGCATACTATGAATCGGAGTGGGCAGGAGACCATGGTGCACACTGAGGAAGACCTTGAGTGGTGAACTCCAATGACGTGCCAGAAACTCGGGCCAGGAAGAAGTTGGGCGGTGGTTTCAGTGGGAGCAGACTGTGAAGGAAACATTAGCATCTGGAATATGTCTGCATACGGTTTGTAGGATTCTTTGATTTAACAGTTAACTATTAAAATATTAAACATCAAGGAATGTCCATCATAATTGTCTTTTTTTTTTGAAGATTTTATTTATTTATTTGACAGACAGAGATCACAAGTAGGCAGAGAAGCAGGCAGAGAGAGAGAGGAGGAAGCAGGCTCCCTGCTGAGCAGAGAGCCCGATGTGGGACTCAATCCAGGACCCTGAGATCATGACCTGAGCTGAAGGCAGCGGCTTAACCCACTGAGCCACCCAGGTGCCCCATAGTTGTCTTTTTAACTGCTTTCGGAGAAATGGTTGGTATTTTGAAGCTAAAATTTCTTGTCAGCACAATGAAGATTTTTGTAGAAAAACAAAAGAATGACTAAAAGAATATCTAGAGCCATGAATGATTACATGTTATCATGAGTACAAAGTAAAATTTATGAGATATAATCCTAGAGGTCTGTTTTCAGTTTTCTTTGGCCTATGATCCAGTTTTCTTTTGGAGTGCCTAGATATTGCCGGATTGGAAATAACACATTCTGGGGGCAGTGGAGACTTCCCTAAAGGCCACTTGGAAGATTTTCACTCCTGACTCTGGTTGTTTGCATCTTACAGTGTGGATCTGAGGTCAGCTTGATGCTTAAATTTCCTACCATCTTTTCTTACCAGGCGGAAGTGTCATTACATCCCGTGACTCCCTGAGTCTTTCCAGAACCCCACACGTACTCAGCCTTACTCTCTTTGTCTTTCAGAATATGACCTGGTATCTCCCTATGAGGTTGACCACAATGGAGACTATGTGTCCCATGAAATCACGCGCTCTCGGAGGAGGAGGAGGGGGCTGGCCCCGCTCATGGTGGAGTCTCTCCACCTTCGGCTGAAGGGCTTCAGGCACGACTTCCACGTGGAGCTGAAAGCTTCCAGCAACCTGATGGCTCCCGGATTTATGGTGCAGACCCTGGGGAAGGGAGGCACTAAGTCCGTGCACACCTTCCCACCCGAGGATTTCTGTTTCTACCAAGGCTCCTTACGATCCCACAAAAACTCCTCGGTGGCTCTTTCAACGTGCAGAGGTTTGGTGAGTGCAGCTTGGGTGCCCGTGGTGTGTGAAAGGGGAGGGGGTGCAGTTTCCCTTCAGGGATTGTAGCTGGTTCTGTTATCATGGCAGGACAGATCTCTTCGGTCTGTAAAAGCAGTAGGAAATCGCCAAGTAATGCTGTCTGAAATAGGTCAGTCTGCCACTGTTGGCGCATTTGGCGGCAGTGCCCGCGCCCAGACTTACGTTGTTGTTTTTACAAGAACCTGGGAAGAGCCCCAGCGTGAAGATTGCTCTTCGAACGCACGGCCAGGTCTGATGTCACGAACTCCCCAGCGGACGGTTCCCCCATAGCTTACTGGCCCATTGCTAGTGCTGCAGGGATGTCTTCATTCCAAATAGAACAACAGTACGAAACTGACTGGCCAGCCGGATTGTTTGATCAGGTGCTTGGAAGCACTTTGGAAGGGTGTGTTGAGGATCACATACTTAGAGATCATGGTGTTTGCCCAAATGCGGTGATGAATCCAGAGCCAGGCAGTCCAAATCTCGTGGGACCAATGATTCCTTGGTACTTCCCCATTTTCTTAGTATCTAATGTAGACACTGAACATCACTTGAATGCTTCCAGTGATCCCATTTGTTGGGGCCCTATAGTGAGGAGCATCTGGTCCCATTGAGAAGATGCCTGCCTTCCTCAGGCTACCCCAAGCCAAAATCTTTTTTTTTTTTTTTTTTTTTTAAGTACACCATGAATTTATTGAAGCAGGGTTGATTAAGAAAATGTCAAGCTCAATTATTTTTTTTTAATTTTTTATTTTTTATAAACATATATTTTTATCCCCAGGGGTACAGGTCTGTGAATCACCAGGTTTACACACTTCACAGCACTCACCATAGCACATACCCTCCCCAATGTCCATAATCCCACCCCCTTCTCCCAACCCCCCTCCCCCCAGCAACCCAGCCAAAATCTTAACGCCTTGTCTTTTAATTTTCTTAAAATATTTCCATATTTTTAGGGAAGAAAACCTTAGTGGATACTTAGAGTCATGAGTACATAAATCGGTCATACACGGATGAATGAGACATGATTTAGTTAGCTGAGCAAATGTGTGTGGCCAAAATCCTTTAAGGTCTTGACCATAGTAAAGTTTTGGCAAATAAATTTTTGAACATTTATTACATTTCTAGAAGATGCCTTCAGTCTATCTTAAGTGTCTTTCTCTCTTTGGAAAGAGGGAATTCAGACTCTGCATCTCAGAAGGATTTTGTGCACAGGTGTGTGGACTTTGGATGCTGAAGGGGCATTCCTAACCAGACCCTTCAAATACTATGTATGTGCAAATGCTAAATCTTGTTACAATTTTTCAAAAAAATATTAACACCGGCTTCTCAAGGGAATTGGAAGTGGGTTGATTCCACATCTACTCTAATTTGTAAAGGGCTTTTGATTGGAGAATGGTTACAACAGGGTTTTGCCAATGACACGGTGGCGGTTATTTAGCATAAATTTTAGGACTGAAGACAATGTGGCTGATTTCTTCCATGTTCTCCCAAGAAAAACAGATCTTCCTTAATGAAAGGGCTGGAACTCTTCATATAAGCACTAAAGGAAGGGAATCTCTTCCTAGGCTTCCTTTCATGAAGGCTCGCACTGGAAATGGAAGCCATCCGTGCTGTAGGGAGGTGTGCCATGCCTGCAGAGCTCGTAGACTTGGATCTGTTTGTGAGATTGGGCGAGGTGCTTCCCGTGAACCCAGCAGGGATCCAGGCTTACTGAAGCGGGGGTCTCTGTGAGCCAAGGTCTCCCCCCCAATGGCTGAGCCCTGCCCTGGACTCTGTCCCAGGAGCAGCAGCTCGAGATTTCTGGTTCTCTTTGATCTCCACGGGAGTTAATGGCGCAAGTCATACGTGACAACTACACGTGAGATAAAGAAGTGAAAAAGAACAGGAAAAAAAAAAAAAACTTCTCGGATAATGAACCCTGGAATTTAATATTCTGGTCACTGGACTAGAAATCTGTATGCTTTCCCCATTCATCTGCCAAAGGCAGTTAATCCACTTTCACTGATGCTTTGTCTGTGGATGATCACAACAGAAATGACTGCAGCCACACTTATGACGGTGGGGTTCAGGGGCATTTGCTATGGGATAGGACAAATCAGAGGCATTTTATAGGAGGAAAAGGGAGGATGAGAAGCCCCTTTCATTAGCCAGATAATAAAAATACCGAATGGGGTCGTCCCTCGAGTAGCTGTCAGGTCCTTTGTTTCTGTCTTGATTGATGGCTCCCCAGTTGCTCATCTATCAAATCTCTTACGGTTTGAAGAGAAATGACATGTTTTTACATTAGAGGATGGCTCCGTTTTTGTTCTGACTGTTCTTGGGGTTTTTTGGTGTTTTGGGTTTTTTTTTTTTTTCCTTTTGGGTTTTATTTATTTATTTTTTTGGTTCTAATTAAGTCGCAGGTTCATCTCAATTAAGCCTTTTTCTTCTCCTCCTCCCCCTCCCCCTCCCCTCCCCTCCCCTCCCCTCCCCTCCCCCCCCCTTCTTCTCTCCCTCTCAGTGTCTCTGGTTGACCCAGCTATTTGCTGGAAGTCAGGTGCCCGTAGAATTCTCTTTGGTTTGACCTGTTGTCTCTCACACACCTTTGTAGATCCTAGCAGAGAAACCATTTGGAATACAAGATCCTTGGGAGGGGAGAAAAATAAAAATATATATCCTAGTCTCCTGGTTTTATCCGCAGTACGGAAGTCGTAAGCTAAACTGTATCGCTTGACTAAGGGCTTCACACCTTCAGGTAGAGAACATGGTTGACTGTTGTGAGACAGTGTGATTTCTGATGGGCAGGTAGGTACTAATTTTTACAAACATTTTCTGATGGACAGTTTTCTCCCGTGGTTCTCAGCTTTTGCATTGGGAAGCACTTTGCTGTAGTTCTTTAAAAACAAATATGAGGGGCGCCTGGGTGGCTCAGTGGGTAAAGCCTCTGCCTTCGGCTCAGGTCATGATCTCAGGGTCCTGGGATCGAGTCCCGCATCGGGCTCTCTGCTCGGCAGGGAGCCTGCTTCCTCCTCTCTCTCTCTGCCTGCCTCTCTGCCTACTTGTGATCTCTCTCTGTTAAATAAATAAATCTTTAAAAAAAAAAAACGAATATGAGGAACACCATCAAAGTTAAGAGCTGATGGCTTTATTTACAGTAAACAAATATTCTTGAAACTAAAATGAGTGCTTCCCTAAGGGTCTTGCGAATAATGAATGTGCTTCAGACCTGTGTTGTCTGATGAGAGAGGCAGGGAATGGGCAGTGCCACTACAGGGATGAAATAGGACACATCTGGATACCATGAGGGGCAGAGAGAGCTGGCGCCCTGCCTTGCTGGGAGGGGGCAGCATCTCTGTAAGGTTCTGGAGTAGTTTTGTCCAGCTGAACCCTCACGGTAGAATCGGGGTGTGACGCCTGGCGGAGGAGGCATAGACTGTCCCAGGAAAGCCTGTTAACATCTGTCAAGGTCATGGACTTCTCCACTGTACCATCCGTAAACCCTAGAAGGGCCTCTAACGTCATCCTGATAATTGCCACCAAGTACCTTGGCTCAAAGTATTTCATATTTCACTAAATAAGATTATTAAAAAAAAAAAAAAGGCAGTGAGTGTAATTCTTAAGTCTTTACCTAATTGATGTCACAGGTCTGTTGTGATCACCAGGCACAGGCAGGTGAAGTGTGACACACGGCATGTGCCTTTCCGGAATGACTGCATTAGTGACAGTGCAGGAAGCAGCGATGCCCAGGACAGTAGCAGAAGGTTCGACCTTAATTCACTGAGGACTTTGTGCCACGTGTTTGGCAAACAGCCTCACATTTGTTATGTCACTTAGCCTAATGACATGCCAACAAATAGGTTCTATTTTTTTAAAAGACAGCATTTTTGATATGTAATTCATACATCATAGAGAATCCCCCCCGCCCTTTGGAAATGTGTAGTTCAGTGGTTTGTATTCTATTTGTACAGAATTCTAGAAGCCTCACCACACCTAATCCGAGACTCTGCATCACCCCAGAAAGAAACCCCTGACAGTCCCCATCCCGCCAACCCCCATCAGTCCTAGACCCAGTAATCTCACTTTCTGTCTCTATAGATTTGCCCAATATGGTAATTTCTCATAAAGGGAAGCGTACAACATGTGGTCTTTTGTGACTGGCTTCTTTCAGTCACAGTATAGCATGTTCATGTTTCATCCACATTGTAACATGTATCAAAACTTTATTATTTTGGGGCACCTGGATGGCTCAGTCGGTTAAGCCTCTGCCTTCTGCTTGGGTCATGGTCCCAGGGTCCTGGGATCGAGCCCCACATCGGGCTCTCTGCTCAGCGGGGAGCCTGCTTCCTCCTCTCTCTCTGCCTGCCTCTCTGCCTACTTGTGATCTCTGTCTGTCAAATAAATAAATAAATAAATCTTTTAAAAAATTCATTATTTTTAATGTTTAATAACAACCTGCTATACATATATAACACATTTTTTTTTTATTTATCTTTGCGGCAGTTGACAGATACTATTGTTTGTGCTCTTTCTGTTTGTTGCGACCCGTGCTGCTACTTGTGCACAGGTTCTCTTGGAGACACGCGTTTCCTTGCTCCCGTGTTTATACCCAGGAGTGTCATTGCTGGGTCCTCTGGAAATCCTGTGTTTAACATTCAGAGGAATTTCCAGACCGTTCCACATTCGCTTTCCCATTCTGTATCCGCCCAGCCACGTATGCGGACTCCGACTTCTCATCCTGGCCAGCTCTTGTCCCCTCTTTTTACCCCAGCCGCCCGGTGAGCGAAGCCGCAGCTCACGGTGGCTCTGCGCGGCTGGCTGCAGATCCCTGGGTGGCAGCGGGGAGTGCCCCCTCCCGCATTATGGTTTCGTTGCTGGTTTCTCCTTGCAGCACTTTGACGATGCGCTCCGACTGCGTCTTCACTCTGCTGTTCGTCAGGAGAAGGCGGCGGTTTATCTCACGGCAGTTCTGCCGCGCATGGGAGCGAGGTGTTTTTGTTTTTCTTTTACGATTGTTCCAAGATTTTATTTTTTGTCTTTGTCTTTCTACATTTTGACCGTGGTGTGGACGCGTGTGGGTGTCTGTGCTCCTCCTGCGGTAACCCCGTGATCCACACGTTAGTGCGCCTGATGCGGTGCGCATTTCCTTCATTGGTTTCTCCCCCTGTGAGCTTCGGGTTACAATGTCTTCGGCGATTTATCTTCAGACCCACTGTTCTCTGCTGGCCGCTTGAACCTATGATGTTTCTGTAGTAACATCGTTTGGGAAGTTGTACTTTTTGACTCCAGAATTCCCATTTGGTTATTTATTTTTTTATAATTTCGCTTATTCTGTAACCCCTTAGGTGCAGTTCCCTTTGGTTCTGTGGACACGTTTATAATAGTTGCTTTGACATATTTGTCTGCTAAGCCCCACATCAGCGTCCCCTCAAAAGCAGTTACGGTGCCTGTCTGTTTTCATGTGGAAGGGTCACACTTTTCTGTTTCTGTGCATGTGTCCTAATTTTCTGCTAAAAAACACATTATATTTTATATAATAAAATAAATATAACTTATATATTATATTATATAAATAATATAATTTATATAAATAAAAATGAAATATGTTTTCTGCTAGAGAACATGTTCCAGGAACTCTGGAGATACTAGCCACACTCTGCTCCTCCGGGGCTTGCCTCTCCCTATCGGTGGAGCTCTGGATGAAGGTGTGGGTGCCTGGTCTTCTCTGCCCCGCTTCCCGGCCTGCAGCCTGTATGTCACAGGAGAGCTGGTGCGGGGCTGTTCGGGCTTCATTATTCTCAGCCTGCTGGGCCTGGACTACAGCTTCCATCCTAAGGGTAGAGCCTGCCTGTAGGAGACAGACTGGTTCTCATGGCCATGACGGCTCATCCAGTGCTTCTACAATATGGACGAGAGATGCTGGTGGCTTGTTCCTGCTTATATGAAAACGTAGTACTAGAATGGACGTTCGCAGAGCAGGGAGCCTTTGTCTTCTTGGTGGCACAGGCCTGGCATAGAGCTCCGTCACACCCTGGGGGCAGGGGGAGTATGTGACTACACTGTGGCTCAGGTGTCACCAAATGCCACCATTCTTTCTGAGATTAAATTAAATTCAGTAGCTGATTCTCCACTCTTGATGCCTTTAAGAAAATTTACAGAGACTTTAAATGGCTCTGCTGTGTGGGGTGTGTGTGTGTGAAAGAGAGAGAGAGAGAGATTTTCAGGAATTAAATGATCATTTCACTAGAGAGCAGATGACCTCACCCCTCACACTTCCATCCAGGAAGTCAGTCTCTTCTGGATGCTGTTGTTAACACATTTTACAGATAATTGCCCAAGACCACTTTATTTTCCCCATTTTACAGATGACTCTTTGAAGAGTAGGATTTAGAGCCTTGGTAGCCTGAGTCGAGAACCAGCACTGCAAACCACAGAATTCTTGGGCTTTCCAGCATCACGAGGGTATTGCTGCCATACAGGGACCTGCAAAGTCATTTACATGAATTTTCATGACATCATCTTTGAACGTTCCCATAAGGGGTCATGATTTTCTCCTTCAGTTTCCATCTCAGGGCTACCTTCCTCAGCATGTGGTCCTCTCAGAGCTTAGGATCTCCATTTATACTGTAGCAGCGGCTTCTCTTAAATATATGTGGGTTCATTCCATAATCATTTATTCACAGGTTTGTGAGCTCTTCTAAAAACCTTGTTTCACTTGTCTTTGTATCCCCAAGTTCTTGTTAACATAAACTGATTTTTTTTTTTGCTTGCAATGAACCCTTACATTTCAAATTTACAAAAACATATTATATTTTCTCAACCTCTGTTTTGAGGTACAAATAACTATACAATTAATTTTAGAATTCACTGCATCTGATTTCTTCCCATGGCTAATTCCAAACACCTTGAATTTTCTGTTGAAGCTCATACTTTACTCAGAATTTTTTTAAGGAGTTATTTATGGATTTGTGAGCGAGGGAAAGAGTAGGGGACAGGGGCAGCGAGGGAGAGAGACAGAAGCAGACTCCCTGTTGGGCAGAGAGCCTAATGCGGGACTCGATTCCAGGACCTAGAAATCATGATCTGAGCTGAAAGCGGATGCTTGCTTCACCGACTGAGCCACCCAGGTGCTCCTGGGTGAGAGATGGTTTCCTCAATAAGGTTTCTGAGGAACTATTTTTAAAAACTCCTATTAGTCAGTACCGTTAATGAGTCTCCTTTAGATAAGTATGCTGTTGCATGTGAGAGGATTAGATTTTCTTAAAGGATTTTACGCAAGTTCGGTGCTTGGATTATCATTTAGCTCCGCCCTCCATAGAGTATCAAGTCTGTCAGTTACGCTTGGCACAAAACCTGTGTGAGATTTTGCTCTTCCTCCTTACAGCATCATGTCTGTTAAAGCGTAATGCATAGGCTACATATCACTTCTCCTAAAATCTAGTTATTCTCTTGTTTTCAACGATGTTGGAAAACTTGTAAATGCCACAGTTCTCACGTGTGTTTAAGAATTCCCTCCCTTGGTTGGGGACTTACTCAGAGTGCTGGTTTGAACTGTCCTAGGTTTGATTCCCAACCTCAGGCTCCAGGGAGTCTCTGGAAACCCCAGTCATTGAGAGTTTTTCTACAGCACCCAATAAATCCTAGGAAGCTGTCTGAAATATTGCCAGACTTTTAACTGACTTTGAAGAATGTCCTGGAACCAGGGAAATAAAGCAGGAGCAGAAGAGGGAAACCAACACAGGAGTGGTTAGAAGAGATAATAGGAATTTTTAAGAGCAGCGTCCTAATCCGGGAAGCCTGGTGATGGCATAGCCAGGTTGGAGATAATGTCGGTCTTGGGAGGTATGTAATACAATTATAGAAAAACTAAGTTTTTTTAGAGGAAGTAGGGCTAGAGTTGGTAGTTATTAGGAAATTGAAACGTGAGTGTGGGGAACCAAAAGAAAGCTCTGGGTAATTATATATGTTTTTGCTAGTTCCTTAATAAGTATAGTAAGAGGTGCCTGAGTGGCTCAGTTGGTTAAGCATCCGATTTCAGCTCAGGTCATGATCTCAGGATCCTGAGATCGAGCCCCATGTTGGGCTCTGCACCTAGTGAGGAGTCTGATCAAGGCAACATTTAGAAAATCTTTCACACTTGAGGTGACCACAGATTTTTTTCCTCTTAGCGTGCCATTCATTGTAAGCTAAAATGAGATGATTAAAGGATTTTAATTATAAAATCCATAGTTTTGTTCCACTTCCCTTTTTTCCAGATGACGACCCTGGGCTTCAGGGGTGTGCAACTGACATGACCAGTATTTCAAAGCCAGGTGGATTTTTCTTTTTTTTTAAGATTTTTTTGAACCCTTTACCTTGACTTCATGCCAAACACAGATAATGATCCTAATATGGAAAAAGGAGCCAAATGGAATACTTCAAACAGTGAAACTTCTAGAATAAAACATAGAAGATATTTGTGAGCCCCCCCCCAAGATAGGCAACGTTTTCTTAAATAAGACTTTATTTATTTATTTGACAGAGAGAGAGTGTGCAAGCACAAGCAGGGGGAGCAACAGAGGGAGAAGGAGAAGCAGACTCCGTGCGAGCAGGGAGCCTGCTGCAGGGCTCAGTCCCAGAACTCTGGGATCGTGACCTGAGCCGAAGGCAGATGCTTCCCTAACTGAGCCCCCCAGGCACCCCAAAGCCAGGCGGATTGAGAGGTGTAGGACCCATGTGCTCAGATTCTCCGTCTGGTGACGTCTTCTCTAAACACACTGGATGTCATTACTTGTTCACATACTGAGGAACCAGTTGAAGGAGTGTGAATGTTGGAGTCTGTGCCAGAGATTTTATGGATATAGTAACTGTGTCTTTGGTCTGCGATCTGGGCCAGGTAGCACTGAGGAGAGGACAGATGACAGCCTTCCCTTGTGGCTGGAGCTCAGTATCCAGATGTCCCTGATCAGGAGGTGGGGGCTACCCCGTCACCCCAAGAACAGCCCTGGTACAGACACTCATGGTCAGTAGAATATTTGCTGAAAGGATCAGCAGAAGGTAGTCATGTCCACAACCACCGGAGCAGGATGATCTGCCCGAGCCAGCCAGATGGTTCTCTCTGGAGAAGAAGGAATGTGATCCCTGTGGTCATTTCCTCCGGGGGATGCTCCAAGTCTGGCATTTTCTGGAGAACAAGGATATCCAAAGTCTGCTTTTGCAGGGAATGACTCTTCAAGAGCAAGCCCAGCCCTGTCTGGAGAGTAAAAGAGGAGGCCAGATGAAATCATGCTCTTTAAAGTAAGATCCTGCCGCCTGAGGTTCACCCAGAGCTGGAGGGTCTTTTTCTCCTTCAGTGTCATTTTCCCTGACCCACACCTGTAGCACTGCCCTCTCTCCCCTCCCATATCCTTCCTATCCTCTCCCTGCTGTGTTTTTCTCCGTATTTATTGTTCCCCTATCATTGTCCAGTTAGCACACACACACTACACAACTGGAAAAGAAAGAATTAAGGCAATGCATAAAGCAGATACTAATTGAAAAATTACAACGAGAACAGGAGAGCTTTGCAAGATAATGAAGGTAAGAAGCAGCTACTGCTCCTGGGGCTGAGGAAACTGAGCAAAGAAGTTATGGTTATTACAGTTCCTCAGCGAGGCCCAAACTCCTGAGCAGGAGCGGGGCCGCTGGTGCTGGGCTCTTGGGGGGTGTGCTCGGCCTTCAAGTAAGCTGGAAACTGGAGCTGCTACTGCCTGGTGAGCGGCTGACAGACTCAGGAAGCACTGTGGAGGTCCCCATGGGGCAGGCAGGAGGTCCAGACGGGCAGGCAGGAAGTCCCCGGGGTGGGGGGTCAGGCAGGAAGTCCACAGTGGGGGGTCAGACAGGAAGTCCACGGAGGGTGGGGGTCAGGCAGGAAGTCCACGGGGTGGGGGGTCAGGCAGGAAGTCCATGGGGGGGTCAGGCAGGAAGTCCCGGGGGTGGGGGGAGGTCAGGCAGGAAGTCCACGGTGGGGGGGTAGTCAGGCAGGAAGTCCCGTGGGGGGGAGGTCAGGCAGGAAGTCCACGGTGGGGGGTGGGTCAGGCAGGAAGTCCATGGGGGGGGGGTCAGGGTCAGGCAGGAAGTCCACGGGGAGAGGGGGCAGTCTGGAAGTCCATGGTGGGGGTCAGGCAGGAAGTCAGATAGGAGGTCCACGGGGTACAGGTAGAAATCCCATTGGGGACAAAGGGCAGGTAGGAAGTCCATGGGGGAGCAGGGAGGAAGTCCATAGGATGGCAGACAGGAGGAAGTCCATGGAGGGGGCAGGGAAGAGGTCCAGGGGAGACAGACAGGAAGTCCATAGTGGGGCAGACAGGAGTTCCACCACGGGACAGACAGGAGGTCCATAGGGAGCAGACAGGAAGTCCACGGGGTTGGGGGCAGGCAGGAAGTCCACAGAGTAGGGGCTGGCGGAGGTCCATGGGGATGGCAGGCAGAAAGGAGGTCCACAGGGGCCGGACAGAAGGAACAAGTTTTTCCACCTTCTTCGGTCTGTCCGGCCCTTCGCTGTACGGTTTATGATCCGAGGTGAAGAGTGAGCAGGTGGCGAAGCAGAAGTGGGGTTTATAGCGCTCCATCCTCAACGTCACAAAGCAGAGTTTAGGAGGGGAGCTGGAGCCAAGGATGATTGCTACAAACTCTCAAGCTACTGTGCCCAATGTTGAGCACGCAGCAGGAGTTTCTGTCTCTTTCTTGCTTTATCCCCAGCACTGTCAGTAATGCATGGCACACAGTAAAGCCCTCAAAATTTTATTTGATGAATGAGAGATTTTGGGGGGACAAAATAGTTCTGGTGTTTTACAGAAATCATTGCACAGCCACTGGTCTGGGGGAGAGAAAAATGGAGACCCAGAAGTAGAACAGTAGGGACACATGGCAGCCCTGTCTAGGGAAAGACTGGACCTTAAGGGCTAGGCGTCCCCGGGCCTGGGAGCAGGCTTGTTGCTGGGTCGGAAGGGGAGATGTGTGGCCCAGTGCATGCACACGTTCCCTCCGTGCGCTGGCCTGTGCTAGCCTGGTTCACCGATGTGGTGAAAGTGAAGTCTCCTGTGTTGTTTGCCTGGTGGCTGAAGACACACGTCTCCTCGGTAGGCTTGACGCTTGTCTTTCAGGACTTCTTACACAGGGGTAAGCGGGTACTCAGGGGCTTGTGTGTGCACGTGGGGGCTTGTGTTTCTAGCATCCATGTAAATAACTATGGGAGGGGAGATTAAATATCCTCACTAAGGGCTGAGGCCAGACTGTAGCAAAGTGAGTTTATACACTGTGGAGTCCTGTCCTTGCTCAGCTAGGACAGTGGCTATCCTCAAAATACTGACCGCACTCTCAGGTTCCTTGAGTGTCAGAACCCCACTGAAAGCCACTGGAAACGTTTGCTGTTCTGTTGATACTCCATTCTCCTGTTCTTCCAGGATGTATCAGTTTTACTGGTTTGGATTCCTCTGTCTAATGACAGTGATCATCCTTTTCCCTTTTTTTTTTTAAGATTTTATTTATTTATTTGACAGACAGAGATCACAAGTAGGCAGAGAGGCAGGCAGAGAGAGGGGGGGAAGCAGGCTTCCTGCTGAGCAGAGAGCCTGATGTGGGGCTCGATCCCAGGACCCTGAGATCATGACCTGAGCCGAAAGCAGAGGCTCAACCCACTGAGCCACCCAGGTGCTCCTAAAAGTTACCAGTTTTAAAACAAAAATTAAATTAAACTAGGACAAAAGTAAAAAAGGTTCCATATGCTGTTACTCACCAGATTTACAGTGATGCTAAAATGGTTGGCTGCCTTTAGATTAAGAGTGGTACTAAAATGACAGAGAACTTCAATAGGCAATGATGTGATATCAACCACCCCAATTTTCTGTCATTGAATAATCGTATCTTCAACCCTTAAGACATTAGAAATTTGGAGCAAAACAAAACATGTAAAATGAAATGTAGTTTAAGCCATTGGTGATTTATTTTAGCATGCAAAATCTGGGAAAAATATTTGCTTTGAAGACCTTATGGTCATTTCATTCCATCATATGTTACATTTCCATTCGAGTATGTTGTACATTGCATCTTTTTTCCCTAGGAGAAAAAATAGGTGCCTCTTTCTTTCTTTCTTTCTTTCTTTCTTTCTTTCTTTCTCTCTTCCTTTTCTTTCTTCGTCTTCTTTGTTTTTGTTTCCCTGTGATAAGCCACATCTCAGATCATGGTTGCTGGGAATTCTTTGAGGACCTCCCGCACCCAGCAGTGTTCTTGGCCCATGGAAGGACTTGGATGGATGGGCAGAAAGATGGTGGATGGGCGGATGATGGACAGAAGGACTGATGGATAGAGGGAGGATGCTGGGTGATGGATGGCAGATGAACAGATGGATGGAGAAATGGACGGATGTTTGGACGGATGGGTGGGCAGACGGATGACGGACGGACAGATGGATGAAAAGACCTTCAACAGACTTGTAGATAGTTGTTCCATCTGGGCCGGCGAGAGCTCCTGTGTCCAGAGAGAGGGTGCAGTGACTGTGAAAAGCTCTCTCTGGCAACGGTTCTAAGTAAGTTTGGAAGACATATGTTTCCTGTACAATCACCACATGGACCCACGCCTGTCTCTTGGGTTCCTGGGAACACGCTTCCCCAGAAAGGAAGAGTAACGCCAGTGCGGTTCACATTCACATAGTCTCGGAAAAGGCCCCCTGTCAGAGAGCACTTTTCCAGGTCTACCCATAGGGGAACTTCTCTCCTGACAGAGGGGATTTCTAAACAAATTTTAAATGTGAAACATTACAGTCCGTCTGGGTGATGGGATATGATATAACTTGTATAAAGTACAATTTGAAAAACAGTGGTTTGTCCCCCTCTTCGCTTTCTTTTTTTTTTTTTAACCTTTTGCTTGAACATAGGGACATGATTCTGTCTCTGTGTCTTGGACTCCCGTCTGCGTTAGTTTTCAGGTGCGGGACGCGTGGGGCTGCCGTCGCACCCGAGGATTTCTGGGGAACCGTGTTCTTCCACCACCTTGAAGGCACTGGAGGCAGCGAATTTATTCTGTGTGAACGTTTAGGGATGAAAACCTGGCACTTACTGTAAAATAAGGGGGGAAAAAAGTTTCCATTTCTACTCCGTTAAGTCAAATGAATTAAATATTAAACATTAAACATTTAAACATTAAGCATTTAAACCATTAAAGCCCCGGACAAAGCTAGTGAGCTCGCACCGAGGCTCCCACGGTTTCAGGGCCGTGGGAATTACCGTGGGAAACAAACGAGCGGAAAAACACAAACTCTACATGTGAGGCAAAATCTCTAGTTAGACAGACTTTCAGGAAAGAAGCAGAATAACACGATTGCTTAAGAGAACCAAATGGGAAACGTAGTGAACAGACACAGCCATTGGAGTCACGCAAGAGCTGCTCGCTTGGAATTTCTCCCACTTACAAGACTGAGGCTCAGGACTGTGCCCTTCTTTAATCTGTGACTCATACTGTGTCACCAGGTTGCAGGAGGATGGGGTGAGATGCCCTGTGGGTGAGAGCCCGCAGTCTGCAGCTCGGAGCGTGCTGTGCAGTAGGAGCTGAGTGGGATCTTTTCTCTCAGCCTCCTTCGTGACTCAGCGGGGAAATGTGGTTACTAAACGAACCAGCAACTACCTGCCCTCATTGCTGTGTAAGCAGGTTCAAGTCCAGTTGAGGAACTAGGAGGTGGAGTCACACTGATACTCAGCAAAACCCCACAGATGAGACTTGAATAGAATCAGAATAGATTTCATTTATACAGAAACTTGTGAGTGATTTATTGAAAGCACTTGATAGGATCAAAGGACATATCATTTGGGAAACGATTTAAAATGCAACAGTATTGTTTATGGGTTATGGGTTATGCCCCCATTTTTTTCAGAAGCCTGGGTTATGCCCCTGCATTTCATTGTCCTTTCTCAATACCTGGGAGTTGCTTTGTGCTTCATAAGGTCTCATAAATGAGGAAAGTACCCAGGATAGCTGACATTTTGACTCTGCGTTGCCCCTGCAGCAGCCAAAGGAGCCATAAACCTCATTTTATTTGCAGAGTTTCTCTCTAACTGAAGCAGGGCGAGTTGTGAAACTCCCGTTGCTGGTCCTCATTCGGTAATAAAACGGAGAGGGATGGGTTGCTGCATAATAAGCCAGAAGAGAAGCTAGGTGATTTCACAGGCCAGTGACCTACTTAGATGTGCACGTGTGTGTGCAAGATTTGGGAGAATAAGTAGCCAATATTTAAATACATAAGTGCTGTCCCGGGTAATTGAGCCATATACAGAAACGTAGGTCATCGTGGCTTCCTTTCAAGCGTCAATAATGTAAGTCAGCCTTTCCTTCACCATTCAGTATCATTCCGAATGTCGAATATCGCTTTGGTACATAACGTAATTACGTTTACTACATAGAAACTTTTCTGGGTCTAACGTCAATCATAGTTTCCTACCTCTGCCTCCCGCAGTCCGGTCTGTTGTCCACTGGGAAGCAGCTCACGGCTTACTCATTCAGATAAAATTGAACCTACCGATCGCCAGCACTTCCAAATCCCCTGTTTTCAACCGTTGGGAAGGAGAGTGAGGTGGGTGCCGCGTCCTTCTCTACCAGAGGAACTAGAGCTGCTTGGTTTATGAGATTTTCAGAAGATAGCCAGTGCCCACAAATTTGAAATGGGTCCCAGGCTAGAGTCTTGGAAGAACTGAATCCCCAGGTTATAGGGGCTGCAGGGGCTTTGAACGGCAAAAGTTTTCTCTGCATGCTGGCTCTAAATAAGGGTGCATCATGCAAAAGTTTACCTTTCTATAGACTAATGAAAGCACTTCTTAACATTTATGTAAAATTTCAACAACTTAAAACCCAGCTTCACCGCAGGCTGGAGTCCTATATGTGCACCCAGGGCTGAGAACTGAAGTCAGCTTCAGCCTCGCAGGAAGGCTCCACGTCCCTGGGATGTCTGTGCATCTAGGTGTATAGGAAACACATGGGGTGATGCGGGCACTGATGTCTTAAAGTGTGAAGCATATTAGTAGGAATAATTTGATGATGTCCCAGACTGCAATTTATAAGTGTATGTTTCTTAAAGGCCCATAAACTAAAGTCAGGTTGCTGAGTGGCAGTCCTCGGCTACATGTAAACTGTGAATTACATTCGAGTTGTACACGTACACTATAAAGAAAGTGCTGTTTATGCAGTAACAAGATCAGGAGGGAATATTCATTTGATCGAACGTCGATATCAAACCGGGACGGCGAAACACGGGGCATTCTGAGACGGTACCTCGTTCCGCTGTGTCCTTTGCAAATTAACCCTCCCATCTGGCAATTACAGCTCGGATTTCACTGTCAGCCCGGGCACTGTGAAATGGATTCGATTCAGTGACTTGCAAGAGGTCATTTTGGTTTTGTCTTGGTTTCAAAGTCAACGCCAACCAACTCTGCCTTCTCTGGCTTCGGCCCTGTTCTCTGTCCTTTGTCAAAGCTGTGGTCTTTGGGTTCTTCCAGGAGGTGGCTTGGCCCAAACTCTGCTGTTGTGGACACAGGGGACATGTGGGGAGCCTTGTAGAGTCCCTCAGCGTAACCCTCAGTTTATCCTTACATGGGGGAAGACAGAGAGACATAGAGGTATCGGAAGAGTCTGGCTGCCAGGGCCGTCGTGTTCCTGCTGTGGTGAGCACAGTCACCCAGTGCGTGTGGTGCCGTGATTCACCTTTCTCCACACCTTCTTGCCACTCTGTTGTCAAGTTAGTCATCTTCTTACAGCCCAGATCTTCAGCTCGGGCCGACAGCGGCCTCTGGTAATATTTTTTGCACAAGCAGACACATCCTTAGGCTTTGACTTGCTTGGTGGTTCTTAGGTTACGGTGGTTCCTCGATTCCTGGTGAGTGGAGAGCATGGGCCCTCAGAGGCTCTCCTGTAAACACGGTTGATCGCTGTTTTTTTCTTCTGGCCCACCCATCGCTTTTCTCCAACTCCTAGCCAGAGCTTAGGGGGAAATCGGAACCTGTCTTTCCTCTAAAACTCTGTGTACCCTGGTGCCAGTGTGTCATCATTTTGAAAAGGCCTGCTCGCAACCTTTGTTCCGTGTGGTTACAGAGCAAACCCGCGGCAAACTCTGCTTTCCGGTGTACCGGGATGCAACCACGTAGGTTGTTGTAGGAACGTGTAGGTTAAAGTACGCGCCAGTGATGTAATTTCATGGTTTTATGTGAAACGTGAAAATGGACCCATTATAGATAGGGAAGGTGGCGGATAAGCACAGACTGTACGCCAGGAATTTTTGCGCGCAGATTCACTGCATGCGGTGCTACTGCATTTCACTGTGTTAACATCTCGAGAAGAGCTTTTAATCTCCTTTTGTGTAAGGGGAGACTGAGGATCCGCAAGGGTCAGAGCCTGGATTCTGAGACAAGATCGTTGGAGGGCACAACAGGTGAGGGCCTGCCACCCAGCACCCATGTTCCCAGCCAGGGCCATTACCTGTCTGTCCTCTGAGGTTAATTGACTGGGCAGCACTGGATCTTGGCAGGCCAAGAAGACCTTAAATATACAACACTTAGCTTTAATCACTTGGGTTCCTGCGTGGGGGCAGCTTACAGTTCTCCACATCCTCAGGCAGAAGGTCATGATTCCTCCTAAGAGTTCCGGAGGGCTTGTGTCTGTTATAGCTCGTGGTTTTTTAGCTCCCAAGACTATGTAATTTAGCAGTAAAAAACCAGAAAGACAGACAGAGAGATGTAGAACATATGTCAGAAGCATTTTTTAATCCAAAATTAATCAAGGAAGGCTACAGAAGCCGCAGATCATAAGTCGTGTCTGGCCCCTTTCATGCAGCCCAGTTCAAAGCTGTTGGGCCCCATGCATTCCTGTGGACACGACAGCAGTATTTCTGACAGCGTCATTTCCTTTCAATGTGTTTGAGCCAAAGCTGCACTTGGAGGATTGATAGGAAGGCAACGCCAGGAGCATTGTGATAATTTTTCTTCTCGGAACTAGAGAAGTGATGACTTACCTGGAAGGAACTTAGAGAACCTGTCCTGAGACATTCTCTTCTTACAGTGCCTTTTGTGAAGAAAAAACATGCCTTGTCTTTGCCAATGAAACACACACATAAACACACATTCATATATACTGATCAAAACAAAACAAAACAAAACAAAAAACCTGGGACACTTGGGTGGCTCAGTCGGTTAAATGTCTGCCTTAGGCACAGGTCATGATCCCAGGACCTGGGATCGAGTCCCCTATCAGGCTCCTTCTCCCTCTGCCCCTCTCGCCGACTTGCACATGTTCTCTCTCCGTCAAATATAAAAATCTTAAAACAAAAACAAAAACAAAAACAAAACCTCATTTTAGAAATGTTTCAATCTGTTGGATTTTTAGGGGGAGGGAGGCAGTAAGCCGAACGTGAGTAACTCCACAGGCCCAGGAGCTGCTTCTAATGACCAGGTCTGTGATCTGAGCAGGGATTTCAAGGGTTTATTCTTTAGGTTGTTTTTTTAAAAATATTTATTTATTTATTTATTTATTTATTTGAGAGAGGGAAAACTCAAACGGGGGAGGGGCAGGTGGAGAAAATCTCCAGCACACCCCCTGCTGAGTGGGGGGACCCGACACTTTGCTGGATCCCACCATCCTGAGATTGTGACCTGAGCTGAAATCAAGAGTCAGACCCTTAGCTGCCTGAGCCACCCAGGCACCCCAAGGAGATCTAGTGTATTGATCTTCTACTGTGTTCATATTGAAGCAATAGCATACATTCATGCATGTGGAGTTTGGCTGTTGGCATGGGAACCACACCCACAAGCTTCGGCACCTGGATGGGTGCCTGTGGGCGGGGGGGAGGTGCTGGGGGTCACGCGGTCTTCAGCCATCATTGCTTTAAGTGTGCCAGTTATGGTAAAAGTGGCCGGGGTAAATGAGTTGGCTCTTGTCGGGGTCCCGGGTGACTCAGATTATTTCCTGTGTCCGGCAGTGGCACTGCCCCCTTCTCTCTTACCTGAAGCTCAGTTTCCTTGTCCCAAGCAGTAATTCATCTGTTTGAGAAATTCTTTGGGCAGAAACCTATTTCTAAAAGTATACTAACAACTTCCAAGTATGTGAAGGTCAAACTGAACCATGATATGCCTCTGCTGAGTTTTCGGAAGGCATTGGCCCTGCAACATTAGCATCAAGGTTATGTGAAGGTCAGACTGAACCATGGTACATCTCTGCTGCATTTACGGAAGGCGTTGGCCCTGCAACATTACCCTCAAGGTCACAGGTCTTCGTGAGCACAGTTACGGGAGCAATAACATAGGTGAGCCTCCCTGTCTCTGGGGATATTGGTGCAGAGAACGGAAGTGATTCAAAGCAATGGAGGAGGCTAGATTAAAAGTAACATCCACTCAGTTTACAAGAACGTAAGGTGTGATTCAGAATTGCTGGGTGACCGGCATTAAAGAGGTCACGTGATGTGATGAGTGTTTCACCCACTGATGAATTCTTTTTTTTTTTTAATGAATTTTTAAAAAAATATTTTATTTGTTTATTTGACAGAGATTACAAGTAGGCAGAGAGGCAGGCAGAGAGAGAGGGGGAAACAGGCTTCCCGCTGAGCAGAGAGCCCAATGCGGGGCTCGATCCCGGGACCCTGAGATCATGGCCTGAGCTGAAGGCAGAGGGTTAACCCACTAAGCCACCCAGGCACCCCCTTTTGAAATCTTGAACTCAACATCTGAGACTAATGATGTACTACTATATGTTGGCTAATTGAATTTAAAGAAAAAAAAAAAAAAGCCGAGTGCCACTCCCAGGGTCCCACGCTTAGCCGATGCTGGGGCTGTTTCCGTGGCCGCAGGAGAGGAGGGGAGAGATCTGCCTGAGCCCACGTGGACTTGCTGTCCCTGAGCCACAGTGGAGAGCGACTCCTCTGCTCCCTGGTTGGCAAAGGTGACAGCGGGCCGCCCGGTGAGGTTGAGAGAAGCCCACTGTGGTCCCGTGAAGGAACCGACCTAGGCCTGGTCTCTACATAATTGGTTGCTTTCTGTTTGTTTTGTCCTATTCCGTTCCCCTGGAAGTGATGGATGTGCCTGAGTTTTCTGGAAGTGGGTCCCTTGCGATCGTGTGATCGTGTGATGTTGCTGTTGGAAGACCCGCAGAGCAGTTTCCTCTGTTCTCATGACTGCTTTTGCCATGGTGTTGCCAATGCTTTCTTACTAAAAAAGCAAAGAAAAGAAAAATGGTATTTGTTTCCTAATAAGTTCTTGATGACAGCGTAATAAGAAGACATCTGAAGAAGACCATCGGAGTATGCAGCGCCCACCCTGTGATGATTCTAGAGCGTGAGCCTGGGAACGGGATCGGCCCCAATCTGGTGGTCCTCTCGCGGCTCTGACACGTACACGAGTGTGCCTAGTGGCCGTGTTACAGTGGTAGTCTGGATGCTCAGATCTGGACTCTGCTGTCATGGGCGTTTACAGGAACTGCCCAGAATGTCACGTGTCTGGTAGAGGGGGTGTCAAACGTCCAACATGGGCACAGGGGACTGCCTCAGGCCCTGCGTCAGGACAGCTATTTCCTATGCTGGGGAACTTGATGGACATTGTCGTACTCAGGATTCCTTCAGATGTTTACCATTTTGCCACCAGAAAATATGGTTATCAAAGGCAGACTGACTTGAAAATGAGGAAATTCAGGTACAACAAATTCAATACAAAATTCAAAGGATCCTGGGGCACCTGGATAGTCAGTGGGTTAAGCCTCTGCCTTCAGCTCAGGTCATGATCTCAGGGTCCTGGGATCGAGCCCCGAGTCGGGCTCTCTGCTCAGCAGGGAGCCTGCTTCCCCCTTTCTCTCTCTCTCTGCCTGCTTCTGTCCCTCCTTGGGATCTCTCTGTCAAATAAATAAATAAAATCTTAAAAAAAAAAATAAAGAATAAAGAAAAGGATCCCAGCAAATGGTTTCTTGTACGGCAGACCTGCTGCCACCTCGTTATCCCGCAGTGACAAGTGTGTTCTGCTCCCTGAGAACAGGGCTGCAAGTCAGAGATGACGGATGTGCACGGGCCATCCTGGCTCCTGGCGCAAGCAGTGTGTGTGAATCTTCGTAAACACATGAACCCCCTCCCTGAGACCTGCTGACTCAGAGCTTGGTGGGACGCAAGGGTTTCAGGGAACCACTCAGATGGTTCTCAGTGACAGCAGGTTTTGAGGATCATGGCTGGATATGTGGGTAAACGACTTCCCAGCCTGTGGACCACGTCGTCAGGGGAGTCAGGTCTGGTTCCGTCGTGGGCCCGCAGGTGGATGGGAGTCGGGTCTGGTTCCGTCGTGGGCCCGCAGGTGGACGGCGAGTCGGGTCTGGTTCCGTCGTGGGCCCGCAGGAGGACGGGGAGTCGGGTCTGGTTCCGTCGTGGGCCCGCAGGAGGACGGGGAGTCGGGTCTGGTTCCGCCCGCAGGTGGACGGCTCCCAGTCCTTCCCTTGCAGGTGCCCTGCTGGAGGTGGTAGGGAGGAGACAGGTGAACCGCTGGTTTCATCTCTGCCTCCCTTCTGAGTGGTCTTGGTGAGATGTGGTCCCTGGCCTCATCCCTTGCTCCGTGTTCTGGGTCTCAGAGCCGTGCCGCCCTGCCTATGGGGTCAGGGCTCCCCAAGGCCTCGTTCCCAGAGCTGACACCCCCAGACCGTCACCCTCATGGCTAAGAAGAACTAGGGAGTGGCCTGGCCACCTGCTCCCACAGCCTGGTGTCGCATCCAGTCCTCGCTCAGGACAGGCTCATGGAGCTGTTTGTGGTATTTCTGAAAGCTCTCCTGAGGTCCAGTTTGCATAACAAACGTGGCCATGGTGGGTGTGCAGGTCAGTCTCTGTTTAGCAGAGGGACAGTGGTGCAGCCCTTCCACAGCATGACCCAGCTGTGAGCGCTGCCACTGCCCCCGGGGATGCGGGGGCCACCTGCAGCCCCTCCCGTGCCCACCCCAGCCCGAAGCCTGATTAACTTCCCAAATCACATCTGTGCCCATCCTGCGTGTTTCTCAGAAATGGACTTACACAACATGGGGCGTTTGCTCGTGCCCCACATGGTGTGTGTAGACCCACCGTGTGGATCAGCACCCCGGCCCTGCGGGAAGCCCGCACTGTGCTCACTTTCTCCGTTTGCTCATGGACGGACACTCTGAGTGTTCAAGTTCTATTTCTTTATCTCCCCAACCCCATCTTACAAATCCGTTCTGAGGGTTATTGGCAATGAGATGGCATCTGGTTCTTGGAACAAAAGCAGGGCCATGGTAGGCGATCAATAATCATAGACCCGATTTTAATGTGATTAACGAAAATAAGATATGACTAGCCTGGAACCTGGAGCTGCAGGGGCACCATCAAGAGGGACTAGATGTCCATTTGGAGAGAAAGAGCCTTCCGGGACGGAGTGAAGCAGGGAAACAGCTGATGCATGGGCTCGGGGTCCTCTTGATAAGCTCCTATCAGGATTCGCCCCCAAGCCGGCAGCCCATGGTGGGGTGGGGGGGGCACCATCGCCTCGGGCACTGGGAGGGACTGAGTGTGCGCAGAAAGTGTGGCTTGTAGACCCAGGTGATGACTTCCCGGGTCCCATGATGTCTGATGAGAAACATGTTGCCCAGCCCGCGCCGTGACTGTGACCCACTTCTCTGCCCGGACGACCCCGGCCGTGGCTGTCCAGCTCTGCTCTGACTTCCCCTCCTTGCTCTTGACCTGTTGCTCTTTCCCAGGGAGCACAGAGGTCTGCACACTGCCTCCTCGCTTCTGCAGCTTCCCACACGCTGCCTCCATTCTTTAGAAATACACACTGCCATCTTGGTTGATGGCGCTAAAATCTCTCTCTCTCCCTCTCTCTCTCTCTCGCTGTCTCTCTCTCTCTCTCGTTGTCTCTCGCTGTCTCTCGCTGTCTCTCTCTCTCTCTCGCTCTCTCTCTCTCTCTCTCGCTCTCTCTCACTCCCTCGCTCCCTTGCTCTCTCTCTCTTTTTTTTTTTCCTTCTTCATGGATCATGTCTTTGGTGTCGTACCTAAAAAGTTATTGCATACCCAAGGTCATCTAGATTTTCTCCTGGGTCAACTTCTAGCAGTTTTATAGTTTTGCATTTTATAGTAAGGTCTGTAATCCATTCTGAGTTAATTTTCATGAGAGGTTTATAGTCTGTGTCTTTGCATGTGGCTGTCCGGTGTTCCAGCACCATTTGTTGAAAGAATGAGAATGGACTTTGTTCCATGGTGTTTCCTTTGCTTCTTTGCCAGAGATGAGTTAACTGCACTCGCGTGGGTCTGCTTCTGGGCTCTCTAGGCTGTTCCATGGATGTGTCTGTCTTTGCTTTCTCTAGTGCCAGCCTGACTTGATCCCTGCAGCTTTACAGCAAGCTGTGGGTCGGGCCCAAGGTGTCATTCTTCCCCTCAATATTGACTCGGCTGGTCTGGGACTTTTGCCGTTCTAGATAAACTAAAGACGTGGCATGTTGATATTTGCAAAATAATTTGCTGGAATTTTTATTGAAATTGCATTAAATTGATAGGAGTTGGAAAGAATTGACACATTGCATTTTAACTTCTTATGATTTTTTTTATGTCTACAGTGTAGTCTCCCCGCATCCCTACACTAGGGTTTAAGCTCCAAGGATGCCATTGTATCTGTTTGTCTTGTTCCTAGTTGTATCTATATTATCCAGAAGAGTGTCTGGTTCCTAATAGGCAATCGACAGATAGTCTTTGAATTAATGACTTTGAATGAGTGACTGAGTGAACAAACCTGCTACACACACTTGGATGAGAAAGACTACGGGCTTCTTCCCCTGTGAGATTTAATTCATGTCTAAATGTCACCCAGCTCTGTAGGGGAATCTAGTACAATGTTTAACCCGTGGTATTTTGGTCGTATTGAGTAGCAGCAATATATTAATGCCTCGACTTGATGATTTTGCTTAACTATTCCTTTGTGTCTTGGGAATGTACAGAAACAAAACCTGAGAATTTTCATTGGATTTATTCTTAGTTCAGATATTTTTGTATCAACCAAAAGTAAGCTTACTAAGCAATCAATCTAAGATAATGTGTTTTGAATATTACAGCTGGGACAGTTTTATAAAGATGTTACTGGATGTGATTTCTAAGGTTGTTCCTAACTGCATGTTATACACTACGATAGAGAAATGTTGTAGCAACCTCTCATGTATCCGGCAAACTCGTCATAAAAAGTAAGCTCATGAAGATTTGCTTATTGCCAGTTGTCATAGAGTAGTTCTTTCCAATCTTTGTGCCATGGTAGAAATATGTGTAGTCACATGTGTCTACTGAGTAATTGCAAGACTAAAATTCCAACTTTTTTGAATTTATATTTGAATACCTATGTGTGGCTGTTGAGCAATCAGAGAAGTGAATTTTAAATATTATTCAATTTTAATCAAAATTTAGGGACCACCATTTTAGACAGTGTCTGTATAGTTTAACCCCTCTAATAGAAACTTAAATTCTTAAATTTTTTTTTTTGCTTTTTGTTTTATTTCAATTTTTTATTATGTTCCATTAGCCAATTTATGATACATCATTAGTTTTTGATGTAGCATTCAATGATTCATTAGTTGCTTGTAATAGATTAATCTGAAATAGCTCATAAAATTAAAAAAACACACAAAAAATAGTAACAACAAATTCAATAATGAAATCTGAGGACACATATTCCAGTGACATTTAATCTCCAAAAGAAGTTTGGTCCCTACTATAAATATGTGCTTCGCCTGTATTATCATGTACGTGCTTGACCTTTAACATCCTCATTGCATTTTCATGAGACGTTCTTGTTTTGTTCTAAAACCCAGGTTTTGGATTTACTGGACTTCCTTGGTTTAATAATCACATTGTTCTACTGTTTACCAATTCATACCCTCTGGATTTATTTATTTCCTTTTAGTTAGCTTTCTAGTTTCTAGTTGGTCATTCATGGTTTTTAGAAACTTTTTGAGGGAGTCCTTAATTTGATCATCTTCTTTATTTTTTTTTAAAGATTTTATATAATTATTTACTTGAGAGAGAGAGCACAGGTGAGCTGGGGGAGACATCCTCAAGCGGACTATGCTGAGTGTGGAACCTGACTCAGGGCTCAGGGCTGAGATCGTGACCTGAGCCAAAAAAGAGTCGGAAGCTTAACCAGCTGAGCCATCTAGGCTTCCTTCATTGTCTTTGTTTTAAAATAGGAAAGCATTCAGGACTGAGAATTTCTCTAAGTGCAGCATGATTGTACCTCACCATTTCTAAAAGAACCAGGTTTGGGTTTGATTGATAGTCTCTACAAATTTCCAGTTTTTAATTTCATTGACTTCTGCTCTAATTCTTACTATTTCTTTTCTTCTAATTACTTTGGGTTCAATTTTATTTTCTTTTTCTTGTTTCCTAAGGTGACAATATAGATTATTAACTTTAGGACTTTTTTCTTTTCTAATACATACACTTGGGATTATAAATTTCCTGCTAAGCCCTGCTTCCATTGTATCACACAAATTTAGATTGGTTGTGTTTCATTTTAGTGTAGTTGAGAATTTTTTTTAGCTTCTCTTGAATTTCTTCTTTGATTCATGTATTATTTAGAAGTGTGTTGTCGGATCTTCACATACTCTGAGTTTCCTAATTATCTTTTTGTTATTGATTTCTTTTTTTTTTTTCAAAGATTTTATTTATTTATTTGACAGAGAGAGATCACAAGTAGGCAGAGAGGCAGGCAGAGAGAGAGGAAGGGAAGCAGGTTCCCTGCTGAGCAGAGAGCCCGATGCGGGACTTGATCCCAGGACCCTGAGATCATGACCTGAGCCGAAGGCAGCGGCTTAACACACTGAGCCACCCAGGCGCCCTTGTTATTGATTTCTATTTTGATTGTATTATGGTCTGAGAGTGGACGTAGTATGATTTCTAATCTTTTAAGTATTTTAAAGTATGTTTTATGGCTCAGAATGTGGTCTGTCTTGGACAACATTCCATGTGAGCTTGAGAAAATACGTTCTGCT
The DNA here is from genome assembly GCF_009829155.1 of Mustela erminea. NCBI lineage: Eukaryota > Metazoa > Chordata > Mammalia > Carnivora > Mustelidae > Mustela > Mustela erminea. The sequence goes on along the minus strand of NC_045616.1, from coordinate 160,754,933 downwards.
GCTGTTGAAGTCATGACAGAGGTCTTATATCCAGGTGCTGGATGGTCTTGCAGAGTTCACTGCTTCCTTACCGATTTTCTGCCAGCCGGATCTCGTCATTTCTGGAGGTGGGATGCTGAATTCCCAACCATGAGAGTGGATTCATGTCTTTCTCTCTGCAGTTCTGTTAGTTTCTGCCCCCACATAGCTTGATGCTCTGTTGTTAGGGGCCTGCATGTTGAGAATTGCTGTCTGCTCAGAGAGCTGACCCTTTTATCATTACGTGCTGTCCCTCTTTATCCCTGATCCATTTCTTTACTTTGAAGTCTGCTCTGTCTGAAATTCATGTAGCTATTCCTGCTTTTCCTGATTACTGCTGGCATGGTACATTTTTCCCATCCATTAATTTTAACTCTATGTAAAGGGGATTCATTGAAGGCAACACGTAGTCAGATCTTGTGTTTTGATACATCCTGACAGTCTTTGTCTATTAATTAATGCACTCAGACCATTGACACTCAAAGTAATTACTGATGTAGTTGGATTAGCACCGACTGGATTAGTGACTGTTTTCTATTTGCTGCTCTTCTCCTTTGTTCTGTTCTTGTTTTCTAATATTTTTCTGCCTTTTGTGGATTTATTGAGCATAATATAGGATTCCATTTTCTGTCTTTTTTAGCATAACTCGTGTTTCTTTTTTTTTTTGTTACATTGTTAGTCGCTGTGCTAGAGTTTACAGTATACGTTTACAATGACTCCAAGTTCACTCTCAACTAGCACCATCACTAGTGTTATTCTCTGAGGGCTATACAATGCCCTCTGGAGGATATGGTGGTAGAAAGGACACACTGATGTGTTGGCTAGGAGATAGCTATATAGATATATATGTATATGGGACTCATTCAGACTGAATATTAATCTTAGCCGACCCATTTACTATGTCTACAGTGTTGAGCTATATTTTTTTTTAATTTGATGTCCTTTAAATGGGAATATTAATTAACATTTTATATGTTTGTTACTACAACAAGAATAACAAATACAGCAAAACACATAGCACATTACCTGCCACATAGGTGAAGCTCAAGACAAAGTAACTATTACTTTATATCCATTTATGTGCATAAGAGTATACACAATAGTGTTCTGCTAATTAATGAGCCACCTGAGAGCAAATAAAGTATACTGGGTTTTGAGGTGATCCAATAAGTCATTCTCTATTTCCTTACCTCTTACTCTCCCTTTTCCCTTTTCCATACATTCTGTATTCTAGTGAATTATAAAATACGAACAAAAAGAGAAACTCAAATGGTAGCACCTACATATCCTTTTTAAAAAATTACCAGTAGGGGCGCCCGGGTGGCTCAGTTGGTTAAGCAGCTGCCTTTGGCTCAGGTCATGATTCCAGGGTCCTGGGATCGAGCCCCACATCGGGCTCCCTGCTCAGCAGATAGCCTGCTTCTCTCTCTCCCCCTCTCCCTGCCGCTCTGCTTACTTGTGCTCTCTCTCTAGCTCTCTGTCAAATAAACAAATAAAATATTTAAAAAAAAATTACCAATAAAAACATTTTTGGAGAAAGTGGAATATTTGTTCAGGTGAGTGGATTTCCTAAAAGTGGGCCCCAGCCTAGACCCATACACTGAGTTGCTAGAGATGCTGGGCTCCAGACAGCCAACCGCCCGGGGGCAGGCAGCTCAGCTTCCCCTATGACCAAGACCTAAGAGGATACCTGATTCCAGTGGTGGGTGGTATCCTGAGTAGAAAGGGCTGTACCATGCATGCCCCGTTTTGAGTCCAGACTCACGGACAGCTTATTCCCTACCTGGAGTGGAACAAGTGAGGGGCAAGGAGATCCGTGTCCCTGGGTACCACAGGGCTGGTGAAAGCATAAGAAGTGGGTGAGGAGCACTTAGCCACCGACACTCCCGGGTCAGTCTGTGAGCAGGGATGCTACTGGGGGAAAGAACATCATTTCCGTCCGAGCTCTAATCATAAGTTATGTCACCACTAAGATTCTTTTGTATAGGAAGGCAGGAAATATTGATAATTTAATGTTGGAGTGAATTAAAATTAGTGTAAAATACAAAAATACGAGCATTCTTCACATTTCTAAGACAAGGGCTGATAGGTGGGCATTTGCATTATTGAACCTTTAAAACTTCCGTGATAAGGTTTCAAAACAAAAAGATCTTCTGATGCTATAGTGGACAAGAAGCATAAAGACTCAGAAATGGTCTTAAATAAACCCATTGTCATCGATCATTTGGAATAGCCGGGGATAATCACAGTGCATTCTTAAATTGCCCTCTGAAAGCATACCCCTGCTTCCTCCTGCTATCAAATTCACCCAAAAATAGGGGTGCCTGGGTGGCTCAGTCAGTTAAGCATCTGCCTTCAGCTCAGGCCATGATCCCAGTGCCTGGGATTGAGCCCCATGTGGAGCTCCCTGCTCAGCGGGGGAGTCTGCTTCTCCCTCTGCTGGCAGCTCCCCCTTGCTTGTGCTCTCTCTCTCTCTTTCTGTGTCAGATAAATACATAGATAGATAGACCTTTAAAAACTAATTAATTAAAAAAATAAATTAGTTAACCCAAAGCCTGATTGGCTCAAGCCACAGGTGTGCACAGTGATGCTCCCCCTTCCTGTGAGGGGTGAGGTGTGTGGCCAGTGTAGGTGGCTGGCACTTTACCAAGTCGCACTTGCCCTGCTCTGCTAGGTGTCACACTGGCCCAGTTTCTCCAGGTCACAAGATCCAGAGAGAAGCCAACCAAGGATGTGTTTGTTTGCATCATGCAAGGGGGGAAAGACAGAAGAGTTCCCCTCCTTGGAAGACCACCCTACTGTGTTTAATCTAGTCAGCCTCCATCAGCCTCCACCAGCCTCTAGTCCACCTCGATCAGCCCCCAGCATCCTCTAGTCAGCCTCCAGCAACCTCCAGTCAGCCTCCAGTCAGCCTCCAGTCAGCCTCTAGTCAGCCTCCAGTCAGCCTCCAGCAACCTCCAGTCAGCCTCCAGTCAGCCTCCAGTCAGCCTCCAGTCTGCCTCCAGTCAGCCTCCAGTCAGCCTCCAGTCAGCCTCCAGTCAGCCTCCAGTCAGCCTCCAGTCAGCCTCCATCAGCCTCCATCAGCCTCCAGTCAGCCTCCATCAGCCTCCAGTCAGCCTCCATCAGCCTCCAGTCAGCCTCCAGTCAGCCTCCAGTCAGCCTCCAGTCAGCCTCTAGTCTGTCTCCATCAGCTTCCATCAGTCTCCTTCAGCCTCCAGTCAGTGCCCAGTCTGCTCCAGTCAGCTTCCAGCTGAGATGTCTGCAGTCTTTCCTTTCTTCCCACTCACAGACAGCAAGTGCTCAGGGGACAGGGATCTGATCTGACAGCACTGTGGTAGGAATTGGGGTTTGGAAGAAACCTGGGCTCAGTCCTCTTCGTGGATTGTGATGACTGGGACCGATAGCATAGCTACTAAGACTAGTGGTGTGTAGCTTTAACCTTAGCAAAGTGCCAAGTGTCAAAATGTTAGTCTTCTGAAATGAAAGATGAGCAAACAGAAGGTGACCAGGAACCAGTTTTATGGCTGAGTGAGTGGCTACATTTTGAAGCCTGGACCTACGTGCGTTTAGGATGATGGTTGATTCCTGTGATCAGTGCATCAGACGCCTTTTCCCTGCAGGAAGCAGATTGAAGAAGCCCAGGGCCCCAGCCTGGCGTATCAGGGATAGGGAGAAGACACAGGTGCAACATCTCATGGAGAAAGAGCCTCCTGGTTTGTTTAGGTTTTTAGAAGATTTTGGGTGAATTTCAATTTTCAAAACATCACAAGTAATCATGCAGCAAGACTTCCTGTGGTCTCGGGCATATGACAAGGGATAGACTGACCTGGTGTGGGTTCATGTTGATCTTGAGGCTAAAAGGAAATAAAAAGCAGAGTTTGGCATCTATAAAAGTTGCAACTGACTTGTGTGTCTGAGACATCACTAAGAAAACTAAGATGTATAGAGTAGTTCCCCAAACAAATGACATTTTTAGAAAAAAACACGGAGGAGAGTAAGTTAAATTAGTTGGGAAATGAAATGCCTTTTCTCCTATATGCACTGACTCACGTTTTTACCTGTTGGTTGGTAGCTAGCTCTCTCACAAAGGGCTCATGGAGTCACCCAGGGTACTTTTGGAGCTAGTTCAATGGGGATCTGTCACATTGGAGGAGAAACAGGCTCTGTGCCTGGACATTTATGCATCTCTTCTTAATTTCCATTTGATTTTTTAAAATTCAAGCAACTTTTATGGACAGCTTCTACTTTTATTTTAATATTTATTTATAGAATTGGAGATGGGTGGAGGGGGAGAGGGAGAGAGAGAATCCTAGGCAGGCTCTGCACTGGGCAGACCTGGGGCTCCATCTCACAACTCCGAGATCATGACCTGAGCAGAGGCTTAATGCCCTGAGCCACCCAGGTGCCCCTTAATCTTTATGTATTGAAGTATGGTTGGCACACAATGATACATTAGTATCAGGTGTACAACATAGTGAGTCTACATTTCAGTAATTTGCTGGGCGTTCACCACAAGTACCGCCAGCACTTGTCACCATACAACACTGTTACAATGTGACTGTATTCTGTAAGCTGTGTCTTTCGTCCTTGTGACTCATTCATTCCAGATCTGGCAACCTGGATCTCCCGCTCCCCTTCACCCATTTACCCATTACCCCATATCCTGTCTCTCTCAAAACCATCAGTGTGTTCTCTGTATTTATGGGTCTGTTTGTACCTTCTATTTGTTCTTTTTGTTCGTTTGTTTCTTAGAGTCCACAGGAGTGAAATCATATGATCTTTGTCTGTCTTTCCTGGCTAACTTCATTCATCATGACACCCTCTAGGTTCATCAGTGTTGCAAATGGCAAGATTTAATTCTCTTTTATAGTTGAGTAATATTCCGAATTATGGACAGCTTTTATAAATAGATATATATTGATATAAACCTACCAACTTTCTTTTTTTCTTTTTTTACAGAAAGCTTTGACTAATACCACTATAGTTCTGCACTTTACTTTTCTCACTATATAAATCTGGATATAATTCTATATTAGTAACTGTGTGTTTTCAAATGTTGACATTGATTTCCAATACATACAGTTTCATTTAGTAAACCTGTCTTTCTTCAGGGGCATTTTAAATATTTCTAATTTGGAAGGTTATTTTATTTATTTTTACTATGATAAACATCCTTTTCCATATCTTGGGTGTCTATGTTTAAGAATTTTCTTGGGGTACCTTCCTAGCTTCAGAATTATTAGGTCAAAAGCACATGTATTTACAATTTTGAGAGACACTGTCAATTCTTTCCAAAAGTACTTTACTGAGGGGCGCCTGGGTGGCTCAGTGGGTTAAGCCGCTGCCTTCGGCTCAGGTCATGATCTCAGGGTCCTGGGATCGAGTCCCACATCGGGCTCTCTGCTGAGCAGGGAGCCTGCTTCCTTCTCTCACTCTCTATCTGCCTGCCTCTCTGCCTACTTGTGATCTCTGTCTGTCAAATAAATAAAATCTTTAAAAAAACAAAAAGGACTTTACTGATTTACTAATTTCCCCACATCTTTGTTGTAGCTGGGTATGTACTGCTTTTCAGCAACCCAGTCAGATGGAGGAGACACTGAATCTCATTATGGTTTTCATCTTCTTGAAAAATTGGAAGTAAAATCAAACACTGTTTTTATAAATCTCTCCCCACCTGTGAGTTGCCTTTTTTTTCTTTTTTTGTCCTATTTTGTTTCTTTTCCTCTCCTTTTTTTTTTTTTTTAAGTTGAATTACTTCTTCATTTTTTGTTAGCTTTTATGGATCATTTTTAAGGATTCTCATTTTTGTCATTTGCATTCAAGAATTTCCCCTAACTTATCATTTGATCCATGGTACTTTTCACCATACTCAATGTTGAATTTAACCAACATTATCCATCTCTTTCTTCACAGGTTCCTGACTTTGTTTTCTGTTTGCATGTATCTACTCTACACCAAAATTACAAATACATATTTTATTGAATCTTTTCATTTTTTGTGATTCTTTGCTGCTTTTGGCCATTATTTTGGTGAATGGAATGCAGAGGAAATCTAGATTTGTTTTTTTCCCAAAGAGCTGACCAGTTTTCTCAACATCATTTATTGGATGATTCCTTTTCTTCCTCCTAACAGAAGAAACCTCCTCAGTGTCAATTGCATTTTTGTACAGTTGTAGGTTTGATTCTGTTTGATTTGTCTGTGGAAATCCAACAAGTCGGAATTGTGAATAAAATGATCTAGAGCCTCAACGTTTCCTTCACATACCTCATTGAGCGAGAAACAGCATTCTCTCAAAAATACCCTAGCACGTGTTTTTTCTCCCTTGCAAATGCAGTACAAGCGTTAGATGAATTTCCCAGTGCACAATGATTTACAGAGCTGCCTAGGAGAGTTCCAGGCCCTGGGAGAGCTCCTTTGCAAAGTTTGGAGGACGCTGGCCTTTTTCTAAAAGCCTGGTTAATCATCCACCCAGCTGACACCCCTGTGGTTACTGTGGGCAGGTGCACCGGACATTTGATGAGCGTCCAAATAAATATTCTTGGTTCAATAAAGAGCAGCTTTAATAAGCAGACAACATTAATCTTCCATGATTTAGCCAACCTTTTAAGTAAGCTTACAAACTAATGATGCAGCAAGATGAACTTTTTTCTGTATTTTTCAGTATCTGTTGAATGTAAGGGAAATCAAAACATCAGTCTTAATCAGTTCTTATAGTCTCTGCATTTAATGAAATTGGGGATTGGCTATTTTGTTAATGAAGACTAGGAAGCTCTCCAGCCGCAGTAGGTCTCTTACCCGAAGCTCTGGTCCTCTCAGCCCCAGACGCCCCAACGGAGGCTTGACCTGGGTGGGGTGGGGGGTGGGGGATGGAGGACTCACTTCTGGGACGGCAACAGCTGTCAGAGGTCGCAAGTGTTTCCGGTGCAGCAAATCTTTTTTGCATATCTTCTGTTGGGTCCTGCATTTAAAATACATTCGTTGTTAAGTGCTACAGACTCAGGACGAGAAGCCTTATCTCCACTTCCTCCAGCACAACACACCCAGAGAGGCTGAGTAAAGGTCACACAGGTAGCATGACCTGCCGGGGTTGGATGTGCCTGCTGGGGCATCTACTGCTCCCTGAGTCAGAGGGGGCTCCCTGAGCTGAGAGACACCGACTCTGCGTTCTCAAGGAGCTGATGGTCTTCCCAGGGGCAATTAGAAAGTCAGGGAGTGGTTTATATATCAGGAAAGTTTTTTTTTTTTTTTTTTTTTAAGGTGAAAATGAATTTTTTTTTTTAAATTTACTACTTGAACTGGTTACTGGTTCCTTTCAAAGGTGAGGAAAAGCTCTTTGGTCATGTTACTTCCCGAGGGTGCGTGTACCCGTGGCCGCTCACGCTACTCCAGCGTTCGTTTACATGCAGGAGCAGGACACCTCCGTGGACGTAGCCGTGATGTCCTGCCACGCTTGTCTGTTCCTTGACAGAACCGTGAACTTTCAAGCAAGGTCCTACAAGAGTTTATAGAGGACACAGAGATTCCCAGGCTGCCCTGGGAGGCAGGTGCCTCCTCCCACTCTGTGATGCCGGGTGTCAAGCCCAGGCACTCAGCCTGCCCACTGCTAGGTGGTATTGGGCCCCGGGAGGTCTACCTCCCAGAGTGCTGATGGCTGCCTTGATAGCGGGCCATGTTTACCCCCTGCCCCACCAGCAGGAACTCCAGGGCCAATGCTTAGTCTCTGAATGTCTGAAAAACTTCTCTCCCACCCCAACCTTCCTGTTCCTGAGAGTTGTGTTTCTCTGTGTTGCGAGATCTAAGAAGTGTTTTCCCAAGCCTGTCATGCCCCTGTGTGCAGACATTCAGACTCACACAGGGTGGCCCAGCCCAACAAGGAGGTTCATCTGGTGGGCAGGGACACACAGCTCTCCCCGAGCGAGAGTCAGACTCGGGCTCTGAAATCAGGCGCACTTAGAACAGGGTCTCTTGGGTCAGCCTCTGCGAGTCACTAAGTGTCTCGCTCATTGTCGTCAACTATCAAAGTGACTTTGGGGAAAATCGGCAGGTCGGTAAGACTAGTATTTCAGCACCAGAGAGTTCTAAGCAACCACTGGGCAGCTGTGCAGAAACAACTAATTATATTCCCCAATTATGCTAATATGGAGTAACATTTACAAAAAGTTTAAAAAGTCTGTAATCCCATGATCCAGCAGTGCCCTGACATTACTGATGTGAGAGCATGAAGGATTCTGAAAGTCTGAGGAGGATGCAAGCTCGTCCCTCATGCAGCCTTTGCCCCAAGGACCACTGCCACCACCATCGGCGACTGCTCTCACTTACCAAAGGAAGGTTCTCTACGGGCGTGCAGATCATGCTTTCTAAAGTGGGAATAGTTGAGCTCACACTATTACACACTTTAAAAAATAATCCCTTTTGGAAACTCTTACAATAAAAATGGTCAATGTGCAGATTCTGAGCCTGTCCTGATTGTGCTGGGATCCCGACGCCCCACTCCCGAGCCAGGTTTCCTTGGAAACAGAAGTGGATCCCTGCACCTCTCTATTGCCTCATCCTTGGGAGGAGTGTGAGCGGGGACCCACCTCACAGAGTCGCAGTCCCTGATTTCAGTCTTCCTCCAGAAGATGTTGGCCGCAGTCATGGGAACTTGAGACAAAATATTTAATTATGATTATCAGGACACATAATTATCTGATCTCGTTAAATGTTCTATACTCTCCAAACACATATGTATACTTTAAAAACAAACATTACCCTGAATGAACTGGTAAACATTTATTATTTTGTTTTGTCTGTACGTCTCTGCTGCTGCACACTCTGCTGCAGTGCACAGTCAGACGTACTGATCAGTGTTGGAGAAGTGCCTAAAAGGAGCACCTGGTAAGAATTCCAGAAGGCTCTTCCTTAGAACCCATCACACTTTTAGAGTCGTGGACATGGCGGGAGCCGTGACAGCCCGTATCCTGGCTCTGCCCCAGGGCACACTTTTCCAGAGTGTCACACTGGAAATAACCAACAGTGGTTATTACTAGGTTTTAAAAAAAATATTTGTCAGGGCACCTGGGTGGCTCAGTGGGTGAAGCTTCTGCCTTCAGCTCTGGTTGTGATCCTCCTGGGATCGAGCCCCGCATCGGGCTCTCTGCTCAGCAGGGAGCCTGCTTCCCCCTCTCTCTCTGCCTGCCTCTCTGCCTGCTTGTGATCTCTGTCTGTCAAATAAATAAATAAAATCTTAAAAAATAAATAAAAATAAAAAAATATTTGTCACTCTAAAAGGTAAAAGGCAGTCCCTTAATGTTGCCTCCTTTAAGACTTCTTTTGAAGTGTTCTTTATGCCACATTTGCTTTGCAGACCTTTTTAGTGTTTTTATGTGTTAGTTTTTTCCTGTTTCCATGATACCTTGCTGAGAAAGACTTTCCTGATATCCTCAGTGAATTCTCTTGTGCTTTCTTCTGGATTAATCTTAAATTACAGTTTCATATTAAGCGTCACAAACTATTCAAGTTTGAAAGGGGTTGCGCAAATGACTCTGTTGGGATCGAGATCTTCTCTCCCTGTGTGGGACCTCCCGTGCACCCCTGCTAACATCAGAGCCTGTGTATGTGAGCTTTCTCCTCCGTCACGTGGTCTGAGCCCCCCCATCAGTGTATTAGGAGCCCCCGCTGCTCCCGGCGTCCCGTCCTGGAGCGTCTGCAGGCCGGTCTCCCTGAGCGGGGGAGGAAGGGAAGGCTCAGCGATGGGTCCTCCCGTTTCTCGTCCTCAGCGCAGGTGTTGGAGGGAACAGCGCGCTGTGGCGGGGTCACAAAGAGGGATGCTGGAGGGGGTGTCCGCTGGTCAGAAGGTATAAGGAGGGGGTGTCCGCTGGTCAGAAGGTGTAACTGCACTTTCTCTCTTCCTGTTTCCAGTCCGGCATGATAAGAACACAAGAAGCAGATTACTTCCTAAAACCACTTCCTTCTCACCTGGCGGGGCGACTGCAGGACCCTGCCCGGGCTGGGTCCCCCTCCCACATACTGTACAAGAGATCAGCAGACGTGCGGGCTCCGGGGGCTCCCCAGGCCGTCATGACCGAGAGGGACCGGGAGCTGGGGAATCCGGCCCTGCACGGCAGCTCCGACCTCCGGCACCCACCAAAGCAGCATTTCTGCGGAAGGCGCAAGAAATGTACGTAAGGGCGATTCTTGGTGTGCATTTACCCCCGGGACCGTCGTGTCAGCGTGTGGGATGTTTCAGATGCTCTTCGGAGCAGTGTCTCCACAAGGTAGACTTAACAGACCGTCTTTGCTACATTTGTGTGAGATTCTGTGGTCTGTGTGTTCACTACGCACCTCCTTTCACGGTGGATGGACAGATCATGGTAGGTTTTTTGTTTAAAAGAATCGTTCCCTGGGCAGATGAAATGACATACTGTCCAGAAATGCAGAATCCACTGATTGTCTTCAAAGGAACCTGGCAGGTCTGCTCAGTAATTCTATCGTTTTGAGGTCTGGATTTATGGAAACCCACATAGTTTTCTGTGAGGTGATTTATCTCCATACATATTTCTATTCTCTGCTTCACCACATCAAAAGGACAGGCTAGGCATGACCTAATTTACCCACAATTTATCACCAGCACTTTGTGGCAGGCTTTGTTGAGCGAACACTCAGGAGGCGACGTGATAGTCCCATTTTACGTGGGAGCCTCTCACAGTTCAGAAATGGGAGTTCAGGCTTTTCAGCAATTTCTCTCACATCCCTCAGCCTCTCCTCCAGCACTGGAAGGGTTAAACCTCCCCTCTGCCCCGTGAGCCCGTCTTCTGCAGGCCCTTCCTTCCCTGCCCGTTGTGTTGGCCGCGGACCCAGCGCCCTGGAACGGAGGTGGTCGTGCTGCAGGCGGACTGGGGTGATGGCTGCGCACTCAGCGCGGAGCCGCGAGCGCCGCAGCCGCCAGCACCTGTGTCCACGGACTCGCACACCTGTAAGCAGAATCCTGGACCTGCGCTCACGTGAAAAGCTCAGATCGACTAAGTCAGGGGCTCAGTCAGCGGCCGGAAGAATGGGGTGGGAACAAAGTGGGGAGACCTGGAGTCCGAGAAAGTCAGGGCGACCAAGGCGGAAGGGCAGCCGAAGAGGTGTCAGCCTCGGCTGCCTCGGGCTGCGTGGACGGGAGCAGGAGGGGGGCGGCTGCAGGGACCGGCCAGTCGTAATCCGACGTGAGAAGGAAAGGGCCACGAAGCGCTTCTCGGAGGACATTAGTGACCCACACGGTGCGGTTTGGTTTGCTGGGCGCACGGCCATCCTGTGCATGCTCGGAGGCCATCAGACTGGCAGAAGTGACAGCTGCTGCTTCCAGGCTGAAGCCTGTCATTCCTGAGACCACTGCTCTCTGGGCGAGGACGTTTCCATGTTGTTTATGGGGCTTGGCACTTCCCTGCAGGACGGCCTGCCTTCTGGCTCGTGGGGCTCGCACATACGAGGAACCTTCCCCCTGGAGTCTCTGGTTCAGAAAATGCGCATTTTTCGGTGTGTGTTTTGGCACCTGTGTGAAGGGGCCGTTGAAAGCAGAATGATGTGCTTGAAGTCAAGGGTGAAGCTTACCAGACCGCTCCCGGACCATGCAGTCAGCCGGAGCCCCCATTTCTGACCCTTTCTAGGGAGAGGCTGTGAGCAAGTGACCTTCCCTCCCTGTGGCTCAGTGGCCCCAGCCATACCCGGAGTGGGCGTAGAAACAGCTCTGAGAGTGCAGCCGTGTCTGCAGCAGCATCGACGTGCTTGGCACAGGATGCACGCTCTGACGACATGGCCAGAGTCATTACTGTCCTCCACAGGGTTCATTCAGGTTTGAGAGCATTTTAGCAAAGAGACAAAATGCACCGGTTGTGGGTACCTGTGAAATGAAATAGCGACTTGGAGCAGCGCGGTCCGTGAATAGAGCTGGTGTCGCTCTGAATTAGTGCCACCCAGATGTGTGGGTGATCTGAAGTCTACTTTGACTTGAAAAGCTTTTCAGAAACACCCCTTAACCCGATTACCTGCGGCGCTGTGTTAACTTTCCAATTATAAATGCCTAAAATGTTTTGTTGTTGTTGTTGTTTTAATATTTTATTTATTTATTTGACAGAGAGGGAGAGAGGTCACAAGTAGGCAGAGAGGCAGGCAGAGAGGAGGAAGCAGACTCCCCGCGGAGCAGAGAGCCCCATGCACGGCTTGATCCCAGGACTCTGGGATCATGACCTGAGTTGAAGGCAGAGGCTTAACCCACTGAGCCACCCAGACACCTGCCCAGACAGTTTTTAAATGGCTGTAAGAGGACAGAGTATGTTTTGTCTTGTGATTAAATGAGGTAAATATTTAGGGCACTTTCTAGGAAACTCAGCCCTGCTGTGAAGTGTCACAGTATGTGACCCATTTGAAACACGAGAGACAAACTGGTTATGTGTCCAGACGTGGGAATCAGCTTTAAGAAGAATCAGGCCACTAAAATCGTTCAAATAAGCAAGTGAGGCAAGATGGTGCCACCGTAACTGTTGGTTCTACCACTTTGTTAGTTGCTGCTCTGCAGAGGCCCGGCCCACAGATCCTTATGCTGGTGGTCACTGGGCTTTGTGCTTCTGCTGCTAGAACACGAGACCCCAGCGGTCCCCTCTCCTTGCTTTAAACTGGGACAGAACTACACAGAGGGAGACACGGTGATGCCTTCCATCCCGTCAAGGTTCTGCGAGCCTGATTTGCATTTCAGGCTCTACTTTGGTGCGAGTTCTGAATCACAGCGTCTCCAGGGGTCTGTGGTTCACACGTGAACGTTCATTTTGGAAAGCCGATTTCTACATAACGAGTTCCGCTGCCAGTTTGGTGATGACTTTGCTTTCGTTTGTTCTCGGAACACCCGCTGCGCAGACATGCCCAGGCCTCCGAGGGGGGACCTCTTCATCCTGCCGGACGAGTTCGCGCCTCACTGGCGGCACAAGCGCTCACTCCTGAAGTCCCACAGGAACAAAGAGCTGAACGTGGAGACGCTGGTGGTGGTCGACAGGAAGATGATGCAGAACCACGGGCATGAGAACGTCACCACCTACGTGCTGACCATACTCAACATGGTAGGCGAGTCCTTCTGGTGGAAGCCACATGTGGGATCCCCGGATGGGGTACGCGCCTTCACGTCACACACGCAGAAGTATCTTATCTGTGGGGCCCCCTTCACTCTTACTGTGCTCCGGCCAAAAGGGCCGCGTTCACAACTTCAGAGAACACCATAAGGAGGGGGGAGCCATCGGCCCGCTCCGTGAACCGGGGGCACGGTTTGGGTGGCTCAGCGTCTCCATTTACCAGAAATCTGTGAGAGGATGCTGAGACGCCTTAGTCACTAAGTCTGCTGATGGCTAGACAGAAATGCCCACCCCTTCAGGAATGCTACGTTTAAATACTGAATATGCGTTATTTTATCTACAAAGTCAGAAAAGCCTACAACCCTGCAGGCTGCCATCTCGGGTAAAACGTCCTGTGTCCCAGATCAGCAGCCGCTGTGATGAGGAGTGATGAGAAACGTGACCGAGTGACACGTAGGTAACGGAAGATGAGATCCCAGGTCACATAAGCGTGGTTTGAGAGCTAGTTGGGATGATGATGTTGTGAACGCACTTTGCATTCTACCCCCCAATGTGAGTGTCGGTGCTGGCATCCCGTCTGGTCGCCTGCGCAGCGATGAGGACTCAACACTTGCTCCACCCGGCCTGTCGACATGTCTGTGCCTGTCCGTCTAGCAGTGTAAGAAGGCAGCACTGCCGTGTCACGAGAGCAAGGGACCAGCCGTCACCGGCAGGACAATGGGACCCACCGTCACCAGCAGGATGCGGGGGACAGGGAAATGGCACCACGTGTGGGGCTGGCCTGACTGCCTGTCTTTTTCAGGTATCGGCTTTGTTCAAGGACGGAACGATAGGAGGAAACATCAACATTGCGATTGTCGGTCTGATCCTGCTGGAGGAAGAACAGGTAATCTGTCTTCGAAACGGACAGCTGCTTTTCCCCAGAAAAATACAGGCAACGTGAGGCTTTTTTTTTTTCCTCTCTCTCTCAGTGTGATTGGCTGTAGATTCCTGACATTTCCCTCCTTGGGAGCAAAATGTGTGTAATATTTTGTGTCTAACGCCATGAGTCTTTTATCAGTTCCTTTAGTAATGACTCGAATTGTGTGTGCGTGTGTGCATGTGTGCGTGCAAATGGGCAGAGGTGAGGAGGAATTCTCTCTTAGGAGATGTGGGAGAAGATAGAACAGAAGACCTTCCTGAACCGCCGCCCTTGCTGGATGGGAGCCTGTTGAAAATAGAAATGTACAGTGTGCCTTCAGCCCCCTCCCCACCATGAGCTTTTAGGCTCCCAGGCAGAAAGGAGCCCTTTCTGCTCTTTGCCAGTAGACCGAAACGGTAGTGGGATCATACTGTGCGGCACTGTTCTTTTCCTCTGTCACTTCCTAACTCCTAAGATGGACCACACCAACCCCTGCCACCTCCACTCACAGTGCGATGTTTTGACAGAGATTCTGGAATGGCAAGTCTATGTCTCTCGTTGCATCCAAACCTCCATCGTGCCAGATCGTGGTCGCAGTGGATGAAAACCTCCCCTTGCCTCCATCCTCGCGTCCCTGCCTAAATGCACCCGCGTGCGCTCCGTTCACAGGGAGGCTGCAGACGCACATTCTGCAGCACGGGCAACGGGGGCATCTCCGCCACGCAGGACTCTCGCTTCTGCTTGTCCCCACACTCATCGCTGGCTCCGCACCGGGGAGAGAGCCGCCCTTGCTGACACCTTAGCCAGGGCCCCCATTCGCCGTGGTTCTCTTGTCTATAAAACAGAGAGTTTTTTAAAATGAAACCTGAGATCCCTCAGAAGGTCTAAGATGTGTCCAGATGGGGAGCTTCTGCGGTGTTGGTCTTTTTCTGGGCAGGGTGAGGGCCTGTGGGGGCAAGCTTGTTTCTAGCCCCAGTGGTCCGGAAGATACAGCTCCATTGTCTTTGTGTGAGTGAGTGTCTGGGCAGGGGGTGCCCCACGGGCAGGGCATCTCAGGTGACAGGTTAATTATTCCTTGTATTAAATCGTTTTCACCTTGGAATTCATCCAAGCTGCAAAGAATAAGAGAGGTTATCTTTTGATCGTACACCTGTGTGAACTTGGATTAATGCGGTGTTCCTGGAAGTCACCTGCTCAGGAATGTGAGACCTGCCCCAGGGTTGAGGCCCAGCATTAGGCTGAGGTGCATCTGACTTTGTGCAGAGACAAAATCAGCCCTGGAGGAGAGAACCTCGCCAGGGAGCCAGAAACGCACATTTCAACCCAACATCTAGTCCTGAGGGCTACACTGAAGTTGTCCCGGAATTGAGCCGTTCAACCTGGCTTTCTCGGACGGAGCCACAGGAAGAAAGAGCAGCAAAGTTCAAATAACTCATTTCAGTGAGCGCTGGGGGGTGTTCCTGACCCCCCACTTCTGAATGCCACAGGCACGTGGTCGGCCGTCACACTGACGTTTCGCTGTTGCTCTGTTAGAACGCGGTATACAGGCATCTGGTGGGATGTGTCCTGCATAGTTTCCTGTGGGCTCCAGTCTGTTTTCTAGAAAAAGAGCTTCCCCAGTTGACCTGCCCTTCTCATAACCGTGTCGCTTCTAGAGGAAAATGACTTAGTATAACACTGTCATGATAAATGGTAAGACTTGTAAATCGGAAATCCCACTTGCCCAGCTTGGTTATGAGATCAACCGTCTGGGTGTGTTTTCGTGCACGTGTGGAATCCCATAGCAAGGGTCCTGTTGCCTGACATAAGTTCACGAAGTGTCTTACAAAGACCTCGATGGCAGCGTACACAGGCACAAGGACTCGATCTCCTTGGGGCATTGAAAATGCCTTCAGGGTCAGCTGACGGCATCCCAGCTGTCTTCACACAGAAGCACAGAAACGAAAGGAAGTGTCCACCCTGAATCTGCACCAGTTTTTTATAAGACACTCTCCTTTGGATTTTAGTCCGTGAAATGGGTAGCTCCGCTTGTAGACCATTGGGACCCCTCTGTGTAGTGGAGATCAGACTTGCTGACGTGTTTTCTCTATTGTCACGGGGCTGTTGGTCTGTCTTGCACAGCCGGGGCTCGTGATAAGCCATCACGCCGACCACACCTTAAGCAGCTTCTGCCAGTGGCAGTCTGGGTTGATGGGCAGAGACGGCACACGCCACGACCATGCCATCTTGCTGACGGGCCTAGACATATGTTCCTGGAAGAATGAGCCATGTGACACCTTGGGTAAGACCCTCCCTCGGAGTTTCGAGGACGGTGTTTGGGCTGTGCTCCCTCGGGGACCCAGGATGTTAAGAAACTGCCCCCCCAGGGCAGATCCATGGTGGTGGACGCTGCTGGACAGGGCTGCCAGCAGAGATGGGCTTCCCTGGACGGACTTAGGCCAAGCGTAGACATGTGTGTTTATTCACCCAAAGTGACAACTTCCCGAGGAGCAGTCCCTCGCTCAAGACGCACATTCAAGAGTCCCCGTCTCTTCCACTTTAAGGGTTGCTGTCTCTTCTCTCTGTTCCCCTCCCCTGTGTGAGAAGCGAGTGAACAGAGTCAAGGGTGTCCGCTTCTGTGGCAGAAGCAGTACGTCTGTGAATGTCTGCAGAGATGTTAAAGCAGCATCACAGCCCTCATTTCCCTTTGCTGTAGAAATACTGCGATCTTAGCAATTTTTAAAAGATTCTTATTTATTTAAGAGGGCGTAAGTGAAGGGGCAGAGAGAGAGGGAGAAGCAGGCTCCCCATGGAGCAGGAAGCCCAGCTCAGAGATCGATCCCAGGACCAGTCAAGGACCCTGGAATCAAGACCTAAGCTGAAGGCAGACACTTAACTGACTGAGCCACCCAGGTGCCCCAATCCTAGCAAGTTTTTTAACATATTTATGAGGCTGGATCTATCTTGGAGGCAGTACTCTGGTATTTTTTTCCAAATCGTGTAAAGCACAGTATGCCATAGCAGGGCTCTCTTGGACATTTTTCGTGACTCTGCATTTCTTTCTGGGATCTTAGTCAGACAGCTGAGTCGAATAGAGGTTAATCGTAGCTGCTTGTTCCTGGAAAGTCCTGCTTCCAAGGAGGTCCTGGCCAGCCTCTGAGACCTAGACTCCGGGGGGCTTCCCAGCACCCTGCCTGGTGTACTGGCTCATTGTGCCTACGCTGTTTGCTTATACAGATAATGGGGCTTCCACAGGACGTCTCCTTCCCTTCTGGGAGTCTAGAGTTTGGGTCCACACTAGGCAGGGCTGCTAAGGGATTAGCTCTGGATAAAACTCCTGGGTCCTGAGTGTCTGAGGTTCCTCCTTTGTGGGCCCACTGGGAGAGAGTTCTAGAAACTCCTGCATGGTTTCCTCCAGATCTCTCCCTGTGCATGTGTTCCTGTTACTGATTTTGACCTGCCTCCTCTGTATGTGTATGGAACTATACCGGGGAGTATAACAAAGGCTAAGTCCCATGAATCCCTCTGGTGAACCCTTGGACTGGGCTAGTCTCGGGGACCTCCTGATGCACATATTCACTACAGTACTCTCTTATTCAGACTTCTGAGAACACATATTTTTATATCAAAAGGTAGAGAATCTTTTCCATACACAGGGAATTCCCTTTCCTACTCTGCCCCGATCATAAATGCAACATGAATGCCACACGGAGCCATGAGTCGTTTTCCAGGTGGAGAGCAGATCCCCTCCACGAACCTTGCAAAGAGCCTTTATGTGCTTGTCCAAGAGTTTCCCGTTCAGATTCCCCCCATGGAGATGAGAAACACACTTCTCCGAAGGACAGAGATAAAGATGCTTGTGTAGTACACCTTCTTGCTCTATTTTATCGCAACAACACTGCTCTATAATCGTTTGATCTCTGCACCCCGTAGGATTTGCGCCCATAAGTGGAATGTGCAGTAAGTACCGCAGCTGCACAGTTAATGAAGATACGGGTCTTGGACTGGCCTTCACCATCGCCCACGAGTCTGGACACAAGTGAGTGCATTCCGTGGAAGGGTGGATCCTGGGGTGCTCTCCCTGCTGGGCGAGTCCCACAGAGACACTGATTCATTAGGTCAGGTCTGCAAGGGGCATCACCTGTGTCCGAGGAGAGCGTCGTGGACAAGGACAATGTCGCGGACAAGGAGGGGGTGGATCCCTTAGGCTCTTCTTATGGTTTTTCTTTGTTCATTTTTATTTTTTTAAGCAGGCTCCACACCCAGCATGGAACCCAACATGGGGCTTGAACTCACAACCCTGAGATCAAGAGTCAGATGCTTAACCTACTGAGCCACACAGGCGTCCCTTCTTACATTTTTATTTTAGTGCCGAGCCGTGCACAGTCTAAAGCCGCGGTGATTTCCGCATCTACGCTGTCCTTCCCCTGCTCCTCCTTCCGTCCCGGCGCGGGCATGAATGTGTGATTGCACGGTTGTCTCAGCCTCCGCTCCTTCATCCTGTTCTGAACGTGGGTCCTGTGCGCCGATCTCACTCCGTGTTTAGTTCCCATCGGGGATGAGAGAGAGAAGGCCTTTTCTTGTCCACTAGTTACTCTGGAATTTGACCTTTTTGTATCACTTTTATAGTTTGTAGATGCCTTTTAATTGGTGTGTCAAGCTGTTCGGGGAGTGCAGATTAGACTAGGGGTGGGAGCTGGTAGGAGCTGGTCTGCGGCCCACGTGTCCAGGCGTCCAGCATAACAGGGCAGCATCAGGGTAGGTGGCGAGCCTGGGGTTGGCACAGACAGACGTCCGTGCTGGATGGGCAGCCCTCAGCCGGCGGCTGGTCTCTGGTGGCGTCTTTTTACATGAAAGTTTTCCATTTGTTCCTGTAGAATGAACACCGTCTATCAATTACTTATAGGCATTATCAGTCTTAAATAAGGTTTCCTGGGCTAATCATTCTATAAGCTGCCTTAGGTCGAGTCTTTTCCTTGCTGTGCCCGCCTGCTGGCTTCCTGGACTCGGCTGGGTCAGCAGGAGCTGGAGCAGTGGGAGTGCAGCTGTCTTCCTGCTACACAGCACCTTGGACTGGGGTTTCTCCCAGAAAATGCACAACCGGGAATTACCATTTTTCTAGGGTTTTTTGTTTTGTTTTGTTTTGTTTGTTTTTTGTTTTTTTACTTTCACCCTGAATTTACTTGCAAATCACAAAACCTGCAAAACGCAGTGTTTGCCATTCCTGTTTTGTAGAGCTGACCTCTCCATCTCTTGGTAGAAATGGAATGAGGCCATGTGTGTGCTCTCGTCCCGTTCAGAGCATCTGTGTGTGTGTGCATGCATGTGCGTGTGTCCCCACATGTCTGAGTGTGTGTTGTGTACGTGCACCTGCCTGTAGCACAGCCCTGTGAGGCCCTGCAGACTTGGCTGTATGAACTGATGACCTGACAATGAAGCTTATACTCAGCTTCTGACCTCATCATCGTTATAGGTAATGATTGACTTTCTCGGTGCCCAGAACATTGCCCCTACCCTTCATGAAACTTCCAGCTAAATCATCATTGTATTTCTAATAGGCTGCCACAGCTGAAACTTCAAAAACTCTCATTATGTTAACGACATGAGGCTCTGGCTGTCCCCTGACCCATACCTGAATTTAATTAAACAATCCAGGTAAGAAATGTTTAAGGCACCGAGGACTGAGCAGCTCAGTATTAAGAAAACAGATGATGGCGGGGACTGGCGGTGTGCACAGCTGCAGCCGGCTGGTCTACCCAGAGTTAAACCAGACACATCAGACACAGGTCGTCAGTGTCAGCGGGGATCAGTGCCTCCTTTTAGTTTGTCCTAGGAGTCAATTAAAATTCCCTTTCGTCACCAGGGCTGGGTCGAGATGGAAAGAACATTTTTCCAAAGAAGATAAAACTGTTATTCTGAGTGGGACCATGGATGGGAGGAAGGACATGGGCCGCCGGCTTGGATGAAGGGGCGTCCCTCTCCTCATGGACTTCATCTGGAGAAAATTACCAGCTCCTTCTCGAGCACCCAGCGGGAACAGGACATTATGCAATGGTCAGGAACTGGGAGCGCTGAACACGCCCCGTCACGGGTGAGGTCACTTCCTGTCCTGTTGAGGAAACAGGAAGTACGCAGGGGCGATAGGCCAGTGAGTTGCATGAGTCCAACGGCAAACCGAGCGACCGTAGCACTTACCAGTAGTAGTAACGGCGGTCGTCATAGATCACCTGTGGTTTGTCGAATGCTTTGCAGGATTTGCGGGGCGATTCACACGCACCTCCAGCCGGGGAGACCTCAGGGGACGCCCCCTCCCCCTCCACCAGGCTGGAGGGTAGACGGTGCTGAGTGTTCGGCGAGTGTGAACGAATGGAACGGACAGAGTGAGTCAGGGACAAGCAGGTGGATGAGCCAAGAGTGTTTCAAGTGAGTCGTTTGCTGTGGCAACTACATCAGATGGGGAAAGCGTGTAAGGCTCAGGGACTGAACCCCATAGATTTTTCGTTGAATTGAAAATGAACACACTTCTTCGGTTCATTGATTTATTACCTGTGACTTCTCGGAGGAGAGCGGTCCTTGTGCATGGATCAGACGTCGTAACGTCAACTGCGTGCCTGGCAATGAACCCCAGGCGGGGCCAATTTCTCGAGTTCTGTGAATTAGGAATTGGAAAGTAATCCCACATCTGTTAGGACTTTGTGAAACATCCTGTTTTAGGGGTCAGTTTTCCTTTCTCAGGTTTGTTCACGCTCAGAGGATACCCCAAGGTCAGAGGTATGCTTTTCTCCAGGCCTTGCAGCCGGAGCTTTTCTGACCTGCACCTCCGAGAGCATCTTCCTGAACATGCGGCCAGTTTCTTACTGAATCGAGTTACTTCGCATCAGGACATCTGTGGTTTCTGTGTAGAAATCAGACCGGTGCACAGAAGTCGCTAAGAACAGGGGTTTGGATTTGTGTCGGAGAGGGAGTGAGATGGGACTACGTAATGTGAGGATGTGTGTTGCCCTGTAGGACGTGGGATCCAGTCGGGCTTGTTCCTAAGTCAGTGGTGTAGGGTAACCTTCCTAGTTGTATTCAATCACTTGGTGTGGGACGTGTGGTTTGCTAGAGGCAGGTCTGGAGAACTGATGCAGACATACTGAGCGCTGAACTACAGGTTTTGGGAACTCTGTCCCCTGAAAGGCATGAATCCATTTGAAAAATCCCCATGTACTAAGGAAGTCATGCCATTTGGGCAGTAGGACCGTAGGCCTGGGGTCCCAGATCCATGTGGTTCTCCCGCAGCCTGGCAGCCATCTGCCTGTGTTGCCTTCTCTTCTCTTACCTAAGCTCCCACCTGCCAAACCAAGGGAGGCTGAGACCCTCGGTGTGAGTGTGCAGGGACAATGGAAGGTGCACAAGTTGAGCTGAGGTTGCCGGCGTACGACACAGGATTACATACAGAACTTGCATTATCATTTCAGACCATCAAGACAGTATTAAAGCGTATTTGCTGTGCTTAGAAGTACTCGTGACCCATCGTTCTGCTACTTGTCTTCTCCCACACGTATCGACCCATTCACTGGGCACAATTTCCATTCTGCCAGCAGAGCGTTGTGCAGGGCTCTATGAAGGGTTCTATGAAGAGACTAGGGATTCACCCCTCCAAGAGCATTCATGGAAGGACAAGATAGAGAGCGTGTGCACCAATCAGGCTGTGTGGGCTGTGGGCATTGCAAGGGACTTTACACAGAGGTCCCAGAAAGTCTCAGAAGAAGCAGAAGTGACATGCTAATACATTTAGCTTCAGCGGGCTTGGCTGGTGAGCTTAGAGGCCCTTCTGAGCATTTGAGGGTGAGGTGTAAGTCTCCCTGGGATGCAGCTGTGCACTGATACCAACCTGAGCCCTGCAGTGGGGTCAGGGAGGCACCGTGATGCTGGGGTCTTGTGCAAAATCAAGGCAGCAGCCCCTTTAGAGATCCTCTGGCCAGGGATCGTCAGACTGCCCTCTGGGGAACCCTAGCAGGTTGGAGGCTCATTTCTTTCCAATTTTATTTATTGTTCCTCCTAAGAGTTTTTGTTTCTGTATCCAAAAAGGACTTGAAACCTATTGACCTTCATTTGAACATGTGTACATGTGCATGCACACATGCATGATACATATACAAGTAATATCTAGGTAGTGAGTCATTGGAGCAAGACCGTTTGAATCAGGAAATGGATAGAAATTCTGAGTTTTCCTTTGTGATATGCATGGTGTCAGGTCTTTTGTGCGATTTTAGAGTAAGGTTTTACTACCCCATTATACAGGTAAGGAAACTGAGGCCTGGTGCCTCAATCCAACAGCTTGTGAAAGAGGCAAGACCCCGCTGGAGGCCCTGTTCAGTCTCCACTCTTCTGGTTGATTGGCCTGCACCAGCCCCCGAGACCCAGCTGATGCCGTGTCCACACCAGCTTTCTCCCTCTCGAGGGGGCTACATTGTGTTCCTTGGAAAGTCCACATCAGAGGCCGACACCTCGGCCCTCCTTTGGCACCATCATGGAGCCAAGGGTGGGATGTAGCTCTCCAGATCACCCTGGCCCGTGGTTGCTCCGAAGGGTTTCTTGTTTCCTTAACTACCTCTGTCTGCATGGTCTGAAGTAGTCGGTACAACCTCCAACAAGGCGTGGCCACCCATCGTTCCGGGTGCATCGTTAGTCATGGCGGAATGCGTGCCGATGGAGTTGAGTCCCTCAGAACGTGCTGGAGAGGCGCTGGAAGCATCGCACGCTGAACATAATTCTCAAGTCTGGTTTAATCTGAAATTATGCCTCCATTTGGGTATTTGGGTGGGTGTTCTCGCTGGAAAGTTGGACTTTGTTTGGAAAGTTTGACTTTGTCAACCGACGTCACTGAAGCACCTGTTAGGGCTTGTGAGCCCCTGGCCTGGGGCTAAGCATGGACAGGAAATGTCTCTGTCCTTTAGAAACTTGAAAGCCAGTAGGGAGGAAAGAAAACAGTATATTTACTGTTTCAGCCTATGGGATGACCGAAACTTTGAATAGAACATTCTGGCTCACGGAAACAAAGAACACTCCTGGTATCGTGCAGCTTGGGCAGTAACTATATTTCTTGGTTCCTCCGACCAACCTTATCTTCAAAATGAGCTCTGTCTGTCCTTCCCTGACTTTGTTAATGTTGCACTCAAATGTGACCGCTGTGGGGTACTTCCATGCTAACGTCTGGCATCCATCACAGCACAGTGTATATGGGCATCATTCTACTTGGAAAGACAGCTCACTTCCATGTGGTCATGCCAAGATTTGGGCAGGTATCAGGATCACCTTACTGTGTTAGAATGCACCCAGATACTAGAGCTTAACTCCCAAGCTACTGAATATAAAAACCTATAAGATGGGCTTCAGGGAACCACACTGTGTGGTGTGTTTCTCAGTTATTCGGACACAGAGCAGAGTTTGAGAATCAATTCTAGGAAGAATCATGGAAGACACCTTAGATGAAAAAGTTTAAGCCCCGGAACTGGGCTATCATGGCTTTCATGTCTTTAGAAATGTGGGATGAGTGGTAGCACATTTGCTGGGGCACCTACTGAACCACAGTGTGCGTGTTGTCAGCAGAGTCCAGGGCCAGGCGGGGGACTGTACTTTGGTTGTTCGTTTTCCCAACTTTCTCCCCAAGGCAGCCACCCATATGAGATTACAGTCTAAATCTTTTCATGGCCATGACACATTTCCTCTGCTATATGCTTACCCCAGCCTTGATTGATTGCTTTTAATAGAACTTCAGAGTTTGGGTGGAGACCGAAATGAGTCCATCTGCGTCACCCTTGGTACCAAGCAGGAATTTTGCAGAAATTCAACAGTGTTTGCGTGCCAGATTTCCCTGGATACGTCCTCCAGTGGTGCTGGTGTTACGCTCTTGCCCGGGTCCCGCCTGGACTCTGATGTCGGAGTGTCAGGTCACAGCTCTGACTCTGAGACAGTGGTCACGGCTCTCTCCAGCCCTCAGTCATGCTGTCGTGATATTCTCCCTGCTTTATCGGCTTTTAGGGAGGCTTAAGTTAGAAAATACAGATAATGTGTTTAATAGCCTGTTTGAACACTAGTGGGTGCCTACAAGTGTGAGTTGGTATTTTTACTGATACTATTAGATCTCCATAAGCTAGCCAGTGCAGTGGGGAAAATGGGTGTTCAGCCTCAGCAGCAAGTACAGATTCCCTGGCCCATGGTTGGCGCTCCCTTGCCCAGCGTTCAGAGCCTTCTGTCCCTGCCGCCCTGCCTTGTCTCATGGGATCCTTGGTGGCAGATTGTTCCCAGACCCAGTAACTCTCCTGCTGTTCTTTGCTTTGCCCCGGCCCCCCCCTTTGCTCCGCACCCGCTCATCTGGAACCCATATCTAAGAATTCACCCTGTGTGATTGGGCAGGTACCAGATACTAGTGGCCAACAACGGCTCGACTCTCTAAGAATATGTGTGCCCTCCTGGGAAGTCTTCAGGGTCACAGAGAACTCCCAGACCCCCAGGCATTCTTCCCAATACATTCGTTGCATTCTTCAGGGGTAGATGAAGATGGCGGTGTGAGATGCTCCTACAGCCGAAGCTCTGGGCAGTCAAGAAGCAGCAGCTGACTTGGCGGAGAGATGTAGCAACTCAGTTTGTGGCATGCTTACAGGTGTAGGGCTAGAGTTTTCTCTAGTGATGGTGAGGGGGTTACCAATTGGAACATCTGTAAAGGACACTAGTAAGTACCTCAAGAGCCACTGCGGCTTGAGATGGCCCCCTTTGCTCAGCTAGGGCTGGAACCCAGAGTGGTCTGGTTTGGAGGCAGAAGGAACAGGTGTAGCTTCCAACGCTTCTTGCAGTTAAAGGGAGCGAGAACATGGGCTGAACTTCATGGAGCTTCTTCCTCCAAAGGGGCATGGGGAGTGTGGCCAAGCGCTATGCATCTGGGACAGCCCCGAGCAGTGCAGGCCTGGCAGGGGGTGGGGCAGCCCTTGGTGAGGCTGGGGACAGAGAGTCAGCCCCACAGGGAGCTGTAACAGGCAGTCTGTTCTCCAGCCGTGGGAGGCATCAGACGCACCTGAGGAGCCTGCGTTTGTGTTTCTGACAAACACCTGGAAATTCTGAAAATCCCTGGTGAGCAGAGAAGGGTGTAGAGACATGAGAGCAGACGGAATACCGGTCGGCTTCATCAGTCAAGATCAAGAGACCTGCCCTCCACGCCCCGCTTGAAATGTCTTTCTGTAATTAAAACATGAGCCCTTAGCAGACATTTGGATGCACGCTCCAAGTGACCGAATGGTCATTCTTCAGGAAAGCTCCGTGAACGTGTGGCTCTGCTCCACAGCCTGGCTGGGCAGATGTTTTCCTTCTGTCTGACCGGCACGCAGACTTGGAGAAGTTCACATGTTGACACCTGTTGGCTGGGGTCTCCTAGACCATTGATACTGTTCTTGGTTTTGAAAGACCCATTTCTCTCTCATGCAGCTTTGGTATGGTCCATGATGGAGAAGGGAACGTATGCAAAAAGTCTGAGGGCAACATCATGTCCCCCACGTTGGCAGGACGCAACGGGGTCTTCTCCTGGTCACCCTGCAGCCGCCAGTACCTGCAGAAATTCTTAAGGTATGAACTCCCGGACCTGGATGTGTGTCTCTGAATGTCTCTGCTGCTCCCTGCCTGGGCGGCCTGATTCTGTCCAAGCAGCCCTGGCTTGGCTGTGACTTCCCAACATGGTTCCCATTTGAAGGTGTCTTGAGACGTTTCCTTGGCCAAGAAGTTTGCCAAACACTTCCTTAGGGCACCAAGTCCTGCAGGTTGAATCCGACATTGTCTGACCTTTAGATTCAAAGGAAACCCAAGATACAGCCCAGATCAAAGTATCTGTCACTAACATTTAGTTGTTTTAAATTCTCACTTTTGTGACTAAACGTTTTTTATTCTTGAGTAGGAAGACCTACCGTGCACACAGTTGGGAAACACATGTAACTCGGGGATTTTTTCTTTTCTTTTCCACAAAGTGCATTTCTTACTAGGAGAGGAAACTTTAGCCTGGTTTATTTTTTAAATTTTCATTATAGCACTAATTTATTTAGGATCTGGGACACTGTGGAGAGATAGGGTTTGACCCCCTGAAAAGTCAGGCAGTGGATTTTGAACTTTTTAGAGAAAGAAGGGACGTTATAAAGTGGCCTTAGTTCTATTAGTAAGGCGGACTGTCCCCCAAGTCTCAAGGATGCTGAGTTTGGAGTTTGGTTTCAGCTGCCGACCCTAACCTTATTTCTGACAGGGATCGCGCTCCCCCGCGGGTCAGCAAGCCTGATGCGTGTGGTCACACAGAGCTCCAGTCCTTCCGTCCTGCAGCCGCTTCCTCTTGTAGGAGCTGGTCGTGCAGAGCAGCCCACGGGTCCCAGGCGAGGAGAGGGCCGGGCAGGGCATGCAGGGCAGGACTGTGTTCCTGGCGACAAGGACTCCGCTGGCAGCCCACGCGCCAGGGCTGGGTCAGGAACGTCGTCTGCCGTGTGCTCTGAAGGAAGAGGACATGTGGGGTGAAGAGAGGCCCGTGTGACCCGTGCGCAGCCCCTGGCTGCCACAGGGGAAGTCATGGGCACGCGGGTCCCCCGAATCGGAGAGTGCAGTCTAGGCTTCCAGGAGCCTGGCTCTAGCCTCTCCCCACTGGTCCCAAGAAGCCTGGACGCAAACAGCCCAGGAAAAGCAGTTCTGCTGAAATCAGAGCTTGTAATTTTGTTTTTCTCTTAGCAAACTGACTTGCTCTGAATATGAAAAAGATGAGAAACAGCCTTCGTTTAGTAAGTAGCTTTAGCTCTGTGAAGGTCACTTCTCTCTGAGAGGCAGCACGGGTGGCTGGGCGCGGCCGACCCCGTGGGTGCGTGGCCGCCCCCGTGGGTGCACATCCTCCGGCGCCCCCACGTTCCTCCTGTTCGCTCCCGAGTGGGCTCTCCTGGGCCCCCGCCGTGGCTCCTGTGACGCACTGTGCCCTGTCGAGGACACACCCCTTTCCACTTTTGTCCCTTTGGGAACATTCTGGTTTCCCCGGCCCTGAAAAGGAGAACTGCTTTCGGCTCAAAAGGGAGGACACCCATCTCGGTGACGCGCTGTACGCGCTCTCTGGCCTGGCAGACGCGCTGCCTCTCCGTAATCCACTGATCCTTGCCAAGGAGATACAAAGCATGTGCTTCCTTCTTCCCAAAACGGGTCCGTGCTGGCATGAAACGGGCCGCCATGGCTCATTCTCCATGCAGTGCACTCACGTTTCTGGGGTTCATCGAGGGAAGCAGGAGAGGTAGCACTGTTGTGTCAGTGACATATTCTTGGACAAAGCTGACACACCAAACCACCTTACTTTAAGAGTTTGGAGAGATTATGACAAGAAAACGAAAAATAATTAGGGGCGCCCGGGTGGCTCATTTGGTTACGGGTGGGACTCCTGATTGTGCCCTGTTCTTGCTCTCAGGATCCCGACACCGAGCCCCCCACTGGGCTCTGCGCTGGGCGTGGAGCCTGCTTGGGATTCTGTCTCTCCCTCTGCCCTGTCCCCCTGTGAAAGGACCTGCTCTCCCTTTTTAAAAACACAACACAACACAACACAGCACAACAGCTAGAATTGCCAGCGGAGTGAAGATGAAAACCAAATGAAAATAGGGACTGAAGAACAAGGAAAAACATACAAGTGTGTCAGGCTTAGAGTACAGGCTTTGGCTGTGATATTGAAGCTTGAATTTGGGCAAGGGTCTTTCTAGAAAGAAAGCAAGAAAGGAGATCAAATCCATTCATATTAACATTTCCAATATTTCAAGGAAAGTGAGGCTTTTGCCAGCATAGAATTATTGAAAACAAATGAAACTGAATCTTTATATATCTAAACAGAACTACAGGGGCGCCTGGGTGGTTTCAGTGGGTTGGTCATCCGCCTTCAGCTCTGGTCATGACCCCAGGGTCCTGGAACTGAGTCCCGAGTCAGGCTCCCTGCTCAGCGGAGAGCCTGCTTCCCCGTCACTCTCCCTCTGTGCATGCGCTTTCTCCGTCTCTCTCAAATAAATAAATAAAATCTTTTAGAAAGGAAAAAGAACTGTAGGTTCATCCAAGAGCATGCACTGATAGACACGTTTCTCTATATTCTATATGCATCCTGTATTTTTACAGAACGCTCTGCTGTCTGTCTGCTACATGAAACATGCCCTACATGTCTGTAACCAATTACGCATCACACAGCGAGTGCTTATGAGTATTGATAGACACAGAAGTAAAAACATGGGTAGAAAGTACCCCCAGTCTGTATCCTAGTTATCTGTGTGCACGCTAACCATGTCTCCTGATGACTCCCCTGCCACCCTCCTCTGGCCCCCACGCTAGAGGGAGTCCACTCCAGGCCGGTCCCAGACACCAGGAGCACACGCTTGTCTCTCTCCTGCTTTTACCACAGAAGATGCCGGCAACTGTACAGGGAGCATGGGTGGAGGTGTAGCAGCAAGGTCTGGGACTCACGCTGGCCCCACTGGTGCTGGCAGAGCGAAAACAGATCGGCAGCCCCCACGGACCACCAGCGTAGCAGCCAGAGATCTGCCTTCCAAGTCTCTGCAACGGACACACATATAGTCAGAACCCAGAACCCATTATTCCAAGGTAGGAATTCAAGGGAGAAGTACCCCACTCCTGTCAACACTGTTCAGGTTTCTGCTGCCCTCGCTGGCTTGCCCCATGGAGCTTGTTATCTCGGTTGGGTTCTACGTTTCCCTCGTTTTGTCTGTCTCTCCTTTCCTTTCTTTATTATTTTGTCTGTAAGCTATTTCTTCCCTTTCTTTTGTTGCACAAATTACACCCTCTTGTCCGCAGGGCACCACAGAGCAGGGTCACGTGGGTACTTCTGTTGGTTCCGATCCTGCCTGTCCACGTCTGTGGCTGCTGCCCGTACCGTCGTGGAGCCCTGAGCCCATGGCTGGTTTCCTTCTCTTGCTGCCTGCCCCTTCCATCCTCCAGACGAGCTGTTGGCAAGTCTCCCGAGGCACCATCCTGACCACTCGCCTTCAGCCTGGGTGAAGGCTTCCCCCGTGTTCTTACCATGACACTTCCCAGCCGTCAAGGCATTTTACCACCTAAAGTCAAGATGGGCTGCCTTCCAGAAGGGAGAAAATTTTGTGGACAGTATCTGTCTCCTGATAATACCAATCTGTTTTCTAGTGACATACACTTGGTCATTTTACTTTTATGTCCATTGCCCAAAAAGGCTGTGTTAACATTATTCTGCAAGTGGCATCCCACATCAAGGTCCTTTCAACATGTGTTGTCCCCTGTGTGGGGCCCCCATGGAGTCAAGCTGGGGATTGTTTGCATTGTTTGTAGCAGTTTCAGTTTTGTTCAGTGTATGTGTGTGCATGTCTGTGTGTATGCAGGTGCATGAAGACTTCTGCTTTCTGAATTAAAAAAGAGCATAAACTTAAGTTTGCATAGGAGTTTTCTATATCAATCCTTTCTAAAATTTTCTAGATCATTTTTTTAAAAAAATCTTTTAAAGATTTTACTAATTTACTTGAGAGAGAGAGGAAGAGAGAGAGAGGGGGGAGCATGCACAGGGGAAAGGGGCAGAGGGGTAAGCAGACTCCCTGCAGAGAAGGGAATCCCGTGTGGGACTTGATCTCAGGACTCTGAGATCGTGACCTGAGCAGAAGGCAGATGCTTAACTGGCTGAGTCACCCAGGCACCCCTCAAAATTTTTACTGCTTTTTCATCTTTATGGTTTTTGTGAAGAGAAACACTTTCAACTTTTTTGAAATGGGCCCAGACGATGTGGAGAGCAGGGGACGCAGCGTGTGGGTGTACAGTGCGGATCAGCATCATGAGAGTTCAGATCGTTTCTCAGCTGCCAAGGACTATGGGAGAACTTGTGGAAAGAAAATAGTTATATGCTTAGAGAGCACTTGTTTTGATGACATTAGATATGGGCTGTGAGCTCCGAATCAGACCAGGGCCCTAAGAGGGTTTGCCAAGAGTGTGGTTCAGAGATGTATTTGCTCTGGGATCCCGGGACGGTTCAGTGTCGGCTCAAGTGCGCTCATTTGTTTTTGTGTCAGTCAGTGAGACCCTTGTGTGGCCATTCAGTCATAAATTTTTATTTTCAAGAACTTTGATAATTTTGCTGGACCACATGGCTATACGCAGAAATGCAAGATTATCCATGCTCACAAAGTTGTTCCCTTGAAATATTAAATTTTCCAGGAGAGCCTCCTGCTGTCAAAGTCACTCAAGCTTTTGTTCCCTTGGGATGACCAGTCACGAATCAGCCATGTCTGTGCTGTGTCAGCAGGGACATCTCCTCGGTTTAATGAGCTGGAGACTGTCTTCTTGGACATGTTTGCCGACTTCCCGAGCTCCACGTAGCCACAATCCCATTATGTCCTCCACCAATCACGCTGCTCTTTGGGTGCAATCCCAACAATGAGTAAGGATAAGTGGCCAACCTCTAAAGATGAACCCACTTTCCTTTATGAGCAGCCTCGCCTTTGGTACGTGGAAAAAATATATTTAAAGAAGGAGCTCAGTTGGTCTGAAGTTGTCAGCCCAACACTTCTCCATAGCTGGTAGTCAAGAAGGACAGATACGTGTTTGGAGTAAATTCATGAATCGAGTCAGTGAAGTCGTGTCATTTCCGAGGAACTGACACAGACCTCATCCTGTTTACTCATGTCTGTGTCCCGGAGGCCTAGGACTAGGGAAAGTTTAGCTCATTATTTTAATTTAATGACAACAGGGACTCATCCTCAATTCACTTTTTAAAAATTTGAATCACGGTATTCACAGACCAGTGAGGGTGCCTTCCCTCTGACCCCATGAATCTGTGTCAGTCCATGGGAAAAGGGACCATCGCTGAAGACCAGGAGTTTGAGGGGCGCCTGGATCACCTGCCCTAGCCCATAGCACCTCTGTGAATGAGAAAATCTGACCTGACCTGAGAGCCCGTGAAGCATGTTTTGGGGTATAAAGGGAAGAACACATTTCATTTCATTCATACACGCACACACACACACACACACGCACGCACACACACGCACACACACACGCACACACACACACACACGCACTGAATATTATTCAGCCATGTGAAAGAAGGAAATCCTGCCATTTTTGGTAGTGCGAATGGACCTTGAGGCGTGATGCTAAGTGAGGTCAGTCAGAGAAAGACAAACTGTGCGTTCCCACTTATATGTGGAATCTGAATCAAGCTCATAGCAACAAAGAGTAGTAGGTGCCACGGTGGGGCAAGGGGTGCCGGTGAAGCCGGTCACACGTACAGTCCTGCCGTTCTCAGTTGAGTGGCTCCTGGGGGCTCCCCTGTACAGCACGGTGACTGCGAACAGAGCTGTATTCTGTGTTTGAAAGTTGCTAGGAGAGTAGATCTTACAAGATCTCTTGGAGCACCCGGTGGTTCAGTCCGTTAAGCTTCTGACTCTTGATCTCAGCTCAGGTCTTGATGTCAGCGCTGTGAGTTTGAGCCTCACACTGGGCTCCTTAAAAAAAAAAAAATGTTCTCACGACACAACGTTCACAGACCTAAGGATCTGAGGTGACGGGTAGGAAAACTACGTTTATAAAAAGCTATGGAGCAGTGAACAGCCCAGAACCTGTGCTCCCACTCATCAGCATCTCCATTCTCCCCAGAGATGACCTTGCTCTTGACCCAGGGCACCACAGACTAGTTTTGCCTGTTTCTGAACTTTCTATGACCAGAATCATGAGTTACATACTACTCTGTGTCTGTGCTCTTTGGCTAAGTATCACGATGATGGGATGCATCCTTGTTGCTGCATACAAATATAACATCATTTACTTATTTTTAATTGCGTGAATATGCTACAGCTCATGAGTCCATTCTGCTGGTGATAGGCATTTGAGATTCCAATTTGGGGCTATTTAAGAAATGTCTGCATATTCTTTTGGTCTCTGATTATCTGTAGGAGGGGAACTCTAGGGTCATGGTTATGTAGTCTGCAGCGTCAGGAGACACCCCAGACAACTCCCTGAGTGGCTGCGTGAAGTCACATGCCCACCGTTACGAGTGCTCCCACTGCTCTGAACCCTCGCCAACACTTGGTCCTGTCAGTCTTCTCCATTTTAGCCATCTCACTGGTGGGTAGTAGCATACCAAGGTGGCCATTAAAGAGAACGAATGTCCTTTTACATGTTAATGGTCACTGGAATAATCTTGAGTGAAAATTTTTTTTTTTAATCTCCTGTAAATTTTTCAGAATCAGGTTTTTAAATTTTTTTTTCTTGTCTCTTGATGGACCTATGTATTCTGAATACTTTGTCCCATATGGAAAATACATATTATGCAAGTATCTTCTGTCACTCTATGGCTTGGTGTCTCCATTTCTAAAGGTGTCTTTGGGTAAGAGAACTTCCCCTTTTTGTAATGGAGTCCAAATTAATCCATATTTTTGGCTTTAGGGTTAGTACTTTTTGTGGGCTGTTGATTAAAAAAAAAAA
Source organism: Mustela erminea (assembly GCF_009829155.1). Classification (NCBI taxonomy): domain Eukaryota; kingdom Metazoa; phylum Chordata; class Mammalia; order Carnivora; family Mustelidae; genus Mustela; species Mustela erminea. Next base: position 160,722,476 of record NC_045616.1, on the reverse strand, counting down.
TCTCCGCTTACTCCAGAGTCACAGATACCTTCCTCCATGTAATCTCCTATGAGCATTATCACTTGGCTTCCCACATGCAGGCCACCTGGCTTTCGTCTGGGGCATGCCACACAATCCAAACATGCTTCGCCCCTGTGGATGCTAGTGGATTCTTTGTCCAGTGGCTTTTCCTTTCTCTATCCGCACCATGGGGTTTTCTCACACCTGCCCCATTGGTGCTGCGCCTGGCCGTGAACCTGCTGGGGCAGTCGGGGGAGGAGCAGACATACCCAAGCGGGAACCTAACCTGGAGCACCGGGCTAAGACCCACATGGGTAGTTGCTGCCCTTCAAAGGTGACGCCCGATGGGGACGACCCGCTCATCCCAGCAGCAGGTGTGCTCCTGCATCTCCTGGTGGGCTCCCAGCTTCTTGCAGGTTCCCAGTCTGTGCAGGGCGTTTTTCTTGGCTGGATGAAAACCTTGTCCTCGTGCCTGTGCTTCTACATTTACACAAACTATAAAAATTCCTGAACCTGTGAACCTGTTTTAGTTTTCAGTCTCTTGCTGGGGCCAGTCAGTTTGGCTGACTTTTCCTGGTTTCCTGTCCAGAGGATGGGGATCAGTGCTATCCTGACGTAGCCTTGGGGACATAATGGGGAACACCGAACTCCTATGAAGACATCATTTGCGATCCATCAGAGAAAGGTCCTATGGAATTCCAAAATTGCCAGATCGTGTCTTGACATGCTAATTATGCTTTTCATCATTTTTTTCCTTACTTAAAAATATCCCTTTGCGGTATGATCACAGTGGCCGTGACAGACAGGTCATCCGTTGGACATCCACGGTGACCCGGTTCCTGCTCTTCACACTTTCCCATCAGTTGATTTAATCTCTACTTCTCAGTGTGCTCTGAAAAGCTTCTGACCTCCTTTTACATAGAACTGATGTCCCATCTACTGTAGCCGGGGCCACTCTTGTGTTTCGTGGGTGACTGTGAATTGAAGTCATGCCTGAGTGGACCCAAAGGCAGTGGAATCTGAGATGGGATGGTGCAGACTGAGGCCAGAGTGTTGCCAGTCAAGGTGGGCAGCCACGCAGAGAAAAGTGCAGGAGTCCATGGCAGGTCCGCTGTCATTCACTGTTTTGCAAACGCAAAGGGATTTTTCTGGCTTATTGAAATTTGCAAGCAAGATTTGGTTGCTATGTGCAAATGCTGTTTGCCGCCCTGTGAATGCAAAATTTATAACTATGCCTGTCCCTGCTGGGGAAGGGAAGGCCTTATTTGTGGAAGGAAGGCATCATTATTTGGTCTTTAGTCATCATCGAGTGAACTTAAGCAGAGTTAATTTCCTTCTTGACTTAGGAACCTCGTCAGAAATTAGCCTGTGTGGAGTGTTGCTGGTGGGAACTGTCACTGTGCTCCAGGGGAACCTCTGGAGGCTGTGAGCTGGTGTGCAGGTGGCCCCTGGCCCCGGGAAGGAACGTGGGGGCGGGGAGAGGAGAGAAGGACAGAGGAGGAAAAGAAAGAAAGAAAACCTCTGTCTTTGAGATAGGTGGGTTGGGCTAGTCTCACACAGTTCCCACTTCCAACCTCTGATTGTCCGTGGCAATGAATGGACCCAAAGTTGGCGGCCGGTGCTTTTCACGCTGAACGTCTGCTGAGCTAGTCCGTCTCACTTTTCCCCACGATAAGCTTGAGGAATCTCGTGAAGAACAAATCACCTTCCTGGAAAAGGTGAAATGCATTGAGCAGTCTCGGGAAATGTGGCCCCGGTATTTAAATAGAGTGGGGGTAGATGTCCTGTGGGACCCTGGGGGAAGAAAGCCCCTCCTCTCTGTGCGGGGAGTGTTGTCAGGTTGCAGAACAGCCTGGCCTCGTGGACGGTGCGTCTCTGGTAAGTCTCGCAGAGTCACCAGCAGCCCTGCGTCCTGTGCATTTCAGCACCGCCCAAGCGCTGTGCCTCGCCGATCAGCCCAAGCCGGTAAAGGAGTACCAGTACCCCGAGAAGTTGCCGGGAGAGTTATACGACGCCAACACTCAGTGCAAGTGGCAGTTTGGAGAGAAAGCCAAGCTCTGCATGCTGGATTTTAAAAAGGCAAGTGATTATTGGCAAGTGCTCGGTGCAATATGATTCACAAAACCGTTTTATGCAGTGTGACGGACATTGATGTATTCTGCGTTTATTGGGTACCTACCAAATGTCAAATCCTGTGAGCTAGGGCTGGTCTTAGATAACAGGAAACACATGTTCTCCTGGCAAAGAGGATGCTGGTGGTTACTGGTGCGGGTATCGGTTTTCGTTGGAGAACTGACTTGGCCTGTTAGGTCGCTCTTGCTTTCTGATTTATCACGTGGGACCTCAGCAATAACCTCTTGGTGTAAGTTGGCAAATTAATGCTCTGCATTTTTTTCAAATGCTGTTAAGAAAACAGCACCGCCCTGCTTTACCTACTTCAGATAGAAGCAGAATTTACTGTGGAGCAACAGTCTGTCTAGAGAACCATGCTTGTTAAATTTTTCAAAAACAGGGCTTCTAGAGAAGTTTCCCGTAGAAGGTGTCATCTATGCCGCTGAGTCCAGGGACATGACTGATATAAATTCTGTGTGTGACACAGAGACACGCACCCATGCCAGAAGGGCTGGCCGGGATCTGGGAGCTTGCCGGACTGAACCCCAAAGAAAGCTAACCATCAATTAAATAAAAGTAGCTATTTCTGAGATTTCTTTTATTCTAGTTTGTAATGAAATCAAGAGGAAAGTAGACAAAAATATGATCCTCGGGAAACCTCCAACATTTCATAATGTACAAGGAATATTCCCAATTTAAATCTGATGAGATAATCTATTTTCTTCTAAACTCAAGATTTCCCCCTAAAGCCAATCACCACCATGTTCCAGGACAGGATCCTTATCTCCTGAGCTGGGTAATGTCAGCTTGGAGCAGGAGCAGTAAAATCAGCGTGTATTCCTAATGTTTCCTTTTCCATGGGAAATCCCTAGGTAGTTCTTGAATGTTACTCTTCTATCTGTTAAGGACAGGGAACATAGGACTAATTTTTTTTCCCAAAGATTGGCTTTCCTACAGCATACCTCTGGTTTCACGTTATTTTGCTCTGTGACTGTGGACCGTATCACCCATGGCACCCTGGCACCATTTGGAAAAAATAGGAAGAAGCTAAACGAAGTACCTCTTTTGTAACTGAGGAAATATTTGCATGCAGTGAAATGGATTCATTTTAGGTGTACAACTGGAACTTTAACAACTGCGTTTACCCATGTAACCAGTATGCTGACCAAGACAGTCCTCACTTCCATAAAGCCAAAAAGTTCCCTTATGCCTCTTCCATTCAGCGCCTTCCCCACCCCGGTAAGGGACCATTGTTCTGATTTCTGTCACTGTCGATACAGGTTGCTTATTCTGGATCTTCATAAATGCCGAGTGAAATATTTGTAATGACAGGGTTGGAGCTAGAGGGGACAATGTTAAGTGAAGTAAGTCAGAGAAGTACAAATACAATATAATTTCGTTCATATGTGAAATTTGAGGGAAAAAAACAAGTAAAGGAAAAAGAAACAAAGCAAGAAACAGACTTTTAACTATAGAGAACAACCAAGGTTACTGGAGGGGACGAGGGTGGGGGAATTGTGGGGACAGGATGGCGATTAAGGGCGCACTTACCGTGACGAACACAGAGTCACATGCGGACTTGCTGAGCACTATATCATACATCTGAAACTTACAGAACACTGTATGTTAAGTTAACTAAAACTTAACTTAAAAAAACAAATAGGGGGGCACCTGGGTGGCTCAGTGGGTTAAAGCCTCTGCCTTCGGCTCAGGTCATGATCTCAGGGTCCTGGGATCGAGTCCCGCTTCGGGCTCTCTGCTCAGTGTGGAGTCGGCTTCCTCCTCTCTCCCTGCCTGCCTCTCTGCCTACCTGTGATCTCTGTCTGTCAAATAGATAAATAAAATCTTTAAAAACAAACAAAAATATGATGTTAGCTGTTGGTTTTTACAGTCACCCTTTATCAAAATGAGAAAGTTGTTTTCTGGTCCTAGATCACTGAGCGATTTTATCACGAAAGTGGGTTGACTTTTGTGAAATGCATTTTCTACTTCTAGGGATGTAGTTATTTATTTTTTTTAATGGTATTAACATGGGGAATTGTGTCAATAGGTTTTATCTTCATCTCCCATTGGTCACACTTCTTTTTTATTCCTCTATTTCCTTTTGCATTCAACTTCTAACAATTCTGGTTTTTTGCCTCAATTTGCATCTTAGCTATACTTCCTCCTCTTGATTTCTAGTGGTTGCTCCGGAGAATATAGGCGCCTCTTTCTTTTCCTATACACATTCTCAGGCGACATTTCCATGTTCACCTGCTCTCCGTTGTTTCTGATTAAAAAGCCGATCATCATCTATGTCTGCTGGCATTCCTTACCATTTGTTCAGACAATTCAGCAAACTCCACATTTAGGTTATTTTAAGGTTTGGTTCCAAAAACACGATCTGATTTGTTATATTCTCTAATCTCCACTGAAATTTCCTGTTCTTTACCACTAATTCTGTCAGCTTTTTCCTTCATAGCCTTGAGTCTATTTGTAGCGTATTGTCATGCAGTATCACTTCATGTTATATAAATTTTGTCGAGTATTATTATAATAGGTGACCCTTTCATCCTTTGAGGCTTGGTTTGGCTCTTCCTTAGGGCTCCTCTCATTCAACTTTTCCTTTGCTGGAGGGCGAAGCCTGTGCTCTGGGCTGGGGGCGTGGACTTTGGGCTCCCCACTGAGGTTTCTCTGTCACATGTGCCCAGAACTCCAGTGTCTCCCAACACGGCATGGCCTCTCTCGTCCAGCCAGTCAGCGCTCAGCCCAGAGCTTCTGCCGTGCACTAGGCCACTGGCGTGTCCGTGTATCACCCATTCACCCCACAGATGAGGAAGGACCTACGGGAAATCCTTAGGCAGGCATCCGGGGCTTCCTACTTAACATGGCTTTTTCCTTCCTGGCTCTACAGAATACCGCAGGTTCTAGCTCCTTCTGCAAGCTCCAGCTCTGTTCTTGCTGTCCTCCACACGGGGAGACTGTCGGTGTGCGCTGGGGTCCGCCTCGCTGCACCATGTCAGGAAATTCTTCCCAACCAGATGGTTGGAGCAAAGTTGGCGCTCACTTGGCAAACGTCCCTGTCTCCAGGGACAAGGACTGTGTTGCCTGGTCCAAAGCTGGCCCATATATTTTGTCAAGTTTCATACAGTTTTTGTGTGCGGAAAAGTAAGCCTGGTGCCAGTTACTTCATCATGGACAGGAGAGAAAATACCTTTTCAGTTAAAAAAAAAAATTGCCTCCCTTAAATCAGTCGTGTCAGCTCATTCCCAATGACATAAAATCGTTCTTCAACTTGAATAAACTTGATGGATTTTCTAAGTTAGATATGACTTATGTGGCCACAATCTCTAGGGCCCTGAATCTCAAATTTGGGGCACTTAGATTATTTTCCTTGTGAATTAAGCATCTCAGAACATTTTCAGTTATAAAACTGAATTTTTTTCAATGAACTCCTTCTGAAGTTTTATGAAAATGGGTCTGTTTTGCTGGTTGAAGTATAAAGATCCAGAAACTTACTGACGGGAGCCGTTAAATTAATAAATAACAAGCAGGATGCCTGGGTGGCTCGGTCGGTTAAGTGTCTGCCTTCGACTCAGGTCATGATCTCAGCGTCTTGGGATTGAGTCCCACATCGGGCTCCCTGCTCAGTGGGGAGTCTGCTTCTCCCTCTGTCGCTCCCCCAAGCTCATGGTCTCTCTCTGTCTCTCTCTCTCTCAAATAAATAAACAAAGTTCTTTGAAAAATGAATAAATAAATAACAGGAAATTACCTGATGACTAACCCTAAGGGCTCCTCAGGGAACATGTGCTGAGCACGTGATAGGTGCCTGGACTCTTGCAAGTCCATGTGCTGTTTAGCTGGAAAAGTTAATAGATAATGCAAGTTCATGTGCATCTGTCTCTTGGACAGACAGGTGTGTGTTTGGTATATGTGTGTTTACATACTTGTGTGTAAATTCACCCACCCATATGGCCACGGCTTTCTCTGTCCGCTGATGCCTTTAGGGTGATCATTGGAACTAGTGATAAAGCGCCCTACTTCTTGAAAAACTAATAATTGTGATAAATTATAGATCCCATTATAACATCCCTTCTGATGGCATTTTCGGTTGGTATTTCGGAGAGTCTAGGAGCGACAGATTGAGAATACGGCTCTGGGGTTAGTGCACTCACTGTCGGGAAATCTCCCAGTAAATTTCCAGCAGAATCATGCGGAAATGTTGGTTTCATTTGGGGTGTTCGGTGGGAACACCTAACTCAACCAAGTCACGATGCCTGAAGTCGGCTCTTAAATTATAGGACAGACTAGAAAGCGAGCGCCTTTGTTACGGATCGGATCCCGTCCCTGCAGGGATGAGAGCGAGCATGGGCTGTCCGCGTGGACTTCAGCAGTTTTCTCCCGAAGCATTAGTGATTACAAACACGGCGTCTTCGTCTGGTGCCTGCTCTGTTTGCCAGCATCATCTGTGCTTGGCGGTCTGACCCCACAGTCTGTAATGCAGACTGCTAGAATTGCTTTGAAATTTGATCACCTTAGTGTCCTGGGCACTGTTGTGAGATTGGGAGCTTGCCCCCACACCCAGCAGGTCTTACATTCCAGCTCCTTGGCCCTAGACGTATGATTTAATAGGGTCTTTGTTCCAAGAGGACCCTGAAATTTAATTAAGAATGTAATGACATACAACAATAATGTTTAATTTAATACAATCATTGCACATTATTGTCTAGGAGTTAGCAGTTCAGTTGAAGTATGATGAAAGAGGGTAAAACTGAATTTTGGTTGTTTGGTCATTTCACGGTCATTTTATTATCTGATTTTTTGAGGAACTGGATTTTCTATTTGTTTTCTGGAGTAGAGTGTCACATTTTTATGAAATGTCAGTTTTATCTGTAGGATACCAATGTCTCAAATACTTTTCGATGTGTTGAATAACAGTAACATGGATCATATGACATTTCAAGGCTTTTCTAACTCCTGTCATTTGTTTCTGCCTGAAGAACTGAACTGGGGATTGAACAGGTTCCAGCATGGGCTGAAGTGTGCAGGGGGGCGTGCGGCAGGTGGAGACTGCGCAGGTCCCGAGTTGTCAGGGCACGCTATCGCCTGCATCCTGTGCTGGAGAGCTTTGTCCTTAGTAAAGTTAAAAACCCTCACCTGTGGGGCACATGGGTGGCTCAGTCGCTAAGCGCCTGTCTTCGGCTCAGTTCATGATCCCAGGGCCCTGGGATCAAGCCCCACAACGGGCTCTTTTCTCAGCAGGGAGCCTGCTTCTCCCTCTCTCACTCTCCCTGCTTGTGTTCTCTCTCTCTCTCTCTCTCTCTGTCTCTCTCTGTCAAATAAATAAGTAAAATCTTTAAAAAAAAAAAAAGCCACTTTTAATAGTATCTCCCATTCATCTACATTCTGCAGAATGTTCCAGAAAACTACAATGTAAGACTATTATGAAAACACTTAAGGGCCACGCGGGCTCTGAGCTCTGTGGGGGGTCTGCTTGGGGTTCTCTCTCCCTCTCCCCCTCCCCTCCTCCCTTCCCGCTCGTGCGCATTCTCTCTCGCTCTCTCTTTCTCTCTCTCTGAAATAAATAAATAAATCTTCAAAAATGAAAAGAAATACTTTAAATAGTAGGATCTAGATCTATATTTTCAAACAGAAGGTGGCCACCTGTATCGTCTTAGATGTTCTTTTTTTTTTTAAAGATTTTATTTATTTATTTGACAGAGAGAGATCACAAGTAGGCAGAGAGGCAGGCGGAGAGAGAGGAGGAAGCAGGCTCCCTGATGAGCAGAGAGCCCGATGCAGGGCTCGATCCGAGGACCCTGAGATCATGACCTGAGCCGAAGGCAGAGGCTTCACCCACTGAGCCACCCAGGTGCCCTCATCTTCGATATTCTTATGATAACATTGCACTTACCATTACTAACTTCCTTTTACATGAAAAATGTCCCCACTCATCCTGTTCAGGGTTTCCTTGGGAACAAATGAACAGATGTTCAGCTCACTCAGAACACGTGTTGAACGCCAGCTAGGTACCAACACTGAGCCAGCTCTCTGTGACAAATACATAAAAATAATTTCACTTTTTAAAACATCATTTGTTTTGTATCCTCTCAACTGATCTTTGAAACTGTCCCATGAATCCGTACCACGGGCTCCTTAAGGGCATAGCCATGAAGCCCAGCGGAGAGCGGCCTGTGGGCTAGAGTCACCTTACCCTTTGGAGCTGGCTCAGTGCCTCCCAGGTACCAGGCCTGAGCTGGGCATGTTATCTACAACCACTTCATTTAGCTCCCAGGACAAGTCAATGAGCAGGTGTTGCCATCCTCAAACACACAAGGAGGACAAGGGACTCTTCCCCCAGACCTGCCCTTCCAGTCCACACCGATATGCCTATCTGCTCAGAAGCCCAGTCCCTCTACTGGACCACTGTGTCCATCTCCCAGCTGGCCTGACCGCAGGAAGGGGCCCGTCTTTCATTCTCACCCATTCATCCATTCGTGCCTATCCTTGTTCTGTGTGCACACCCAGCCTCCTGAAGGGGTGCAGGCCCTCTGGCCAGCTGCTGTCTGTGGGCCACCACCCAAGGGCAGGCAGGCCTACCCTGCAGTGCTGTACAGACTCTGGTTCTGATCTGCCATGCTTCTTGCCATGCTTCCACCCAGACACTGAGCCTGGGTCCATGAGCTCCAGTTTCAAGGAAGCTTTATTTATATCCTGGTGATCTATCAAGTTGTGGCCCTGCAAGCCAACAGGGCTTTCCAGTTGTCTCTTAGGAGAGTTACAGATACTCAGGCCCCTGCTTTTACAGATTCCTTGAGGTCTTCTTATGGCTCTGATCCCTAAACGTGGTTCTGGGGGAGCGGAGGCCCCAAGTCAGCATGCCAATTAACACGACGAGAGGCGTGACACGTTTGCCCCAGTCACGCCCAGTGATCTTCGAGGACTCACAGGGAAATGAGACAGAGCATTACAGTAGTCGTAACCATAGGCCGTTCTCCTGCGTCTTCAAAATAAACACAGTCGATACACAAAGTAAAACATCGAAAGTTTCCTTCTTCCAAAGCTGATTTGTGAATGAGAAAGATACAGGCTGAAAATGCATGTATGGCCTCAGTTTCTAAACATGTAATTAGGAAGCATAGGGAGGAGATTCGAGAATAGTTCGAAGACAATAAAATGAATATTGATTATTAGCACCTTCCACAGATCACTCACAACGATGTAGAGCAGCTCTGTGTGAGCACATCTTTCAGCACCATGAAACAGGGAGTGGAAGCATAAAGGCAGTGGAAAGCCATCTTTGAAGCAAAACGATGTTGACGTGTGGCTGTGTTGGTTTTCTTTACGAAACAGATCAGCCAGGAGATACAGCCAGTAAATGTCTTGGGAAATAATATAGTGCTTGTTCAAATATTCAGAACAGTTGTGCAGATAATTTACAAAGTGTTTTCCTCCCGTGCAGTCAAAGCTGCCACCAGCATTCTTGAAGTTTCTATCCTGTTCTGAGTGTTGCTGCTTGCCATTCAGTAAGACGTTCCTTTGGGCTCAGAAGGAAAGGAAAGGGAAGCTCATTCTTTGCACTTGGAGAGACTTTCATGGTGTATAACCCTCAGATCATGTTTCATTTTACTGCCCTGCCAACTGTGTGGGTCTTCCTTCCTCTGCACACAGCTTTCTTCCTTCACATCTTTCCTTTGCACAAATCCTTTGCTCCCTCTCCCTGGAATGCCATCTCGTCTCCCCCAGTAAACCCCTCAAGTTCAGGGTTGGCTCAGAGATCTAATTTTCCCATGAGCCCTTCCCTAGGTGTCTCTGCCTTGCCTTCCGACAAGCTCACCCAGCCTTGTGCTTTCCTCCTGTAGGAGCATCTCTTTCCACAGGCAACATATGGTGACTTACAGCAACTTTGCCTCTCCCTTAGACCACGCCCCAGAGGGTAGATCTGGGTCGTATTCCTTAGGGAACCACCCTCCTAGCAAGGCAACTGGCATATTCTAGGTCTTCATCAAAGGTTGCAGATGGTGGGTGAGTGGGTGGGTAGACAGATGGATGGACAGACAGACGGATGAATGGATGAATGGATGGATGGACAAACCAGAAACTTTCATAATCCTCTTTAGTACAAAGCTGTGATCACCAAGACAGCATGGTACTGGCATAAAAACAGACATATAGACCAGTGGAACAGAGTAGAGAGCCCAGATATGGACCCTCAAATCTATGGTCAATTAATCTATGACAAAACAGGAAAAAATATACAGTGGAAAAAAGACAGTCTCTTCAATAAATGGTGCTGGGAAAACTGGACAGCTATATGTAGAAGAATGAAACTCGACCATTCTCTTACACCATACACAAAGATAAACTCAAAATGGATAAAAGACCTCAACGTGAGACAGGAATCCATCAGAATCCTAGAGGAGAACATAGGCAGTAATCTCTTCGATATCAGCCACAGCAACTTCTTTCAAGATATGTCTCCAAAGGCAAAGGAAACAAAGGCAAAAATAAACTTTTGGGACTTCATCAAAATCAAAAGCTTCTGCACAGCAAAGGAAACAGTCAAAAAAACAAAGAGGCAACCCACTGAATGGGAGAAGATATTTGCAAATGACAGTACAGACAAAAAGTTGATATCCAGGATCTATAATGAACTCCTCAAACTCAACACACACGAAACAGGCAAACATATCAAAAAATGGGCAGAAGATATGAACAGACACTTCTCAAATCAAGACATGCAAATGGCTATCAGACATAATCCTCTTTTTTTTAATATTTTATTTATTTATTTGACAGACAGAGATCACAAGTAGGCAGAGAGACAGTCAGAGAGAGAGAGGGGAAAGCAGGCTCCCTGCTGAGCAGAGAGCCCAATGCGGGGCTCGATCCCAGGACCCTGGGATCATGACCTGAGCCGAAGGCAGAGGTTTTAACCCACTGAGCCATCCAGGTGCCCCAGACATAATCCTCTTTAATCTGAAAATGAGCATTCAGACTTGGAGAGCTTAGTGAATGGTGGGTCAAGAACGAATTATAAAATGTTGGGTTTTATCAGTTTTTTTAATTTTAATTTTTGTTTTCTGCAACCTCTGGATTAAGCATATTTTACTTCTTAATTTAGAAAGTATAAGTTTGTTAAATTTATGATAAAATACATATGAATAAATAAAGTTGCAGGGGGTGGAATTAAGTTGGACCACGTCTAGAACGTGAGTCTCTGGGTCTTCTTTCTATATACTGCTAAGTTATTATCAGCTTTAAATTTATATCAGCTGTTTTCCCCTTAAGTTTTTCAGTGATATTTTATTATAGATTTGTGAACTATCTGTAATAGTGATGACCTTTTCTCTCTGGTAGGATATTTGTAAAGCCCTGTGGTGCCACCGGATTGGAAGGAAATGTGAGACTAAGTTTATGCCCGCAGCAGAAGGCACTATTTGTGGACATGACATGGTAAGGAGCCAATCTTAGGTCAAGAGTCATGTTCAGATGTCAGAGCTGTTCCACCCTTGCATCTCCCCTCCTCCTGCATTGGTATTTTGTCAGCCCATGTTCCTCGTTTCCATGTGCAAATCTACCCCCAGGACAGAAGATGGTGTTTGATTTATATTGATACTGTGAAGGCAGCTCCTTCTTCCTTTTGCCCTTTTCCTGATGGTGTAACTGATGGGCTATCTGCAATCAGTAAATGTATATGCCAGGCAGCAGGTGCGACTACCTCTATTTAATAAGGGGAAACATTCAACTCTTGCCCATATTTCAACCATGTACAGAATCTGAGTTAGATAGTATTGTTAAAGACACAGAGGCTTTGGTGGGGGAAAGAAATATATTAAGAAGAAATACATTAAGAGCATTTATTACTCACTGGAAGAGAATAATTTTATTGTTGAAATTAAAAAATAAATTACCTTAACCTCCAAGAGTAGTATTCTGATTCCTTTTGCATTACTTTTTAAAATACAAGGCTATTGATAAAGATAGAGATATATTGGACCCAAATGATCCCTGAACCCATTTCTGTGCCACTTAGTGTGTGACCTTTTTATTTAAGATTTTTATTTGTTTAATTGTCAGAGAGAGAGAGAGAACACGCATATGCAGGCAGAGGAAGAGAGAGAAGCAGGCTCCCTATCAAGCAAGGAGCCCGATGTGGGACTCGATCCCAGGACTCTGGGATCATGGCCTAAGCCGAAGGCAGACGCTTAAGCGACTGAGCTACCGAGGCGTCCTAGTGTGTGACCTTTTTAGTGACACTAATGCATATGAAAGAGATAAATGTCTAAATATCTTTGATTCTAAATAGCTTAGATTCCAAATCAAATTTATAACAGCCTCAGTCTATTTAAATGTGAGCATGGGCGGCAAGGGTTAAAATGCTAGCAAACAGTACTATCTCATGCTTTCAGGTTAAATTATTGCAACACTGACTGAGAGCTGCTCATGCTTATGTGAAAAGAACGCCCAGAGACTGTTTCTCCTGCACACCTCTCGAGCTTTATTTGAAATCCCCCAGAGAGGGTGGGAGTGGGTTATTAAATCCTTCCACATATATAGCAGCAGTACTTACATAACTCATAATCTCCCAAAATTGAATAAAAATGCTTTTAGACTCTCAGAAGAAGAAAGGGACATGGGGATGCACCATGGTGTGGAAATGCCCATTGTCGCAGGATGCCGGGGAATGTGCCGCAGTATTAAGTTGCCCGTGATCACTTTCTGTACATAATTATCTAAAATTTACTCTTCAGGTGATAATTTGCAAAATTATCCTCATTTTCCAAGAGATCGGCCACCATCCCACTCTTGCCCCTGAGTTCCAGCTCACACGGCAGGGCACAGGGTGCTTCTCTGATCACCTGCTTCCTGTAGGACTGATTTCAGAGCTGTGGGCCTTCCTCAGAATAACCTATATATTCTGCTTAAATTTTATTTACCCTGAAAGCACAGTTACATTGATGGTCCTTGGTATTGTTAAACCATTTTTTTAAACCATTTTCCCTTGTATTTCCAAAGATGGATCTTTCCTTATTATAAAAAAGAATTAGTGCATCTTAAGCCAGAATATATGCCTAAAATTACCCAGGAATGATGTGTTCTGCCCTGAGGCTGCATGGTGGCCATGGTGGTACAGCATTGGAGGCTCCTGTGAAAGGTCCCTTTGCTGTTAGTTGTGCATTTTCCTGTATTATGGGTTCTTGTGTGTCCCTTTGGCTCTTCGATTTAGACATGCATATTACCGGCAGTCAGTATCTCAGTACTTTGGATATCCCAGAGCAGTTGGTGTGTACTGGGAGTAACCATACTGTTTCTGTGTACCTTTCTCCTGTGTGGGAGCCTATTTCTCTCTACACTGTGTTGCCTTTGAGGCTTGTGCATGGTGGTAAATGGGACTACATTGCATCTTGTGGTATCAGATTCCATCCTTAGTACATGACATACTTTCAGTCCTCACAATCCCCTGTGAGGGTGAGCCCCTTGCAGCACCCCCTAGTGCACTCAGGAACCTTCCAGGGAAAGGATACTTAGGTCCTTTATGAGCACACCATGGGGAATCCAGGACAAGGGGTTCAGACTACAGCCTAATATATATGAAAGCTGATTCGAGCTCTCTAACAATTGTGGGTCCCACGTTGTATTAAACCATTCCACATTATGCTTATACTTGGTGCTAGGTACTTGGTCTGTCTTATTGAACTGCATTTTGGGAACAATTTATTCTGGTAGTTTGGACCATCCCTAAGGTTCTCAGGGGAACATGTAGACTCAGAGCCTCCAAGTAACTTGCCTGAGGCCACACAGCCTCAGAACTAATACAGAGGCTCCTTTCTCCCCATATCCCCAAGTCCACTCTTGTATTTTATCAAGGTGCTTCCTGTGTGTGCTGGGTTTAGGTGTGACATGCAGACTGTGGGGATAGCATCATAGCAGAAACACGCATTCATCACACCATCTTGCGTCCTAAAATACAACCTTCTCTCAAAAGCCAGTGTCCCTCAATAACATATAAAAGGGTGAGAAACATGGGATGGTCCTCAAAAACTTAACCGGTGTTTCAGTGGAACACAGGCTCTTCCCCTGACCTGCTCACAATGCGCTTCATGGGTCTGTGACCTGTGTGGAATTCTACTCCAGGTCATTTGTGTGTGTGAGTTCACATGTTTGTGTGTCTGTGCCTGCCCAAACCCATGCATTCCCCCAACCTCCATGGGAGAAGGGACAGTGCTTTCTCCTCAGATTTTCAGAAAGTTTTTTTTTTTTTAATAATATTTAAAAGAATAGTCATTTGAGGATACTGTAGTACAAAGAGCAGAAATTGCCTTGGCAAGTCTGCTCATGGCAGAAATAATTGTGACAGTTGGAGACAGGGAATCGTGCAGATGTCCATGAAGAGAGCAGAACCCCAAATACAGAATAAGAGACCTGTCTACACACTTCCAAGGGGTGAGCTCCAGACACACTGTGAGGTGGAGACACAGAATGGAAGAATGTGTCGTGTGCTATCACTTACAAAGTTAAGAGTATACTCATCTGTATAATTATTTTCCTACATTAAAAATAAAAAGAATAAACTGTAAATTTTTAAGAAGTAAATATTTCGTGTCACTTTAAAACAAAATTAAACCAAATTACCTTAAAGTAATCCTTAAATACCAAAAGCAAAATCCACTTAACAAGCTTGTTGGCGTAATCATAACCAGAGAGGAAGAATTATGTCAAGTGACTTTAAAACCTGAAAACATTTTCTGAGTTTTCATCTTGTGGGTTCCTGTGTTCCCATTTTCTGTCTTTGTATCAGAAAGCTCTGACCAGTTGATTCTTTTAATGGGACAAAACAATCAGAACAGACACCGTCCTTGTCCCTCCTTGTCCCTCTCTGTCCCTCCCTGCATGAAGTCCACAGGAGCTGGCCCCGCTTTTTCCAGATCCAGCTCTCTCTCTGGACTCATGAAGCCATCAGGGAGCAGATGCCTTGCTGACAGCTGCATTCCCCCCTGTTGAGTTGAGGGTGTCAGGGGGACTCCAGGACTTTGTTTGATCACCTGGGGTGTGGCCAGGAGGTAACAAAAGAGAGACATATTTATTTATTTGTTTTTCAGAAAGAATTAAAAAATTGAATGGACAAGGTTTTAGTCCTCACTACTTACGTTTAGTTTTTCTTCCTTAAATGATATTTAATCAAACTATTTGTAACTGCCATTTCTGTGTAGCACCAATGGTCAGACGCCAGCAACTTGGTGTGTTTTCACTGAACAAAATCAGTAATGGAAGTGTTATTATTTTCCTTTTGTAAAGCGCCATTTTTTTCACCCAGAACAAATCTGGTGGCCCTAATCTTGGAGACAGACAGGAGGAGGCCTCACCCCATCCTCCAGCCCAGTGCTAAGGCTGGTTCTGCTGCCCCACGCAGGCCAGCAGCAAGGGACAAGCAAGTTTGTTTTCTCCTCTCAACAGACGGCCTGAAGATCCTTGAAATCTACACCAAGCCATGGGTAGCAAACCAGCACGGCTGAACAATATTAGATGTTGTGTG
Organism: Mustela erminea; assembly: GCF_009829155.1. NCBI lineage: Eukaryota > Metazoa > Chordata > Mammalia > Carnivora > Mustelidae > Mustela > Mustela erminea. The sequence continues at coordinate 160,706,848 of NC_045616.1, read as the reverse complement.
TCCTTTATGTGTGATGGCAATGAAGAAAACCCATGGTTTTTAGCATGAACTAACACTGATGGGCAGTCCTCTTGAGAAAGGAGAGCTGATAGCATCTCCAGCTTCGTAGGGACAGATGGAGCTCCTGTGAGAGTTGTTTTATCTCCATGGGAAGCCGTCTGACCTCTGACATGCATCCGCTAACAACCTCCAGGCTCCAGTCTCTGAGCCCAGGTGCTGGGGAGTGAAGGCACAGAGTACTGGCCAGAAATGACCAGGTGTTGAGTCACATGGAACCTCCAGCTGGACTTTTCTGCCTGAGACTCCGTCTGTTCTCAAAGAACTATGAAAAGCACGTTGTTCCAGGAAAGGTTGGAGTTCACTCACTGGAGAGCTCAACCATGGGGCTGAACGTCTGTGCAACACCCCTTAATTAAATGTGTTGAATTCCAGCAGCTCAGACGTTAGAAAAGGATTCTTCTCTAGATCTTCCCTCTGTGGGGATTTATAAAACCACGTTAGGTTTGGAAAGAAAAAAGAAGTTACATTAACTTCTTTTTGTTAATGAAAAAGATGTGCTGCCTGAAGGTGGGATGTTGGTGTCTGCATGTCCTACAGAACTCCCCAGCGACGGACTCAGTCAGTGAGTCATGTCAACCTTTCTTTTTTCTTTCTTTCTTTTTTTTTTCTTTTTTTGACTTCTAGTGGTGCCGTGGAGGACAGTGTGTCAAATATGGTGATGAAGGCCCCAAGCCCACCCATGGCCACTGGTCGGACTGGTCTTCCTGGTCCCCTTGCTCCAGGACCTGCGGAGGAGGGGTGTCTCACAGAGACCGCCTGTGCACAAATCCCAAGTGAGCACATCTGCACTTCCTTCTCACGAGCACTTTCTAAGCTGTGAACCTTCCCAGCAGCCTCCGTATGGTAATACTGATCTGTACGTCACATAGTATCGTAGGAATCAGTGAGAAGGTACGACCCCTGGATGGAGCTGGAGAGCATTATGCTAAGTGGAAGTCATATCATATGATTTCACTCTTATTGGAACTTAAGAAACAAACAACAAAGGGAAAAAAATAAAAGAAGTAAGGAGACAAAGCAAGAAACAGACTCTTAACATGCCACCGGTCACCAGAGGGGAGGTGTATGGCGGACAAACAAAACAGGTGGTGGGGAGAAAGCGTGCTCCGTCATGACGAGCCCCAGGTGATGTGTAGAAGTGTTGAACCCCTCTATTGCACATCTGAATATTACTCTGTATGTCAACTGTATTAGAATTATTTAAAGAAAAAGAATAGCTAAATAAGGAAGTCATTTTAGTCAAGTATTTCTCAAACAATGGTGTCTCTTTGGTATATCTTAAGATGCTAAAAAGTATTTGACCATAGCACAGGGAAACAGACCCTGCAGTGATACTCAGGAAATGGATTTTTACCACATTTATGTGCAATTCCAAGAGTCTCCCTTAAAAAGCAAATCAATCATGAAAGCATAGAGAAAACAAATGAATAAGAAGTCGGTAAGAACAATTTTTTATGTGAAATAAAGCCAGATATTTGGTTTTTCATCCAATATATTTACTTTGGCAACCATCAGAGGCGGTCCCCAGAGCAGTGGGGTGGGGACTGTCCCAGTCCTCCTTAATCACCTCAGTTGGTTTAAAACATGAGTCCTGTTGCAGCCTCGTGGTGGTGTCTCTCATGAGTGACGCCCAGTGCATCCCTTGCATTGAGAAGAGGCCGTCTCTGTGCTGGGTCCACATGGATTCTAGGAGTGAGCAGAGCCTCTTTGCTGTCAGCACCAGCCAGCGGGAGGTGACTGTTCCTGAGCTGATCTGCTGCCCTGGCCTGGCCGCAGGAAGCGGACAGCAGCCAAAGGGATGGATTTGGATGTCCGCCTCAGCCCTGCCCTCTGTCTGGTGTGCCGGGCTGCTGGGCACCAGCAGTGAACAGGTGGCAAGCAGACCCACTTCCACACTGTAACTTGCCCTAGTGACGTCAGGAACAGGGATCATGCTGTTGATGGTGAAAAAGTCATGGTCCCATTGGGGTGCAGACTTCTTCCTTCGTCACTGTGAGCCATTTAACTGGATCTGCTCATCTCTCCAATAAGCCTAGTTTCCAGCGAGGGGAGAGTGGCTATTAAACGCAGGGTTTCTTCCTGTTGCAGACCATCGCACGGAGGCAAGTTTTGTGAGGGATCGACTCGTACGCTGAGGCTTTGCAACAGTCAGCAATGTCCGCACAACAGCGTCGACTTCCGTGCGCTGCAGTGCGCAGAGTACAATGACAAGCGCTTCCGAGGATGGCGCTACACGTGGAAGCCATACACCCAAGTGGAAGGTGAATCCTAAATCCCTCCTCTACTAACGACCCCATGCTTTGTTACCTGTACTCTTTAGAGGGGTGTGATCTTAAGTGCGCTGTTTGGACAGACCGTACCGCTGTGTGAGGTCACTGACCCAGGCTTTTCGCCTGCCCCACGGCCACCAGCTTCTGGTCTAAACTAGACCAGCTGTGTGGTTAGAAATTAACAAGACACCGGAGGGTGTGCACCCTACAGTGAGATCTTCAAAGATGTGACGAAGCGTTCAAAATAGATGGTGTAGTGATCATGGATCAGTGTTTTCTCATTACACATCCCAGCAGATGATGGTGATGTTTCTCTCAGCTTCTCACCCACTGAGCAGTTATCATGGCCAAAGAATCAGAGCAAGTCTAGCATCTTTTGGAAAATTAGGTAGTTTTCAAGCCTACTATTTTCAAAAGTCTTGATTTAAACCAAGAAGTTTATTTGCACCCTATGTCTGATTTTACTATCCAAGTTGAGAGAAAGATGTATTATTCTTAAGATTACAGTAACTTGAACCTGGTAGCTCAATTGGCATAATTTAAGGAGAAATTCAAAGAATAGTTAGTCATCTTGCTCTTTGAAACTGGGAATACTGTCCAAGCAACACTTAAGAAATACGTGAATCTCCCCAGTCTTACCCTTCTCCAGCCCAACAGACATAGTGTTTTCATGGTGAGAGCTTTACGAAGGCAGTACGGCCTCAAAGAAAAACTTTAAAGCAGTTTCACACAAAGCATTTTTGGTTGTGTTTTGAACTCTTAAACTCAGTAAAATTTGATCCAGTGAGAAATAAGTAGGCAGGAGAAAAAAAGAGAAAGAACTTTGAAATTGAGGTCAACATACGTGTATTATTCCTGACTCCACGGTCTCAGGAAATAAACACATTAATCGTGGAGGCACATACTCAACTCCATTCCTAGGGTTATTCAGTTCGTTTCATCTTATATAGTGAAGAAAATATTTGTAGATGAGTCTGAGCCCATGAAAATTCCTAAGGCAAGACTACATTTTCGTCATCAACTCTTCCGTTCTTTACCAAGAAGAAAGAAGGGGAAAAGTTTCTATGAAAGTTCATATTAATTATGTAAACCATAAAATCTTTGAAACAGATTATCAAGAGAGACAGTAGACCTGATCCACCATGCTTAAGTGTACAATGATACCTACATTTTCCATGTATCCATGTGTTTTGACAATCATTGTATTTATAGGAAACATTAGCCTCTGGTTATCTTCTGGAGATTTCATCTAAAAGTTATCCTTTTATCGGTTCAAAAATATGTGTTTCATCAAATGTGCTATTAAGAAATTTGGTGATCATTTGATTCTTTTATTACGTTTTTGAGAATTTTATATATTGCTACTAAATTGTAATGACCTTTTTGCCTTTCTACAAGAGAGTAGTTAATTATACTAGTAAAATAGTGAACAGTTATGTTGTATTCAAGTCAACAAATATTTATTGAATGCCTACTATGTGCCAACGAACAGGATAGGAAAGGACAAACAGAATAAAAAATTAGTAGTGAAGACTTATACAAATTAAAAATTAAAGGAAAAAACCCAAGCCTCATGAGACCACCACAAAAAAAAAAAAAAAAGTATTTGCAATGAATGTTGTGTGGGAGTTATTTTATGGGGGAAAAAAGAAAACTTTAAAAAGTCTATCTAAAATTAAGAGCAAAAATGATCAGAGCTTAAGTCTCTTTCTTATTTGTGTTTGTGTGTGTATTTCTTTTTAAGATCAGCACTTATGCAAACTCTACTGTATCGCAGAAGGATTTGATTTCTTCTTTTCTTTGTCAAATAAAGTCAAAGATGGGACTCCATGCTCGGAGGATAGCCGTAATGTTTGTATAGATGGGATATGTGAGGTAATAATGATCGTTCATTCATTCAACACACGTGTCCAGACAGTCTGCTCTGTGCCGGGCATCCTCTGAGGGGCTAAAGACACCAGGCATCTGAACTCTGCCCTTTCTCTCCGACCCACAGCCTGGGAGGGGGAGGGGGATGCCATAGGAAGACACACGGAGACACATGGGGTTGGTTGCAGTCAAAGTGCATGCAGAGGACGGGGAATGGGGGAGATCGGATTCCTTCCGAGATACAGACCCGGAGAATTTGTGGGGCTCCTTGGAGAAGGGAGCTTCTGAGCTCAGTCTGGAAGGGTGAGTTGGAGGAGTCTGGGGGAGCAGTCTGGGAACAGGGTCCTGCGAGAAGGAGTGGGTTTGTAGGACCCGACTCAGGTGTCAGAGTACCCGAGGGCAGGCAGGGCCGGGGGGCCGAGGGAGGTGACAAACGGGAAGGGGTGTTCAGAGGGTTTGTATCCTCGAATCAAGAAGGAACAGGCCCCAGGAATGAGGAAGAGCAGAGTGGGGTCAGCCTGCAGCAGCACGGGCAGCAACGCAGACAGGGGCAGCGTTGAGCCCCGAGGCCACTTTGCATCCTGTAGGGGTCTCTTTTCTGGAGGGACTTGGAAGAGAGGCTGTGAAAGATTTGGTGGCAAAGTGACCATAGAGCCCTGAGCTCACCACCCCATGCCGAGTTGAGACGGGGAAGGAATTCTGTTATACGCAGAAATTTAAAGCCTTACCGGATCAAATACACTGCATGTGAAGGATGGGTTCTTCCTTGAACTGATTCAGTATGCGCACCCACCAGTCCGAGACCGTGGTCTTCATTTCAGATTTCTCTAAGTTGGAAGACCCGGTAAAGCTGGGTCCGCCACTGAGACACACGTTGCCATCCTTTTTACTGGGTGAAGATCGACTCCATTCTACCCAGCTCTCTTTCAGCGTTCATGTTCAGATCTCTGTCCATTTGGTCCAATTACTAGTTGACTTGTTAAGTATTTCATTATTTTCAGGTATTCTTAACGATACAGTGTCACAATCCCTTACGTGTAATTCTGAAACCCCAAAAGCTATGAAGCAGAAAGTGTATTGGGCTGCACAATGTAAGCGTCCCTGAATTTGTTTGCTGGCCAAAACCTGCCCTCAACTGATGTGAGAATATTTGTCAGTTTTATTTAGTTCGCTTAGAGTGACCATGTTCGCATTTTATTATAGGAACATCATTTATGTGTTTTATTATGGGCACTGCCCTGGGTCCTGCTGGGATTTGCATGTTATGTGCATAATATGTAAATTACCTTCCTAAAATCCAAAAACACTGAGTCCTGAAATGCATCTGGCCCTAAGGATTTCAAACAAAGAATTGCTGGCTATAGTTACTTCATCTCTGAATTTTTTACTTGTGTATACTAAACTCTTTGTTGGGAAGTGTAACATTGGCAGGTACCATAGACATTATAAAGAGCCCCTTAAGTTCTAAGATAGTAAACAAATACCGCCCATTACATAATTTACTGCTGGGAATAATCCCACGTATTACTTCTCTGCATTACACACGGCACTATAGAGGCATGGCGGCAGGGTCCAGTGGACCCTCCTGTGGACACACTGCTTGTCATTTACTAAGAGCTTTGTGTCAGTCTGAAATGCACTGTTATCTCCACATGACAATCTGAGAGATTTCGCTGAGGGCTCCAGATACTGAGGTCATGTAGTAGTACTGAAGAGAACAGATGTCAGGGTCTCTTCCTTTGGACCCAAGAGTCGAGTTACAGTCTCGCTGTGCACATATTTGGTATCCAATAAGTATTTGTTAACTACCCTGTGTGGGTGAAATGTTCTGCTCTTATGGGGAGGTTTCTCACTGGAGGTTGGTGACTTCGCTCTTGTCTTCTCTTGCATGGATGACCTGTGACCTCGGTCCCCCAGAGAGTCGGATGTGACAACGTCCTTGGGTCCGACGCTGTGGAAGACTCCTGCGGTGTGTGCAGGGGCAATAATTCAGACTGCACGACGCACAAGGGGCTCTACGCCAACCCCCATGGCGCCAACCGTGAGTACGCGGAGCTGCGGGCCGGTGTTGAGCAGAGAAGATACGAGTGGAACTTCCTGGCGGGGAACCCTTGAGGTGCAGTGGAAACAGCAGCCTTAAGGGTCCTGCAAAGACCTACACACTCTCCATCCCTGCTTTGCTTGTCAAGCCTTTCCTTTGGATGGGAAGTAGTTGTTAGGTTACTACTAGCGAAAATAATAATAGTTCTGCTCCAGTTTAAAAAAAAAAAAAAAAAAGGGAAGGGAAGAAGTCACTTAAAGAACTAGTGGAACTAACTGCCACACCAGAGTTCCTCCTGGTTCCCAATGTGGATCCTCAGGTTTTCGTGGTGGGGAACCCCAGGTGCGTAGGGATTTCGGCTCGGTGTGTTGAGAGAGACAGCACATTCTCTCTCTCCTCTTCCCTTCCCTGTAGAATATTATCAGATGGTCACCATTCCTCCCGGAGCCCGGAGTATCCGCATCCGCGAAGTGAACGTGTCTACCTCCTACATCTCTGTGCGCAACACCCTCCGAAAATACTACCTGAACGGACACTGGACAGTCGACTGGCCCGGCCGATACAAGTTTTCAGGCACCACGTTCGACTACAGACGGTCCTCCCACGAACCGGAGAGCTTGACCTCGTCTGGGCCAACGAATGAAACCCTGGTTGTGGAGGTAGACTCCAGCCTCTCACCTTCGGGCTGGGGTGTGGGGGTCCTTCTGGCGTTGGTGGGGACTGAGGGCCATTGGTATAGTTTTAAATGCACAGAAAGAGGTTTATAATTTGAGGGCGTCTCAGAAACAGCACTGATGGATGCCCTGGGGCCGTGGACTCGTTCTCTTTCTGGGGCCTCCTCACATTTGTACTTATGTCCATCAGGCAGCTCCTGTTCAGGGTTTCTTATTAGTGGATTTTTACAAAAGTCTGCCCTGGTCCTGCAAGCTCTCTGGCTGTGAGAAGCTGGCACACTCAGGGGACTCTGCCTGCACCTCTCTTTGGGGTGGGATCAGCATTGCACCAAATCCTGTGGAGTGGGAGCAAGATGAGCAGGGCCCCCGCTGTGCCCTCACGTGGGCCCAGTGTGCAGGGAGGGGTCTCGCAACAGCCTCCCGACCCACTGCCCTCCTGCTCCCCACCCACGGCCACAGAGGCTCACAAACTGCAAATAGGCTCTCCCTGCACCATGACCTGCCCCATGGGACTGAGCAGGTAGAGGTGGTCGGGGGTCAGTACTGCAGAACCCCTTGCATTTTTGTATTTCTATGCAAGATGAAAGCACTTGGCTCAAAAGCAGCCCCCTCAGCCCACAACTGGGTATGCAGACATGAGCCAACCAGATGCCCCCCACCTGCTCTGGGAGATGCTCCCCGGGACCGTCGGGGGGCGGCCACCCCATCTGCCCGTGTCCCGTCCCTTCAGACCCTCAGCTCTGCTCTCCATCCTGAATCCCTGCTCTGGTTATGTCTCCCGCCCTCTCGGACTTCAGCTGGAATAACCACACAGGAGAGATAAGGCAAATGTGAAGAGGAACACGGCTTGTTGGGAGCGTCTCGGGATGGGAGAAGAGTGGCAGAGGCTCAGGATATCGGAGAGCAGCGCAGTACCTGGCCATGTAGCCCCCTTTCCAGGGCTCAGGATATCTGGCAGGAGAGCAGCGCGGTACCCGGCCGTGTAGCCCCCTCTCCAGGGCTCAGGATATCCGGCAGGAGAGCAGCGCAGTACCTGGCCGTGTAGCTCCTTTCCAGGGCTCAGGATATCCGGCAGGAGAGCAGCGCAGTACCTGGCCATGTAGCCCCTCTCCAGGGCTCGCCCCTGTCCTCCAACACCTTCGGCAACTAGGACTTAAGCTGTGTTGTCAGGGAGGGGCCAGTGTCTTTGCCCGTGGGCACACCACATGAGGACCCCTAAAGGCTCTAAGTCTCAGAGATGGGATTTCTATCAACGGATTAATGGTGAGGTTCCAAAATAAGAAGGCTTCTCACTGAGATCAGTGGATCTGAGGCATTCGTGAGTGAGAATTGGAGGGTCCATATGACTGGGTTTCAAGCTAAGAAGGGAAGCGTTCAAATGGGAGATGCTAAACTATAGGTCACGGACAGGCACAACCTGAGAGATCTTTACTGATGAATCATGTTCTCCTGGAACTGCACGGTACATGCCAGTCGGCAAAGGAACTTAGCAGCCGGTCTCACTGATACCCACTCAGGAGGCCTGGGTTGCTTGGACTCACTAGGAAGTGGGACAGTGATCTATAGGCAGCGCTTTCTGATTCGGTCAGAAGGACGGGACTTGTGCGGGGTTCCAGGAAACAGCGGGGGAGTAACCAAATACTTGAGCTGGGCTGCAGAGGCGTCCGAAGTCGCGCGTGGAGGCCGGTACTACATGTGAGGTCAAGGAGTCAAATGTCCATGTTTTTCCTAATGTGCTTGGTTCCTGCAGACAGCTCACTTCCGTTTAGAAAGTTCCTACGGATTTTGGAGGATGGGCAGGGTTTCTCATTGTAACGTGCTTACTGTTGATGTTGTTGTTTATGTATTATTTACAAATTAGCTTTGATTTGTCAGTTCCACTTTAACTTGCTCTACCCCCCTTTTTCTTTCTTTTTTTGTTTTTGTTTTTGTTTTTGTTTTCCAGCTCCTGTTTCAGGGAAGGAACCCGGGCATTGCCTGGGAGTACTCTGTGCCTCGGCTGCGGGGGGAGAAGAAGCCGGGCGGCCAGCCTCGCTACCTGTGGGCCGTCACTCGGTCCGAGTGCTCCGTGTCCTGTGGTGGGGGTAGGTCACTTCTCACACCACCCCTGGTGGTGGGCACTGCGGGGCCCTGGTGCATCCGGGCCATGGGCACGCCGGACTCACGGGTCCACGCCGTGTCCCGGCAGGTAGCTCGGAGCTTCTGCCCGAGATGGGCAACCTGTCCCCGAGGGAGAGCAGAGAACAGGGGCTCTGGATGTCCCTGAAAGGCCTGGCCTGCCTTCTCTCATGCATCTACCTCAGCGAGGGGCTCTGAGGAGCTCGTGCTCTGAACTGGTTTCTCCTTTCCCTCCAAGTGAAGATGTGATAAAGTCTAGTTTTGTCGTTTGAGATTATTGAAATGAAAGTCACTCAAATTATTGTGGATTGTGCTGGGAACGAAAAATAGAAGCTTACGTGAAAACACCGTGATACAGTTGGAGGTTTGATCAAATGGTCTCACTCAAAAAATTTGTCATGAGGTCATATACTGAAATTCACCCAGAAAGCATAAGAATTTTATGCAAGTTGCACTGGAAATGACTAGAAAAGGCACGTCAAAAGGAGAATTTCACATGACAGTCGATAGCTTTGTCATTTTAATGCCGTAAGAAATAGACCATAGGCATGACTGAATCGATAAAGTTAGTTCACTACAAGAACATTCTCAGCTAGAGCCAGACATACTATAGTCTGATAAAGAGTGACAGGTAAATTTTTCAAATGTAGAAACACAATATTCAATTTTATCTGATATTTAGAAAACAGACAAATTTTCAAAAAGATATAAGATTTTAGCTTTGTGAATTCCTGGTTTAATAATTAAGCATAATATAGACAGTTGTATATTTAAGTAAAAAAAAAAAATACACAGAATGGGCATTTGCATAAAGTAAGAATCTAATGAATAAAGAAAAAGTAAAAATGGGATGGCATTGAAAGTATAGATTGCTCTGGGCAGTATAGACATGTTAACAATGTTTATTCTTCCGATCCAAGAGCATGGAATGGTCTTCCATCTTTTTGTGTCTTCCTCAATTTCCTCATGAGTGTTCTGTAGTTCCTCAAGTACAGATCCTTTACCTCTTTGGTTGGGTTTATTTCCAGGTATCTTACGGTTCTTGGTGCTATAGTAAATGGAATTGATTCTTTAATTTCCCTTTCTGTATCTTCATTGTTAGTGTATAAGAAAGCTACTGATTTCTGTACATTGACTTTGTATCCTGCCACGTTGCTGAATTGCTGTATGAGTTCTAGTAGTTTGGGGGTGGAGTCTTTTGGGGTTTTCATACGAAGGATCATGTCATCTGCGAAGAGAGTCTGACTTCTTCCTTGCCAATTTGGATACCTTTTATTTCTCTTTGTTGTCTGATTGCTGTTGCTAGGACTTCTAATCCTATGTTGAACAAGAGTGGTGAGAGTGGGCATCCTTGTCGTGTTCCTGATCTCAACGGGAAGGCTGCGAGCTTTTTCCCATTGAGGATGATATTTGCTGTGGGTCTTTCATAGATAGAGTTTATGAAGTTGAGGAATGTTCCCTCTATCCCTATACTTTGAAGCGTTTTAATCAGGAACGGATGCTGTATCTTGTCAAATGCTTTATCTGCATTGATTGAGAGGACCATGTGGTTCTCTCTTCTCTTACTGATTTGTTCTATCACATTGATTGATTTGTGAATGTTGAACCACCCTTGCATCCCATGGATAAATCCTACCTGGTCATGGTGGATAATCTTTTTAAAGCACTGTTGGATCCTATTAGCTAGGATCTTGTGGAGAATCTTAGCATCCATAATCATCAGGGATATAGGCCTGAAATTCTCCTTTTTGGTGGGGTCTTTGCCTGGTTTGGGGATCAGGGTAATGCCGGCTTCATAGAAAGAGTCTGGAAGTTCTCCTTCTGTTTCTATTTTTGAAACAGCTTCGGGGAAATAGGTGTTATTTCTTCTTTCAATGTTTGGTAGAATTCCCCAGGGAATCCGTCAGATCCTGGGCTCTTGTTTTTTGGGAGGTTTTGGATCACGGCTTCAATATCATTACTAGATATTGGTCCATTCAGGTTGTCCATTTCTTCCTGATTCAGTCTTGGAAGTTTATAGGTTTCTAGGAATGTATCTTGAGCACTGGAAAAAAAAAAAAAGAAGAAAAGAAAGAAAGAAAAGAATACAAGTAAGATTTTTTCAAAAGTAAAAATGAATTCAACTTTTTTTTTTAATTTTCAGCATAACAGTATTCCTTGTTTTTGCACCACACCCAGTGCTCCGTGCAATCCGAGCCCTCTCTAATACCCACCACCTGGTTCCCCTAACCTCCCACCCCCCTGCAGCTTCAAACCCCTCAAATATTCTTAATAGTTGCTCTAATAAAAGACATGAAAGAAATAGAGAAAAACAAAGATTGACAAAAAAAGTAAGTCTGGACAGTTAACACTAATGTGCTTGACCCACACGAACACTTCCCATCATTAACTAAGAATAAAATAATGAAATCATATTTAAATTCTGACATTAAGAGCTTTCTAAGGAAAAACAGGATTCTCTTCTGTGCACACAGAGAGCAGACAAATGGCTCTAATTACGAAACAGAGAAGGATACAGGCTCCTCGCTGGGGATGGGGCCAGACAAGCTGCCATGGTCCCCACTCAGGACACGGAGGAACAAAACTATGTTCATAGCCATCCCTGAACAGTAGCCTGAAGGGCGGCTAGTAAGGGGCCCCTCATGGACAAAGCAGCGCTTCATGTCGTGACCACTTGAAGGTCGAGACTTTGTCCTGCTTCGTCCTAACATGTGCTTTTTTTTGATCCACGTGTGATGGACTTGCCAGCCCTCCCCAGTAGTCTGAGAGCACACGGTCAATGGTCAAGGATTAACCGTAGAACGTCGTCTTCAGCTGGGGACGGTTAGTTCCCCAGCTTACCAGTGGCTGTGTTGAGGAAACAATTGACCAGTAGGCAGTGAATTCTGGTCAACTCTCTCTGCCTGCCTCTCTGCCTCCTTGTGATCTCTGTCTGTCAAATAAATAAATAAAATTTAAAAAAAAAAAAATTTGGCGCCTGGGTGGCTCAATGGGTTAAGGCCTCTGCCTTCGGCTCAGGTCGTGATCCCGGGGTCCTGGGATCGAGCCCCACATCGGGCTCTCTGCTTCAGCAGGGAGCCTGCTTCCTCCTCTCCCTCTGCCTGCCTCTCTGCCTCCTTGTGATCTCTGTCTGTCAAATAAATAATTAAAAAAAAAAATCTGGCTTAGAGCTATGTTCTAAACTCTCCACCATGCACCAGGCAATGTCTGGGGATAATGCTTTTTGCCCAAGTGAAAACATTGATGTGATTCACAATTAGCATTTCTCAGAAAAATCTTAGGGGTGCTGGGGTGGCTCAGTTGGTTAAGAGTCCACCTCTTGGGTTCAGCTCAGGTCACAGTCTCAGGGGTGCGAGGTTGAGCCCCACACTGGGCTGCACGCTCGGCAAGGGGCTGCTTGAGATTCCATCCCTCCCCTCGGGTCCTCCCCCAGCTCGTGTACGTGTTCTCTCTCTCTCTCTCTCTCTCAATTAAACAGAATCTTTAAAAATTTCTCAGACAAATCTTAAAATTGGCTGTGAACCAGCCTGTCATACTTTTCCAGTACCATTGTCTCCGCCATCACCGATAGTCTAAGGCATGAACTTTGTTAGTTGATCGATCAGGTTCCGAGAAGGGAACGGGACCGCGAGCAGCTGACACTGCTTCGTCCCTCACTTGCTCCGTCCACAGGCTGTGGCAGGCGCGTCTGACCCTCAGACTTCTCAAAGTCGGGAGGACACGCAGAGACCTTTGCTTCACTTCCGGTCTGTGGACTGAACAGTGACATAGTAACCTGCTCCCTCCCACGGAAAGTGTCTGGTGCCTTTCCAGGGTTACAGCCGGTGAAACAAGGCACAACAGCGCATCTCAGCCTCGGGAGGGAAGACTTCAGTCCTGCAGTCCTGCCTTACAGGCCCGAGGCACGATGGTGAGACCGTGAGGGAAATGACGTCCCCTGGCTCTGTCCTCAGAAACATGAGCGCTCTCCAGAGAGGAAGCAGACAGGGGTGCCCAGGGCTGAGAACACGCAGGGGACCCGGGAGCGTGGCGCAGGGGACGAGGTCCGGCGGACCTTGCATCGTCTGCCGCAGCACAGCTACTCTCCTCATCGGCCAACGTCACCCTCTCTCCTCACAGCCACTGCTCGCGTAGATCTTTCCCACCTTTGCTTGCTAGAAGGCTCCGAATCCTGCAGAAAGTGTCCCTTCTTTTTTTACACTCTAACAAAAGGGCTGAACTTGTCCTCTTTGGTCCCTGAGACCAAATTAAAATAGGTCTTGCTGTCTCGTCCTGCATTGGGTTACCTTTGAGCCACGTTCATGAAAATGCCGACCGTGTCTTTATCCAAGGCCCTGCTAAGTTACCCTGACCTCTTTGTTCCCAAAAAGCAGAGGAGACATGGAGGAAAGGCTCATCTTCTGGAGAGGGAGCACCTTTCTCGGGGCCTGGGCTGCGATGTCCACCCCTGCCCATCTCCACAGACATGCTCAGAGGACCAGGGTGAAACGGGGAAGCCCGACTCTTCCCGGGGATCAGGGATCCTTCAACTTGCCCAGAGCCTCCTGAGCTGGGACATAGCTCCCCGACCAGGGGCAGTCGTTTCGAGTGTCCGTCGGAGGTCAGCCCCATCGCCGAGTCACACCAGGCCCCTCTCACCATGCTCCCGCTGTGGGGAGAGTGCACATGTGCCTGGGTTCCCGGTCTCTGGTACCCACACTTGGCGCCGGAAGGACGGGTGCTGGGGACCCACAGCGAGACTAGTGGCTCCGCGGTCCGCCGTTTTGGACAGGTCGCCGTATCCAGGGAATCAGATTCAGGCCAGCTCCTTGTTGCAGGAGAACATCACGGGGCACCCACAGATGACTGTTGTCCTCACCCTCCAGGCTCTGGGACGCGTTAGGACAGCAGAGGCTCAGTGTGACCGTGCCAGGCAGAGCTGTCCCCTGCATGCCGCGGGGAGTCCCTGAGACTCGGAGACGCTCCCGGGACACCCCCCACTCTGGCTTCCTGGCCTTCTCCTCCCCGTCCGATTCCGGGGGTCCTCAGTGCTGGGTCATGACGCACCCGTGAATACTTAGCCCTGGCGATAGAAATGATGCTTCTCAAAAGACGGCGTGCATTCATTTGTGGAGTATTTTCTAGTGCTCCGTGTAGTTTTGCTTCCATGATTGGTTTCTTTCTCTTTATAAAAGAAGGATAAGGTTGGACCACAGCTGGTTTTCATTCTACAGTTAGAATCAGTGAGAACTTGGAGACAGGTAAAACCGTCGTCTTCAAGACGAAACAGACCCCATCCAGGTACTTCAGCAAAATATGAAGATTTAAAAGTGATTTCTGAAGAACAGGCCAGGGCTGGTTCCCACAAGATGGTAACAGTTTTCTGAGCACTGGGCTCATGAAGCCCCGTCTTTCACGGGGGCGCTCCGCTCTGGGCTGTCCCCAGTTAGGGGATCGCCCTCTGCAGCTTCCAGGCGTCAGCCCTCAGACGCGCGCTGCTCCTCTCTGCTCCGTTACCACAGGCCACGTTAGACTCTGGCCTGTCTGATTCTGGCACTCCCGCGCGCTCGGTGACTTCTGCTTCTGACAAGTCATTGAGCGATTGCAAGCCCTGCTGAGATCTTCCCAGATGTGTGCGCAGTCTGAGAAACGAGACCTGAGTCTCAGTAACCCTCCAACTAGGTGGTGGAGGAGACCCCGTTTCACGGGAAACTCATCTGACGCACCATTATCCATACCCTGCTGTGAAGACGGAGCCCTGGGACCCTCCATGCTGTGGGGCATGTGGCTGTCTCTGTGTTTTTATTTTCTCAGGATATTCAGCAATTTGAAAGCACTCAGAGCTAGAAATATTTCAGTTCACTTTTCTATCTCTCCTTGTTGATATGGGCTGGGGAAATCAATTTCAAACGAAGAGCTCAAGCATCCTGCCACCAACAAACGGATGTGACGGGCGGTGGGCCTCGCCACCCCAGGCTTTGTTACCTGGGAGATCCGTATCCCTGGGCCCCGCCGTGGGCGCCTGGGCCTTAAGCCTGTCTGCTGCCCATGTGGATGGCGAGGCCCTGCGGCCTGCGGGCTGTGGCGTGTGACTACTACCGTGCTTAGCCAGCACCCCTCAACCTGCCTGTGCCTTGCTCCGTACGTGTGATCTGATTTCATCCTGGTGAAAAAGCCCGGAGATATCAGGTGAAGTTCTCCTTCTGAAAATGCAAAAATGGAGGTAAATGCCATAGTAGGACTTGAAAAGGTAATTTTATGTACACTCTCAAGCCCATCTCGGCAGAATGCCCAGGGTCTGGGCCCATCAGCTACGCGGAAATCAATCATTCCAACACTCGATCCAACACTGTGGGATCGAGCGTCACTCGGGTCGGTTTGGTTTTGAGTCTCTTCCATACCATATTCCTATCCGTAAATTTTCTTATTGTCCAGAACTTTTCCCTGGGTCTGAGACAAGGACTTGGGGCCCCGGGTTTGGTGTTGCCTGGGTTCCGAGTGTGTCTCCACCGTGCTCACTGGTGCTGGGCCACAGGCCATGCTCCGACCCCAGATCAGCAGCGCTCTCAGTTTCCTGGCCTGGATGTCTGTGGTCCCTTTTACACTTGACCTGGGTATACGTCTGTCTTTGCTATCTGCTGCGCTCTCTCTGTGTTTGCCTTCTACGACAGCCTGGAAAAGGATTGGATCATGGCCGGTCATGGCCTTTGCTGCTTTTCATTAGCTGCTGAGCCCTCAGAGTCTAGCATCGGGCCTGACCAGCCACCAACGATCTATTTGTCACAGGGCAAATTCAGGATCCCAATGACTTTTTTTTTTTTTAAGATTTTTATTTATTTATTTGACAGAGAGAGATCACAAGTAGGCAGAGAGGCAGGCAGAGAGAGAGAGAGGGAAGCAGGCTCCCTGCTGAGCAGAGAGCCCCATTCAGGACACAATCCCAGGACCCTGAGATCATGACCTGAGCCGAAGTCAGCGGCTTAACCCGCTGAGTCACCCAGGTGCCCCTCCCGATGACTTTTTGATTCAAAAATACCCGAAGGCCGTGTTTGGAAAGGGTGATATGGGCTCATCCCGCTGTTACCCACAAACACGTGCCCCTCCATGGGGACGGCTTTGGCAGGGCTCCCTTGCCCCCCTCACTCCGTCCCCCAGACACGAAGCAGCGAGCAGGGCTTGGAGGTCACGTCCATCGTACAGAACTCGAGTTCCCTTGCTTCAGCTCCCGGGGAATAGAGTTTAAAACATTGCCCGCCAGTGTAGGAACTTCTGAAATAGAAAGCGGTGTGCATCTCTTTCTGTCTCAAACACAAATCAAACAAGAGGTTACAGTTTCTCCCTGTATATGTCATGTTGGATGGATGGAAAGACTGTGCCGGCAAGTGACGGGCTGGGCCTCGAGGAGTTTGAGGAGACCGCGTGACGTTTGTGCCCGGCCCGCCAGGCATCACGGCAAGGCCCTGCCTCTTAAAATCTCATGACCTTAGGAGCTACTTAAGCCTTTTATGCCTTGGTGAGTCCATCTATAAAATGAGGATAATAATATAAGCTGCCCTATAGGGTTCCTTTAAGGATGAAATGACAGACTACCTGTAAAGCTCCTAACACTCTGTCCAGCCAAATAAATGTCAGCCCCAATTCCCTTCTGTTAACGCTACAGCTTTGCCTCAGAAAGCAGACAGTTTAGGCTCCGAAACTCTTGAAGCAGGAGGGATCCTGTCATGATCTTATTTTCCATGAGGCCCCCCGGCAGGGACGAGGAGCACATTCCTCCTTATTTGGGATTATGTCGTCGCCTTCAAAGGAGTGTGCTCTTGTGCACACACGTGTGTGTCGACCTGTGCGCGTGCACACGCGCACCCCTGGAGAAATGCATGCACGGGTGTGCAGGTTTGTAGCTGCTGTGGCTGGGGGCGTCAAAGCGTGGCCCCCATCTTCCCGCCACACTGTGACAGAGGCCAGCGAGCAGGACGTGGAGGCAGCTGAGGGCACTGGTGTGAACGGAGGGCAGGATGGAGGGCGTGGAGGCTTCAGTCTGGGGGACAGATGACTGGGGGTCTCTGCTGCAGAGAGGCGTTCCGGTGACCCGCGTCCTGACTTCTCCACTTCCTTGGAGGGAGCCTGCCTCCCCTCTGGTGACTCAGGCCATCCGTCCCCACTCTGTCCCGACAGCCGGGATGACGTGGCGCCTCGTCTTCCCGTGGCTGTTGCCAGACAAGCCTCCTGACGTGCTGGACGCACTTGCCCCACACTGGGGGCCCCAGCTGTCTCTCTGTTTGGTACTCGGAAACCTCTTCTATAGAATTCTGTCTTCCCTTGGTCCCCCCGGGCTGGTGTCTCGGCGTCCATCCTAACAGCCCGTATGCCCTTCCTTACCCAAAGAGCAGACGCCCCAAGATGCTGAGTATGAAATCCTTACACTTGTGGTGAGCAGAAGTCTCTGATGAAGGACCCAAGGGAGCCCTTTGAACGGGGACCATAGACGGGGGCGCCTGGGGGGGCTCAGCTGGTGAAGCCTCTACCTTCTGCTCAGGTTGTGATCCCGGGGTCCTGGGATCGAGCCCAGCGTGGGGCTCCCTGCTCAGCGGCGAGCCCGCGTCTCCTCTCTCTCTGCCCCTCCCCTCACTAGGACTTTCACTATCCCTCAAATAAATAAGTAAAACCTTAAAAAAAAAATAGCACTGCACATAGACATGAGGGTTGTTTATGTTGTTTAATACTTAACACCTGCCGTATTACGTGTAGATGGTGGACAGACGGATGAGCCAAATGTGGGGCCCCCAGGAGCGCAGGTCTGGGAGAGCATGCGGGAGGGAAACATTCGAAGATCTGAGAGGCACCACACAGAAATCGAGGCTCACAGTCAAGGCTGAGAGAAGCACCATGACTGTTCTTAGCCAAGCCCGTGGGCACGGATTTTCTGGTCCTCGATCAAAGCAAAGACCTGATCTCACATGATTCTCTGTAGCTCTGGCTTAGTGGTGAAAAAAATTTTTTTCAAGGTTTTATTTATTTGACAGAGTGAAAGAGGGAACGCAGCAGGGGGAGTGGGAGAGGCAGAAGCAGGCTTCCCGCTGAGCAGGGAGCCCGATGTGGGGCTGCATCCCAGGACCCTGAGATCATGACCTGAGCCGAAGGCAGACACTTAATGACTGGGCCACCCAAGGACCCTGAAGAATTGTTTCTTACAGCATCACCCAAACCTGTTCCCAAGTAGCCGGGCCCCATGACACGACCCTCCCCCCGGGCCTCAGGTGCGCCGTCTGGGCTCCGCCCACAGAGCTGTGATGCGGAGGGAAACAGACGGGACTCAGCCTCCCCAGCTGCCCTCTGCCGAGGAGGGCAGTTCAGTGTGCGTGTGTGTGTGCATGTGCACCGGTACACAGGCGTGTGTTTTATGGGGCCTCTGCCGTGCTCTCTGGTTGGGCTCTCTGTGTCACAGCGGTGGCCGGCTGGGTCGGAGAGACACCGGAACGTCAGCTCCTTGGGCAGCCCTTGAGGCTCTCGATGCTGAGCCTTCCAGCGAGAAGAGGCGGGAGGGAGGGGGCGGTCAGGGCAGGGGCTGGACAGGCTGCGGGCAGGTAGAAGGCCCCGTGGGGGTCGCCTGGGCGGTCGGCCCCTCCTGCCCCACCTCTCACGGCCCGTGTCCACGATGTCAGAAGACAGATGTGCATTTTCATGAGGACCCACGTTTGCAGATGTCGTCATTAGTTTTCGTTAAAATGCCGTTATCAGAGAGAAAAGAAGACGAACCGCTCTCCGACCCAAGGTCACTGCGAGCGTTTTCACACATTCCACCCCATGTCTCTCCCCATGCGGCCCTTCCTGGGCGTCCCTCCTCTGGACTGGACGGTGACCCCGCGCACACTAGCATGCTGTGGGTACCCACCGCTGGCGGAGAGTCCCTTCTTAGGTGTGGAGGGAACAACCCCTTCTTAATGTGATGGTTCAGATTCCTGAGGGAGCACAAGCGTTACTGAGCGTGGTCGTCACAGTGATTTCAACAAACTGTTACGATGACCCTCCCCAGAACCCCCAAATTCCTTAGTGATTACAAGTTTAGGCTCCACACTTAGGTGGGAATTCTGAGGGCATCGTTCCTAAAAGTCTTGGGCCGAGAACATGTGTGCCCATGCGCGTGCACACACACACGCACACACACACACACAGAGTCTTGTTGGCTTGTGGGCACAGATCTGGAGCAGTGGCACGAGATCTGATGTACGGGGTTGTAAAGAATCCGATTTCACCCGCTGGATCCCGGCCGCCACCCATGTAAGATCACGGTGTGGGGAATCTCGTGGAGGGGAACAGAGACGCGCTGGGGGTGGGGGGATGACCAGCCCCCGGCCAGCAGCGGCTATCCCATGCAAGAGCCTGTTGGAAATGCAGATTCCTGGGCTCACTCCGGCCCTGGAGAATCCCCAACCCAGTCTGAGAGCCCATCCCGGGAGTGGCTGCGATTGGGTTCCTGTGAGGGCCCTTCCCTCCTAACGCACTGTGTGGAAAGCCCACTTGGCAGGCCCCTGCCCAGAGCCCGAGGCAGCCCTCACAGGCACGTCTGCGGTCCTGGTGTTCAGGAACCCGGGAGTTCCATTCCCGGGAAGAGCCGGCTGGACGCGAACAGTAGCTGAGCGAACACCGCTCGCTCCAGAGCAGCAGCCTTGAGATCGCCCCCCAGGGACCACGGTGGTCCAGGGGCAGCTCGGTGCTCTCTGGGAGGGAGCTAAGGCAGGTTAAGCGGACGGCGCGGAGGGAGTTACAGATGAGAACTTCCCTGGGAAACACGCGGCACCCGAGTCAGGCCGTTAGCATCTCCTCCCCATGTGACTTTCATCAGTCATTTTGAAAAAGGAGGAAGCAGTTCCTGCTAACAGGATCCCAGACCTACTTGCTGAGGCTGGTGGAGGAGAACTGAGGGCTGCTCTTTAACTGGCCGCGGAAGCTGCTGGGAAGCCAGGCCGGAGGTGGAGGTGGGCGTGACGCGCTCACCCCGTGGGTGTCCCTGCACGTCCCTGTGGGCAGCTCACATCCCCTCTGCAGGGACGGTCCTGCCAAGTGCCAGCCCCGCGTGCCCCCCAAGCCAGAGCTCCCGGTACCTCACCCCTGCCTTCGCTCCAGAGGACCTTCTCCTCCTTTCCAAAGCGGAGGCTCTGCAGGCGCCTGCACCGAGTCCCTGAGGTTCCTCACCGCCAGACTGGCTCTCCCTCTCCTGCTCCCTGAAGTGCTCAGTCCTCCTCAGCCTTGGACCAGCACCTCCTTCCCTCTCCCACGCCCGCCCTCTGTCTCTCGCCTTTGCTGCCCTCTCTCGTCCGTGAGGATGACCCTTCTTTCCCGCATCCAACCGCCTGCCCTCCTGCCCCTTGCTCTCACGTTGAGCTTTGGAGTAATTTAACTAGCACTGGCATTATTTCTTCTTGTACGTGTGGTGGGATCTGTTGGCATCATTTGACTCTTGCATTTTCAGGAATTAGGTCTTCGAGATGGTTTTGTATTCTGTCTGGTAACGAAACCGCATAGATTGTTTCTCTCTTCTGAAGTTTTGCTGATTCAGAAAACCAGCTTTTTGGTAAGATTTTAAATATTATGCTTATAAATTTGAACAAAGCTCCCTCATTAAATTCTCTTCATTTCTTCTGCGTAGGATGTTTTCTTGTTCTCATTTTGTATCTTGCATATTTGTGCTCATTCCTTATTTTCTTCATTAAGTGGGTGTGTCAGCGGCAGGTTAGTCAGGAAAACACAGGTCCCTCTAGGTGTGTCAGGAAGAACTCCATGTAAAGAACATTTGCTTGCAAAGTAGTTGGGAGGGTGGGGGAGTAAAGGTCAGAGAGCCGCCATTCACTCTCAGAGTCACTCTGGCTATTTCAGAGCCAGGAGGCTGTAGAACAGTCCAGAAATCACCTGTTAGGGGAAGAGCCAAACCACCCTTGGCACAGATGGTTCCCAGGAAAACGGCTGCATTACCACAAAGGTGATGCTCGCCACAGTGCACGCTCAGACCCGCTGTGTCCACGGAGGTGGCTGTGTAGCCCTGACCCTCTTCTGCTCCCCACATCCTGGGCTGTGGCCCCTCCTCGGTGGGATCTGAGCCCAAATCTCAAGGACAAGAGGTCACCACCCCTTCCCCAAAGTCAGCTCTTGGATTTTCTACTTTCCCTTCTGTAACATTTGCTTCTTCACGTTTTTGTCTGGAACCATATGTTGGCATCTGTTCACTTTCCAACACACGGATCTCTGTTTCCATCTAGATCAGTTCTTTCTACTTCCGTGAGCTCTTTTTTCTCAGAGCCCATTTCCTCTTACATTCATTGGTGTCCATCCTTATTTACCGGTGTAAGTATTTCTGATCACAAACAGTCCTCCGAGTATTACTTTTAGCCACGTGCCACAAATTCTACATGTTCACCACTGTCACTTTCTTAAATGCACTTATTTGCACCTACGAATCACCCTCCTGCTTTGTCCTACTTCTGTTGCTAAAAATTTCGGGACAACACCGCATTCCCCCTTTCTTCTCTTCCCCGTAAATATTCTTCCTTATCCGCCGGTGTCCGACAGGGTTGTCAACCCAAGAGGGCACTGCCCGTGTGTGCAGACATTTTAGTCGCCACGATGAGTGGGGGCAACCACCGCTGGCGTTGGGTGGGCGGGACCCAGGGATCCTGCCAGGAGCCTTGCACTTTGTGCAGCTGTGCTTCCCCGCAAGCAGTGTTGTTGCCCGCATGCCGCTGGTGTCCCGCTAAGAAAAAGGAAAGATCTCCAAAGTCACCAGCTGAGAAAAGAACTGGCAGAGCCAGAACGTGCACATGTGTCAGACAAACCCCGTTTTCCTTTGGGTTATAGATATCTGTATACTTCGTAATTGTTACTAAATTATTTCAAGAATTACTAGCTCCAGATTTCCCTCTTATCCAGTTAAAGGTAAGAGCTCTGGGACTTGGCTGACACAGAGGCACTCAGGAAGGGAGCCAAACAAATGTCTCCAATTGAGAAGAAAAACAAGCACTTTAATAAAGTAAACACTTTTTGCCATTTCAAAGCAAAACCAAATTTCATATTTGCTTAATGGAGAGCCTGCGAATTGCTCGGAACCCCAAGCGGCCATTAAGTCCGGGTTGTTTGTTGGGACTGGAGCTGAAGGGTTGGCTTTCACACGTCTTTAATTTCCAAACAGGAAACCAAGCTGAAACCAGTATTTATAGAGTCACACATCCTAAAAAGTCAAGCCAGTTTGGTTACAGAATACGAAGAACGGACTGTTTAATTGCCGCGTAAGTGGAGGGGAAGATCGGCTTTCCTTCTCTTCTCGTTGGGACGGACACACTCTTAGCAGTTTTAGGGAATTCTGCCGCTGCTCGCTATCAGCCTCACCTAAATTCGATCAGTGTGGTTAACTAGCTTGATTTAGGGAGGTCCCTGATTCTTCGCAGAACAGCTTAAGCAGACATGCTTTTCTTTTTTTTTTTTTTCCTTCTAATTTTATAGTCTCTCATTCCTTGTTAGTTAAGTGGAAAAGTGGGTTCATAAAACGCTGATGTCTATTTCCTCTCCACATGGAGACATGGGCCCTGCTCATCGGAGGTCATGTGCAAACAAGGGAACGTACCCCTACCTACTTCGATGACTTTTTGGCCAGGCATCAGCTCCCCCCACTACTAACTTGTTAGAACTTAGAAGTTCCTGAATATAATGAAATTGGCCAGTGGCTTAAACACTCTTTAATAAGTGAGGGGACGAAGTGACCCACGCACACTGGGGAGATTATGGAGAGAGTCGGCGTACGCTCTCTGCCGCCCAGAAATATGCTCCAAGGGATGACGCGTCGGTCTTCACTGAATCTTGTCCTTAGACTCACCCTGTGTCTTGCCGGTGCCCACATGCTTTGAGAAGGAGCAGGGGCCTCAGGGCCGGTGGCCAGGACAGGTGAGGACAAACCCGAGCCAGCCTTGTCTGAAACCCTTTATTCACAGCACTTCTGACTGCAAGTGTGGGGTGTTTGCAACGCCCACAGCCTCCGACTGTCCAGTGGCCAAGGGGGTGTCTGTAGGTCAATTCAGACATGAAATGCCTGGAGATCTTCAGACTCTCCAGGCTTCAGGGCTTGACCCCAGTGGACTGTTCCTGATTAAAACACCAGTCAGAAGCCTGGATCTGATGTAGCTACAAAGTTGGGCGTTTTTACCGTCCCTCCCTTTCAGGTTCGATGATCTGTTAGATCAGCTCACAGAACCCAGGAAGGCTCAGTTCTTGCAAATGCCAGTTTATTCTAAGTCAGAGGAATGAAGAGCCAGAGGAAGGGGTACCTGGGGAGGATTCTCCAAGGGTCCCTACTGCAGGAGGCTCTGTCCCTGTGGAGCTGGGGCGTGCTGTCTGCTCAGCACAGCGATGTACCCCCTAACCCAGAAGCTCTCTGAACCCTGTGGGTTAGGTTTTCTAGGGAGATTTGGGAACTTAGTCCTGATTGAGTAAATCCTTGGCCTTTGGGGGTGAACTCCATCTCCAATCCCTTTCCCATCCCTGGAGGGTTGTGCAGAGCCCGACGCGGGGCTCTGTCTCTCAACCCAGAGACCATGACCTGAGCTGAAATGAAGAGCTGAATGCTTAACTGACTGAGCCCCCAGGTGCCCCTCAGTCATTTTTAGTCACTTGTTTCTCATCAGACCTCATTGAAATTGAGCAGAAATCATTGCAAAATTTACATTAAGGAGCATAAAATAAAAACTTCATAGCTTGGTTAAAATATAATTATGTCAAGTCTGCAGAGAATTGAAAAATTTTGTGAAACTGCAGAAATCCTAACCACCACTCCCTGGTCCTTCATCAGCACCCACAGGGCTTGATCCCTCCAAGTGGGCAGTTTGGGGCTCAGACACGTGAGCCGCCACGCCGGTCCCCTTTTGGAACCAGGGAGGACTCCTCTCTTCTGACTACTTAAGAAAACCAATTTCCAGGGCGCCTGGGTGGCTCAGTGGGTTAAAGCCTCTGCCTTCGGCTCAGGTCATGATCTCAGGGTCCTGGGATCGAGCTCAGCATCAGGCTCTCTGCTCAGTGTGGAGCCTGCTTCCTCCTCTCTCTCTGCTTGCCTCTCTACCTACTTATGATCTCTGTCAAATAAATAAAATCTTTTAAAAAAATTTTCATAGAGAATGTAACTTTCCCCATTTAAGGCATTGACTTGTCTTATTCGTTCTGACATAGCTTAGCCGCTCTGTCCCGTGTGTATTTTAGAGACTTGGTTTTCTTTGAGTAAAGAAGGATTTGTCTTTGCATGGACCCTGCTCTTAGAGATGGTCGTGCCTGGGGTCTACACCGTGCTGTTCTTTCCTCTGAAACTGTATCTTTGGTTTGTCCCTTACTCTGACATCTGCCGGAATCCAGTTGGGTGCAGGAGGCTGTGCTGGGTTGTGCCCTGGCTTGGGCTGTAGACGAGGGGGTGGCGGGGCCACACAAGCAGCAGGACTCCATCAGGCTTTCCAAGGGCAGCAATGAAATCATTTGTAGCTCTTGGTATATTTTGTGTTCATTTTAAATCAATACCAGTTGAGTTCTTTTTCTTTATTTTTCTCTCAATTGGTTGAAATCTTGAATATTGTCCTGCAAAACGTGTATCTAGTTAGAGCTCCCTTAGTAAAGCATACAGGGCAGAATGTTTCTGAGCAACTCGGGTTGTTAAGTCCGTTCACACTGTTGCACGAACGTACCCATCGTCCATCTCCAGATCTCGTGCATCTTCCCAGACTGAAGCCCTGGGTCCACAGAAGAGTGACTCCCTGTTCCCCCTCCTCCTAGCCCCTGGCAAACCAACATTCTACTTTCTGCCTGTTTGACTCAGTTCTAGGAACCTCACGTAAAGAATAACGCCCTTTTTGGGAAATATAATGAATTAAGATACTGCACAAATTTGGGCATGTTTGCAAAGCTGTGAACAGTAGGGACATGAGTGGGGGCTGAGGATAGGACCAGCTTTCATTCCAGGCATTTCCACAGACGTCACTCCATAGGACACCTAAGTCCTTACTGGGAGAAGGCCTCCGTTCAGCTTAAAACCGTGGCAAAATTTAACTCTCAACTCTCTGGTGACAAACTGCTTTATGTTTTTGGTCTGTATTTCTTTCTGGCTTATTATTGATTGCTTCCAATTGCTACTTCTCCAGCGGAAACACAAATCAGGTTATTGTGTCTCTTTTGAGAAGTGGGTTGCGTTCCCAACTCTGGAAACAATAGGAAAGAACAATGTGTCATCAAATGTATGTCAGCACCGATTCCAAGACAAAGACACACGTCGACTTTAGAGATGCAAAAATCTGGGAGGGAAGTGTGCGTGTCTTAGAACAGATGACATGCTCTGACAAGCAATCAGAAGACAGGTCAGACAAGGACTAGTCCGTCCAGAGCTGTCCAGCTGGTCATTAGCATAAACATGCTACCCATATGCTAAATCCTTTTTAAATAGGGATTTCTTTTGCTCTTCATCTGCCTTTCCCCAGAGAGTACATTTCTGGGTCTTTATAATTTTTTCACCCTTTCCTGCAGGGCAGATGACCACAAGGGCAGGCTGTTACCGAGACCTGAGGTTTCAAGTCAACACATCATTCTGCAGTCCCCGCACCCGACCTGTCACCGGGGTGGTGTCCTGCAAAGTGTCTGCCTGCCCTCCCAGGTAAGAGCTGTCACGTTCGTTCAGACACGTGTCAGAGTTTTGCAAATACATCCGGGTGCGTCTTGGGAGCTCCAGAATCTGGAGAAAGGTGGTGCTGATTGCTGTTGTGTCATCTGGAAACGGGAAGAGGCAAGAAGAACCAGAACTGCCTTTACAGGTGTGTCTGAACTACCTTGGGACTGTAAGTGCCAGCTCTCCTCAGAGCATCCTCTTTGCCGTATTTTCACTTTGATCACCGTGGGCTGGCAGGGGTGATGACATACTGGGGTGACATTCGTGTTTTCCTACTCACCCTCCAGTTCCTTTCGCTCTGGTTTGTTTGCCTCCTGAATGAAACATGTCAGAAGGATCCATTCCGGACAGGACCGGTGGGGCGGGGTGTGTGGATTGCTGCAGTGTACCCGCACGCACAGGCACACTCCCGCACACTCACGTGTGAGATCGAGCCGAGAAAGCCTGCGCTCTGGCATCCCGTTCTGCCTGGGGTACTGCCGTCCCCAGAGAGTTCTCAGGAAGGTGCCGGTGCCCCAAGTTGATAGGCTGGGCAGGGCCCCGAGGAGCAGCCATGCCGGCCCTGCTCCCAGCTGTGACGACCCGGGCACGCCCATCCCCTCCCTGGGGTACACGGGCTTCAGCTTCACAGGGACACGTCCCAGAGGGATTGGGAGAATCGTATGAGTGACATCCACATGGAATGAAAGTCTGATTCCCGAGTCGTCAGACAGCAAACACACTAAAAACTGTACAAGATGATCTCAAACTTCTTGATCCTAAAAATCCCCAGGAGCTGGTGAACTGATTCTGGGTTTGCAGAAATGGGCCTCAGCAGTGTGATGCTTTTCCAGGAGGCAGTGACACACAGGAGGATGCGTGACCCTCTTGCTTTCTCTCTGTGATGTTGGGTCCCTGGTCATTGGCTCAGGATAGAGACAGAGTCCACTGATCTCAGAGATCAGGATCTTTCCTTCCATCATTTCCACGGAACCTCCTGACACGGGAACGTGGCTGTCCAGGGGTGCTGCCTGCTGCTCTTCTCTTCTGACGCTGTGCTGAGTTCTCGTGAGGGTCTGCTAACCTGCGGCACTCCCAAACAGCCAGTTAACTGTGCCGTAGAGAGACCTTCCTCACAAAGACGAAGAGATGTGTGTGCGTGTCACTTTCCTATGTAGGAGGAACCAGGTAGATCTGCTTAAGCTCCAGATAGTTAGGCACGGTTGGTGTTTGCACAAAATCAGCTCGCCTACCCTGTGAGGGGCTCCCACCCTAGCAGTCCACCTGCCCAGTGAGGCTTCCCTAGAGGGGAGGTCGAGACAACAGCCAGAACTAAGCCCGCAGCTCCCAGCTGCCAGCTTTAGGACTTTAACCATCACCAAAGTCAGCTGTGACCTGAGAGGGGCGCCCCAGAACAGGCCTCTTGGTGTCTGTAACCCACGCAGGCTCAGACCTGGAAGCAGGAGAGACCAGAGCCACAGGCAGGAGCAGCTGGTGCTTTCCTGGGGGGGAGGGGTGCTGCAGGCCCCCCCCTTGTGGGAGAAAGCTGGGGCTCCGCTGCCCCCTCTCTGCTGCCTCCATGTCGGCTGCCTGACTTTCTCCTTCTAAGAAGCCTTAGTTAGGGTGTTCAGGAGGTCACGCGGCTGCTGCCAGCTCAGGGCGCTCCCAACGGCATGCTGCTGCTGTGTGGTCGGGTCCTGCTGTCGCTGTGTCCCAATACGCCTCCCAGGAGGTGCCCCTCCACATGCGTTTGCTCCTTCTTGTCTTTGTCGGTAGGAACGCCAATGCACGTGCAGTCACACACACTCGCAGACACATAAGTGAGTGCACGCTCACACACACGCATTCCTTCACTCCCACGCGGAGGTCCCACGAGGTGGTCCCTGTCCCCTCCCTGCTCACGCTGCAGGCAGAGGTGGTCCCTGTCCCCTCCCTGCTCACGCTGGGGCAGAGGGAAGGGAGCAGCAGGGAGCAGGGGCCTGCCGTGGGTGCCCCGCGAGGGCTCTGCTTCCCCCTCCTCCTCTCCCACCCCTGCCCTTCCCGCATGCCCCGGGGCCAGCCCTGGGGACAAGGCCAGCCTTGGGCGCGTGGAGTCGCAGGATGGAGGGGCGTCCAACTCCCTGTTGACCCCCACAGGCGGAGTTGCCCTCACCCGGCCCCGGCTGATACCAGCTCGGACTGGCAGGAAAGGAAGTTGGTCTCCCATGTTGGAGCCCTGGCCTTGGGGTCTGTGTCGGTGGTGGAAGCCAGAGTCCTAACTTTGGCATGCCTTGGCTATGAAACTGTGGCCTAAGCCACCCCACACTGGCACGGTTGCCTCATGTCGCTGCAGCTCACGCCGTCCTGGACCCACACTCCCGCTGTCCTTTCTCACTGGGCCAGTTCCCTTTCTACCCCTCGTTGCCCAGACCCGCCCTGGCCCATCCTCAGCCCACAGACCAGGGATGCCACTGCAACCCTTGTCCCGCCAGCCCGCCGGAACCCTCCTGCCCAGCTCCTCCTCCATTCTCCTCCCCCGAGACCCACACTGGCTACCCCCAACATGTCACCCATGCTGAATGTGGCACTCGGGAGCTACAGGCTGCCAGGAAATCCAAAGCCCATATTCTCAGTGGAAAAGTACGGCCCCTCTCTTAGGTGGCCCCTCAGGATGGTAGGCCACCCCACCACCCCTCTCTGGTCATTGGCTCCCTCCCATGACTAGGATTCTGTGTCACCTCCAGTGTCCTCGAGAATTCCTCCTCCTCCCCATCCACACTCAGCTCAGGACCTCAGACCTCAGACACAAGAATCAGGTGAAGACCATCTCTGCTACCTGCTAACAGACACCTGTGACTACCCAACTCACTCTGGCCCTCCTTCCCAGGGAGCCAACAGTCTCACTTCTTCTGGAAAAGTCCTCATGTGCTATGTTGATTCACCTGTTCCTTCATGCTTATTAATTCCTTCCAAGAAAGATTAAGTGGATGTTGCGTTTTCCACATGCTGTCTTGTCGACACACGCATATTAGGAAGTCACTCATTTTTCCTGCAGGTCACCTGTGTGACCCATTGTTTTTCTTACCAAGCCTCCTCTGCTTCCCTGAAGTTTGTCCTTCCAGTGTTGAGGGATCTGTACTTAAAACATCTCTGTGTTCTTTGATGTATTCCAAACTTGGGTAAAATTTTACAAGTGAATTCTGTCGAGAGCTTTGTGTGCTGAGAAAAAAGGCACAGTTCAGAGCCGAAGGACTAGCCCAGGGGAAACTGCACTGATGCCTGGGAACAGCATTGTTGAAACATAGCGAGGACGCCCTAGGTTCATCCAGGAAGCATCCAGAGGCTCCATCCATCTGCTCTTTGACTTATGTGTAAGGTTTTCGAATATTTATATTCTTACTGAAAAAGAAAGCTTTTGGAGGTATTCCTAAGCTTGGCTGTAACCTACTACCATGCTTTCCTGCCGGGGGATCCCTACCGAGGTTCCCGCTGCATCCCCAGTAAACAGCAGAGGCCTGATGACCAGCAGGACCCCCCAGGTTTGTACCAAACAGGTGGGACAGGATGTCCCAGCCTCTGGCCCCAACTGTGTACGTCAGAGTCCTTTTGATAGAGTGGACCGTGTCGGCCAGAATTGTTGAAATGGTGGAAAGCAAGGATGGTGTGAGCTCGGCAGCTGGTTTAAAGTGTGGTTCAGATGCCCCTTGTGTGTCCAGCTGGTATGTAATCAGGGTGACAGAGAGTGAGGGTGTGTTGAAGGAATTCATGTGAGATCCCCAGACTCTAACTGCAGCACACAGACTAAGTAGTCGATAACTCCTGGCTGTTTTTATTTGTGGTGTAAAAGGAGAAACAAATTCACATCTGACTGTGAAGCAAAACACAGAAGAATGAGCTTGTATCACACATATTAATCCTTGGGCATTATTATTTTATTTAAACAATTGAGTTGGGAAAATAGAACTTAATTTAAGAAGTTGTTCTGTTTTCATCAGTGGAAACTGGCCATTTTCTGCTCCTGATTCACTGGGATCCGGGAGTGGAGACTTTAAAACAACTTAATCCCTAGCCTTCTCGTCTTTAACTGAAATGAAAATGAAACCTGCTACACTGATTGCAACTCCCGGCCTCCCCATCAGCGTCTGCATGCTCACCTGAGCCGAGCGCTGAGCTGGTGCAGCGGGTGGGCTGTGGGGCCCCAGCCTCGGGGGCCACGTGGGCTCCCCCAGCTGGGAAACGTCAGCAGTGGCGTGGGCTGGGAGTCAGGGGTCTCCTCACTGAAGGAAGAGGATCTTAAAGTTTCCAAGAGGCTGCAGCCGGCAGGAGCATCATGGCTAAAGAACGAGGCATCAGCCGTTCCCGGCGGCTCCTTGGGGCTGGAGTGCAGCCAGGGGACAGCCAGCAGCTTCTCGTGGCTTGTGCTGCACACGGAGGGCTGGCTCCAAGCTGGCCTTGGAACAGACGGCAGTGCACGCACCCAAGTCCACACCACCTCTGTCTTCACTGGAGCATGAATCAGGCTCTTTTATCACTTGCCTGTGAAACAAGAACCATAAATCACACAGATGCTTATTTCCTTTATTTTTCTGAGTTTATCTAAATGGAGTGGCTCTTCATGTCATTTATCTTAACTAGTCTCTGGTTTTGGAAGCACGAACACTAACAGCGTGCCTTCCTGGACGATAGCGGAAAGATGCAAGAGGAAATACTTTCCAGATGGGACACGGGCCCTTTTCCTTCCTCTTCACAGTTCTCCTCGGAAAGCAGAGGAAGAGTTTAGGTCAAACAGATCGTGATCGATTAGACTCTGTTTTCTTGTTTCAGAAGATCACACCAAGGCAGGCCCCTCTGTAATCCTTTCCACCGAGTGGGTTATTTCTGCCCATACTTCGGTGACTCCTTCCCGACCCATTAGCAGAATTATTTGCTTTCAGCTGAAGGGCCTGGGTCGTGACAGGAAGCATTTGGTTGTACGTTGCAGAAATGCAAGATGCGGTTTAGCAGGTAACTCTGTTAGAGAAGCTCTCCTGCAACCTCATTTTCAATGACAGGAGAGGGGCTGTGATTTTTTTGTTTCTTACCTCTTTCAGATACAAGCCACATGAGCATGAACTGCATGGGTTCCCAAGGGAAGCAGAAGAACCCTCCTCCCTCGGCAGTTCCCACATTCGAAAGGGTCTAACTCATGGGAATCCCAAAGAAGTGAGCGGGGTAGCTGATTGGACTATCCCAGTGACTGAGAAGGAACTAGCAGAGGGACTGGCATCAGGACCTGTGACCTGCGTCCAGGGCCCGGCGGGGAGAAGTGTCCCTGCTTCTCTCATTCTCTGCCGTTCCAACTTGAAATTCTTACTGACCTCTCATGCTGCCCTGGTTTCCACAAATTAAAGAGCCAGCCCTGCCTAGCAGCCACTTCCGTTCAGCCATGCTACCTGGGACAGGACCAGGAAAGTGATTTCCTGGGGACTGTGCGTCCCGTGGATCTCCTGGGCACCACAGCGGCAGATGGGAGGGAGGGAAGTTCCTTGGTGCATTTCTCTTCTGTCATTCTCCACTCCACTTACGAGGTGCGCCAGTGTGGCCGGACAGAAAGACGTTCCCAGGGTCACAGTGGAGGTTGCGTCCTCTGGGCCCCATGCTCCCCCGTCCTCTTCGTCTGGCCATGGACCCCGCTCCGCCGGGGATTCTCACGCTGTGGCTCATGTGCAGAGACGCCCCCTCCGAGGGCGGCGGACCCTGCTCTTCTTTCTGTGCCTTGTCCCACCCCATGTGCCCATAGTGAGAAGGTGCCTGACCTTCTCGGTTTGGTGGGGAAACCAGAAGTATCTGGAATTGACACTGTCTTTGGGCGCATGTTTGGCTAAAGTATGACGTCGCTAGTTCAGGGGCAAACATCAGGACGGAGTCACCAGGGGTGACTGGACCTTAGTATTGAAGATGATGTCTGCCGCATTCCCCAGGAAGGACGTCGCTTGACACCAAAACAGTGAATTTCAGATGCATCCAAGGGGCCCAGGCTGGCTCAGTTGGTAGAGCGTGCAGGTCTTGATCTCGGGGTTGTAGGTTCGAACCCCATGTTGAGTGTAGAGATTACTTAAGAATAAAGTCTTTAAAATGTGTTCGAGCTGGTATGGCCAAGGAAAGTCAGGTTGCAAATGTGAACAAACAGAATTCCTCACAGGTGAGGTTGATTTTTTTTTTTTTTAAAGATTTTATTCATTTGAGAGAGAGAGTAAGCGAGAGAGACAGCACAAGCAGGGGAAGGAACAGCGGGATGGGGAGAAGCAGCCTCCCCAGTGAGCAGGGACCCCCTCATTGGGCTCGATACCAGGACTCTGAGATCAGGACCTGAGCCAAAGGCAGAGGCTTAACCCACTGAGCCACCCAGGCACCCCGGCTGGGCTGATTTAATTTACCTCCTCTGTCACTTAGATATTAACGTAGAAACCATTTCAAAAAAAGTATAAAAAACCAGTAGCTTTCTAGATTTGAATTTGTCATTTGACACTTAAAAATCTGCCTTAAGTAGTTCTGTAAAATTTTTTGTATTGCAGGTTTTTTTGTCTGCTTGTTTTTGTTTTGTTTGTTTTAGTTTAGTTCCTCTTATTTTGTATTTATATACATATCGCTTTATTTATCCACATGAACTAAAGCAGAAAGTCACTTTGGGAATACATCTATTTTTCAGGGAACTTAAGTGGTTTTATACATTAAAAAGTATCTACATTTTTCTTAATATTTTTATTATTTTGGTTTTCAGGCCTTGGTATGATACACTCTAAACTTCGTCAAATCCGCCCATGTTCAACATCACTGTCCTCTAAGGAATGACCACTATGACATACCCATCAGATATTTTGGAATAAAAATTATAAGCTAACTTACAGATAGACAGATATAGATGGTTGTTGGATGGGTGATGGATCCAGGACAGATAGACCCATGATAGGAGAGAACAGATCTGACTACAAGTCCTCACCTACAACCGCATATCCACTGTGTATACTAATCCGTGCTTCTGGAAGTATTTGTTGAAAACTGGAATCTTCACACGTCATGATTTCTTCTTCTTCTTCTTCTTCTTCTTCTTCTTCTTCTTTGCGAGGGGGGATATAGGATACTGTTTTTAGTTAAGAGGTAACATTGCTTTTACTCTCAAACCTGTGAGTTATTTAGAATTATTACAGTTTAATATTTCCAACTCTATGGAGGCTTTACAGTAATTTATTATTTCAGATGTTATTACATTCTGACCAAAGAAAGAGTTAAAAATTATATCATTTTTCTCATTTTTGAGACTCCTTTGATGGCTTGGGCATGGGAGTGTTTATAACTGTTTCCTGTGGGAACGAAGGAATGTGTGCTCTGTGTCGAAGTCGAGTTATTTATATGGCAATTAGATCACGGTCCTTACTTATCTATTCAAATGTATTCTGACTTTTTGTCTATTTCATGCATATGTTTCTGAGAGAAATGTTTTAAAATCTCATTTCATAATTGTGTATTTTTCCATTTCTCCGGTTACTTCTGTAATTAACATTGAAGTTCCACATTGTGTGGGTAACGTTATCGCTTCCTCCCATCTTGTCCTGCGAAATGAGGACCATCTTTACCTCGGATATTGCTTTCCAACTTTAGCCATTTTTCCCTGAAGTTAACACTATAACCCTCACTTCCATTACCTTGTGCCTGACATTTGTTCATTCTCTGGGTTTTTAACTGTTGGCATTATGAGGTCTCTATGGATCTTGAAAAAAACCGTCCTTTGTGATGGATTTGATTTTTATCAAATCAATGCTATATATTCTCAGGGCGCCTGGGCGGCTCAGTGGGTTAAGCCTCTGCCGTCGACTCAGGTCATGATCTCAGGGTCCTGGGATTGAGCCCTGCATCGGGCTCCCTGCTTAGTGGGGAGCCTGCTTCCTCCTCTCTCTCTCTGTCCCCGCTTGTACACACTCTCTTGTGTACTCACTCTCTCTCTTTCTGTCTCTCTCTCAAATAAAACAAACAAACAAACAAACAAAAAACATAGCTTCTCACACACATGCTTGGTCGCTTTTACGAGCTATAATGGCTCCCATTTTTGGAGTTTGGCTCCAGTTTCTTGAGTGTCTTCCGTCTGCTGTACATTTTCTTTGCATCGTGTTGTTTCATGTTTCTGCTGATTCCTTGTGAATTTGGAGGATCCTGTTTATTCTCTTTTATCCGCACTCTTGCCCGAAGGTCTGTGTTCTCTTTTTCTTCACACCGTGTGCTTCTGATAAAAATAAGTAGACAGCCGAATAAATGAGTCTAACTTAAAAAAACACCCAGGATTACTCACACACAATTCTCATAAAACCCTTACAGATAAATAATTTCTGGAAAAAGCTGAGTGAACGGTGGCAGAGCCTAAACTTGGGCACATCCATGCATGGATGGTGCCCTATCTTGGAATGTTCTGGACGCATCTTTTGGGAGTATTAGGAATCCCTGGGTCAGGAGCCAGACTGGGCGGAAGCACCCGAGGACGGGGTCTGGGGAAGTGGGCCCCCAGCTCAGGAAAGGACTCCCCAAAAGCACTGTGGGCCATTTGCTCCTGGAGTGAGGTCAGCTAACAGAGTGGAGCCCCAGAGACAGGACCAGCACCTAGAAACACAGCACTCTCTCCCCCTTACCCCCCAAGAAAGGCCACTAGCCTTTCCTTGCCAGAAATAAAATAAAACACAATAAACCGTAGTAATATAAAAAAGAGAAGAAAACCACTCCATGAACCCTGGGTTCAGTAAGAACGACTTTTAGTGCCACTTGTGCTTTCGAGGTACGGAGGCCTCATGTAAAGTAGCATTGCCCTTAGAAGAAAACATTGCTGAATTCGGGGATCCTGTGGGTAGTGCTTTGGTTCTGATCCTGGACAAGCAAGTCAAGCGTGCTCTCACCTACGATGACATGAAATCATTAATATGTTAGTTAGTTAGACTTTGCAACTTTCCAAAGCTGAGTGGGGCTGAAATGTACCTTTAGACTATCTCCAGACATGCAGGTCACTGATGTCATTAGTGAGCTCAGTGGCCATGGGACGGTGAGCACCTGCCCACTGTCACAGGAAGAAGTCACACCCCTTCACCCTTCACAGCAACATTCAGTCTGAGAGACGTCACATACTACAATGTCTGTTCAGTTACCTGTCAGATCCTTGCATGACGACCTCGTACGTGCCACCCTTCTAGATGGCTTGTGCCTGGGCCCTGATCCATGGGCCTCACGGGGCCAGGCCATCAGGGGACACCCGGGGACGGACGAGCGCGTTTTGATGTGTGCACACTGACTCAGAGCACAGCAGGTCTGCGAAGTACGCACTACTTCCCGTAGAGGAGGGCAGCAGACTTCTCTGAGCTCTTAGGCTGGGTGCCCTGTGGCATGGAGGGAGGCATGCTCCGACCAAGACGAGGGCAAGG
Source organism: Mustela erminea (assembly GCF_009829155.1). NCBI lineage: Eukaryota > Metazoa > Chordata > Mammalia > Carnivora > Mustelidae > Mustela > Mustela erminea. The sequence goes on along the minus strand of NC_045616.1, from coordinate 160,671,767 downwards.
GCAAAGGCCTTGAGGCAGAGGTAGACTGGCTGTTGGCAGAGGGCTGGGAAGACTGGCTGGCCTTGGCCAAAGGGAGCCAGGGGCTGTGACCAGGAGGGGACCGGCAGGGATCCAGATGTGCACAGCCTTGGAGGCCAGGCTGGGGAGTTTGTAGTCTGTGCCTCGGGGGTTGTTAAAACTTGGGAAGGTTTGAGCATTGGTCCCATGTGACCCACCTCTAGGGAACCTGGGGACAAGGGCGTGAGAGAGATGGGAGGCAGAGGGACAAGGGAGAGAGCAGAGCGGTGGGCTCCAGCACCTCTCTGCAGAAGTCTTGCCACCAAGAACAGCAGAGGGACAGGACTGCGGTGGTAAATGGCCGTGAAGCCCAAGGAGGGTTCCTAGCCATTTCTCTCATGTTCACATCAGCGCTGGGTCAGCGTGGTATGCATGGTTGGAGACTGTCCGCCGGGGAGGTTGGAGGGAGCAACCACGGCAGGCACCTGTGGGGGTCACCCTGGGCCCACAGAGGGACATGGCTTATGACGCGGTGGCCTGCAGGGAGGAAGTTCCTTACTCATTATTTTTGTTTTTGATTGTGAAAGAGGTCAGGTCCTGGGAGTCTGAGGGGAGGTGCTGGCAGGGGAAGGAGTGCGCTCGGTGGGACAGTGACCGCACCTGGGATGTGTGTCTCCAACGCCCGGACGAGGCCCAAGCGGCCTGCAGGCCCTACACCGGCGCCATCACCCTGGGCATGCGTGCAGACGTGGCTGGCACAGTTGGCTTAACCAGGATTAGGATGAAAAGTAAAGAAACTAAACAGGTTATAATTCATCTCAATTCAGTGATTCACCAGGAAAAATACATGTATCCAAGCGCGGCCCAACCCCGAAGGTCCGGCGTTCGGTTGCCCGGGGCTGCAGAGCACAAGGCCGGCGCTTGGCAGCTGCTGACGGCTGATCCGTGAAACGGGGGAAAGGCCAGCTCAGCTTCAGAAAGGGGCCGACCCTGTGCCTGTGTTCTCGGGTGACTTTGGGCTTGGTCCCCATGTGACAGGACTTAGTTGTTCTCTAGTGTTGAAAGATGTGCCTTCTTTTCCCAGCCCGGATACCTAGTGTGAGCGACCTAGTGATGGTTTGCAGCTCGGCCCGGGAGGCCGCAGTGCCGGCTGCTGGAGGTCACTCAATGGCGTCCTGGGGGATCCTTGTGTCCAGCACTGTGGTGTTCTCGAGGCTCCTGGAGGCAGGTGGCTCTGCCCCGCACAGAGTGTCTCCGGCCCATTCGCGTGCACTCCTCGGACCGTTGGAGGAGTGTGTCCTCGGTCGGTGTTCCAAGCCAAACCATCATTAAGTTCTGTGTTTCGAGAGACACAGCTTTAATGACCAAAGAACCGGGGCTTTTTTCAGTGGACAGACATGGAGGACAGTTTGTCATTTCAGGCTGGGCTTGTGACCTCCGCTGTACTTTTGGGGGTGGGGGGCGAGCCCAGGGGAGGAGCAGTTTGGGTTCAGAGTCAGTCATTCAAGCCCGTCTTTCGGCCTCACCCGGAGGCGCGTGTTTGCGGCGGTGTCTCCCGTGTCCACACGCACAGGGCAGCACGGCTCACGCCGCCCCGTGAGCTTTCAGAGTAGCCGGTGCCCGAGCCAGGCCCAGAGAGTCACACGCCCTGAACCTCAGTCCTGGCCAGACCCCGCGTCTGCCCCACACGCAGCTTGAGAAACAAACCACGAGGCTTAGCAAAAGTCGAGCCAGAAAGAAGGAAGCCTCCCGTGCTGTCGGCAGTCCCTCTGCTCCCAGTGGGATTCCGCCCGGACCACGGTGCAGCGAGAGCCTCCTGAGCTCCAGCGTATCCGTCGGTCATTGCATCCTGCTTAACAGCGACTCGGTGTCACCTTGATACTCTGTCCTTTCCTATGTGAGAACTTTATATTTTCTAGGAGTTAATAATCGCTTGAAGTTTGCCCGATTAGATTTCTTTACATAAACCCCAAGGGATATAAAATCATCGATTCCTTTCACCAATATACTAATTGGAGCATCTGCTATGTGCCAGACACTGGAGATTCGTTAGTGAGTCGAAAGAGTCCCTGTTTGGGGGAGCTCATCTGGGGAGAGACACAGTCAACAATAAACAAAAGATATTGTTTTAAAGGATGGAACATTCTAGAAGGTGATGAGAACCAAGAACAAGAATAGGACAAGGAGGAGGAGGAGGAGTGGTGTGAGCAGGGGTGCAGGGTGTCCAGGGCACCTCACACTGCAAGACAGAGCTATCTTTCTCTTTGTTTCTTTCATGTTTCCTTTGTTTCTCTCTCTGCCCCTCAGCACAGATTATTCCCTCCATATCCCTTTCTTCCAGCAGCGAGGGGGTGGGTTCCCTGTGTCCTGCTGTTGTCTTCTGCCAGTTCCTCATAATCCTCATTTCCCCAGGCACGTAGAGACCGAGACCCCGAGACGTGCAGTAGACACTCCCAGTGCTGAGACAGGTTCATCAGCTGCTCTGTCACCATCGGTGTCTTTGCGCTGGGACCATCAGTTTCTCCAGGAAAGGGTCCTGTCATCAGACTTGTGCATGTTGGCGGGTGGGGGGAGGTGGCAGGTGCGTCCAGCCCTCCAGCACGGTGGGGAAGGGGATGGGCTGGGGTCTCAGCCTTCCACCCCCACAGCTCTCCTGGTCTTCTGGAGACACGTCTCCAGCCGAAGCTTCCTCCTTGGCCTCCTTCAAAACTGGGGAACACAGCCAGTCCTCTGTCTTCAGTCCACAGCGTGTTACCAAAGACCTCTCTTGTTGATGCTTGAAGTGACAGCACAGTAGTCCGAAGGTCCCCAAAACATGTGCCCTACTGGTGCATTCACTGTAATAACTAGAAGGAACAAGTCCACATAAAGGCAGTAGAAATACAGAGGAAATTCATTGGAAATCTTTACACAAGTCCAGGGTTAAATCCGTTTTGTGTTGAGCAGAGAGGAAAACAAATCACCCGTAGGGTGAGCAATGTGCCTCGAATGATGGAGGATTGGCCCATGTCTGGGGCTTCCCCTCAGGCCACCGGAGGGCTGGGTCATCCTGACTTCGCTTTCCGTGTGCGACAGGAAGATGAACTGAATCACGATAGAAAATGCTCACACAGCGGTTTCTTTCATCGCCAGGGATCGGCGCCCTCGGGCCCTCAGCAGTGACTCTGAGAAGTCGAGCTTCCAGAGCACACGGCTGTGTCCGTGCAGGGGTGTCGGTGATGGGGGGGACACGGAGCCTCCAGAGCACACACAAATCCTAAATCCTAAATCCTAAATCCTGGACGCTCCAGGCCCTACACACCTGGGTCCACCCCAGCCCTGGTGGTGGTGACACTGACGGACTCACCCCTGCTAAAATGAGGGCTCGACGCACGTGACGCTCACAGAACTCCAGTCAGTGCTGTCACTGTCCACAGGAGAGACGTGGTCCCTCTGACAGACGGCCACGGGAGGTCGCGCGGGGAGGGGCCCAGCACAGGCACGCCGTAGCCGCCCATCAGAGTCGTGTACATTTTGAATGTAAACGAATCAGTATGAATGTATATTTGACACCTCTTACGTGTACTTGGTTCTTCTCCTTGTGTGTGCACACATGTGTGCCTGTTAGGAAACTGTGTGTGATCAAAGCAAATAATGTGTTAATAGATGTTAACTCATGTGTGTTCATACACACGTCTCTGCGTGTGTGTGTCTACCTGTGTAAATGGAATAAAGGAAACAGAAGTCCCATAAGATGGGTCATGGGACATCCCGGTGTGCTCAGGGCAGTCCCAGCTGGTCCTGTGTCCCTCTGTGCAGTCGTGTCCTTCTGCCCTCCGAGGATGTGGGGGGAACACTGTTTGGTCACTCAGCACATCATCCTGGCTCTCGGGATAACCCTATGGAAATTTGCTGAGTGCCTTCTTAGGCACATTTTTGTTATTATTACATAATTCTTAGATTACTATGCAATGGAGATTTATTTACTTTCCATAGCTTCTTGTTGATATAATGTAACTTGAAGGTTTTCTATACACTAGTATTATAAAATATTTACTCCTATTCCCTTCAGACATTTTGGTTACATCAAATATTTGACCTTGATGAAAATGGGATGTGTTTTGGCAGAAAGAACGAAGTCCACGTCCCACAGCTTTTCTTCCACAGCCCAGCGATCGACCCCAACGCCACTTAGTGAAAAACTCGTCTCCTGTGCACGGATTTGGAAGGCCAGCTCCTTTCCAGTTAGTCCATATATGGAATTGCTTCCCCGGCCGTAACCTCCCTTTCCAGTTTACTTTTCTATTTCAGAATCTCACTGTTTGATGACTAACATTTAATGAACCATGTGGGGTTTGTTTTTTCGTTTTTTTTTTTTAGAATTTTTCTGGGTCTTCTTGAATATATTTTGTTCCATATGAGCTTTATATTTAGGTTGCCAAGTTTAAAAATTTAAGAAAAAAAAAGAATCCTTCTGAAATTTTGATTAGGGTTCCATTGCGTTAGTAGAGTAATTTAGACAAAATTAAAATCTTTAACATAATGGAAGTCACCTACTGAGAACCAATTTTTTTTTCTTTGTTACTCAATTTTGGTCATTAGGTTCTTTGGGGAAAGGTCATACATTTATTTACTTAAGTGACTGAACATTTATATTTTCCTGAATATCCCATATTTTTATTACTGCTATGAATAAAATCTTTATTCCATTATACTTAAGTTATGATTTTATAAAGTCACACCAATTTTGTTGCCAGACACTAAGTTTTGTATTTTCCATTTTTTTCAATCAGTAATCTTATATTTTTAATATCATAAACCAATAATGATAATTTTGGCTTCATTTTCTAATGTCTATACCTCTTGTCTACCTACCCCAGTTTAACTGCAAAAGCATATGCTTCTAGAATAAAAGTAAAATGCCTCAGTCCTTTTTCCCGATCTTATTGGAAGGTGTCCACATTTTCAGCTCTCCATCTGGTAGAAATTGCCCCTTCCATTCTGATTCATCAAATTATGAAATTTCACTAGTTTGTATTTTCTCAGTTACTGAATTTTGGTGAATCCCTTTTCTTCCTGAAATAACAGTTTTACAACAGACTTGGAAAGGTTTTAAGAAAAGGCATTAATGGGGGCACCTGGGTGGCTCAGCTGGGTGAGGGTCCAACTCTTGATTTCGGCTGAGGGTCGTGAGAGTGAACCCGGAGTTGGGCTCTGCACTGAGCGTGAGATCTGCTCGAGTCTCTCCTTCTCTCTATGCCCCTCCTCACTGTGCCTCTGTCTCTGTCTCTGTCTCTGTCTCTCTCTCTCTCTAAAATTACAAATCTTAAGGAGAAAAAAGAAACAACATTAATGAATCTGTTTTTGAGAGTGTGTGAGGTTCTGAGCAGAGCACAGGTGGAGTCCTGTTCCCTATCCCCACCCCACGCACCCCAGGATACAGAGCTGCAGAGTCCTCGGGGACTAGTCCGTTGATCTGGACCTCAGACCTTTCTACACACGCAGGTCCACGAGCTTTACAGGTCAAAGATGGAAACTCTCGGGAGCCGAGAGGCAGCACAGACACCACTGAATGTGCTCTGAAGGCTCTGAGTGTGTGTGTAACGGCCTTAGTGTCAGCCCCCAAGTCACTGGAACACATTGAACTGGGACATGTGCCCGTGATTCGGGCAAGTGAGCTCTTGGGGCATTAAAAGGGTGAAGAGAAGGAAAGCACCTGTCATTCGACACCTGAGATGAGTGATTGATGGCTCCGGGCAGCGTTCCTGCCATGACCCCGTCAGTCCCTGCGTTGGAGTGTGCGACTGCCTTAATTTGGTAGTTTGCCTTTATAATCCGTGCGCATTTCCAGAGAGTGATTTGTGGGTTGGTGAGGGATCTCTCAGTACATATGTCTTATACCAGTTCTTCCATCTGTGGTGGCTTCCTATTTGTGGTTTTTAAATAGCTCCCTACTGTTTGCTGACTTTGGATTAATGGTCCTCTCTAGTTTGCCTCTCCGGTTTTTTAGGAAACACACAACCTTTTTCAAATCCTAGTATAGTTACCTGTGCGACTTAAATTGATATGCTTTAGCCACTCCCTCCTCCTCCGCCCCCTGCCCATTCCCCTCCCCCTCCCCCTCCTCCTGCTCCTTTTTTATCAATGTCACAAAGCAAACTAGAACTGTAAGAATATTGTTGGACAAGGTAAGGCCATTGGTATATTTCTACTTCTTTTGTTTTCTACTCATCAGACTTTGGCTCAGGCCCCAATCTTTGTTAAATTGTCTAGCTTTGACTTCGCTTTAATTTTATTATGATTTTCATACCATGGAGTCTATTCCTTCAATAAAGAGGACGTGTTCATTCTGGGTTACAATCTTACTGGCCTACTTAAGTGGAAACAGTGGCTTTCTCATAACTTTCTCATTCTTCAGGTGAGTAGTTTAAATGTTTTCCTGGCCAGCAGGAGTATATCTCCAGGAGACTTTTCCAGAAGGATCCTTAAACCACAGATCGCCTTACCCCTTGTTGACCTTGGAGCATCTTCCTGGTGCTTCTCCTCTTGCTCCCTGTAATGTCATCCTGTTGTCCCAGCTTTTCCTTGAGGTCTTCCTTCATACAATTCTTTCTCTCCTAAGTTTCCTGACACAGTTACGCTATTTCGCAGAATTCTATTCGATACAGTGAGTCTTCTTTCACAATATTTGTATCTTCTTAATCTTTTCTTTGAGTGCTATCTTTTTCCCATGTACATCTTGTTGGATGGGTTCCTCTATGATCTTGACTGGCTCCACTAAGATTCCCTTCTCCCCAGCTCAGCTGGAAGCAGGGCATTTCCAGATGAGTCTTTTATCACCCAGAGTGAAGCTGGTCTCCATCGTCCTGGCCTTGTTCCTGTAGTCCATTTTTCCCCCAAGTGCCTTCTGGAACAAGTGTAGATAGCTTATAACGTGATTCGTCTTTTTGTTTGGGTTCTTTTGACAGGTCACAGCTTCTCAACCATGTATTTGGTTTTGGTAAAGGAGTCTCCATGCAGCATCATTTGCACCTCCTTTCCCAAAATGCCCGCCGTGATTTTTAAATTAAAAAAAAAAAAAAGAGTGTCAGAAATAAGTGCTTTCTTTATCAAGCTACTGAAGAGTGGTCCACACCCATCAAATAATTATGTGGCCCATCTGTGGTGACCAAAGACATTAACTCAGAATCTGCTCAGTTGATCCACCACAGCATGAATTGTCCCCCAGACAGTGGGGACAACTGCAGAGGCTGGTGCCTGTGGAGTGTTCCTCCAGAACTGGCAATTCCTGGGGCGCCTGGGTGGCTCAGCCTTCAGCTCAGGTCATGATCCCAGGGTCCTGGGATTGAACCCCACATCGGGCTCTCTGTTTGGCAGGGAGCCTGATCCCCCCTCTCTCACTGCCTACTTGGGATCTCTGTCAAATAAATAAACAAACAAATCTTTAGAAAAAAAAAAAGTGTTGGCAATTCCCCACACAGTCCTAGGGCCACTGTGACCCATTGTGACCCACATCTGTGACATGCCACCAGGTAGCCTCGGAGTGGTGGGCCTCACAGGGGCCAGAGCGCAGATGCTAGGACCAGGCTACCTGCACTGAAATCCTGGCTGTATCCCATGCTCCTGCAGATCCATGAGTGTGTTCCTCAGTGTCCAGCCCTCCAGCTTCCCATCTCTGAAATGGGCATAATCACTGTACCTCCCATGCCGATTTCCTGTGAGATTTAATGCAGTAATACAGATGACACATCTCAGTGATGCTTAGCTGTCCTTAGCACTGAAACTACACAGACTAGAGGGATTTGGGCATCAGATTCGTTGTCTGACTATAGGTTTTTGGGGCTTGGGACACATAATGGTTTCTCTAGGACAGTAAGATTTTGAAAACCATCCAATGTCATTTCATGCTATGTGAGGAGCCACACATGAAGCCTTTTTTCCGTATTTTCAGGTGCCTTCACTGGTTCTTCCATTGGAGACCGTTTTATTTAGTTCACAGAGTTGAATTTCCCACAGATTTCTCTCCCATGTGCCTGAATGCTAATGCAGTTCTCTCATGGCTGCTTGTATGTGTATAGACTTTACATCACACGGGCAGTTAAGGAAAGACATCACAGGGCTGTCCGAACTACCCAGACAGCGTTTCTCTGCTCCGCATATGGTATTCAGGATGAATGATCAGAAATGCTATACTGGTTGGCCGCTGTTCCAATCTGAGTCACCTAAAAGAGCCGAGCTAGAAAATATGCTCTTTAAATAGGGGCTTCCCTCTATCCTGACTCATTGTAAAAGTCCTGAACTTTTGTGAGTGCATTCAGACACACAGTACAGCATTTTCTCATGTCCCTGTGCATGATGTAAGTACCGTCAGATCGCTAGGATCTTCTGTGATGTAGGCTAATAAGTTTTATCAATTATAATACAGTAAATGTCATGAATGAGATTGTGGTGTGCACATCCCTGCTCACCTTCCAGTGTTTCCAAGAGCAGGAGATCAATATGACATTTACAACACGAATCATCTGATAAGCTTTCTGAGTAGTATCTGCAGCTTTACACCAGGATGTTGACTCCAAAGACATAACAGTGTTTGACCAAATAATTATTTAATTAACTAACTATCCTAACAGGTACCGATATTATTTAATTATTATTATTTTTTTAATGTGTAACAAGCTTGCGGTATTTGGTAACATATAAGACCTCCCTGATGGGGATAAAACACCATCAGTGGGTTCCTAAGACTTGGTAAGAAAAGGAGACCGATCTGCACGGGTTTTGAGGAAGATGAATGCAACTGGAGAAGGGGCTTCCCAGGGGTGGGAGACACGAGTCTACGTGAGTATTATTCTCCATACTCTGTGCTTTCATTTCCTGGATCCTATTAATCTTAAGGTGCCACACTGAGAAATCTTCCCTGCAGAAAATGAGATTGATCTGAGCTTGTTCATCCGTCCAGTGTTGACCCTGTGTTTCTGGTGGGCACCTGCCTGTGGCATCTCTGGCCAGGAAACTCGTCCGCAGCCTGTGCTGCCTTCACCCCTGGACCTCTGTGTGGGAGCCGTTTGACAGTTTAGCAGATAAAATGTAGGGACTCCTAGCAATCATTGCAAAAAATCCCATCTTGCCGTCATTTTGTGGAAGCTGCGGAATTTGTTGGCCATCATTTCTCTCCACTTTTGAACGCTTGCCTCGACCCCTCTCTGCAGGTTTAGACCTCCTATTCCCCACCATACAGCTGTCATCACTGCTTTCATAAATTAAACTACAAGAAGCCAGGAAATGAGATGACTGGTTTTATTTCAATTTCATGGGCTAAGCCCTCGGAGACCCATGAGGACAGCTCATGGACCTGATGTCACCGTGTGACCTCAGTGTTCTTATTATCTCCACTAACTGACAGCAAAGACCGTGCCAGAGGCTCTGTGCAGGATACAGATCGCATCCCAGGCATCGGTTTGCTTGCCGGCTCCACCTCTGTCAAACATGGCTTCCATCTGCATCTTCGCTTTCTCTCTTAAAGCCCCCGGGTGACGGTCTCCGGCAACTCCATACAGAACCCTGTGTTGCCAGCCCTCGCTGATCGAGGCCCCCAGCCCAGACCTTGTGGGCTGGGTGGCTGCCATCCAGGCCCAGACTCTGGACGAGGCCACCTGGAAAGCATTCTTAGAAAATTGACTCATGAGTCTGGAGAAGATCATTCCGGAGTATTTATCTAGGAGTCAGCATCTAAGAAACCCTGAAGCAGAAATACCTGAAAACCCTGAAACCGTCGGAGGAATGAGGCCATCAGTTTAAATCCTTCTCATGAAAGGAAGAAGCCACAGTGGAGAGAGTTCACCTTCTGTAACAGAAGGGAGAAACAATGCTCCTTCCCCAGAAAACAAGAATCCAAAAAAAGGGAGTCGGAATGCAGCAACTGGTGACTCTTCCGTGATTTACGTCCCACTTTGCACCTCAACGTATGAATTAAACCTTCTCCTCTGGGAAGGTCATTCATGTTTAAAAGAAAGAACAATGAACCCAGGCCAGTTGATGAATAGTTAAGTTTATGTGCGATACACAGGTTTTCCCAGAGACTACCGAAAAGGTTCTCTTGAGAGGCAGGGAGAGATCTTTCAGGTGTTATAGGAAACCTGACATTGCGACACGGAAGGAAAAACTGTTTGGAAAGAGCTCAGCCTTAAGTATGTGGACACCGATTCAATACGAATCATTAAGGACTTTTCCAAATACTGCCCTGTGTGCACACTCAGCCATGAGAAGAAAGAATAGGGATTTTCTTTGGGTTCATTGTCTGACTCTAGGTTTTCTGGGCTTGTGACAAAGCTAGGGGAGCAAGCTCGCATCTGTGATGACGAAATAGACACATGTCCCACCATTTGCAACTGAAATAGGTCATGGCCAGCAAATGCGTAACTGCCTGCATGGTTCCTGGGACCTCTTAGGGCCAGGTCACTTTGGAGAATGGCCTCCCATCAGAATCTCCAGTTCTGTTCTGGGAGCAGCACGCAGCAGCGTGCGTAAGAATGCAGGCTCACAGGCTGTTACCCCTGGCCCTGCTGCATGCCACCTGCACGCCAGCTGCATGACCTTGACCATCCAGAGCCGTAGGGGCTGCCACAAAGCCTCTCTCTGTCCCTGGGCCTCGATTTCCTCATCTGTAAGACGAGAATTTCGCCGGCGACATTAATGCGTGTGTGTGTGTGAATGGATGGACCAGCGTAAACACCGAGGATAGCGCGGGGCCCAGAGCAGGCAGGACGGTGAGAGCCGGGCCGGGGAGCTGCACTCGCTGCTTCTGGTCCTGGCCCACAGGAATCCGTAGCTCTCAGCAGCTCAGGGCTGCAGCCTGGCTTTGACTCGTCAGACTCCCAGCTTGCGGGTTCCTCCTGTTTGCTGGGTGCAGCCGCCCGCTTCGGTCTGAGCAGGCCTCGGTCTCGTACAGATTCCCCAGTATTTGGCTAGAGCTTCGAGAGTGAACGTGCAGGGTGTGTTGCTTTGGGAAGTGCTGTGTTATGGCCAACATCTGTCTCCCACAAGAGGGTCGTGTGTGCCCGTCATCTGCTCTGGCCACACTCAGGGCATCCGCCTTCTAAGAGCATCCTGGCTACCATAAAAATGCCCGCTGCTTCCTGGGTGTACACACAGGTTCAATCATGGTATTTGTAATTGAATTTAAGCCTGGGTTCTGCAAACTCTGGCCCGCCGGCCCAGTGCCGCCGGCTGTCTGATGACCGTCAGTGAGGTCGGGGGGGAGCACCCATGTGCTTCCCAGTTGTCCAGCTGCTGTCTCCCTGCTGTGGCTTGCTTGAATTGTGACAATGGAAACCCTGTGGCCCACAAGCCGAGAACATTCGCCATCTGGCCCTCTGGCCTGTTGTTTGCCAGCTGCTGGGCTAGATAACGTCTTCCCAGCCAAATCAGCATCCTGATAGAAAATGCCGCCCCGAACCTGGCCACGGCCCACAGAGCCCCTCCCGTCAGTATGTAGGCGTCTCGTAGGGGGATTTGGATGGCGGATGTATTCGTACATCTGTCTTCTCAGCAATCTGGATGACATGTTTTATTCTCCTCCCTCAGTTAGGAAAGGGGCACACCTTCAGGATAAGAGAGTTTCTCTAAAGAAAGAAGTAAATGAGATTTAAGGTCAATAAACAGGCAAGCTTATATCAATACATCTGGCTTTTACCTAAATTGTATAACGTCCTCGCCAGCGGCCTACACGTCTAAGCGTGGTGGGTGGCCTCACGCGCGCATTCTCTGAAAAAGGTGGGACACAAACCAGCCCCCTTTGGGGTTTTCCAAGAGCAGCTTACGGGGCCCCACGGTCCTCCTTCTCCCATGACTCAGCGGGTGTTGGTGGTGACTCTCAGGACTTCTGCGGGGATCCACCTCCCTCTCTTTCTGGAAGACAGGGTTTGGGGAAGGGGCTCGCAACAGCTTCTCGTCCCTTATCAGCCTCCACGCTGTGGCTCCTGATGGCCACACTCTTCCCTCGGAGGTCTTAACTTCTGTTCTGTTCTCAGCTCAGACGAGGACCTGTCCAGGGCCATCTCTAGTTTAGTTTATGTAACTGAGGTCGCGTCCACTTGCCTTTCTTTAGATGATGAATAAATTATCCAGTTACCATTACCTTTCCTTGGGGACATTTTTTCCATATTCCTTCATCCCTCACCCACCCCTGATTTTAGAAAGTAATTCTGAACTATCTCAATAATTCTCATAATCGTGAATGTCCCAAAATGGCGAACTTTCAGTATCACGATCCCTCTATCACGCCACTTCCACTCACGTCCGAGAATCACTTACAGGTAACATAACGAGATAAACGTGCGTGTCTTTAACTGACCGGGCGAGGCCCACCCACACTGTGGAGGACAATCTGCTACTGATTAAAAGTCTACTGACTTCAGTGTTAACATCGTCTAAAACACATCCTCACAGAGTCATCTAGAATAGTGTGTGACCAAATATCTGGGCTGCGTGGCCCAGCCAAGCGGCACATAAAATGAACCAGCACAAACCCGGATTCAGCCACATGGACCAGAGGCAGCAGCTTTGCTGGGCAATCAGAAGCGGATCCGGTGAGACAGGGGAGGAGCCGGAGGGAGGAAGCCAGAAGGTTCCCCTGCCTGAAACGGGCACACAGGACGGCAAGGGCCGAGGTCGCACGGCTGGCTCCAGGTTCCTATCTCTTGTCACCAGGAGATGCTCTGTGAGCAGGGGTTTGTGTGGGCGAGGAGCTCCCTAGGCAGGATTCAGGGGCTCTCACCAGACAGAAGAGGAGCTTTTATCTGTCCCACTGCTGAAAAGAGTAGAGCCAGGGAAAAATCACTTAAAAATACACACACACACACACACACACACACACTGAACCTTTATTTGCACTTAAGCTATGAAAACATGCATGCACCTTCAGATTCTTTTAGTTATGGCCAAAGGATCCCTAGGAGGAGGACTGCCTAGGGAAGGTCCAAGTTGATTATTTGCAATCACGTGCCTGTTACTGACACTGTCCAGTTTGGGTTTGTTTTGAAGAGAAGAGTGAAACGTGCCCCCCTCATCCGAGTGCAGAATCATTTTATATTTTTTTATTCTCTCCATATTTCGCTTTGTCCTCAGGCTTGGCTAAGCTCTGTTTAAATGACTGGTCTCTACTGAGTCATTCCAGACGTTCTACTCAGTTTTCTTAGAAATAAGCTTCTCAGCTTCCGCATTCACGTTTCATCGAGCTACACCAAATTTAATGGTATTTCTTAATTCCAATAACAAGTTCCGCCGACAGCAGCAGACTGCGTGTGCCAACACGGCTGGTCCCACATGCACTCCTATGGCACCGGACGGTAGCAGAAGGACGCTGACAACTCAGGGCAGACACTCGGCTGGCACGCAGTACGGTGTGGGCAGGGCCCGGGTTCTGCTGCCAAGAGAACAGAAAGGCCTGCTGAGTCTGACGGGTCCATTCAGAGCAGGTAGAAGAGGGAAATTTCCTGAGGTTGGCAGCGGCTGGGAGGCGGCGAGGAGCCTGTGCAGACAGCATGGCTGGTGTCCGGAGAGGAGTAGAACCGATAAACAGAGCCTCCGGGACAGAGACTCACCCTGGAGTATCCAGCCGCTTTATCCTCTCGGCGGCAGATCCGAGGCATGTGATGTAGGAGGTGACATTGGCCCTGCCCAGCAGAGAACCAGCTGGGGTACCCAGTTAAGGAATAGATCCATGATCACAGCCTGCCTTGTCCAAGCAAAATGTGAGTTTGCAAGACCGTGCCTCACAGAGCTGTGCTAGGACAGGGACGGGTCCGCACCCCTCCGGGTGGGTGTCTGGGAGCCTGGCAGGGAGCGGGACTGGGCTCTGTTCCTTTACTTCTCAGAGCTCTTCGTCTCAAGGTCGGAAGCCGTTCATCCCAGCTCCTCAAATATTGGCTCTAGGATGGTCTTCCTTGGGGAAGGAGCCTAAGCTGGCATGACACTGTACCCGCAGCAGCCCAGCCGTGGGTCTGGGGCTGGAGCCTGCTGCACGGCCCCATCTGACAAAGCAGGAGCCCTCCACTGAGCCAGGGCACTGGTCCCCAGGGGAACCTGGGCAGCTCTTCTATCTCATCAGTGTTAGGGAATGAAAGTACCTGCAAAGAATCCATTCACCAGTCTCTTCAGCCCCGGGTTCTGTGGGCGCATCCTAAATCTCTTCATAGTGCAGTAGCGACATGAGTCCTCAGGAATGCAGGGAGGGGGGCAGTGTTGAACTCTGGAGCCAGTGCCCTGAACTGTCCTGAAGAAGAGCCGGGGGTTGCATTTCTTAGAGTCGTGTTTCTCACCCCGCTGGTCACCCAGGCCACCAGGTTAGGAAAGGAAGGGCTTGGTAAAAATCCACATTCCTGGCTCCCACCCCTGATTTGTGGTTCCTGTGGAACAGAGGAGAGACCGGGAACACAGAGGTGTTGGAGAACCTCACCAGCCGGCTGAGGTTTGGGACCCTGTGTCTTAGCGTAGGCTGGGCCACTGTCCAAGGTCCTGTCAGCCCCTTCGCTCACACTCCAGGCAGGAGGATTCGGGATGTTGGACCCAGTCAAGTGGAGGGCGGACCCCCTGTTCTGTGAGTGTGCAGTCTGCTGTAGACTGCTGGTTTGTCTGCTGTCCAGAGTCACCAGCCACCCAACGCACCTCTGTCCGGAGTCACCAGCCGCCCCAACGCACCTCTGTCCGGAGTCACCAGCCACCCCAACGCCCCTCTCCGTGCCGAAGTGCTTGTCATCGAGGCAGCTGGCATGGAGGAGGGCAGGCAGGAGGCGCCCCAGGAAGAAATCTGAGATGGAAAAGATGCTCTTGCTCTGAGCAGAGAGTATCCCAGGGCCCCCCATGCCTCCCTGTGGCCTTTGCAGATGCATCGGCGGCTGCCCTTGCTCCTTGGGGCTCAGGTTCCCCAGACCTGCGGCTGCTGGGTCCTCCCCAGCTCCAGTGCTCAGCCTCTTCTTCCCCGTCTGCCGTGGAAACCAGAAGGAGGAGTGGCAGTGAGCGCTGCCACTGGAAGACTGCGTCCAGGACCTGCCGCACAGGGACCGTGACGGTAGCAGAGCAGTGACGCGTGTCAGGCCTGCTGCCGCCATTTCTGATGGACTCAGTCCTCCAGCCTGGATGTAGTGGGGACGAGCGCGTCGCTCTGGACGCTGGAGTGTGAGCAGAACACAAGCGGCGACTCTGGCTACAGCGACACCGGGATCATCAGATCCTGCAGAGCTGGAGGCCTGGTTCTGATCCTGTCAGAAAGTAGCAGGCACCTTTGCATTCTGTTGAAATGCCTTGGCACAGACTGTCACAAATCCCCAGAGCAGCAGACGGGGCAGGTGCACTCGGGGCCCATGGCGTCCTGCAGGCTGGGCTCGGAACGGCAGTTCTTCCTGATCTCCACTTTTGTGCCTTTGGCGTCCAGCCTACCTGTGCTCTTTAACTTGAGGCTGATGTTTTTCCTATGAAAAAAGGCAGATTTTTCAAGCCAACATCTGTGTATCGTCAGATGCACATTGTTGTCTTTGAAACGTGTCATTTTAGGAGAAAAGTGGGGTGGGCCTTGAACTCCCTGCACATGAAGACACGCCCATCTCTGCCCCCTAGTCACACAGTCCCCATCCTGTCAGACCACAGCAGAAGCCACCTCACCCCTGAGCCCTGAAGCCTGAGCTTGGGGGTGCACATGCTTATGGTGGCAGAGATCATGGCGGAGCTGTGGGAAGGTCAGAGTGGCTGGCTGGACTCAGAGTGGCCTGCTGGAACGTGGCAGGTGCACTGCCAGGAGCCGAGCCGGCCAGAGCAGGTTGGCCGCCCCGTGGTCACAGCTGAATTGCTTATGCTCCTCTTCACAGTGTCCCGTGCTCACGCCCCATCTACCTGCAGCTAAATCCGGCCGTGGGCACCTCACATTTACCTCGGCCGTCCGGCAGGTGCTGCCAGCCACTGCTCCGCGTGTTCCCCTTTCTGACAGACTACTACCTAGAAGGTCAAGAGTTCTCCCTGAAAATGGAATGGCAGAGTGCTGGGTCTTGAAATTTCAGAGAGTAAACAGAAAAAAGAAACAAGAACTAAGTTCTAAAATGAAGCCAGCAGTCACACGCTGTCTGCGAGACTTCTGGTCTCCCAGCGCACAAGAGCCCCTGGGCGGCCCTGGCTGGGACTCAGCCTTAATTCGGCAGCAGCCCTGGTCCCTGCCACAGTGGCCGTGGCGTCAGAGCGGCAGCGGTGACCCAGGGCTGCCCGGGTGCTGCTTCAAATACCCTTGCTGGGGATTTGCCTTTTCAGAGGAAACCTTCAATAATCAAAACCAAAATGTTACAATTATTTTCCTAATGGAGAAGCGAAAGTCATGTCAGCTGATGACTGGTGACAACAGGAGGCCCTGACGGCTGAACTTGGGATTTGCAGGAAGCCCTGCCTGGGCTGCGAGAGACAGCCATTAAGTACCCCCACTCCCTTCTGCAGTGCCGGGACAGGGAGTGTCGGGACAGGGAGCCCTCGACGGGAACGTACAAGTCCTCCAGGTCCTGCCCAGGAAGCCTGGCCGACGCGGGTGATAGAGCAGCCACCTGCTTCCTTCGAGCTGGCGGACTGCGGGGACACAGAGCCCAGCGGGGCGAGTGCCGCCGCCGGAACACGAGCAGGCACGTCTGGCTTCTGCTCCGGGAACCGTCAGACACCAGCCCAAGGCCGCCGGGAGTTTGACTCTTTCCTGAGCTGAAATCAAGACGCTTCCCAGAGTTCTGCCTGTGAAACGAAACAGAGTTGGCACTTCCAGACGCCGTGTGGATGATGTTTGCTGGGGAGGATTTCCTAATGACGTGCAGCTAAGAGAAAGGCAGAGAATGGACGGACCCAGTCGGAACAGCTCAAGATGGTGGAGACAAGACTCACGAGCTCGTGTGAAACGCCCGAGAGCAGCCAAGATGTCTTTGCAACGCCAGTGTGGACACACCAATTAGAATGTATAAGGCTGCGGGGTTGGGAGAGCAAACGTGGGAAACGGGGAGACAATGGAAGAGCCACCCGAGGCCTCCGAGGAGGAACCGTCGCAGCCACGAGGCTGGGACGGACCGGGCCGACGAGGGTGCGTCACGCCCGTGGCTGACGGTGAACGAGAGATCACTGACCTCCTCGACTCTGAAGAGCGAAACCGTTTCCACAGCTGATCTGGATCAGTCCCTACAGAGCCGGCAGTTCCTTTTTAGATGGCTAACACTTGGCGTTACCGTTTTATAGTTTTCTTAGAGGCACAGTCGTTTGCGTCCAGGAGGAACCTCGGTGTGCAGCAGGCCGAGCGCTCCCCGGACCAGCGTCAGGAGAAATGTGGAGCCTAAGCCAGCTCCCTGCGCCAGGCGGGGACACAGCACGGGGACATAGCACGGGGACACAGTGCGGGGACGGCCCCTTGGTCGCCGCCAGCCCCGCCCTGCCCTCATCACCGTGCTGGTCACAGATTTCACGAGAGGCCAGGTATCGGCTCTGCAGCGGCTTGAGTCCCAGCCCCTTTGAGAGTGTGAGGGAAAGTGTGGGTGCTCTGGTCAGACCTGTGGCAGGCACGGCGTACCCAGACTCGGGCAGCGTCCTCATGCCCGGGGGCCTCCCGTGGCGTGGAGCTCTCCTTCCCGCCTGTCTGCATTCCCAAAACTCAGTCCCCGGGCGCTCCCGGCTCTGCCTTCGTCACAGGGACTCCGACCCGTACCTCAGTCCACACCAACTCAGAAATATCTTTACGAAGGCTTCGCTGTGTAAGAAAAATGCGTGTTTTAGATACTGATTTTTTTTTACCTCCTCTTTATTACTTGAATATGGAAATACAATTAACTCATAAAATAATTAATAGACTTAATTTTTTAGAAGAGTTTCCAGTTTCTAGAAAAACTGAGCAGACAGTCCCATGTTACCTAGTCCCAAGGCCCTCCCCGCCGCACACACTGAACTGACTCATTATTAGCATCTTACATGAACATGGTGGAATTTGTTAGAATTAATAAACCAGTATTGATACATTATTAACTAACGTTCACAGGTCATTCCGGTTTTCTTAGTTTTTACATAATGTTCTTTCTCCGTTTCAGGAACCTAAGACACTCACACCTGCTTGTGTCTTCTTGGGCTCGTCTTGGCTCTAATAGTTTCTCAGATGTATTAAGTTTTGTTGGGTTTTTCTATTTTAAGCAGGCCCCACACCCAAATTGTAAAACCCCGAATTCAGGAGTTGCATATACTGCCCGCCCTCACTTCTGTTTAAACAGCGCACACACGTGCTCCGAGAGACCCCGGCAGAAGCGAGGAGAGGCGCAACCCAGCAGTCCTCTGGGCCTTCTCCGCCTTCCGCTCGGGGCCCTCTCTGCACAAGTCGGCTCCCCTGCTTCGGTCCTCACGACCTCTCGTTGGCACGGGCTGCTTCTCAGCGGCGTCGGGTGAAACCCCCACCAGGCCTTCCTGGCTGCTATTGACGAGAGTGTGACTTTCACGGGCAGCAGGCACATGGGAGGGAGGGTCACAGAGCCAAAGGACAAAGCAGCGTACCTTCCCAGACCCCCTGTTTTACCCCCAAGATTTGGGAGAAAATCACTGTTGGATTAACTCAGGGATGGCTGCTAGGCAGACAGAAGCCCCTTGTGGGTCCAGCCGGGACAGGCCCACAGGTGTTTCCGGGGCGCTGCTGTCCCAGGATGGCCCTCATCACGACCCATGGCACGGGCTGGGAATGTGCACCAGGGAAGCGCGGCAGGCCCTCTGTGCCCCTCACTGCAGGATGGGCTCGTCGCGCCGCCTATGACATGAAGACCGTGCTGCTCCTTGGCGGTCACAGCAGATCTTCCACAACCAGCTCGGTGGAGCCCTGCGGCCCAACATTACCTGCAGCAGATCTTCCACAACCAGCTCGGTGGAGCCCCGCGGCCCAACGTTACCTGCAGAATCTCCAGTTGTCGCTTGAACGGTCTGAATGGGAAGACAAGTAAGAGTGAGAATTGTCACATCCTCTTGGAGACTAGGAGGAGCCCAAGGTCTTCTCACCACAGGATCCCCCGTGCCTGGGCCACATTTCAACTCTGCCCTCCTGCCTCTCAGGACCTCACACCCGAGAGTGTGCACCTTAGGGCCTCCTGCGATGGGTTTGTACACATCCAGCGGGTGCTTTGTAGACCATCTCAGGCTTGTCTGACACCCAACGGTGGTGCCTCTGGCTGAGCTGGGTCCGTCCCTCCCCATCAGAGGCTGACATGCGTGTCAACGAAAAATACTCTCACACTCAGAAAAGAAAAAAGAAAAGGTCACTTTGAGAGAGAATATCCTCTATAGCTTCTAATAAATTCAAAGACGGACAACCAGACGTTATGGGCCTCCAGCTGGAAGTTATCACAGCCGAGGTCATCCTACAAGAAATATATATGTAAATAATAGAACCTAACTGTGACCCAGCCCCTGGAGCCAGCTGCCAAGTTATAGGACGTGCGGAGGACAGAGGAACACGCGAAGCAAAACCACAGAGATGTACCTGGGCAGCTCCTGTGACCATCAGAAAGGGCTGTGGAGACTCAGCACGGTGCGCCGTGTCATTTCTGGAACCAATTAATGGAATAGAAAGATAAAGAAAAAACCTATAGAGCAAAGAGAAAAAAGACCCGCTAAGGGTCATGAAGAGCGGATTCTGTGGATTCCGGGCTCCCAACCAGCAGAGGAGCTCCGGGCAGGACGTTCACAACCCAGCTGGGGACGAAGCACTGAACACTGTGGTAGCCGTGAATAATACGATACTGGAGAGTATGGTATGAAGTGATATAATAAGAAATCTATGAATAGAACAATAAGCATACAAGCAATAGGACATTAAGGTTTATTTTTTTTAGATATCACGATGGTATTACGGTTGTTTTAAAAACCAGAGAAGCCTCATCTTCCGGAGATGTGCGCTGGAACACGTCCATGTCTGCAATTTGCTTCACGTGCTGCAGGGTTGGGGACACACGGGGCCTTCCTTTTGCACACGTGTAAACGTTCCCACCTAGAAACAGGCCAGAGGGAAGAACAGGTCACTGTGTGGAGGGGAGTCATTTCCAAGTGCAGGTGACAGAGCAGGGGAGGGAGGAAGGAGCACAGGGCAGTTCATCACGGAGGTGAGGAGCCGCGGGGCCCGGCAGGCTTGGAGAGCGACTGGAAATGACCCCGTGCCGGGGGCTGTTGGTGAGGTGAGCCTGCTGTGTCTGCGGGAGACGTGGCGCCCCTCACTGAGCTGTCTTTGTCTCCTCCCAGTTGGTCGGTGGGGAACTGGAGCTCCTGCAGCCGGACATGCGGTGGGGGCACGCAGAGCCGGCCCGTCCAGTGCACACGACGGGCCAACTCCGTGTCGGAGCGGGTGGCGGCCAGCCTGTGTCCGCAGCCCATGCCCTCCAGCCGACAGACCTGCCACTCTCAGAGCTGCCCGCCCGCCTGGAGCACCGGGCCCTGGGCAGAGGTAAGTGGGACAGGGTCGCGTGGGGGTACGGCGGGGCCCCCTCGGGCGGGTGGCAGAGCTGGGTTCTCGGACACTTGCAGGGCCTGCGGGGGGACCCCCCACCCCTGGTTTGGTCTGACGGACTCCTTGCGGGTTTCTGCCCCTTTCTTCCTGGGCAGTGCTCTCGAACCTGCGGGAAGGGATGGCGGAAGAGGTCCGTGGCCTGTAAAAGCACCAGCCCTTCCGCCAGGGCACTGCTGCTGCCGGACGCCGCCTGCGGCGCGGAGCCCAAGCCCAGGACTCACGAGGACTGTCTGCTCAAGCGCTGCCACAAGCACAAGAAGCTGCAGTGGCTTGTGTCTGCCTGGTCGCAGGTGCGTGCTCCCGGGCCTGGTCGCAGGCGGGCGCTCCCGGTCCTAGTCCCCTAGTGCTCCAGGTCCCGGGTACGCGTATCCCGACGGAACCTTGCTGAGTTCTCGCCTGGGGGCCGCCTCCCCCCCCCCGGGGCTCCCTGCTTCCCTCTCTCCCTCCACGCCTTCTTCCTCCGAGTCTGGTTCCCGAGCTCAGGCCACTCTTCTGGGCTTCGGCCCCTCACGGCGCTCTGCTGGGCGTGCTCGGGGCTTTCCAGCCGCGTCCTTCAAGCACGTCACCCAGCAGCATCCACAAGGCCCGCGCTCACTCAGTGCTGAGGCCAGGACGAGGGGGGGACAGCCGTCATGCTGACAGGGGTCCGAGCCCCTAGGGAGGAAGCCGCCACGCTGTGCCATCTGCGGGTGGCCTCCCGGTGGAAGGGGTCACCCTGAGTATCTCACGCGCGAGCGCAGGCCAGAGCTCCTCCCGGCACCCACAGAGGGGAGCCTCCCGCGCCCTCTCCTCCGTGGGGCCGGAGATGCTGCAAGCACCTGGAAGCCGCCCACCAGGACGTGAGGCTGGAACCGGGACAGATGTCGCCCTGGGGTCCCCCGTGTGCGGAACCTGCAGACACCGAGCCAGAGGGACTCACACACGGGGCTCAGCGTCGCCCACGCCACGAGCTCGAGGCAGCAGTGCCTGAAGCCGGGACCTCTCTCCCGAGACCCTCGGGGCCTGGCCTCGCAGTGCCGCAGGGCACGTTGCCCTCCTGTGTGCTCTGGGGGCCTCCACGGCCCAGCTCACTGTCCGTGGTTTACCCAGGGGCCACGTGAGCCACAGCCCCAGCTCCGAGCACTCCCCAGCGGGGAAGGAATGGATTTGTGCCCCAAGCATGCCTGCCGCCTTGGCTCGGTGCTCCGGGGAAGGACTGGGAGCCCTGGGTGTCCTCCACCTGCCCCTGCTCTGGGGATCAGCATCTTGCCACAGCTGGGTGGTGCAGCTCCGGGGGTGCCCCGGGGTCTGGTCTCCTGCTCGTGTATTAGATTTTTGCACTTTCCAGCAGGAGCAGCAGCACAGCATTTTAACTTCTCTGTCACGTTTCAGAACTACACTTTTTCTGGGTTTTGTTTGCTCTGCCCCTCCTAAGGCCGCCAAAGCTGCACCTTAAGATACTGCTTTTTTAAAAGATGGATACGTAATGCCTTTTGAAAATGCAAAGGCCAAGTAAGTCTCATTGAATTTTTGCACTTCCGTTAGCATTCAAGCGGACGTTGACTCGTGGGTGATGTAAAAGACACAGCCACCAGCAAAGACGTATTTTTCACTTACATCTTTTGTTTTCATTTGTAGTGCTCGGGTACGTGTGAAAGAGGAACACAGAAAAGATTCTTAAGGTGTGCTGAAAAGCACGTCTCTGGGAAATACCGAGAGCTGGCCTCCAAGAAGTGCCTGCACCTGCCGCGGCCCGGCGTGGAGCTGGAACGGGCCTGCGCCCTGCTTCCCTGCCCCCGGCACTCCCTGCAGGCCGCTGCCGGCCCCCCTCGAGCCAGCTGGTTTGCCGCACCCTGGTCTCAGGTAGGGTGGCCCTCAGTTCCCGCACAGTGGTGGGCAGAGCCTCCTGCCCTGGGAGCTGGCTGCTGGTTTAGGTGGGGAACTTTCTGCAGGGGTGTACCCCCAAACCCACCGAGCCAGGTCCCAACCCTTCTCTCTGGAGTGGGTGCAGGGCCCGTGTTCCTGGGTGTGGGTACAGCTCTCCAAGGCTGGTGTGCAGGGCCCGTGTGCCGTGTTCCCAGTTAAGTGTGGGAAAATGTGTCTTGTTTTCTGTAAAAGCTGGGAAGACATCCCCAGAGATACGTGTGAACAGGGAGGAAGTACAGGATCTGGAACAAGCTGGTGGCTCCGCGTTCTGCCCCAACACCCCTGAGGCTGTGCTCATGGGGAGGGGCTAGAGCATCCCAGACTGCCCAGGCCTGCCCAGGCTCGCTCTTCTGTGCCCCCAGCCTCTGCTCTGTCCACACCACCTTCCACTAGAAGGAAGAATTCCGTTAGCTTGGTTAACCATTTCCCACCTCGCCCCATATCCCTGCTTTGGGCTCCTGGCGGTCCTCATCCTGGGGCCTGGCTCGTCCAACCTGACGGAACACACGCATTAGAAACACAGGAGCCCATCTCCCGAAACCGTTTAAATGAGAAACGGGTATTAAGGAAGTCGTGTGTTGTAGTGAGCACTGGGTGTTCCACACAGACAATGACTCATGGAACAGGACATCAAAACTAATGATCTACTCATGTGGCTCACACAACACAAGAAGAAAAAGAAATTGTTCGCGTTAATGATCGGAGCAGGGGGCCCATGAGCTGTAGCCTTCTCAGGCATTTTCTATTTTAAGCAAATTGTATCAATGACTGCGTTTCCCCAAGTGGGAAACCCCTTTAGTTTTCTTGTGCGCTCAAGTCTTTGCTATGAGATGAAGCAAGAGACGAGTGAGGAGGTCGCGTCACGTTCCCTGCTGCTCGGGAAGCGTCGGTCGGAGGTGCATAAGGGGTCTCCCGAGACCGTTACACGGGGACTCCCGAGGCCGAGGCACCTCCCGGCCCCCGGCTGGACTGGTGGTCAGCCCGCTGGGCTTCATCTGAGACCTTGGGGAAATTCAGAAAAACGGAGATTTATCATCGTTTCATTTAACCCCGAACCTAAAATACATCCTGCGTAGTTTTCTCTGGTCTGAAATATTCAATGTGTGTTTCTCTCAGAAATCATTTTTATCATAAGCTGCCTGAAGTTTTCATCCAGTGTGACTCATTGGTTTGGGGGTAATAACTCGAGGGCTCATGGGTGCTCTAAGCGCTGGTACCCGAGACTCTGTGCGCCCGAGCTGCGGGACATTGTCAGGCCGTGATGGATGGCCAGTGACCGGCTGAGCTCTGCCCCCAGACAGGTTTATTCCTGTCACAGTCGGAAGATGGCGGCTCCCATCATGGGATCTTTAGGGTTTCTATGATTTAGACGGCTGTGCTTCTCATCACGTTTCCTGTGGGTTGCCGGGTAGGTTTGATTTAAATCATGTCGGTCTCCAGGGCTTCGCGTTAGGTGGTTCACATGCTAATTTGTTCTGGGAATGGCTTACATAAGAACACCTGTTGGACCGTCTGATTCTACATGACGGAGATGGGAGTGTGTCTTCACTGCAGAAGTGCGGGGGCCCTGGCTTGTTCTTGGGGGTCTTCCCCAGGATCGTGCACCATTGACCTGGAAATCCAGGGGCTCTGAGGGGCAAGGAGCTGTGTCACTGATGATCGATACGGCAGCTATGCCCACAGTCGTACCGAGCTTGTATCAAACATTCACGTACACAGACATACACATATACACAAACAATAGGCGAGCACACACATGGGCACGCGCCCACACAGGCACACACACACACGGACATGGACGCACAAGCAGACACAGAATGCACAGGCTCCCTGCACCATTCTGTCAGGTGCCCGTCCACCTCTGCGAATTTGCTGCTGATGTGCCGTGCTCATCTTGCAGTTAGGGGTGGCACTCAAGGAGACAAGAATCCTCTCTTGTCATTGCCGGATAAGGTCACAGCACTTGCCACCTGAGTTGGAGAGTTTTTGTTAGGAAGCCAAACTAAACTCCCAGCAGTGCTGATGTTTATTTAGAGCAGGGGTGGTAATGATGAGGCCTTGAGGGCTGTACATGCTCACCCTGACCTAAGGAGACCTTGGTCTCCAGGACAGTGGGGAGCGCTCTGGTGGGCAGCAGCGACAGACAGCACCTCCCAGGGCCCAGGAAGGGGACAAATGAAGGGAGAAGCATTCGTGGGTCTCCCAGGAGGGGACAGAGGTCATCACAGTGGAGAAGGAAGCTGTGAGACCTCTGACTCTCAGGAATGAGAGTGGATGTTCTTACCAGCTGCTTCTGAGTGTGGGAGCTGAGCCCGCCCTAGAAGAAGTCCTTGGTACTCGTGGGCCCTGTGACTGTGGAGTGGGGGAGTTTCCCTTTGAATAAAGCCAACCAGAGCGTCAGCCAGGAGCTACAGGGCCGAGGCATGTCAGGGCTTCTTACTTTTTGCTGTCAGGGCCAGTGACACACAGAGGCATCCCTGTGATTTCAAGCAAACCCAGAGGCAGACTCAGACTTACTTTAAAAATGCACCTGTTTGGGTGTCTGATAACGACTAAGTGATAACCAGGTCCCAGTTCGTCTCTTCAGGCCACATGTAGCATCTCTGGTGTAGGACGTCCCAGAGAACACAGGACCATTCCTGAAACAGAAGGAATCCAGAGGGGAGAAGGGTTTTCAGGATTTCAGTGTTCGGAAGAATGTGCACTTAGCAGGTCTCTGTTCACAGCCCTGGGAAGTCTGAGGCTGACATCCCCACAGGGGCCCTCTCTGAGCGCGGTCAGCACGGAGGTCTCCCAGGAGGTGCCGTCACATTCGACAAGGTTGTTTAACTCTGGAATGGCAAGAAGACCCCATTTGCCGACCTTGGGGTGGGTGGCCCTCCCCCTGGACCACAGCTGACCCCCCTCGAAGAGCCCTGGTTCAGCTCTGCATGGCCGCAGGCCCTGGATGGGGGAGGCCGGCACGAGGAGTTGAAGGACGAAGGCAAAACAAGGCTCCGAGGACGTGGAAGCGGATGGTGGCCGGGGAGGGAACAGTCCAGGGGGGACGCTCCCGTCTCACGTTCTGCACCCACCTGCACAGGGCCTGCCTCACGGCACCCCCCCCACCAGTGGACAGACCCAGAATTGCCCACCCGCAGGCCAGGTCCTTGCCCCTGGGGAGTCTGGCATCAGCAGGAGACACAGACCCTGAAGAAACACGTGCACGCGTGCTGCGGACTCCAGTGATGGCCCTACCAGGGCTGAAGGCAAGAAGAGGCCGCCCTAGAGTCGGGGTAGCGGGTCCTCCCACGTCTGCAGCAGGGACACCGGGAGGCGGGCAGAAGTAAGCCCGGTGGGCTGGGGCTCGGGGGTGGGAGCAGTCCACACAGCTGCCAGCTGCCAGTGACCGCCCGGGCCACACACAGGAGGTCCCAGCCCCTTTACGAGACGTCCAGCTCCCCTGATGGCACACTGGCTCCGTGCACACTCTCGTCAGACTCAGATGTGGCCGAGCTGGCTCTGAAAACAAAAAGAGGAAAGGAAGGGGCATTTGCTGATACAGCTCTGGTCAACTAGAGCCGCGGTTCTGGGAGTGTGGCTCGGCCTGTGGCTAAAGCACCATGTGTAGAAATGCAGGTTCTCAGGTCCTGCCCAGTCTGCTGAAGCTCCCGCTGTGGGGCGGGTCCAGCCGGTGGCCAGCCTGCACGTCGGCAGCCGCGGGGTCTGGTCAGACGGCCGTGGCTGTTGTCACCACAACAGTGTTGGTCTGTGGACCAGGGCAGGTCCCTGTCTCGGCAGCTCATTGGCTGCCTGCATCCTGCCATCTGCAGGAAGCCTGAAATGCTCACGCTAAACCCCATCGAGTTAGGGAAGGCACCATCAGCTTTGACTTCCAGATCCAAGTCCTGGAGTCTCTGCACACAGTGGGAAGGATCACGGTTTGAGGAAGGATGGTAGATCCCAGGGATGGGCGACTCTCTTGTGTCCAGCACTCGGTATCCAGCATCTGGATTGGTGCCTGGTGCGTTGGAGGTGTGTGATTCTTGTTCTGAATAAATAAATCCGTGACAAAAAGAATCAAATCACTTCTTCATGATTTTAAGTCATGCAAAATGATGGCTAGATCTCTGGTTTTTCAACTGAGCACATCGTTGGCAAGGCTGGAATTCTGCCCCCACTGCTGCCGATTACAGGAACTCTACCATCAGCAGAGAGGTTGTGGACACATAGAGATGCACATGTGACCCATGCAAAGCCGTGAGCCCTAGGCCACTGCAACCGGCATTCCTCAAGGTCTCGGCTGGGCTGCAGCTGGGAGGGGCTCGGGGGCAGAGTGCAGAGCCAGACTGTGCTGCTGCCAAATGTTCAGACGGATGCAGTAGGCAGTGGGAACGTCTGGATCCATTGTGGATGAGCCTCCTAATTCCAGAGCCAGACACAAATCTGCCCACACCTTTTTTTTTTTTTTTTTTTTCTGATTGCTACAGTCATATATTGAACCTGAGTTACTGATGACTGCAACTAAAGTTGGTTTTGAAGAAAAGGGGTAAGCCTCCTGGAAATGTTCCAGACCCACATGCTTATGAGCTGGAGCCCTGCATCTTCGCCTCTGGGGGCTCAGCAATCCTCTACCGAAAGAGGAGAGGAGAAAGAACAATGTCTTCAGCTTGTGACTTTCCTGGACTCCGACTCAAAAGATGTTTAACTGCTCTGCTAGAGCCCCTTCCCTGGGGAGTTTGGAAAACTGCTTCTCAAGGCTCTGCTCGCAGGGGGTCCTGGGAAGAAGCAGGAGGGCAGCTGGCTGCCCACTTGTAGCTGACTTCAGCCCCGGAGCTTGCTGAGTGCCCTTATTTGAATGGGGTTCTGCCGTGCTGTCTCGTACATTTTGGCAAGTAGCCTGTGCCGTGCAGCTGCCTGTTCTGCACAGATCTGTCCTGCACAGATCTGCCCTTGGTTTCACTGGATTCAGCGTCCCCACCACGGCCCAGATGTCCGCAATGGGATCTGACCCCCTCTTCTTGCAAGTGTTCCTTAGTTGCCTACAGTCTTGACATTTTTGAATGAGGAGCCTTATTGGAGCACAATTTCCATAGTTCAGTCTAGATATCAGGTTGCTCTCTGGACAGATTCAGTGCTTGCTGGTTTGGGTCCGTCTGTCTCTCTGGTCACCCGTCCCCCGGTGTCTTGCCCTCCGTCGAGCTCATATGGACCCGTGCACAGAATCTGGAGGCTGTGAGCCCAGCAGCTGGAGGATGACAACCTCGCCGTGTGGCTCCTCCATGCCCTGGCTCCTCTGTGCCGTGTTGTCTTCGAGTGCCAGGGTCCATGTGCTCCCGAGTGTGGCCGCGGGAGGATGCCAGCCCACACTGCTGGTGTTATCACTTCCAGGCAGCAGCTGGAGTCTGGGACTTGGGGTCTAGAAGGAACGTCATTTTATCGTGCCTCTGTGGAAGTTGGCTTGTTGAGGTTTTCCTCGGCAAGAGCCCCAGAAAGTGTGCCTGGGTGACGGCCTTCCACAAAGGGCATTGTTTCTAGTGCCAGACCCAGAGCCTGGGTAGGTCCGGGGAATGATCCTGCTACCTGCAGACATGCTCTAGTTCCCTTGTGTTCATCAGACATGGACCACGCAGGAGCATGTTACATCTCCAGTACTGGCCCCCTCTGTCCACAGCTGGGATGAATCAGAGTCTGGTCACCTTCCCAACAATCACTGTAGAGTCTGGGCGGAGGGGAGGTTTGGAAGAGAGGGCGCCCTGGACCCAGCAGCCCCGGATGACCGCTGTGCCTCTGTTTCTCGCAGTGCACAGCCAGCTGTGGGGGCGGCGTGCAGACCAGGGCCGTGCAGTGCCTGGCAGGGGGCCGGCCGGCCCTGGGCTGCTTCGTGCACCAGAAGCCCACTGCCTCTATGGCCTGTAACACCCACTTCTGCCCCATTGCAGAGAAGAAAGGTGAGTGCCTGGACCTCCTTGGCTTGGCCTTGGCATCTCGGGGTGGGACTGTAACATGCCCGGAGAGTTCCTTAGTGGGCTGGAGGACGTGGGGTGCCCGGGGTTAGAGAGCCCTGGCACTGGGATCTTGCTCTTTCAGGGAACGAACTGAAGTTCCGCAGCAGGTGGCCGGGCCGTTGTCCCCGGAGTCGCTCAGTGGGCAGATGCCACACAGCAGGAAGGACATGTCAGTCCTGAGGGACCTTCCAAGGAGGGACTTGTGGGAACGGCCCCTCGCACTGGGCCCCACCTTCCCTGACAGGCTGCTCTCCACAGCCCCTAAGTTGGCCCCCACCCCAGGACCCTGGCTAACACGGCACTTGCTGCTTTTCAGATGGCGTTTGCAGAGACCACTTCCCCTGGTGCTCGCTGGTGCCCCGGCACGGGATGTGCAGCCACCAGTTTTATGGGGGGCACTGCTGCAAGACGTGCTCCGGCTCCAACCTGTGAGGCCCGGCCTCGGTGGCGGTGCCGGACCTTCAGCCTGCATCAGCCGCGCGCTGGACATTGGAGCGCGGCCGGGGGGAAGCAGGCTGGGGAAAGAAGGCTGCATCTGGCCTTCGGATGGGACAGAGTGTGGGGGTGTGCACGTGCGTGTGTGGGTGTGTGTGTGCGCATGTGTGCACATCCTGGGTCTGAGGGCACGCCTGGGCACGCACGCACGCACGTGTGCAGGGGAAGCCTGGGGGAGGGGGAGGCCCAGCCGCAGACCCAGGGTCTCCTCACTGTGCTTCAGCTGAATCAAGTCAGAAGCACAGAAGGAGCCAAGCTTGCTAACCGCTAAACACTGTGCTGCTTTGGAGAAAGAAGGAAAGGCAGCATGCGTCCAGAAGATCTGCCGCTCAGTATGCCGGCCTCCCCCCAACCTCGAGGCCGCTGCCCCGGCTCTGAGCTAACCAGCCTCCCTCTGGAGAAGCCGCGGGCTGGGACAGCTCCAGTCCAGCCTCCCCAGGGCCCCCGTCCTGCGCCAGCAGCCCAGCTTCTCTCTGCTGGGACAAGAGCCGGTGCCCCTGGAAGGGGAGACTGCCCTGTGGCAGGGGGCGAGGGGGTGGTGCGGGTGCTCCGGACTCCGTGTCCCAATTGGAGACTTTGCCTCGGAGACAGGAAACACGAAATCCTGCTGTGGTGCTTGGTTCCCTTTCGGACTCACGCGCTGGAGGAGAGAACTTTATATCCTACGTCTTATCCTTCTCTGTGATTGACAAGCGAGCCTTTCTATTCCAACCCGTTCCTTATGCTTTTCCCTGAAATGACAGAATTACAGGTTATGCCAGAGGCAGACAGCGACCAGCTACGCCGTACCCCAGCTGTCTCGATGAGGGGCTGGCTGTCCTGCCCGGGCGGACATCCGCAGACGTGGGGACCCTCAGAATCCCACGTTTCCTTTCCGTGCATTGTGCTGTTTTGAATTTTTTTTTCTGTGAATTTTGATTGTTTTGTGAGAGCCCTTCAGAAAGAAGGCCAGCATCTCCGGACGAAGCCGCACACGGGCCCCGGCCCCCGCCCCTGCGCAGTGTTGGGGCTGCTCTGCGTTCTCCTCCTACCCTGTGGCTCCATTCCGCATGGGCACCTGGATATTTATATTTGCTGAAGTTTTATAATAAATTTTATATTGTACCGCTTGCTTCTGACCGGCCCCGATTCCTCACAAATTTTGCTCCTGAGATCCGGGGGCTGGTATGGAGCTGGGGACCCATCCGGGGACAGAGCTGGGGCCCTGAAATCCAGGAGAAAGTGTGGAAACTGGTCTGCAGACGAATGCCCCTAAATGAGGAGGCAACAGAGAAGACAACTGGTGACCAGGGATGGTGGTGGCCAGTGTGGGGGTGGGCAGGACGCTGGGGCCACCCAGCCCAGGGACCTGGGGTTTTGCAACTTCCACTGGAACCTGAGTGGGACAGCCTCCCTGGGCAGGGCCACAGTTAATTTTGGGTGACCCCTGACCCTGTGATTCTTGCTTTAATAGACAGGGTTCTCTACAGAAACAGAAGGAACAAGCGTTCCATAGAGAGAAAAGGGAGCTTTATTTTAGGGATTTGGCTCACATGATTGGGGGGGCTGGAAAATCCAAATTCTGCAGGGCAGAAATCTGGAAAGAGGCAGGGTTTCTGTGTTGCAGTCTTGAGGCCAAATGCCTCCTTCTCAGGGAAACCCCAGTCTTCATGCTCAAGGTCTTCAAATGATAGGGCGAGGCCCACCCACATTATGAAGGATCATCTGCTTTATTCAACGTCTACTGATTTGGCCCTTAAAAGTGTTGATCACATACAGTACACATCTTCATGGCAACATCGAGTCTAGTGCTTGGCCAAACATGTGGGCACCATAGCTGAGGCACATCACTGTGAGTCATCAAAAATCACACCACTCCCCTCAGGCTGGATTAAAGCAGCCCTCACAGGGCATCATGGAATGTCCCACTCACCCGAACCCCCCAGGCCTGCAGACGCCCAGCTGCTGATGCCACTCAGCAAACCTGCACCGCCTCTGCGAGCACACGGCCCCGCCCTCAGGGGACAGAATCCTCATCCCGACTCACAGACGGGAAGCTGAGCCTGAACGTGGAGACACCGTGCCTGCTGGCGTCACAGCCAGAGGAGGCTGAGCTGGGGGTCTGTCGGAACCAGGCAGCGGTTCTAACACACGAGGGTCCTGTTGATCCACTGAGCCAACACGGCCCCTCCCCAGACCTCTGTCCTTCTGACAGATTGCCAGGAACCCCTCACTCCTGTTTCCAGTGACCCTTCGCTGGACGCCTGCTGTCCAGCGGTGGGAAGGGGGCAAAACGGGCAGATACGGTTCTGCTTCGAGGACTTCATGTTCCATTGGAAGACAGCGAAGCGATGTACCACAGGGACAGAGACAGGCAGAGGAGGGGGTCATCGAGGGGAGAGATAGGACAGGAGCGAGGCAGCCTTCCATCTGGCCACTTACGCCCAGCACTTGGCCAGCCTTTTGCCCTGGGTGTGTCCGGCTCCGGGTCCGCCCCCAGCCTGGGCTGACATGAGCCCTGTAAGGGTGGGTGCACCCGCTCTTGCGCCCGTGTCTGTCCCTGACCAGAACTTTCCTCCGCTCCCTGCTGCCAATATGGGAGCCTCAAAACAGCAGAGGCTGTGTGTCCCTCTATGTTTACTGAGCAGAACTGCAGGCCAAGCACAGAGATGGGTGCTGTGTGTGTGAAACCCCACGTGGCCCTCCACCGTGGGGACAAGCGCTGGCTTCCCCCACACATGCAGTCTGGCTCCTGGAAGCCCCCCTTCATCCATGCCAGTCGTGGGACTCCTCTCTTCAAAACCACTGTCCTCAAGCCCCTGCAGCCGGGGTCAACGCACCTTTGTCTGCTGCTGGTGACCCAGAGTCCCGGGAACTCGGCAGAGGCAGGAGACAGGGGCAGTGACAGGCATCTTCACCCTGGTCTGGAGCCCTGCTCTGCCCACACCCCAGTGCCCTGCGGAAATCTGGCCCATGGAGACTCTCTGTCCTTAGGGGTGATGGAAGGTGGGATTTTTCCCAACAACCTGACTTGGTTTCTCCTGAAATGTGTGTTCCTGTTATAATCTCAGGACTTGGAACTGGAAGAAAGTTCTAGGTATGAAGCTTCCAGGCCCCACGGGGATGAAGTCAGAATCCTTGCAGAGGCAGAGCCCCCAGCGACCCTCCGTAGGAAATGCAGGAATTCGAGGCATGAGTGGCTCCTCAGCCGCCCCCCCCCAACTCACTGTCTCCCTTTCTGGGGGCCGCCCTGTGGACAGAGTAAGGAAGAGCCGACCCTGGGAACCACAGCTCACGGGGCCTCGCTCTGGGCTCTGGGCCCCCGGGGGTCTCAATGACCTCACTGCTGAGGAATCCCTGCGTGATCCACGCTGCTGTGGTGCAGGGGTGAGAGCAGACGTGGGAAAGGATTGGGGTGACAGGAATCCCGGGGTACATGGTGACAATCTGGGAAACGTGGATTGCGCAGTTCCCCTGATGCTGTGCGGTCTGCTCTGGGGAGACTAGCCCTCTTCTGCCCCAGCGGCTGTGGTGGCCTTTCTCCTTGCTTGTTTCCCAGCTCCCTGCAGAGGCCATGACCGAGGCACAATCTTCCTTCCCCGGCTTGTTTCTCAGGAGACCCCTAGATGCAGAATGACACCAAGGGGTGACGGCACCACACCCCAGGAGCCACACAACTTGAACCCGAAACAGCCCCCAGGAATTCCAGGCTGAGCCCAGCCGTGGGGAGGGGGAGCCCCCGCCAGATCAGCCAGGCACACAGAGGTCACGCAGTCTGTCTCCTCCACCGTCCATGCAGCGTCGGCTGACTCTCCCGCACTCCTGGAGAGGAAGACCCTCCAGCTCCCAGCTCGGCAGCCCCAGCAACGAAGCTCTGCAGAGAGACTCTAGGCAGTAAAGGGCACCTCCCCAGCACCTGAGAGCTGTGTCTGTACCTTCCTGGGACATTCCCTTCCCCCTCCCCAAACATTCTGCATGTCGCTCAGCTCTGCAGTGTGGCAGCTCCAACGTGGTCACGAGGCTGTGCCTCCTGGGACGAGCAGGAGGCTTCCTCCAGTCTGCTCTTGTCCTGCAAAGGAGGCTGGCCTGCCCCCCGCCGGGCCCCCAGACCTGTCCCCCACCCCACTGGTGCTCTGTGCTGCTCCCTGGCTTCCTACCCACAACCGTCACAAATGCCAGACATTGGGCTCGATCCTCCAAAGGCAGAGCTCCTTGCCCCTTCCCCCACATGCAAGACTGGTGTATCCTATTCCCTGGATCCGCTGTGCTGTGGGCTAGCTCGCCAGGATTTGCATACCTACTAGTTGCAAGTGTGGACCCTTACACAACAACTCCCTCTTGCCCCCAGCCCCCAGGCCCTGGTAACCACTAGTCTACTCAAAAAGAATAGATCTACTGTATGGCCCAGCAATTCCCAAATGGGTGTTTACCTAGAGGAAAACGGAAGCAGGGTCTCGAAAAGATTTCCACACGCCATGTTCATTGCAGCATCATTCACAATAGCCAGGACATGCAAACAACCCGCGTGCCCGTGCATGGATGAATGGAGAAATTACACATTCCATTATACCATGGAACACTATTCAGTCACAAGAAAGAAAGAAATCCTGCTATTTGCAACAATGTGTCTGGACCCAAAGAGAATTATGCTACATAAGATGAGTCAAAGACAAATGCTGTATGACCTCACTGATTCCTGGAATCTAAGAAAGTGTAGCTCCCTTTTTAAAGCTGGTGGCAACCAGGAATGGTTTCCAACCCTTAGTCTGGGAGGGAGGGCCATCCTACAGCCGCTGAGCCCCTCCGGGCCATCAGACAGACTCAGTCCTTCTGTCCTTGCTTTTCGGATGACGACTTTACATCTCAGGAGGGAGAGTGACTACCAGATAGACAGAAAAGAAAACACCCCACTCCGCAATGTTTGCAGAATCCTTTACAAGGAAATGTAGCGAGAGACTGGGATGGATGGCCACGTAGAAAGCAGCCTGACATAGAGGAGTGTTAATTTCAGTATAAAAATTACAGTTGAAACATGAAAAATAATAGCCCTGTTTTCTACATATATTTTTTATTCATAGACTTTAAAAAGCATCCTGACAAGCTCTCATTCCCTCTGCCGGATCCCAGAACTGACTCTGACACACACAAATTCACCATCCCCTTCCCCCGCAGAGGGTCCTGCCCTGATGTGCTGGATAGTGAAACTCATTTCAGCCGGGCGGATGTTCAGATGCTTGAACACCAGCTCCTCTGGGCTTGGCGGCCTGGCGCCTGGTGCGGCATGCGGTCCTTGGCGCAGAGGGAAACCAATCAAATCCACCAGAAGTGACAGCAGCCTCTGACTGCTTCTTCCCAGGACAGCCATGGCACCCTTGTGCTCACGCCCCACTGTCCACATGGCGCGAGCCTCATGGGGAAGTCCCTGTGACTTGGTCAGGGACGCCTCACGTGGCCCAGGACAGCTGTGGGGTGGTCCCTGCCCTCAGTGAGAAGGAAGTGAGTCATTCGGAAGAGCCACACCCCCTCACACCTGCTGTGTGCCAGGCCCCGGACTCGGGCTGCTCCTGCCCGGAGCTCGGACTAGGGCTCGCTCCTGCATCCTGAACAGCGTAGTACCCCTCCCCTCAAGGCCCCCCTTTGTGGCTGGGGACAAGTCATTTCCCCACTCTTGCTGTCGGCCTCATTACCCATTAAAAAACTACTTGGGTTTTTCAGGTTTCTCAGAAATTCTAAGACACTGGCCTTTCCCCTTCACTTATGATTAAACTAATCCTTTATTGGAGGTTGTGAATCAGCCCCAAGAACAGGATCTTAGCCCATGTCACCCGGCTGAAAGGGAAGGGGTCCTCCTGCCCTGCGTTAAAAGACAGAAAAGAGGGCCCTGGGGAGTTTGTAAGGGTCATGTCGGCTGTGCCTATTGAAATCCATACTCCTGCACCCAGACACGCACAGGCTAGGCAGTGAGCACAGCAGAACTCCCCTGCAGTTCTCTGAGACGCCAGGCGGTGAGTCCAGACCCAGGTGGCCAGGGCCACCAGCCCGCCTGCAAGGTGGAGACCCAAGGCAGACGCCCCGTCGGGGGTCTCCGACAGGAGCTGTACCCAGGCCCGTGTGCCTGGCAGACTCACCCTACAGCCCCCGGGCTCCCTCCCACGGTCGCTGGCCTGGACAGAGGCTCCCGAGGCTCCTGCCTCAGTCAGCATCCCGCCCGTGACTCACAGTGACGGAGACTTCTTCTTCTGAGCTCTGGGGTTTGGGTGTCTGGCTCAGGCAGCTGACGCCCCAGCTGGGGTCTGAAAACCCCCGAGGTTTCTGGTGAGTTTGTAAGTTGTGAGAACTTTCATCTGAAGTCTGGACAGAGACTCCACAACACCTGGGTGTCCTGTGGCTAAGAGGTGAGTGGGTGCGGAGCCCTGGCAGGAGCTCAGGCCCCAGCGAACCCCCCGGGGGCTCATGCCTGAGGGGCAACGGACCAAATATTTGTTCAGCTTTGACTCGCTCTCGTTTCTGAGTGAGCTCAGGAGCTCTGGAACGTGCCGTACTTCGTCATTCCTCTGTGCCCTTCAAGACCGCCCCCGGACCCGGGACGCCCAGAAGTCTTCTCCACTCGCACACGGCACACTAGGGACTGAATCGTGCCCCTCCAGATTCGTAGGCTAAAGCCCTAACCCCCATGTGGAGATGGGGTCCCTGGGGAGGGAATTAAGGTTAAATGAGGTTGTAGACAAAAGCTTCATCCCACGGGACTTTGATGTCCTCATCAGGAGAGGATGAGAAGCACAGGACCCCGGCGGATTCTTCCTCCGGCGTTTGGGGCAGGACCTTGAGCCATGCCCGGGCAGGAGCTGAGGCCAGGTCCCCCTCACCACCATGGCCCTCACTGCCTGCCCCTCTGTCTTGGGCTCTTTGAGCAGCGCAGACGCAGTGGCTGGGAGAGAGTGGGGCGGGCATGAGGTTCCTGCCACTGGGTGACTTCTGAGCACTGGGGCTGGGTTACTAGTGACTGAAAGAATGATGGATCCTGTCAGCAGCCGTAACCAGGCTTTCCCTGCCAAACTAGGAAGGAGGGAGAGAGTGAGGGAAGACCGAGACACCAGATATTTTTCTCTCTCCCTCTTTCTCTCTCTGACACACACACACACACGACTTGTACCCGTCCAGGTGAGGAGAAGAGTGGACACTGTAAATTTGCAAGGAACCAGCCAACTTTTTTTTTTTTCCATTCTCTTTTGCTAATCTCAAAAATTGATACTGAGAATGGTCTTGTTCTTTCTTCCATTGTTTAGAACGGGTGCTACATGGTCACCTCTGCCTTGAATCAGCTCTTGGCAAATTTAAATGAAGGAAGGAGTGATAGTAGGAATGACGAAAAAAATAACAGAAAAATTATATGCTCCCATTCTCCAAAGAAAGTTTGTTGACAAATAGGTGTTGAGGTTCTGGGCATAACCATTCATTACTGGAGGGTCCATCCAGACAAATCATCATTCACAGACAATCTGAAAGCAAACACACAGTTATTTTAGTTTTGCTACTTTTTTTTTTTTGAGATTGATTATTATTCCTTCCTTCCTTCCTTCGAGAGAGAGAGAGAGAGAGAGTGAGCACTAGCAAGCAAGGGGACAGGCAGAGAGAGAGGGACAAGCAGACTCTATGCTGAGCCCAGAGCCCGACACGGGGCTCGATCTCATGACCCTGAGATCATGACCTGAGCTGAAGTCACAAGTCGGACATTCAACCGACTGAGCCCCCCAGGGACCCCTTGGTTTTGCTCTTATCTTAACCCAGGGGGCCACACGTCACGATTGTCTATGACAGGTAGCGTCTTTGCTCAATGTGAACAAGAAGGAGATGGTAACGGAACGGGAAGGGTGAGGTCGGCATCAGGGCTTCCCTCGTGCAGCTCACGGCAGGACAGTTCCCGAGGCGCTGTCCTTACTGTTGAGATTCATCACTCTCTTCCGAATGCACACGGAGGTCAACAGCCCCACTGGCCCACTGCGTGGGGACATTACATCCTGGGTTTTCGGATGAGTCCCAGTCTCAGACATGGTTTTACCTGTCAACTGTTTTTCTATGGTCCCAGCTCTCTCAGCTCAGGGAAGAAGTATTTTTTTTCAAAAACCAGAGGATTGAGATGCAGATATTGGGAACGAGGGTAAGAAGACTGTGTACGAAAATGTCACCATCTGTGTTTGGTTGGTCATGGGTTGAAAGGGCCTCAGTGTATGAGCCCATCTAGGCCTGCCACATGCAGGTATCAGTGACCTGGTGGGGTTTGAGGTCTTTGAAGAGAATGAGATCCTTCTTAGGCTCTGAGTTAGACAGATGATCTCTCTAAAATGTCCCCTAAATAATTTTTAAACTGTTGTCCAAGTTTTCAAGATGGTGATTTTGGAACTTGAATTCACCTTAAAAATGTTTGCCTGTTTCAAATCCAATTGAGTCAAAGGTGTAGAGAAACCACAACCCCCATTCTGGTTCGATGGGCTCCTTCTGGAAGATTCTAGGCCACCTCCTTTGCTCAGCCAAGTCCTCGTGCCCTGCCTTCTGCGAACAGCCTGGCCCCATCGGCAGGCTCCCTGCGCATTCTCATCCTTGGACGCTTCCTCCAGGAGCTTCTTCTCAGCCGACCCTGCCCCAGCTTGTCCGGCTGCCGCCCCAGAACACCACAGCTCGGAGCCCATGACCCATGTTGCTGAGAGCTCTCCACTGGCCTGCCGACGGCCTCCTCTTTCCTGGGCCCCCCCCCCAGGGTGGAGAGAGGGCTCTGGATTTAGGGCATCAGTCCCACCTCGGGGGCCCACCCTCAGGATCTCATTTTCCCCTGATCACCTCCCAAAGACCCTGCCCCCGGTGCCATTTCATTACGGATTAGAACTTCACCGTGAAAGTTTGGGGGCACGGCATTCAGTCCACAGCACCCCCGGGACCATCTCCCCTGCGTGTCGCAGCAGAACCACGGCTCCAGCCCAGGTGTGAATGCAGGGCCTCTGCCCGCCGCTCCCGGCTCCCCACCGGCCCCACCCCTTCCACTCCAGACACTCTGTGGTGCGTCCAAGCCCCCCCACAACACACTCCCTCTCTCCGCTTCTCACTAGAACACTCTAGCCTTCAGCCAGAACCTCCTGAGATGGGCTCAGGCTGACCTCCGGAGCACACCTGTTTAACAGAGGAAGTGGTTTTAATGCGGACCGAGCCCCCTGGGTCAGTAGAGTCATTCTTGGCCAAAACAAAAGGGCATAAAGTGTCTTCCTGACTTCCACAACCATCATGAACGGGCACGAAATGTGCAGAATGGAAGAACAAAACTGTTTTCCGAATAGATCCGGACTTTCTGGCAAGCTGGTTTGGTGGAGGAGGGGGTTATTCTGCAGCTAGGAAATGGGTCTGTCTGAATCATATTTCTCTATCAGTGAAATAGCAAATATACAAGTGGCTAACACATACTGAGTATTTTATAAGATTTCGTGAAAATAAGTGGACTTTCCCGAGTTACAGATGTGTGCACACGCAGCCACGGAAGGAGAAGGGAGCAGGGAAGGTGTGGGCCCGGGAGGCCAGGCACTGGATCTGGCTCCCTCCTGTAAGGCAGACACAGGACAAACCTGAAATGCTTTGTAGCTGGGAAGCCCTAGAGAGTGTGGCGCCTGGCTCTGAGAGTGGTCACCGCTCAGCGGTGATGACTTACCACTCTGAAAACTCATCTTTTTTCTACACGTCTCAGATCTCCTGAAGTCACCTCGCAGTTGCTGTCTCCTGACAACTAACTTCTGAAGGTACCTTCTGTTTCTCCTCCTCGGCTCTAATGTGTTACCAACCGAGGCTCAGCGAGTAGCCGGCATGGCCAGGAGACACCAGGAAGCACCTTCTTAACATGCAACTCTAAGTAAAGAGAACTTTCTTCCCTGGCATTTTCTCTTAGCTGCTGTGTGCCAGGAACCCAGATTCCAGGGGTCAGGGAAGGTGGCCTCTTCCCTGGTTCTCTCTGCTTTCCTCTTTCAGCTGGTTCTACCCATCCTGAGACACTGAGATGATCAAATATCGAGGAGTACCATGAGGCGAGACAAGGTTGCCCCCAGAAACACAAAGGCTAAAAATACCAGACACAGAGTAAACCCGTAGATCCTTTCTTTCAACCCAGCTCATCAGTAACCGTCTGGGCTCCTGCTGTGTGCACCATGTGGGCTATCGCTTGAAGAACTAGTATAAGTGTGTGGTCCACTACCCCGTCCAGAGCTATTTTCCAGTTATTGTGGAAATCACCCTCTCAGGTGTGAATCAGTGAGCATCTCACATGGGAGCATGTATGAATAAAACGGTCATGTGGGTTTGGGTTTGGGGGAGAGTAGGACGAGGGCCACTTGGCACATGGGGTTGAACATGCCAGGTTCTGGTGGCAAAGGACGAAGACTTTCCAGGTTGCTGCCCCAAGAGAAGCAAAAGGAGCTCAATGTCAGAAGTGCGTGGAACTGTGTGAATCGCGAGGTCGGGCTCGTGCACGGCTGGAACTGAGGAGGAGAGGCTGGTTGGGAAGGGCACCTCTCTCGCCAGTCCTGTGTGGCTGGAGGCAGGACTGGGAGCAGCTCAAGGAGGAGCTGAGACACCTTCAGTCACTGAGCCAGGCTGGTGGGTCAGGGAGCTGAGTCATGTGACTTGAGACAGAAGGGAGAGTAAATCCAGGGGTCCCTCCTCCGTGACGTGACAAAGGACTGAGGAAGGAATGATCACCAGCAAGAGAGCAAAGGAGTAAGTTTCTGGAAGTAGAGAACCCACTGGGGACATGATGAACTCAATGAGCACCTGGGAAAATGCTGCCCAAGAAGTGACCCCTCATCAGAGGACTGAGGGCCTCGCTGGACTTGGGGAAGTGTGACTTTTTTTTCTCCGGGAACCCTAATTCTCCTGTGTTGATTAAATGACATGGTTTCTCAACAAGCATTAAATGAAATTTCCAGGGTTGTTTTTTGTTTGTTTGTTTGTTTGTTTTCTAAACTGCTGATGAGGTATCCTTGAGGAAGGAGGGTTTTCCCCAAGTAGGGATGCCTACATTCTAGAAGGATAATTCTGGCCCATAAGTGGTAGTTCTGCCCATTGTGGAAGCGTGAGCACCCTTATCCCACAGAATGCTGGTGCTGCCACCCATCAGCTGTGACAAACAAGGACACACCATGCACTCCCAGTGCCTTCAGAGGGTGGGGTGTTACCCCAGGGAGAGTCCCCACCAGGTCATGCTAAATGATCTTTTCTGACTTAAGTTTGGCCTAAGCTTGGGTGCCCATTTCCAGCCCAAGTGGCTAAGCTGGCGTCTTTTCTGAGGCAAATGT
This sequence comes from Mustela erminea, assembly GCF_009829155.1. Classification (NCBI taxonomy): domain Eukaryota; kingdom Metazoa; phylum Chordata; class Mammalia; order Carnivora; family Mustelidae; genus Mustela; species Mustela erminea. Next base: position 160,631,565 of record NC_045616.1, on the reverse strand, counting down.
GAGAGAAGAACAGGAATATAAATAAGTAATTACCTTTCAGTAATGAAAGCACATAAAACATCGCATCTAGAAGCTGCTGGGTGTACAGAGAAGGCCTGGGAAGGCTTCATCCTGACAGGGGAGATGGGAATTGAGTCCCAAAGAGGAGACCAGAGCACGGGGAGTGGCGCAACATGCAGGAAGACATGGGGTCGTGGAACTTGTGTTCACTTACTGCGGACACACAAGAATGCTTAAACACTCAGCAGGTATACCCATTCTCAGATCATTTTGAACATGACAATTAAAATCAATGATAATTTTAAGAGATACTGTTCAGTGACAATCACCCAGAAATGACTCCAATGGGACTCTGAAATTAGAAAAAAAGAGAAAAAAGTCAGATAATAGATTTCAATTTTTATTTACAGTTGAATTTCAACCAAGACAACTCAATAGGGAAAAGATAGTCTTCTCAACAAACGGTTCTGGGATAAGTGGATACCCACATATGAAAGAATGAAGCTGGACCCCTACCTCACACCATACATAAAAAACTGCCTCAAAGTGGGTAAAACACCTAAAGAAAGGAGCTAAAACTATAAAACTGTTAGGAGATGTTAATCTGCATGATCTTGGTTTGGGGGTTAGTTTCTTGGATATGGCACAAAAAGCACACGCAATCAAGGGAAAAAATAGATATATTGGATAAACATTCATATCAAAGAGCACTGTCAAAGTGAAAAGATAAGCCAACAAATGGGAGAAAATATTGTCAATCCATATACTGATACTGGCCTAATATTCAGAATCTGTCAAGAACTCTTAACTAGTTAACAATAAAAACACAAATTACCAAGTTAAAAATTGGCAAAGCATTTGAATATAACCCAAAGAAAGTATAAAAATGGCCAATAAGCACATAAAAAATATTAATCATCAGTAGTCTTTAGGGAAATGAACATTAACACTGCAATGAGATGGTACTTCACAGTTTCTAGGTTGGCTCTGATACACACACACACACACACACACACACACACACACACACGTGTTGGTGAGGGTGTGGAGAAATTAGCACCCTTGCTGGTGGGAATGTCAAGTGTTGGAGTGAGTATGAAAACAGTTTGGAGGTTCTTCAACAGATTAAACATAGAATTATCATAGAACCCAGGAACTCCACCTCTAGGTAGATACCCAAGAAAATTGAAAACTCGGTCACACAGAAACATGTACACCAATTCTGGTAGCGTTGCTCATGGTGGCCAAGTCCAATCTGGAGGGTCACCCACACAACAGAATTTGTGAGAATCAGTGATCGTTCTCTCTCCTCATGGAAGCTTCTATTAAGAGCCTAATAATCTTCACACTTTGAAGAAATCAAGGAAGCCCCAGTTTTGTCAGGAGCCCACCCAGCACCACCTGCCTTAGCCTCTGGTCACCATGTTTGAGGCTGCCCTGGTGAGCAGGGTTCTGCTCCTCTGCCCCTACCCCCCGAGATTCTGGTTGTTGTGATTCCCCCTTGGCATGGATCTCAGTAGCAGAATAGGATCTCACACAGCCCAGGGTGGCATGGTGCACCCATAGTCCCTCTTTGATTTGGCAAACCCAGGACCTGGAGGAAACTGGTCCAGATTTCCCCTCCCCTGGGACACCTCCATCAGTCACTACCCAGAGTCGAGTTTAGAACTCAAAGGCAAACCTACTGACTTGTGGATTTCCTTTCTTCTCAAAGATATTAAACCATATCTAGGCCAGGCCTCCTTTTGTTTTAATGACTGTAGACTTAATGCCCAAATTCATGAAACAGATTTCATTCTGCCTCTTTGATTTGTACTCATACAATTTTCAATGGAGTTGATGAAGTTTGGCAGCTTCATTGTGGGTCCTCCCTCTCTCCTAAAGATTGGAGGCCAGAAGAAAAATGTGTGGGTCTCCAGAGAGCCAGATCCTTGGCCAGGGAGGGGAGGATCTCAAAGCAAATAACTGAGGAAAGCCATTCATCGAGCAATCCCTTTATGGAAAATTTATTTGGATGTGGCTTTGCAAGGAGATTGTAACTAGTGATGGGGGATCCTAGGAAAGCTAAACTTGAACACCAGTGCCCCTTTCCCAGACCCCCCACTGATTCCTGCCCCACTGGGATCTGATGGGCCTCCCTGTTTATGGAAGCCTGTTTCCTCTTTGCATTACTCATCATTCTACTATCGCTCAGTTCAACTGTTCCTCATGCCCCCAGATGGCTAACAGAGCACCCACACCTCTCTTTTTCTCGTCATGCCTCTGACAGATTTATCTTCAAGTACCTGAAGAATTGGTTGCAGATGGAACTGTGTAGTCCAGGCTGCTTCCCCGGGGATCTTTCCTATGACCTATGTGGGGGTTCCTCAGACACCAATGGGGTCCAGTACAATGTTCGTGGACATCTGTGTCCTGGACCAGCATACTGCCCTTCAAACTGACCAGGGAGTTGATTTTGAGGAAAGCTAGCTATTCTGCAGAACTGAAACCTGAATTTGACATCTCAGAGCAACTCCAGGGAAGAAGAGACCACTGAGTCACTCTGCGACCCCATTAGGGAAAGAAATGGCACAGCCACCCAGACACCTGCCCACAGTACCTGGCTTCACAAGAAGAGCCAATCACGACCTACTAATGGAAGTGATCTGTAACACGGAAAGGCACAGGGTTCCCTTCCTGATTGAAACTCCCCTGTTTGCTACCCCATTGGTCAGAGGCTGGGACTGAGCATTAGTGGGTCCAGGACCCTGTCCTGGGTCTGGATCCAGAGCTCACAGCCATGTCTCAGACTTCAAGCCACCCCTCTGTGCCCTGTCTACTGAATTACTCCTTATCCAGCTCAGTCACATACCTCCACCGTCTCCCGTGATAGCCCCAAAACATTCATATATTGTTTGGCCAAAATGTTTGGTAATCCAAAGCTCTGGTTTTTAAACAAAGCTTCCACTGTCTTTTTTACAGATCACGTATGCATGCACTATGCCTTTTTCTTCTTTGATTTTTTAAAAATTAAAACATAAATCACATACAATAAAATTCATGCCTTTAAAGAGTACTGTTCGGTAGCTTTTAGTTTACTCACAAACCCGTGCAATCAGTACCACCTCCTACGTCCAGAACATTTCCACCATCTCAGAAAGAAACTCTGTGCTGTCTGCAGGTGCTCAGTCCCTGGCAACCCCAGTTTACCTTCTGTCTTTATGACTGTGGCTTCTCTGGACTTCTTGTACTGAAGGAATGGGACAGCGGATGGCCCTGTGGTGGGCTTCCTTTGCAGAGCGTGCTTTCCACTTTCATCCATGTTGTGGCCTGTGTCAGTGTGTCAGTCCCTGTTACTGTGGGTAACAGAAGTTCCACGTTCTGTGGATCCATTCTTGAGCAGGTGGATATGAGGGTGGTTTCTGCCTTTTCATTTGTTGAACGATTGTGCACATGTTTTTGTATGGATTGATGTTTTGTTTTCTCTTGGGTGTTTTCCTAGGGCAAGAGTTAGCAGGCTGCTATGGTGATTCCCTGTTTAACATTTTGAGGAGCTGCCACACTGATTCCCAAAGAAGCTGCACCATCTTGTGTGTCCAGCAGCGAGGTGGGAGGGGCCCACTGCCTCCATGCCTTCTGTATCATTGTGTTTCTGTGTCCTTATGTGTTGTTGATGGAGGGACAAGTCTCTTATCAGGTATGTGATCTGCAAACATGTTCTTTTACTCTGTGGATTATCTTATCATGTTCTTAAGTATTTTTCTTGAGAACAAGTTACTTTTGATAAAGTCCAATGTATCTATTTACTTTATTATTTTTGCTTTTGGTATTGTATCTCTAAAATGGAGGCCTCATCCAAGGTCATAGAGATTTACGTCTATATTTTCTTCCAAGGGTTTAATCCTTTTTCTGTTTTTGATGAGTCCAGTGATGATGTACACTTTTCAAGGAGTACCACTATGTGGGGGTGGGGAGGAAGCATTACAGAGGAAATGAGTCATTCATTTTATTGTTTTCTAAGTAACCCTAAGATATTATCACCTGGCGTGATAGAGACCAGTACTTAAGACAACATGGCCATGGTTTTACCATGTATTTTGGGGAGACTCCTGCTTGCCCCTTCAGTATCTGGTCCTGACACACCATGAAGTTTCTCACCATTTGCATTTCTTGTGTGACTTGGTTGAGTCGGTCATGGCCAGGCAGGTGGAGGCCTCAGTTTTTTGATCGATGACATCTGTCTTTCTCTGGCCAAGATTCTGCAGATGAACGTCCTACTTGTCACCCTTTCCAGCAGCGTCACCTGCTACTGCTGAGTCCCCTGCAACATGGCCCTGGTGACTGGCCCCCTGTCCAGCCTCTGGACCGGGACATCCAGGGTGTGCTTCTCAGGGTCAAAGCAGAATGTAGCTATTGTTTCTATGCTGCATGTTACACTATGAACTCGAAACCTCTTAGGAGGATGAATCAATCTTTTTTCAGGGCCTCCTGAAATCGCTCCATTCACACCTCGGCCTCTCAAGGCCCCTTCTTCCAAATAGAAGCTGCACAAATCATTCTGTGGAACAAAAGGTCCAGGCCCGGCTGAGGGCTGCACGCCTTTTCCAGCTGCTGGAACACGTGTTGGATGTCCCAGGCCTTCAGCCCGCAGTGCATAGTCTTGACCTGCTCTCCTCTCTCTCCCTGACGCAGAGCCCAGCTGAGTTCCACAAAATGGCCTCCCCAAACCCTTCCCTCTTCTCCATCTGTGGAAGGGGAAAGGCTGCCACTCAACGCCCACCCCAGGCCTTTGGGGCTCACAACGATGGCCTACATATTCAGGAAATTAAGAAAAAAAAATAGAACAAAAGACCATTCAACCCACACATCCTGCCCTGGAAAAACCCAAGCATTGTTCTTTCCAGGGCAATATTGTTCATGCCCCAAATTTTCACAGATTTTATCACATGTGCCCCTGGAGGCAGGAGTCTTTCATGAATACAGAATGATTCCTGGAGTATGTGTGTGTTGGTTTTCTGTTGCTGTCCTGGGAGGAGGGGGACAGTTCAAGCCAAACTCCGACATCGACATCGTCACACTCTGCCTCTCCCCATCCATCCTCCCCAACTTGCCTACTAACTTTTGAGAGGAGAGAGAAGGAGCTAATTTTAAACAAGGACACACCCCCGCACGGTGGTAACAGCATCTCAAATACACTCTGTCGTCAGATCAGACACATAACCCTGGCACCTGTTAGTCTGCAATCACTGCACCGCTCAGCCTGGTTATTTACTGTCAGAGGACACTCCTACCACACGCCGTTCCCTACCCGGATGCTTCCTTCTGGCTGCCATTCTCAGGCTTCGCTCCGGAGCCTTGGATCACCACGGACCCGCCACTCCCTGCATGCTCGTGTTTGTCCAAATTCTCCACACTCGGGCTGGAATTTCGGCCAAAATCAATCAAATAATGTAAACGTGAAATGTACTAAGTGAGCTTTGGCTAAGATAGGTAGTAATCACAAGGCCTGCTCAGAATATGTGAGGATACGATGGCAAAAATCTCTAAACATCTGAAGAAAAAGTGTTTCTGGTCCCTTTGGGGAAAAAGAACTAACAGAACTTATCATGAAAATATTCTTCTCTGGTTTGGAAACAGTCTTTATTTTGAGTTGATACTTAGGACACATACCTTATCAGAGCAATATTAAATTACTAATAATGTGTATTAATAACTGAACTCTAACTATGAACCAGGCAAGATGCCAGGTGTTTATGAACAGGGATCCAAAATGTGTAAAATACTACTAGCATCTTAATTAGTAACGCAATATATACACATATAATTTATATTCGAAGAGGTAAAAGAAAGTGTGTGGGCACGTGTGGGGGGGGTGTGAATGTGTTCCTGTGTATACACCTATGTGTATGTGTGTGTGCACATGTGTACCTGTGCGAATGTCTTTGGTGTGGTGCGTGTGTGCGTGTGTAAGGGTATTATGCACAGCGGTGTGAGTCTGTGGCTATTTTGCATGGTGTATGTCTGTGTGCGTATGTGTGTGTGTACGCACGTGCAAGTATATTGGGTGTGTAGTGTGTGCGACTGTGTAGCACATAAGAAATGAAGGATTCTGAGGGCTTATGTCTGGAGGCATATGGTAATGGTGAGCAGGAATCTCTATGGTTTAGGCCGATACTCCCGTGTAGCTTACGTCTTTCCCAGCAAAGACTGATCCCCATATCACACGTATAGCTTTTCAGAAAGAGGACTCTCAGAATGAATGGCCGGCAGCCCCCGTAGGCAGCGTCTGTAAGAGCTGACCCCAGAGGAAAGGAGCAGGAGAAACCAGGTGCAGGGTGGGGAGCAGGGGGGTGGGGGAGGGAAGTTGGGGTCTCAGTGTCATGGTCTTCACCCCCTCATGGGCCCTACCTTCCATGCCTTCCTCCAGGGAACATGCTGCTTACCACCACCACCTTGCCGGGCTTCTCAGCCCTCAGGGGTCCTTGCCCACCTGCCCAGAGGCAGCCTGATGGAGTTCACCTTAGTGAATTAGAGAGGCCACCCCCAGGCATCTAAGGGCATCTTTGAGCTCTCTGCTGCTCAAGCGCTTCTCAGAAGCTCAACCAACAAAAGCCATATTTAGGGAAGATTTCCTCCTGGAGGTTGGTCCACATCCTAGGCTCTCCTCACGTCCGACGCACACACACACACACACACACACACACACACACACACACAAATGTACACACACATACACAAACCGATGCACTCCCAACACACACAAGAATACACACATATACACAATTAAATGTCTCCCCGGCACACATACACACACACATGCGCCTCTGACACACGTGCAACACACACGTATACAAATATATACACAGACACATACATACATATACACATACTCACACAAGTTGTACATTTAGAAAATGCAAATCACTGCCTTGGTGTAAATTATTTGACTTCGTAAAGAGCAATTTGATTTATTTAAAGTTATGATCGACCATTGTGTTTGGGAAGAACCTGGGTTTTGTGGCAAGATCTTAAAAGGGAGAGTGCATAGAAGACACCCTCCTTCCTCTATCTGTAGGTGACTGAAAACCAAGGAGTCTAAGAGGTTCCTTCAGGGTTCCAGCAAGTGGAATGGCAAAGCCGACTGGACGCCTACAGTCCTGCGCCTCCATCCGTGGTTCCAGAGAGCAACCTCTATCTTCTTTGCCAGACTCTTTGTCTGTCCCTTCTGTAAAATTCTACAGACTCCAATTCTCGTCTAAAGTTTATGGACAGCTAAGCAATCTAAAGATCTACCAAGAACCTCCTAGAGGAGAAGAGCTCATAATTTGGAGGCAATTTGGGGCACAGGCTCCAGAATCAAGGGACCTTCCCATCAGCCGCCCCTGAGAGCTGACTTTCTTGTGTCGATGGTCCCTTATTCACAGATCTGCACATATGCCCCCTGGGGCCAACCTAGTGGGCTCGCTTGCAGCCCCAGCCCTTTGAAAGGGCAGCTGGAAAAGAACCGACTATAAGACAATTAGAAGGGAAGCATCGTACGGGACAGGTCTGGCCTCAGTAGGAATTTCAAAGAGGAGAACATCAGAGAGCAGGGCAACGAGGAGCACCGTGTTGCAACGAGGAGCACCGTGTTGCAACGGGGAGTCTCTCCTGCCCCTACTGGGCGTCTTGAGTGGGGTGAGCTCTAGCATTTGGGGGAGGGGAGCGAAAGACGAGTGGACGACAGGATGATGAGAAGGAAATGCTACCCGACTCCCGTGCATCCAAGATCAAGAGTCTTTGAGGTTTCCCGGCATCTCCAAGGAATAGTCCGTTTTTCCCAAGCTTTACTTGGTGGTGGCCTTTTGCGTTTCCAGGGGAAATACTGCCCGAGTCACGGTGCCAGAGCAGCCACAGCTGTCTTCAAGGGTTTGTTGGTTTTCTTTTTTTTTTCTATTTGTGCCCATGATTCAGTTCCTTGATCTTGTAAACTTTCTCAGGCACTTTGTTCTGAGATCCTAGCGACCAGCTATGGCAATTGTCAAGATGACTGATAAATGGACTCCCCGGGCTGACATGATATTTATAAATCAGCACTAAATATCTCTGTCTGGGCTATAAATGTCTTAGGTCTCTTTCATCCCACCGAGGAGTAACGTAAATATTATCTGTGTGCTTGTCTGACCTCCCCTCTGTTCCGCTGGTTGCAGGTTGCCGGCGGCGGGAGCGGAGGGCGGGGGCAGGCAATGGAGCCATGAATGCCTTGGCCGCCTTTCTTCTCTGTGACCCATGAGGCACATTCAGACTCATCTCACATGGGAGCCCAGGGAGATCTTTCACCCTGGATGGAGAGCTGCCATTCTCCTGGGGATCATGCCCCCTCCCACTCCAACAGACCAACGGAGGAGGGGGCACAGTGCAGAGCTCCCGGGGAGGGTGGGCAATCGGACCACATGCTTTTGGCCACACACTCGCAGGTCATCCTTTCGTGCTGCCCATTTCTCTCCTTTGTCTCCAAATGGAATCAATTACCTTTTCCTATAGGACTGACCTGCTTTTCTCCCCAAAGCAGTTCAGATTCCTTTCCTTGCTAGGATCAGCACAACCCATGCAGCAGGGTCGCCTGTCTCAGAACAGAGGCTACCTGCTGGTCACCAGGGGGCCCTGGGGCCACTCCCTGCCCTGTAACCTTGTCCCCCATCTCTGCCATTCTAGGGAAAGTGGGTGGGACCTCCAGGGACACTTTCCAAGTGTGGACTTTAACCCAAGAGCTAGGCTCACCCTGTACAACCTCGTGACCTGGTCAGGGGGGATGCTCTTTGTCTGTGAAGACCTCCCCCAAGCCTGGATGCCACACCAGGAGAAAGGAAGGAGTTCTCCAAGCAAAAATCAGTTCATTGTGTGGCAGAAGCAGAAAGTAAATGCTGCAGGCAGAGGAGGCACCAACAAAGGGCTCACACTTCCACCATCACAAATCCACCAATCCGTACTTCTGGGAAAGTGATGATGTGAACTTCCCCCCTGTAGAATCTTCTCCCACTAAGCTGGTCGATCCCTATCAGCTCCCTGTCAGCCTTGATCGCCCACCCTCAAGGTCTTACTGAGAACTCTTAATGACTCACACTCTCCGCTTTCTCTGCTAATTTAACTTTATCCCATACTTCTTATAGCTCAGAAAGGGATTCCTCTCTCCACTCTCCCTCAGTCTGCGCCCCAGTCTGAATCTAACGCGTTACTGTTAATCACGGCTACTAATGTCAGCCCTTGGTGGGCCTAGGAAATTGACATCATTTCAAAACTTCCTCTGATTCTTTCTTTCCTTTTATCTGAGACTAAATTTTAAATACTTGGGTAATCTAATTTTTAAGTAGAGTTATGGTACTGTCATTTATAATAAGAAATGCATATCTGGTCTTCATTGCGTTCCTGGCTCAGAGCTCCTAAAACCCTTGGAATTTCCTAGGTGTTGTGAGCAATAAAGGTGCCTTTTGTATGTCAGTGAGATGACTTTTGAAAGGCCTTAGTAACCTAAGGATTGGGCTTGAGATCCAACTGTGTGATTAAGTATTTGGAACTTTCAACCCCATCCCCAGACCTCCCAGGAGTAGAGAGGGACTGGAGATAGAGTGTAATCACCAATGGCCAGCGATTTAATCAGTCATGACTGTGTTACGCGATGTCCATGAAAACCCCAAAGGTTGAGATTCAGAGAGCTTCTGCTTGGGAAACGTGTGGGGGTTCTAGAAAGTAGCCCACTAGGAGAAGACATGGAAGCTCAGGGCCCTCACACAAACCTCACTCTGTGCCTCTCTTCCCTCTGGCTCTTCCTGAGCTGTATCTTTTTATAATAATCTGGGGATCACTAAGAAGTAAACTGTTTTTCTGAGTTCTGTGAGTTGCTCTAGCAAATAAATTGAACCCAAGGTGGAGGGCCTCGAAATCTCTGATCTATAGCGGTTGGTCAGAAGCACAGGTCAACCTGTACTTGGCATGGGTGTCTGAAGTGGCGGGGGGGGTGCATTCCTGTAGGATTGTGTCCTTCACCTGTGGTTCTGGTACTATCTCCAGGTAGTGTCAGGATTGAGATGAACTGTGGGACATCCAGCTGGTGTTGCAGAACTGCTCGGTGGGGAAAATCTCCCCACCCCCAGCGCCACTGGAACCGGAAGCAGAATGATACACTCAACACAAAACCAGCAACAGCGCGTTAGGCTACAATTGTGGCCTAACTGGTGAAATATGCAGATGTGGCTATAGGATTTGACCTTTTCGCTTCAAGTCGTGTGGGTTCTCATGCTCTCTTATGAGCTATTCCTAATTATTAAAGGATCCTGATTTCCCAGGATACCACAGTGGCCACCGCCATCATGATGGTTTTTGAACCACAGCTCCCTACTTACCCACGGTCCAGCAGTTCCATGTGGGGACAGTTGAGAAAAAGAACCAGGGGCCCTGTGCCCCAGTAGTGAGGGAACATTCAATCTAATATTCTGTGATCACAGAGAATCTAATAATTGCTTTGTTTGGGTCAGTTTCAACGGAACTGGAAACTGGCTCTTTCAAGTGGCCCTGGCTTCTACTTAACGGTCCATCCAGGCACACGACATAGGTCTCCTCCAGTTTCTGGTAAGAAAGGAGGAGGCAGTGACGTGGTCCCTGGTCGGACTGGAAAGAGGCTGGCGTCAGTTACTGTCGTCACTGTGGTCGTCACATCACACTGCAGAAGGCAGATCAGATGTGATCTGTCCTCCCGGGAGCCCGGGCCAGCCAGGGGAGCGGCCCTCACTGGCCATGTGGAGGCAGCGGGTGGGAAACGAAGACCACTCCGCTAACTGAAAAAGCAGAGTGGACAGGCCTTGTTGTGGGTGGGGCTTTGTGTGCAGTTTTGTGTGTACGAAAGTGGTTGTGTGTGTGTGTGAAAGTATAGACAGGGAGTTCTGTTATGATGCGACACGGGTGTTCCTAAAAGTCACCAAGCCGTGTAGAACTGTAGTAAAGACAACATGGCTCACAGGCCAGTGGGGCGGCGATAAGACCCTGAAAATCTTCATTATGAACACACTAAGAAAAAAGGTAGAAACGTGGCAAACCCAGCTGTACAGTTTCAGACACGTTAACTGGCCAAGTGCGTAAACACTATAGAATACCTCGGCCAAGACTCGAACCGTGTCTGATGTGGGGTGTACCCCAGCTCCCCCAGCCTCCGCGGACCCTGCCAGCCTCCCACCCCCATGCCAGCAGCCTAAGTGACAGAAGAACAGAGAGTGGGAGCAGAGGACTCAGCGGGAACCTCCGTCACAGGCTGAGGAGGGAATGGAAGGGGGGGTCCTGTGCTGCGGGGTCATGTGGCCTCGGATGCGAAGGGCACCGGCTTTCAGCCACAGCAGGGACCGGGAGCAGGGTCATCTGACAGAGACACAATGTAACAGCAGACGTGACGGGCGTGTGTGCTCACCCCCCTGGGGAGGCGTTCTGTGGGTACCAACACGGCAAGGTTCACCTGGATCCACGTTCCTTCATTCATCCCATGTTCCTCTCCGACAACCGCACACGAGCCAACAGAGGACCCACGCCACATATGACCTGAGCCCACGCTCTGATGTAGAACAGGGCTCGGTTGCGTCCCGGCTTTGTGACCTTGGGCAGCTCACTTGATCTCTCTGGGCCTAGGCTGCTTTTGTGGCTCAGACGGGGTCCTACCAGGAAACCATGCTGAGTGTTTAAAGACAAAGGGGCCATGAGGCAAGGATTGGGTGAATCAGGAGGTGGGTTAGGATGAGGCCAGCTGAAGCAAAGCAGAAGCTGACCCCCACAACCCCCAGGTGGGACACGTGTGACATTCCTCAGGCCCTCCTGGCTGCTGCAGAACAAAGGAAAGGGGAAAACAAGCTTTAGTTCATAGACACCACGACCTACAGCTCCGAGTCCCCATCAGTTTGCAACTGTCTTAATGATTTACAAGAAAAAGGCCGTGTCCAGAAACCTACTCCGTTTCCTGGATCCCTAACATCACTCTCCCCTCCCTGGGAGAGATGACCTTATTTAATCGGTCACTCCTCAGGACCACAGGGCAGCCCGTCCTGCCACGTGTCCTGTCCCCCTGCTTTAAAAAAAACCGCTTTTTTGCACCAAAGACATCTCAGGAATTCTTTCTTGGCCATCGGCTCTGAACCCCAACCTTCAAACCACATCAGTAAGGCAACCCAGAGGTCAGCAACAGGAACCTGGGCCACCTAAGGGCACTTTACATGGACAAGGCCAATGTCTTCAGCTCAAATTCTCTGGTGATGGGGAGGACGTTCTGTGCTGACTCAGACTTTTGTTCATTGTTGTTCTGACCTAAAACTTCCTCGCTGGCTGCATCAGCACATCTAAACCGCTTGTGTTTAAATCAGGATCCTTTTGGTCCTTCAAATGCCAAGAAAATCAGTTTTTTATTGCTATCTAGTGGTTTGGGCATTAGGGAGATAGAGTCACAGAAACATTAGCCGTGCTGGCACTTGAGGAACTCCCACCGCTGGGATTCTGAGGAAATCAAGACAGTGTCTTGGAGGGAGAGCGGGGGTCGACAAGCTGCCCGCACTCACAGCGAAGGCCTCTCCGAGAAACACACAGCAGAGTCCCCAAGATCCGACGACGGGTTCTGGGAAACGGGCTGGAATTACCCCCGATGCACCGTGAGGTCCCTCCAAGTTGCATCAGAAATCAACCCCTAGGGAAATCAGGCAGAAAGACACACAGCATTTCAGGAGTTGCAACTCTTTTCAGCCACACGTTGGCCACTGCCGGCACGTCCGTGTTCCAACACAGAGCAAGGCGGTTTTACCCGCATGGGCTCGTCTGACCCTCGGAGAAAGCAGGTGACGTGGACGGGACGTGGTGCCCCTTGGGACAAAGGAGGGGACAGAGGCTCGGGGTGGGGTGCCCAGCAGGTGGGCCTGGGCCAGCGCGGGGCAGGGAGCTGAGCGCAGCCTCCTGACTCCAGAGGAAGGCTGCCCCATGCAAGCCTTGTCCCGGGAAGAACTCTCAGCTTGGAGGAAGCACCAGTTTTCGTAAGTACTTCCCTCTAGGCCCGTCTTCCTATCACACGCTCACACAGAGTCCCACAGACACGTGTGCACACAACCATGCAGCGATAACCATAATAGAAACAAAGTCTCCCTAAGGAGCGACTGTTACCAAAACCTCTGAACTGTGTCCCGGAGATGCGAGCAGCAATGAGCACGGAGGCAGAAAAGGCCACAGAAACACTGCTTTTCCTGAAGAGAGTTTCATTGGTTACCCATTAGGAAAATGGCCCCTCGGAGGATCTTTAACGTAAAATCCCCATTTGCTGGGAGCAAAGCTGAGCCATCACTGCCAGCCGCAATCCCTGGGGGAGCCCTTGTCTCCGGCAGCGCCAGTCCGCAGCGGCCGAGGCTCCCGCTGGAGCTGGCCTACACCCGGGACCTCCAGCCAAATAATGCAGCCCACGCCACTTCTCCCCTCATTATGGAATTATCACATACTCACTGTAGGTGAATTTGGAAAGCGCTTGGGGAAAAAAGAAAAGAAAAGAAAGAAATATCCTCACTACCCATCCGCTGGACATAATCACTCCTGAACTTTCTGTATATTTCTTCCCAACCTTTGGAAAAGTATTTTGTGATTACAAAGTTGTGGGTGTTAAGAGTCTTACTCCATTCAAAAAGTGAACTCCCCAGTTGGTACTGGATGCAGAGAATTTCCTGGGGAGGGAGACTGACGAGGCCCCCTGGCTGCGAAGTTGTCGGAGGAGGGCTTGGGAATTGTGATTATGCCCTCTCTGTCTCCCCTGTCTGTTGGGGTTCTGTGCATGCTTATATCTGGAAAAAAAGGATTTCAGGGCCTAATTCTTCTAAAGTCCATTACATAGCATCATTTCAAATGTGCTCTGCTTTAGTGAGGCAAAGACTCACACTTTGTCCTGATACCTCCATGGTGGACCCACGGTCACAGAGCACAGCCCACCTGCGCGCAGGACCAGCTTGTCACACACCTATGAACCGGGTCTTGAGGTCACACATTTGACAGCAGGAGACAAAGAGATTTTAGCTTCCTGGAAATTTAGTTTTATGGAGAGAATTTGCTTTTGAATTTTTTGGATGCACTCAAAGGTGCTAAATCAGCGTTTGCATGAGTATGCAGGGGCAAGATATAGAAACAGCGCAGGTCTTCTTGCTAAGGAAGTAGATCCCCCCGCCCCCCAGACACCGAGCACCAGCTGGAGAGGCAGGGAGAGAATCCTAAGCAGACGTGACCCTCAGCACAGAGTCCGACGTGGAGCCCAACTTGGGGCTCCATTTCACGACCCTGAAATCATGACCAGATCTAAAATCAAGAGTCTGAGTCTTAACCGACTGGGCCACCCAGGCGCTTCATAAAAGAGTACGTCTTAAAGGTTGTCGTCACAAGAAAAAACTTGCCATTATGTGCGGTGACGGATAATAACCAGATGCATTGTGGGGAGTGGATCACAATACACACAAATACCAAATCGTTACGCTGTTCGCCTGAAAGGAATAGAACCTTACATGTGAATCACCTCCCAGTGCGGTGGAGGTGGCCCTATATTTCTTTGTAGCCGACCCAAACTCCTCCAAACGTCCGTCACGCTGCCGATGGCAGAAACCCTCACTCAGACTGCTCTTGGCCACCACTTCCCGAGAGGTCCATTCAGCTGATCAGGGCCCAGACCGCCCCACGTCCGCATCTTACAGAGATGCCACAGGAAGCCCGGGACTCTGCGGCGCCCAAGCCCTCCCATGCTTCCCGCTGCCCTGCTCCGTCCCCAAAGCTGGGGGCCTCGGGCCCGAGGATGTTCCACCAGCCAGCCGAACGGGGACGTAGGGCATCTCATCCTGCTGCTGGTGTTTCCCCGCACCGGAGGGTGTGGAGCCCTGTAAGCCACGTACTTACTCGCCGTCTGCACACCTATCTGGCAAAACATCTTCTCGAATCTTTCTCCCACTTTTATCAGACTGTTTTCTTGTTTTGAGTTTTGATTATTTTGTAGAGAAGCCCTTTATCCGACGTGGGTTTGGCAAGTATCTTCTATCTGTGGCCTGTGTTTCTTCCCCCCTATCATTTCCTTAACAGCGTCTCCCACAGAACAGAAACTTACCATTTGATGAATTAATTCATTTTTCATTTTCTATGAATTATGCTTTCAGAGTTGTATGTGAGAGGCCTTTGCCTAATCCAAGGTAACAGATACTCTTTCTTACGCTTTCTTCCAGAAGCGTTATAGAACTAGGTTTTCTCTTTAGGTCCCTGGCCCACTCCGATTCTCCTTCTGTGAGACGCGAGGCTCATTTTCGGTGGACGGACGCCGATGGCCGCAGCACCGGTTGTTGGAATAGCTTTGGTTTTCCGCAGCACCTGTCACAGCTACACAGCGCGCACGGAGGTTCACGCCAGCTGCCTCCTGGTCTTCAAACCAGTGAGCCGGGGGTGGGGTTATCCGTCGCCCCTGATGTGACGGACAGGGAAACCAAGGCCGACTGGGGATCACGCAGCAGTGAGGTAGCACTGGGGTCCCTGCAGCCCTCACCGGGCCCATCCTCTCATGCTGCACGCTGTGCGGAGTGAGGAAGTAGTCAGGCTAAGGCGCTCTCTCTGGCCTTGGGCAGCACATTGTTCTGGACGCCCCAACACTTCGGTGCTGGGGAATGCCCCGGAGGCTCATCCCGCTGCCTCCCTGGAGAGCTAACCGTGACTCAACGTTTCAGCCTCTGCTTCACCTGTAACCCTGCAGCCACCAGGCCTGGCCGTGCCTCCTTTTCCTCCACCCAGGGACGGGGAAGGAGAGGCAGGAGAGACGGGGGTGAGGGGAGTGAGGGGACGCAGGGGAGGGAGGGAGGAGGGAAGCAGAGGAGGCAGGGGAGGGGGGTGAGGGGGAGGCAGGGGTGATGGCGGCGTGGAGGGCAGGGCAGGAGCCAGGGCTCCCCCTAGAGGCCAACCAGCACCTCAGATGAAGAAAAGGCTTTGCTTTCGACCAAAAGAGAGAGGGCCTCCTCTGATGGCAAGGCTTCACTCTCAGAAGAAAGGAAACGCGATCCCACCCGGGATAAACATCTTAATGAGAAAGCCCAGGACTTGTATGTTGTTGCATTTGGGGGCTTCCTTCATCCTATTCTGAACATTGGTTTTGGACCGTGTGCTCAAGCCCCACTGCTATTGGATCTTACGCTTTGTAAAATCCTGAGCATCCCAATGGTATTGTCCTTCTTTTAAGTTTTCCATAAATAAACACAGTCTGGCACTGTTGTCCCCCGTGGAGTGCCATGTCCGTGCCCCAAACATAGCTCATCAGTCATAGGATGGTGAAACCCTAGTGATTTTTTTATAAGTCCCGTAATTATACATGTTTGTGATATTTCTTTATTTAAGAAAATCATGGGCTCAGCTATTAAAAAATGACTTTTCATCTTAAATCACTCAAGAGTAATACTTGCCCGTGAAGCCCAGAAATATGTGATCCCTTTCGTTTTAGATCTTTGATTCAGTGAGAAGGGCTCTAGCCAAGCATGAACCACTGATCTTTCTCCCTAGAGGACAGAAGTGTGCGTTTGACACTCGACTTAGCCCATAGACAGCTTTGTTCCTTCTTCTTGAGAAAATGCGTGGCTTCATCTGACTGTGGGAGTCCGATCGTGATGTCCGCGCAGACTTTGCGGTCATCTGTTACACTACCAGTACCCATGCTGATTGCCGCCGCGATCAGCAGCGTCCAGTCCTGCGCGACTTTCTCAGAGGCTCTGGTCGTGGACAAGCACTGGTTCCTCACAGCCAACCTCAACACTTGCCCCAGCAACTCCTCCTGAGCCGCCGCAGGCCCCAGGGAGGGGGTCCTCGGTGCCCCGGGCACAGTGAGAAACAGCCTTTATTTCCAGGCAGACATGCACCTGCTCTCCAGACCGTGCTCGGGAGACTCCAACAGTCAGACGAGGAAGCTCTGGGAAGACACCCCACTTGGATACCTGGGCCTTAGTCGCTCCGCCGGCTCGAACAAATTACTACAGCCAGGCGGCTCACACAACCGGCAGCTCCCCACAGCTCTGGAGCCTGGCCGTGGGTGAGCGGGAGGCCAGCAGGGGCTCGCTTCCTGGTTCACAGAGGGCCCTCCTCCTGCGGTGTCCTCGAATGACACAGAGAGCGCGAGAAGCCCTTTCCTGTCCTGATCAGGGCACCAATCCTGCTATGGGAGCCCCACCTTTATGACCTCGACTAACTCTTCTCACCTCTCAAAGACCCCCCCCCAGATACCCTCACCCTGGGACTAGGGCTTCAACGTACAAACTGAGAGGGGCACAAACGGCGGTCCTGGGTGCCCTCACATCGTGTCAGTCCTCAACACCCACCCCTAAGCACACGGGTAGCTTCAGATCATCTCCAAGCACCCCAGGCTGTATTTCTGTATGTTCCTCTAACTCCTGAAACTGAAGGAACTTTGACCCCCGAGAAGGAATGGAAGGAATGAGCTGTGTCTCGGGATCCATTGTTCCCACAGCGTTTCCCACAACGAAGGAAAACCCAACTTCCTACATTTTCAGAATCAGGGATCGGACGACGGGTGAACCGCAGGGTGTGTGGCGGTTGTAGCCACAGAACTTGACACCGCCGGCAAGTCGACTGTATTTGCTTGAATAGGGCCAAAATATTTGGAAGTTAAGGTCACAGAGGTTTCAATCACTCAATTATTCAGAAATTTGAGGACAAAATTATAGTTTACTTTTCTGTGAAAATCATTTCACCAAATTTCACACTCATTCCTATAGGGATAAATTGAGATTCAATTTTTTTTTTGAAGATTTTATTTCTTCCTTTGACAGAGAGAGAGAGATGGCAAGAGAGGGAACACAAGCAGGGGGAGTGGGAGAGGTGGAAGCAGGCTCCCGCTGAGCAGAGAACCCGATGTGGGGCTCGATCCCAGGACCCTTTGGTCACAACCTGAGCTTAACAACTGAGCCACCCAGATGCCCCTAAAGTTCAATGTTGCTAAATTCTGGAGAACATGGTATTCCTACGGACGCATCATAAACTACCTATAAAGTGCCTAAATCCAATGCTTTTTTTTACAAAGGAACACCCATTTTTCAACAATGAAGTAAGAATCATAGTTATGAATATACTTGTAAATGTGTGTATGTGTTTCTATAGTCTCAGAAAGAAACTCTGGTCATAACATTTAATATTCAGTTCTTTACAAAATACAAACCCAATCAGCCATCTTACAGGTCAAGTCCACAGACTTTAAACATTTACCTTCAGGAACTTGTGATTTTTGTTATTCTAAGTTTGCCACCTCTTGAGAATGCTCACAACGGAACACTTTGGTCTTTTCTCAGAGGGCAAAGAGGATGGCATTTTGGAGAAACTGGAGTGAACGCAGCTCAGGAAAATGGTTTAAAATGTAAATAGTCTATGATCACGAAACAGACACTCACTTTGGACATGGACTATTCCTACATCCAAAAGCAAAATAGATCAGCCTCAGATACACAAACACAAAGCGCGATGTCACCAAGGAGGCACTAAGAGATTCTCATCTTGCTGCGGGTCCTGAAAGACATAGACATATGGTCAGAACCTTATCTACAGTTAGGGCAGCTCCCTGCAGGCTCGTTCATCCTTGGCAGCCCCGCGCAGCCCCCCGCAGCCCCGCGCAGCCCCCCGCAGCCCCCCGCAGCCCCCCGCAGCCCCGCGCAGCCCCCCGCAGCCCCCCGCAGCCTGAGTAACTGAAGCATCTGGTCCGACACCGCATGGGTGTAAAGACCTAGACGGCGCAGAGTCGAGCTGCCCCATCAACACAAAACGTTTTGATGACCCTGACAAACGCACGATTCCTTTCAAGTCACACATGATGAAATGGCCACATTCTCTGACATTCCAAGGAGAGATTTTTTTAAAAGGACGTGTATGGAGTGATTGTGATTATTTTGGGTTCTTAGTGTTTCCAGCTGCCTTTTAGAAAATGTTGATTTGCCTCGTCAGGTCAGTTCGAGCAGCTGGATCACCATGTGTGATTAGACAGCCTGGCTGCTGTCCTTTCTACTAACGACTGGCAGGTTCACGGCCATATTTAAGAGGGAATTAAGATAACTGGTGGGGGAAAACTCTGGCACACCGCTTAACTCCATGGCCGAGGGGGCTAGGGAGCTCGCTGGGGTCTCTTTTCTAAGGACATGAATCCCACTCGTTAGGCTGTACCCTCCTGACCTAATCACCTCCCAACCAGCACAGTGGGATGGAGATTTCAGCATATGAATTTGAGAAGACAGAAACATTCAGTCCACAACTCCATGGGATTTTCCTTCTATGTGCTTGGTTCTTGACAGGGAAAACCAACGGTTAGGTTGTGAGTTGTAGCTACTAGGATGTCCAGGCTGAGAGCCTACTCAGCAGGGCTGTTAGCACCGACGCTCTCACTTCGCGTCTGCGCTCCTCCCTGTGCCGTCTGGGCGCAGGATCCAGACCCCAGGGTTCCGGACGTGCCAACGCCACATAAATTCCCAGCAGGCGTCTCGCCCACCGCCACACACCGTGTGCCTCTCGCAGATCTGGTTTCGATCGCGGCACCAGTGAAGACGGCAGAGAGGCAGGGAGTAGCGGGGACTTCACAGGGCTGAGGCCGGGAGAGTGAGAGGAAGGGAAGGCAAAGGAAGGGTAGGAAGGTCCCCCAGGGGTGACCCGGTGCCCCCTCCCCGGGCACCTCCCCTGCGGAGGGAGAGGGGTTGGGGCTCACCATGGTGGCAGCCCCAGCCCCCAGGTCCACCGTGGAAAGCGGGAGGTGTGCAGGAGAGAGGCTGCGGGCGGCCTGAGGACGGCTATAGAGGAGAGAGGAGGCTGCAGGTGCGGCACTGAGGGGGTACGTGGCTCTGGCGTGTGCCAAGGGGGCCTGCTCAAGGCCACAGAAACATGACCCTGCCGGGCGGGTCTGTCGGGCTGATGGGTAGAACTGCACTAAGAACCACATCTCTAAGCTCCGCATATTCTTGCCTCCTGAGCCCCACGTGAGCCTGCCTTGCTGACAGCAGGCCTCCGTGGGGGCTTCATCCTACTCCCAAGACAGTGGACACCGTGGGGTCGGTGGGCTTGCAGAGGGCTCTTGTCCCACCGGGGACTGTCTGGACTTTTAAGATCAAGCTGAGTCCCACTGTCGCATTTGATGGAAAATGACCAACAGAAGAAAGAATTGCCTGATCGCCATTCCCCAGACCCCTGACGTCTCTGTAAGACGTCTCTACAAACCTCATATTCCAGTTTAGATGTTTCAAACACCAACTTTTAAATGGCACATTCTTGTAGTTTTGCCTATGTAAAGGGGTAAGTGAAAGCATTCAGAGAGCTCATTGTGTGATTGTGTGTGTGCAGGAGACAAAAGCCTCACCAGGGGGACCAGGCGCGGTTGGCAGGAGGAGCTGGCCATGCACAGAAGGTGCGGTCCCACAAAACTTAATCTCCTTCCTCTGCCCAGAGAGGCGGAGGTCTCTGTCGGGGGCGGTCACCTGGAACTCGGGGACAGAGACAGGGTTGGAGGTCCGAGAGTTGACACCTGCCGTCAGGTCGGCTTGGGATGTCCGCAGCTAAGGCAGGGGTGGGGTTCACCTTCAGTCCCTCTGCTCCCGCCGCGCCCTGCTCACCACGCATTCGGATCCCCGACTCCTGGCGAGTCCAGGGCCTCTGTCAAGGGGGGATTGACATATCGTGGAGGACACTGAACAGAGAGTGAGAATCATCGGAGACACTCTCAGCCAACAAGAAGCCCCGAGGCTGGAGATTCCATGTCCAAAACGTCATTTAAAAAATGATAAATAACCACATCCAACTGAATAGGGAACTGGCTTCTTTTTAGCGTCTTGTGGGTTGGTTTTGCTCTAAAACCATTGATCTCCTGTGACCATCTCAGATGGTGGTTATTTGCAGCGTTAAAAGAAAAAAAATCTTAAGATTTCCTTCAAGTAAAAAAAATAATAATAATAATAATAAATACTAATAAAAAGATAGCGACGGCCGCTCTACCAGATCTCCTGTCTTTATCTCCGCAGCTTAGTCCGGTCTGACCTGGAAGGTGTATAGTTTACAACCAACGTATACACTCGAGCCACGTGACTCATCTAAAGGAGTTCCCTCCCTGCAAGCATAAATAAATGTTTTCTTTCTTCCCTGACAACATCTGTCCAATCACGGTGTCCATCCTCTACAAAAATAGAGCAGAACAAAGTCAGAAGAGACAAGCAAACATTGTACCCCAGCCGTCGACCCCGGACAGCGTACCTGGGCAGCCTGATCAGTCACCACAGCAGGCCGGTGCCTGGGGGCTGTCCTGCCGTGCCCCCTCCTCTTGCCCACCTCGCTGCCCTCTTGCTTCCTATTTGAAAGCAACCACTAAGACTATGTGTGTGAAGAAAAAAAAAGACTGTGTGTGTTTGACAGTTGCAAGGAGAGTACACACACATTCACACATGTACATGCACACTCGTGTGCACTCACACACCACACATGTTCTATGGTGCATGCTTGCATGTGCCACATATGCATTCCCTATGTCACAGGCACACGTGTGTACCCACACACACATGTACACACTCTCAACCGTGTACACACATGCACACATATGTACATGCATCACGAGCACACACAAGTACACGCTCTTAACCATGCACACATGCACACTCTCACCCATGCACACACACAGGCACACATCATGAGCATACATGTGTACACATGTGCACACTCTCACCCATGCACACACATATACATCCACACACATCCACATCCACACACACGTATACACACACACAATCTCTTCTATGCACAACTGGCTTTCACTCCCACCTTTTTCAGAGCCGGGATACATCCAAGATTCTTTTTCTCTAAGCCCATGATCCATTTCCCTCCTGTTTCTTTTTTTGTGAATATGTATTTTTCCATCAGTAAACTTGTCCGTTTTGAGGGACGGAGAGCAGCCTGAGGTTAACTCTACGTACAGAAAGCTCTCGTGTTCTGCTGTGTGGCTCTGGAGCTGCCCCCGTGGGTCAGCCTACAACGTGCCATCCCCTCCCACGGAGGCCGCTTCCTGAGCACATTGGCCTGCTGTGCCCCCTGGCGCCGCCGTGAGTGGGCGTTTCCCCCGCTCTCCCGCTGCTGACCTGTTCTTGCGTCACCCCTGCTCTGGCACCATGGAGAGAGGAACCACATAAATTTAGCGTGGAAGAAAATCAAAGGTGACAACTGAGGGGTGAAGAAACACGTGTTTTATAAGGAGTGTGTGACACCGGTGTTACCTCCAGCCAGCTGGAGTGGAGATCCGCATAAACGCACACACTAATTTCTGACCTTGATTCTGGCCCTGGCTCCTGAGGCCGTGCAAAGCCCCCTGCTGACGTCTGCCACCAGGCTCTGTAAGGGTGTGGTCTGATGGCAGGTGTGGCCCGTCCGGGGCCGCTGCTCTACCGTGTCCTCCTCCCTTCCCTGTTGGCTGTGACTTTGGGGCGGGGTACGGCATCCCCAGGAAGGTCGAGGGCTCTGAAAATGTCTCTACCTTAAGTCCTACGTCATTTCACACTTACGTGCTCCTTTCCCCACGGAAGCAGGAGAATGACACCTTACCTCTAGGGCACGGACTCATGCACGTGCATTTATTGGGCACCTACTGTGTGCCCTTCTCACTGGGGTATGAAACAAGGTGGCGAGCTGGCGTGCATGGGAGCCCAGCATCCCGGGGAGAGGGACGTGTGGGCAGGAGGACATGCTGCCAGGAAGAACCAGACACATCCGGTTAAGTATAAACCAGGGGCTATCACTTCCCTCAGCTTATCCTACAAGCCGTCTTGTCCCGAGTGAAACAAAACATACAATTAACTCAAGCCAGAGTGGGTGGAAGGAAGCCTCATTCACAAGGCCATAAACAGAGAAACCGAGCAGCACAGGGCACGTTTGTGTCCCAAGTCCCAGCTCCACTCAGCTGAGTCCTTCCTGCCATAGTCAGAAATGTCCCAACGAGCAGCCCCCAGACACAACGGCATGTGTCGGTCAAAGAGAAATCCGACATGCCCCATGACCGCGGGTCTGTTGAGAGGTCAATAGAAGAACAAGTTTTTCGCCGGTCATGTTGCAGGAAGGTTGAAAATCCCTCTGCATTAGTTGAAGTCCAGTGTGATATGATTGTGAATCGAGGAAAACAGAAGCCATCTGAACAAATTCCCTGAATTCCCAGAAGCCCAGTGATTTAACTGGATGGGCCCAGGGTTCCAGGCAGCAGATGAAAGCCTATCTCCTCGAGCAGGTGACATTCCCACACAAGTAAACACGGGGGAAAGTAGCCCAGTGATTACCAACCCTAGTGGCCTCAGAAGGGGCCCAAGGGCTTCTTAAAATCTACCCACAGCTCAGATAGGGCAGGTCTGGGTGGGGCCCATCATACACTTTTCTCCAATTCCCCCACTGATGCCGATGACATAGTCCAGGGAACCCCTCCCTGCGAACCCCCAACGTCATCCCTTCAGCCCGACCACACGATTCTACAGCCCTCGCGACTCCAGACATCCTGGTAACGAGGGAAGTAATGCGTGAGGGGGGGCTGATGAGTCACACGGGGCTCCACGGTGTTTGCACAGAGGCTGATCCTAAGAATGTTCCTAAACCCAAGGATCCCTGAAGCTTTGGGGCTGAAGATGCCGGCTTCTTTAATTCTTCCTCTGACATCTGGGATTTTAGTGTTTAGGTACGGTTTACTCCCAATTAATGTCAGCTAATATCAAGCAGAATTACATCCTTTAAATAACTCCTGAACGCCCTGTGGTATTTAAACTACTTTTTGTTTCCAACATCCCGGAGCAGTTAACTACCCTTTTCCAGATCAGATGACACCCCCTGCATTCTGGTTTCGTTACAGGGTTTCTGGGGCTACAGGAAAGCCAGGCCTTCCTGTTGGCGCACAGCTGGGTGTTCTCTACCCTCTGCTACCTTCAGGGTACCCGAAACAAACATCCTAGAAAGGAGAAAGTCCCCAGACACGTGGCAGAAAAGCGAGGGGACGGTTGCACCGTTACTAAGTGTGAACAGCAAAAGTCCCAAACGTGGGTGCCCCAGTGTGGGTGTGACCCCCAGGCAGGGCTGGGGACCCTTCTCGGGGAATAGATCGCTCTGCTTCTGCTGTTGTCTTTAGCAGTTTGTTTTGAAATAACCACAAAACTGGAGACAAAATTTAGGAATCTGGCCCAACTTGTTCTCACAGAATGTGTTCTCAGAGGTGTTGCTCACATAGGACTGGTGTCTGGTTGTGCCCGGAGCACAGGCTGTGGTCCCATTTCTCCGCTCTGCACGGACTACTTTTTCCCTTGCATCTAGTAAGGAATCTGGGAAGAGGTGCCCTAAGATATGGCTACATCCTGCTCCGCACAGAAGCCCAGCCCCGCTCCCAAGTAGACTGGGGGTTGCCTGAGGGTTCTTGGCTGAGGCTCTCTGTACCACGATGGCTGCCCGGGGGAGTTTCCTACCCAGCACACCCGGCACAGCTACCAGCCTGACCCGGCATTCTGCTGCAAGCCGGAGGCCATCTCCTTATTACGGACATGGACTCAGGGATTCCTTGCAGAAAATCAATGACATCCTTAAATACACTGAAATGCAAATAGTCGCAGGTTGGCGACCCGGGGCTCCTTTTAGCAGCTCCTCTGTCCTTGTCATAAGACCCCCTCCCCCTTTCTAGTGTGTCTTACTTTCTGACACAATGAAAGCTTCCATGTTCGTCTTCTGCTCTCTCTGCCCCTATCGAGCATCTGCCAATTTTATGACTCAAATAAGGCGTTTGATATATCTACCGGGTTTACCTCAGTGCTACAAGAGTTTTCTTTAAAAGGCAATTAGACTGTAGAGTGCAATGCTACTAGTCTAAAAGAACCCCTTTGGTGGGAAAAAAAAAAAAAGGAAATAGAAAACCTGTGAATGAGCACTAGGAAAAAATTGATTAATTGGCTGGCAGAATCCAAGGAAAGGGTGAACATCCAGCCCCCAGAATTGGGCAGTGCTTCTCAACCCACGGGGTGCTCACCCCTGGACATAGCTGCTGTCAGCCTACCCTCCACGGGAAGCGTGAGCCCGGACCCCTTCCTCTAAACAGCAGAACCAGGATAAATCAAGGGGACCTGGCGATGAGCTCATACAAGAACAGGACAACTTCTGAGTGAAGGCGGCAGAAAAGGAGGCCAGGGAGCATTGGGCAGACACGAGAATGGCTGGTTGAATTTCGGCTCACTATTCTCCAGTGATGCAGATGAATTATTTTCTTTCTTCTAAGTGATGTTGGAATGTAAAGTTTCCAGCGACTACAAAACCATATACCTACCCTGTAGTAGCAGTGACGGCATCAGAGTAGAAGCCCACCTCACCTCCTTGTGTTACATTCTCCTGTCTGCACTGTGGCGTTGATCTATTTTTTTTTTTTTAATTTTTCGATTTCAAGATGGGGAGGAAGAAAGAAACTCACTCAGACTCTGCGCTGAGTGCGGAGCAGGGCTCAGCCTCACGACCCTGAGATCGTGACCTGTGCCCAAACCAAGAGCAGGACACTTGACGACGGCCACCCAGGTGTCCCTGCACTGTGGTGTTTAAACAAATGGAGGAAAGGTCACTGGGAGGGAGGGAATTTGGTGACTCGGGCAACTGCCCTGACCTTGTGGGTCGTAGACTAGCTTGAAAGACACTTCCACCTCCGGGGGGATTGTGTGGTCTGTGTCTGACCAGCGTCATCGTTTTGATGATGGTGGCCTTACCTTCACATAGACCTCAGCCAGCCATGACTGTTGGTGACCGCAGATGCACAGAGAGTCCTGTTGCGGGCTAGCCCCTTTCCCACCCTATTTCTTAATTCCCAACTCCCTTCTGGTGTGCCACTCACATTCTTCTGGCTTGGACCCAATCTACAGGTCCTGTTTCACCCATCAAATTCCAAACGAGATGTGCCTGGGGCCGTTACAAGGAGTGGCCGGCGTGAGGCCAGCATGCCAGGCCTCTTCCACACTGAAACAGCAACCACTGTCTTACCATCTCAAGAAGAGCCCGCCCCGTGTCCTCAGACCACACCATCACCAGCCACCGTAGTCCTAACAGCAGCCGCTGTTAGGAGGGTCTCCCTGCGTCCGAAGGTCTCCCTGCTCACAGAAGCTGCAGGAAGATATTTGGAAATGGAGCTGGGCTACAGGGCTAGGTGACTCGTGTTTTGACTTTATTAAGAATGTGTCATGTTTCCAGGAGTATGAGTATCCTGAGACTGAACTACGGGCCCCACCACGAGAGATGGGATCAGCGGTTCCCGAGCCTGCCAGAAACACAGCTGTATAGACAAGCCACAGTGACCTAATCTCCCAGACTGTGAGCTGTCCCCGTCCGGCTGTCATGGGGAGTGGGGAGGGAGTGGGAGCAGCATGGGAAGGTGCGCAAGTGTGTTTGTGGATCGGGATGGGAGGGGAATGTCAGGCAGAAGCGGAGAGACGGAGAGACGGAGAGACGGAGAGACGGAGAGACGGAGACTTTATGATTCCAGGGAAGGGCGATGTGAGCGGACGCGGAGCACCCTGTGCCCGGGGAGAAGAGAAAACCAGCAGAGACAGGACGGGCTGCTCGTGTCCAACAGAAGCGAGTTATATTTCGTTTCCAGAAAAGGGGCTAATAAAAAGAAATCCCTGGTAAAATGAGTCAGTTTTAAAATCTTTGGTTTGGGACACCTGGCTGGCTCAGTCGGAAGGGCATGCGACTCTTAATCTCAGACTCGTGCGTTCGAGCCCCAAGTTGGAGGTAGAGAGGACTTCAGTTAAAAAGTATATGTTACGGGGCACCTGGATGGCTCAATGGGTCAAGCCTCTGCCTTAGGCTCAGGTCATGATCCCAGGGTCCTGGGATCGAGCCCCGCATCGGGCTCTCTGCTCAGCGGGGAGCCTGCTTCCTCCTCTCTCTCTGCCTGCCTCTCTGCCTACTGTGATATCTGTCTATCAAGTAAATAAAATCTTTTTAAAAATGTATATGTTAAAAATAAAATACTGGGTTATTTTAATGAAGGGGCTACTGAGATGTTGAGTTCTCATCTTGACAAGGTTTTCCTTTCCCGGGACGAGGGTGGACAAACTCACATCTCTTCCCCACCCCTTGAGACTTAATGAGAGGCGGTCTGGTGGGTCTCTTCCACTCACTCAGTTGACGTCTGCTAAGCACCTGCTAGAGGCTAAACTCTGGTGAATGCAGAGGACGCTGCCTGGGGGAGGCATTGAAACTCAGTGTGGAAGAAGAGAGATGTGGCCACATGACAGGCTGGCAGGCTTCACACTGCCAACGGCATGTGGTGGGAGCAGGTGTGCCAGCGGGCGATGGGGAGACCAAGGACAGGGCAGCCACATCTTCTGGGAGATCAGGGAGTGTGCTGAATGATGCCGGCCCACAGCATCCCTGCAGCTGGCTCACAGGGCGAGGCTCAGAGGGCTTGAGGACATGGCCAGACCCCAGTTATTTCCTAGATGGAGGGTTACGGACTTGGGTCCAAGGTAAAGTAGATCCACAAACAAATGTTGTCTCCTGGCCTGGGATGCTCATTTCAACCCCCTTCCCCTGCTGATTCTTCTCCTCCCTCTGCCATCAGCCCCCTCTACATGCTCAGAGAAGAGGGACCCACCCTGCTCAAGCCCAAGCCCCTGCAAGCCCGGTCCCAGGACCCGAAGCCCTTCTCAGTTATCCTAGTGGTCGTTCTGTCCGTCATTGTAGATCTGTTGGTGGTCTAGCGTTCCCTCCTCCCTGCCCTTCCTCAGTCCCTCCTGACAGCCCTTTCTCCCCAGACGCATTTCCAGAACCAACAGCCCCTGAAGGCAGAAAAGCCTCATCAACAATTTTCCTACTTACTGATCTTTTCCATTTATTGCTGGACGGTGATAAAATCATTAAGGTATTATTGAAAACATGGTTGGCCAGCCCTTTTGAGTCAGGAATTAAGAACAACGTCTCAAGGAAAAGAAACCACTGAAACTTCTAGACGACAAGCTTCAAAGATTCACATTTTCAAATATTTCTTTATCTCAAAGCAAAATACTTAAACTAGAAATACAGCCCCTGTGAGTTCATTGGGCTGGTTTTCAGTCACTCCAACTCTACACGTAACTGATTTGTTGAAAAGGGGACATTTTGGGAGGAAATGGAGTGAACGATGATGTCTTGAATGACTCCAATTAATTGGTTTAAAACATTCAAAATTTAGTCCAAATGCTAGAAGCAGACTTCCGTAAAATTGGAATCTTTCCTGCAAATAAGTAAGTTTAGTAAGTAGCTCGTGGGGTTCCCCTTTTGTCTTCGTGCCAATACTGCATCGTCGGCAAGGTTGTCGGGGGAGACACAGAAGATCCCGGGGGACCTTGGCTGGATGTGTGGTCTCGCCTCCCCCTGCTTCCTTTTGGGAGCTTCGGAACAGGTGAGCAGCCCATCGGGAGGTCGGGGCCTGGCGTAAATTTGACTCAAAAGCAACTTGTTTCAAGAAGAAAGTGCCACACTGAGCTGTTGGGTTCTGCGGACTTCAACAGTAGGAGGGTCACTGCTCGAACCTGTTAGCAATGAATCGTATTTTCAAAACCAAGGGATTTGGAAATAGTGGTGTGCTAAATGGACAGCGGGTGTGGGTGTCCAAGGCTCTGATCTTCTGAGAACCTGAGAAGGGGGGGGAGCGGGAGGTGGGGCTTTGAACCACAGTGTAGCTTCACAATCATCCTGTCCTTAGGCACATCCTGAAGGCGGCTGCCGTCTGGTGCAGGCTGCCCGCTACCTTGCAGCAGTCACAGATTCACCCATGGAGAGGAGTGGGAAGGACCTGGAGGGGGCATGATGAAATTGCTCAGAAAACAGGAAGCACTTCCGTCTTCGTGAAACGCATTCGAACACCTGGGCATCCTCTCCAGCTAGGTTTTGCCCCCTTGCCGATTTGGTGCTGATGCATCAGTCTGCTTCCATGAAGACATATTGGACCGAGTTTCTGCTCAGCATTTGAATTCCCAGGCAGGAGTGCAGGGCTCGGGGCCATCGGTGATGTTGGCTTTTGGACCAGAGGTCAGGGTTCCCTCAACCTTGAAATACGCCCTGTCTCCCAGCCTCCTGACTGGGCAACCTTGAAACAAAAGAAAACCCAATCTTCTCACCTGTCTGCTTTCGACTTGTTGATGAAGGTTGATAAAAGGTTAAATTGGTAGAAACCAGAATAATATGAGGGTTTTTAATGAACTCAAGTTGAGGAAAACCCAGAGGGCCAGATGAAAGCTCTATGATGTCGGGACAGCTGATCGCGAAGCCACAGATGCATGACTTCGGTCACAGCCGGCGTGTTCTTGGAGTACGCCAGAACAGTCTGGAAAGAGACTGTCGAGCCTCACGGCATTCACCTGGCTGTGTCTGGGCTGCGGTTTCCTACTTGTGCTGCAGGGTAACTTGCCTCCTCGGTCAACAAAAGGCAGACTGCAGGAAACAAAAAGATAAACCTGCTTGTTCAGAGTGAGATCAAATCCGAAACCAGGTTCCATCCAGCTGGCGTGATTAATTCAAAGAACCCGCTGGAATCAGAGACTTAAGGATGTCAGGCTGCTCTATTTCCATCACTCACGCCTCTGTACTGTCGGTCGTTCAGGGGCTTAAGAAGAAGCCAAATTCAATAGGGACAAGACATTGAAGAAAAAAAGCCTCATTTTATTTAAGACTATATTTTATTAAACTCAAGGAATTTGTCTCTAGGTTTAGAGAGTTGATCCCGTGACTCAAAGGTTTCGTGCTGGCCTCCTCTGAGGGCTTGGGAAAGCCTCGAGTGCCCACAGAGGACGCAGCTGATAAAACAGAGACGGGGCTTAGCTGCTCATCCATGGGCACTTCCCGTGGGCTCAGATGGGGTGGAAATGCCCCACTTGCACTGAGCCCTCTGGGTGCAGGGAAACAGAGAAGCATGAACCTCGCCCCAGGCTAGCAACAGTGTCCTGGTTCTTCATCGGCCACATCTATGACTCCCTCTGAATTGAGAAGCTGACCCAGCTGCCGCATGTCGGCAGATCTCACTTCCTCCCCGTGTCCCTTTCTTCTGTGTCCACTCTGCGGAAGGGCGACACGAACGGATGTCACGGAGGAGCAGAGTCGACGGCAGCCCAGTGCACCCCAGCCCTGGAGGCAAAGCCAAGGGCAGAACAGGAGACACCCTCCCCTGCCGTATAGCCCACCCAAGCCCCGCCATCCCCCCCAGGACAGCAAGTGTGTGTTTGGTCTGCAGCTGTGTGCTTGCGATCACCAGGAGACACGTGTTCCCCACAGCAAACCCCGAGCCGGGCCCTGTGTGTGCACAACGGCAAAGCAGATGTTGACTCTTGGAGATGTTTCACAGTGGATTCAATTATCGACATTCTTTGGTCATCCTTAATCACATAAACCAAACTTGACGAGCACATATGTCTTTTTATCAACCCCGAAAGTGCTGAGTGATGCCTGGTTGGGAGATGGAGGTGAGGCAACACTCCTCTGTCTCATGCAGAGAAGGAAACGCTTTCTTCCTGAGATGTCTTTGTAGGATGACTGGAGGTCCTCTTCTTAGAAAGTCTAGCGTGAGGCCAGGCATATGGGTTTTGCCCCATACACACTCACACGCCCCCTTGCAAATAGCTGTGCCTTTAATTGTTATAGTTAATTAGGAGAGGCGATTTCACTCAGAAGAGCTTAGTGGAGACTTTCGTTTATGATGCGCACTTCCCCTCTGAACTAGAAATATCATCGTAAATGCGGTGATTAACATCTTGCTGTCCAGCTCAGAAAGTGTTGACACAGATGTTTGGCTAATCATTCAGAGCAAACAGCTATTCCCATAAAGGCTAAGATTAGTCGGAATTGGCATGCACTTCTTTCTTCTGTGAGCCTCGTTTGATTATAGATGATGTTTTGTTAGAGTGTATCCATGCAACCTCATAAATGATGTAAAACCCAAGAAAAACAGGGACTCTGTGCCAAGACCAAATTAAATACACATCAGAAAAATGCGGGCTTGATCGGGTTCAGGTACCGTGAGCTTGCCTTGGTCTATTGTTGCTAAAGCCTTCAGGAAAACTACAAAACCAACCCTGACATTCATGTCCACTTAAAGCTGGTGTGGCTGCCAACATTTATTCAACACCACGCTCACACCATAGAGTGGCGGCCATCACAGCCTCCGGAAGCTCTGCCGAATGGCCCGCGCAGAGCAGGCAAGGAGAAGCCTGTGTATCTGGGTCAGCACACGGCGACGGCCACCAACCTCCCGGCGCAGCACAGACATCCCTGGGAGTCGGACGCAGACCTCGCGCTCTGGGTGAGCGGCCTCAGAGTCCGTGCCGTGTGTGCCCCCTCATCCCATCCACCAGCCCCAAGACACACAGCATCCAGCTTGCTGCCCCTTCCCCCCGGGCTGGCTCTCCTCTCCCGGATCCCTGGAGATCCTTGCTGAACTACCACAGGTTCCCTCGGGAGCGTCTCAGGGAATCTCAAGTCCTCAGTCTTATTTCCCTGGTCCCCACAGTCCTGGTGGATGGGGTTCAGGAGGACCAGGGCAAGGCCAGCCCCCAGCGGAGAGCGGGTGCAGAGCCGGGAAGGCTGCCGTCCGCTTACCTCCAAAAAGGTGTGGGTTCCCACGGCAGGTGTCTGCCACCAGGGAGCATCTGGGAAGGAAAGAAGCACTGGGCAGGCAGGGGGTGGGGGAGACCAGGGCAGCAGATGGTTGCCCGCACTTTGCCGGCACTTGGACAGCACAGAAGCAAAGTCACAGCAGGACAGCACATGCAGTTGAAACTCCTGGTTGTTGGGCAAACTGGTATCCAACTTCCCCAGCAGAAAGGAACTGTACCGTGCGAGCAGAGAGAAGGCTGAATCAGTTTCCTCCGGGGGGGGGGGGCTCTGTGAGTGGGGGCCCCCGTGCGGATGAACCCCGCTCCCCAGCAGCGGTCACTGCTCCCACGAGGTGCTTGGTCTGAGGGAGGTGTGGACTCCCATGGCCCTGATGGTCTTACCTCGAGGCGTTTTGTCCGCATGACATTCTGCACCTCCCGTGATCTCAGGTTAACTCTTCTATCTCACGGACACTAGTTAAGCTCCTTTCACACGGAGTGGCATGTCTCAACACCCCCAGCATTTGGGCCGGGCTGGGCCTCTCTGTATATGCTAATCTTGCCAGGGACACTAGTGACACGCTCTTGTCTTGGAAGCAGGATGCATAAGTAAGTGGTGGGCTAATGGGTAAGTGGACACATGCTGGAGGTTTTACACCTGGGAACATTTATATTTATTCTTCAGAGACCTGGTAGGGTCGACCCCGATGGGTCACACTCTGCTCTGCCTGGTGGCTGCTGCTTCTCCTTGAGAACCGGGCTCAGGGTCGGCACCCGCTGGGCCCTCCGCTGTCTTGGTGCGGAGGGCTCGGCCCCTGTGTGTTCACCCCCAGGGACTCACCGGATCCCATCTGCTCATCCGTCCTCCTGAAGCAGACTCTGCGCTCCTTCCGAGAGCAGGACAGAGGCCTTCCTGCCACGGGGTGAGGGCGCCCTGGGCAGAAGGCCTCCGGCAGAGACACGGGAGCTCCACATCTGTCCCGGGGAGCGGCACAAACGTGTCTGGGAGCTGGATTCTAAGGTCTTCGGTGGCCCAGGCTGTCGTGACCAAGCACCGCAGACAAGACTGCTGGAAACACAAGCGCTGCGCAGTGTGCGGGGGCCGCAGACCTAAGAAGCAGGTGCCGTCCAGCGGCTGTGTGCCCACCTCCTGTGTGCGCCCACGTGGCACTCCTTATAAGGTGGAACCCCACCCCAGGACTTTATGTAATCCTACTCACCTCCCAAGGGCCCTGCCCCCAAATGCCATCTCCCTGGGGCTAGGGTCTCAACATGAAATGAGAGAACATTTAGTCCACGAGCCGCGTGTGGCTGCAGAGCTCTTCAACACGTAGAGTGTGACTGAGGGACTGAATACCTCCTGTCGGCTACCCTACGTCGATTAAATGTGTATCTCCATAGTCACATGCAGCTGACCACTCCCAGACTGGACGGCTCAGCTCCGGAAGCTGTCACACTGCTTGGAATGGAGTATTTAGTCCTGAACTGAACTCAGCTTAGGAGGAGAAACCATCTTGGCTCTTGCTTTAAAAGAGTTAAACCTTCCAAGATACCAGGGAAGTGACACATCATCATTTCTTCCTTTTCTAGGTGTCAGTGGGACAGCCCTGCACAAGCCAGGTTCGCTCTTGCCTTGGGCACTCCTGCCCCTCGGGGCTCTCATCCTACGGTGGGAAGGCGGGAGCTCTCCGGACAGCAGACGTCTGAGCAGAGGCCTGGGTGCTCCAGGTAGACGGGTGGGACCCAAACGGGCAGAAAGGAGCAGCCCCTCTTGGAGGCCAGCGGGGGAAGAGGTAGCACAGAGAAAGCCGACTGCCTGCACGGTCGTATTTGAATTTCAGCTTAAACAAGATGGGCAGCTGTTGGAGGGCTCGAGCAGGCGGGGGTACAAAGCAATGCTATTTGGGTTTGGAACCCATTCCCCTGGTTCGGTGAGCACACGAGGTACTGGGGTGGGATCCCTCCCAGTGGTCTGTGGCTGAGATGGAGCCCGACTGCAGGGGGCAGGCAGAGGGACGCAGGACAAGAGGGTGTCCAGGAGGATATCCTGTCATGGGATCTGAGCTCTGAGAACACAGGAGAAAGCCAGTACCATCTCATGAGTAAGGTATGAGGGGCAGGGGGCTGCTGATGGGCAGGGGGCTGCAGCCTGCTGAGGGGGACACGGGGAGGGGTGTGCGCCATCCACACCCACGGGGCATCTCTGTGGGCACGTGGAAGGGAGGAGGTGTCCAGAGTAACTGATCTCACCCAGCCACTGCCCCTGTTTTCAGCCAGGACAAGGCACGGCCTGCGGAGTGGAGCTGCAGCGAGCTTGTACTGTGCCCCCGGAAGGGGACTCTGCAGGCTCGGGGGGCTCCTCTCGACAGCAGGCTCGCTGCAGCTGAGCACCAAGGAAGGCCCTGAGGTCTACCCCCTCCTGCCCACACGCTGAACCGTTAGATAAAGTTGTTGAGAAATTCTGGAACGCCCCCCAGATTTCCGTACCATTTTATTTCTCACAGTGGACTATCAGCAGTGAGATAAATTTAGACTCCCTGCTAAGCGTGACACACTACGGTAATTGTACAAGTATGATGTCTTAAATTACACTTTTATTATCTTGCATTTCTCTTCCAGCTTATAATTCTTCTTCCTCATCACTCTCGGCCTGCGCCTGATCTGGGTCCCTTCCTCCTCCTCGCAAGACAATCATTAAATTTCTCCAATCACCAGTAAATGGTGGAAAGAGTGAACGAGTTTGGCTTTAAACACGTCTAAGTAGACAGCTGGGAAGTGGTTGCAAATTAAAACCAGGCCGCTTAATGATATTGGCGTTGCCTGCTTGAGAAACCCAGCCCGCCCCACTCCCTGGGTCCGTGGTACCTATGACATCAGAGCTCGGAAGGGACAGAGCAGGGGCACATTGTGGCGGGGGGGGGGGGGGGCTTGCGCACACACCCCCAGGGGAGGCTTACTAGTGTTGTAACAGGAAATCCATGGCAGCTTCCTCCAGTAGGTGGGAAGTCGGGGGAGGGGAGAGCGGACGGTTCTGCAGCGGCACCGTGGCAAGGGCGCAGAGGGGCTGTCCCTTCAGCAGCCCCAGGCCCTCCCACCCCCAGCACTGGCTGTAGTGGGGAGCTGTGACCAGCGGATCAGGGTTCCCCTGTGGAGTCTGGTTTGGCTAAATGTTTTCACT
This sequence comes from Mustela erminea, assembly GCF_009829155.1. NCBI lineage: Eukaryota > Metazoa > Chordata > Mammalia > Carnivora > Mustelidae > Mustela > Mustela erminea. The sequence continues at coordinate 160,596,774 of NC_045616.1, read as the reverse complement.
GCTAACTTTCACCGAGCATGTAGAGTGATGTTTACAGACTTCCGATGAGGAACTCGGCAGGTGAGGGCAGGTGCGCTGAGGAAAGCCAGGAGGGCAAGGATCTGACACTCCTGTCACACAGTCTCAGCGTGGGGGCTTGCACAGGGCAAGATGATCTCTGTTGACTGATGGTCAAGGACCAACAAAACCAGGATGATTTTAACGTCTTATAAAGAACAACAGTGGCATTAACTGGAATGATGTGATTGCCCCCAAAACACTGAGCATTATTTCAGCCACAGACAACAAATGGAGCTTAAAGTAGAGTCTTTTTAAAATATTCATTAAAAGGTGACCAATGAAGCACTGTGCAGATGCTCTCCGTGCCTAGGGCGGAAGGGGCAGGCAGCACGGAGGGAAGTGGTTTTGCCAGACCCGGGAAGAACGTGGCCTGGTTGTCAGCTTCTGCTTCCTGGGAGCCTCTCTGGACATCTCACATGTTCTACTAAGTCTAAGTGAGATCAAATCTCTTCTGGCTCATTATTTTATTTCCCCAAACACACATGGACCATCTTAGCAGCATAGAAACTTCCTAAAGCGGGTGCAGTCCAGGTGCCCCACACTGTAGGAAGGGGAGGCAGCAGGCAGAATTCTCACAGGCCTTCCCAGACTCGCACCACTTTCCCCAGCCCTACTGTGTTCACAGATTGCCTCCCAGATATGCGATCAATGCTAATCTAGGTACTGCTGTGCCTGGATCTTGTAGATGGGATTAAGATCCAAAACAAACTGACTTCAAGACCGGAGATTCTCCTGGGTATGCCTGACCTAATCAGGTGAGCCCATAAAAGGGATGGAGCTCTTCCTGAAGCAGCGACTTGAAGGAAGCGTGCGTGGGGGGGGGGGGGTGTTAATATGAGGGAGATTCCCTGTTGCTGCCTCGGGAGATGAGGGATCCCACGGCCAGGAGAGTGCACGGCCCCTAGGACCTGGAGTCCTCAGTCCTACGACCACGAGGAAATGAATTCTGCCAAGAGCCCACATGAGCTGGAAGCTGAGTCTTCCCTTGAGTCTCCAGAAAGGAAGGAAGTGCAGCCAACCCTGATTTCACTGCATGAGCCCCTGAGCAGAGGACCCAGCGTGCTGTGCTGGATTTCTGACCCGGAGGACTGTAAGCTAACACGTGGCTATTGGTCTATTCCATTAAGCTCTGTCCCTTTACGCAGCAAAGGAAAACGAACAAAATCTGCTGTGCAATCAACAGATGCAGGCTCTTGCGTGGGCGCCACTGTCCCACGGCCACAGGACATCAGCCTTCTGGGCAAAGAGGGACGATAAATCGTATCCTGCACTCCTCACTGGGGCGCGGGGAGGGCTGCCAAGAACACGTACAGAACTCACTCGGGAAAACGGAAACCGCCACCAAAGATAGAGTGGATCATGTTCTTTTGTCCATGATTACCATTAATTATGGCTGTTTTCTTTCACTCTGCTGGCGACATTTTGTCTTTTTCAGCTTTGCCTGAAAAATAATAGTATCTGGGAAATGGTGCTCGCCAGGCTTCCGAGTACAGACAGCCTAGTGTTGACTGAGATCTCGGCGAAAGATGCCAAGGTCTAATAACCGCCACAGTCCTGGAGAGTCCCAGGATATGAACAGATTAAAGGTCCTGAGAAGTCCTGCTGCAGAGAACCTTTCTCCACATGGTGTCACAGAGCATTTTCTAACCCTCCTTTTCTGAAAGAACTTTTCTCCAGCTTCTCTGACAAGTGTCATGGGCTTGGAGGCGCCCTGTTTGAGAAAACTGCTTCAGAGGTTAATAAAAACAAACAAACAAGCAAATGCATAGAGAGCTGCTGACCCACCCCCTTGCAAGCCCCTGGCTATGCGTGTGACGAGCACAGGAGCGTCTGCGCCCTCATACCCAGATGTCCTCCCTCAGCCGATTTCTGCGCATCCCACTGCGATCCTGGGCCGAAACCTTCCCAGACACACAGGCATGGGGAAAGCATGCCTGGTAAAAACATTAAGACAAATGACACGGCCTTTCACTCCACACAGGGAAATTCCATGCCCTCCAAGGGTTCACAGAGAAGTGAAATACCTCTTTAATAGGAGAATGGTTGGTTCGGTGAGAGAACAAAGACCCGCTGTCCATAATAAAGAACAAAAAGAACACCTTTTTACGTATCTAAATTCTAGACAAAGAGTCACTCTACCATTTGCAAATAAAACTGGGACATTTGGAATGAGACCTGCTCTGGCAGAGAAAGAAGTGTATGATGTGTCAGTCCTGAGTTATATGTTGCGGCCTGGGGCCAGGACGGCAGGCGGATCGAGAGAGTAGAACAGGCCATCCAGGAACAGATTCTTCGCACGGGGACTTCGCATCTGAGCAATCGGACTTGAAAACATGAATAATTCAACAGAGCCAGGAAAACTGGGGAAAAAAAATTGTCGTATCCAACTCTCATCGTTTAGAAAGGGGCTTCGTGTGGAACACAAACTTAAGTATAAAGTAATAATTTCTAAATATATTTGAGGGAAGAGCACAGGTGAAGACGGAATTCCAGGGCTAAGAAAGGGCTTCTCAACCTAAAATCTCAGATGGGGGGCGCCTGGGTGGCTCAGTGGGTTAAGCCGCTGCCTTAGGCTCAGGTCATGATCTTGGGGTCCCGGGATCGAGTCCCGCATCGGGCTCTCTGCTCAGCGGGGAGCCTGCTTCCTCCTCTCTCTCTACCTCTCTGCCTACTTGTGATCTCTGTCTGTCAAATAAATACATAAAATCTTAAAAAAAAAAAAAAAAAAGACTTGCTTGCTAAAATCTCAGATGGGAACCCATGAAGGCAGATACAGGGGAGCCACACTCTGTATCAGTCTTTATTCAAGGGAAATTTGGAAAGAAGAGTTCTAGTGTTTCTAAGAGACAAAGGATGCATAGATAATCGGGTTGCGAGTAGAGGAGGGAAGTGGGACTCTCCATAGAGAAAACTGATCCAGGACACGCAGGCAGAGTGAATCCGAGCGGGAATGGCCCGGGACGTGTGAGGAATCCCGGAGCTCACAGCAGTGACGGAGCGCGAGTGAGGACAGGAGACCCCTGCCCCTGGTGATGGCTGCGGCGGGAAAGGAACGCCCCTCTCCCCTGCTGGTGGCTGGGGCGGGGGAGCCTTGCAGTCAGAGGGAGAGGAGCATTTGCACAACGTCAGCAAGGTGATGGTAAGACAGAAAAAGATCAAAACGCAGAAATAGGCAAGAAGATGGCTCTGTCTTTGCAAGGACACACGGGGTGTGCGTCAAGCTCCCAGGAGCCATCTGAGTCGTCAGGAGTAGCCATGTTTGCTTTGACTTGTCCTTTGCACTGATTTGCGTGTTTCAGGCCTGCGCTGACACAAGGAGGTCTGAGCGCCATGCAGACGACCCATGTTCCGGAGCCTCGCAGAGGACACAGCCCATAGTCAGACCCTCCGTGTGCCTGTGATTGAACAACTCCCTGCGGACTTTTCACCACGCTTTGGGGCACCTTCTCCATGCTTCCTCCCAACCCAGCCTTCGCAGCTGCGACGAGTCTCACTGAACGACACAAAGAATTCTTTGACATAGGCTCCCTAGATAGGTGACCGAGGCTGTGCTTTTAACTTTTTGAAAGTGACACTTGGATCAAACTTTGGTAAAAAATGGGCTAGAGTTCTCCATGGTTGCTCCTTCTCTGCAATAGTAATTCAGCCTCTAGGATGGTTCCCTCCAGGTGTGCTTGGATGGAAGCAGAAAGAGGGCTGTAAAGAGATTCGGGAAGCTTTGTGCAATGAATGTCAAAGCAAAAACAAAATAAAACAACTTATGCCCTTTCTAAAAAATAAACAAAATCTTAAAAAAATATATTTAAATGTGGGTGCCTGGGTGGCTCATCAGTTAAGGGTCTGACTCTTGGTTTCAGCTCAGGTCATGGTCCCAGGGTCGTGGGATTGAGCCCCTCATTGGGCTCCACACTCAGCACTGTCTGCTTCTCCCTCTTTCTCTGCTCCTCCCCCCTCCTAAAAAATAAATAAAATCTTTATTTTTTAATTTTTTATAATTTTCTATTATGTAAGTCACCATATAGTACACCATTAGCTTTTGATGTCGTGTTCCATGATTCATTGTTTGGGTATAACACCCAGGGGTCCTTGTAATACGTGCCCTCCTTAATACCCATCACTGGGCTCAAAAAAATTAAAACAAGCAAAAAACAACTGACATCTGCGGTTCTCAAACTTGGGTGACTCTACTCTTGGGGGACATTCAGCCCTGGATACAGACAGCTGTGATGGTCCCACTGGAAAGGGTTGCTCCCAGCGTCCAGGGGACAGAGGCCAAAGATGCTTCCTGATGCTGGGCACGGGACCGTCCACCACACCCGGTGATCTAGACCCGAGAGCCCCAAGTGCACTCTGTCCAAAGTCCTCAGCTGTAGAGACGAGTTCGAGTGGATGAAGTGGAATGTTTTGCAACCATCAGGGAAAAACTTATTCATGCTGATGCTTAGAGCTCTGCATTAAGTGAAAAAATGGTTCTTAAATTATATTTGTGACAGTCACATGGCTAGAAAAAATAAATATATTAATAGAATATACGCATATTTATAGAATATTATTTCATATTTTTCATAGAATGTATTTTTATAGATCTCTATAGAAAGTATGAAAGAAAAAATATATGTAATATACACACATGTAATACTATTTATTCTTCTATACCTTTTCCAATTTCTCTCTCTCTCTCTACTTGAGCTTTCTTCTATGGTGTGTTGATGCCTGGGGTCCCGCCATCAAGGGGTCTTCTCTCTAAGAGAAGACACCGTTAAGTCTGTGATAACGCGTGTGTCAGTGGGAGATGGTCCACTGACTTATCAGCCGGGCGCCCTCCCTATGAAACACCTGATTGGATCGGCTGGCCTGCCCATCACTCAGCACCGCCCTGAGGGGCAGACAGGTGTGGCCATGAGCGAGGACAGGCCCTCCGAGTGGCTCCCAAAAAGGGTCCAGCTCTGAGCAGCACGGGAAGAGCTGAGGCCTTCCTGCTGCCTTCCCGGAGGCCAGCCCTGTGTGTGCACTCACTGCGTCGGCCTGACAGCAGAAGGCATGGGAAAGCGGGGGACACAGGACCGTGTCCCCCAGATCTGGCCTCCAGCCCTGGCTCGGCCTCTGATCCAGGCTCCTCATTTGCAGAACGAGTGCCTCCACCCGGCTGGCTCCAGGGTGTTCTCAGTGCTCTGGTTCTGAGTTCTTCATCTTGGGTCCGTCCTCCGGTTTCGCAACGAACGAATGGTTTACGTCATTGCTGCTGACGGGTCTGTTGAAATCACCCCCTCACTTGACAGCTTTCTCCTGTTACTTTTGCATGATCGCAGACACAGGGGCGGAGAATTGAGGTAAATCTCTGTCCAAGTGCTGGGCCCCAAATGTCCCAAAGAAATGTCTTCCTACAAAGCATTCTCAAGGTCTGTGATGTGAGCCTAGCAATCCAGAGGGCCAGCTAGCCCTCCGGCTCCCTGGGGAAGCAGGCAGTGGAGGAGGCTGACTCTCGTGCATTTTCCAGTTTGGGGTTGGTTCTGATCGATCATTCGGTAACCTAATTTTCCTTTTATTCCTTAAGGCCCAATAAATCTTTTCCCACTCTGCAGCATTAAAATTTTTGCCTCATTGTCTACTGAGTGTGAATGTCTACCCCAGATTGCTGTGGGATTTAAAACGTGCAGAGCTCGCTAGGGGCTTTGCAACCAGCTGCCAGTCACTCTTTCCATCGGGTTGTGCTCCGAGGAGGCGTGATGGAGAGAGAAAGAACCATCTCTGTCTGTAAACACCCTCCCTGCCCAGGAGCATCGCCTGCTTCACGCTCTCATGGAAGGATTGAGACCAGGTGTTCTTAGCCTGGGCACCACGGCTGTGTGAGGTGGGACAATGCTGTGTGTTGTGCGTTTTCCTCGGCATCCCTGGGCTCCAACCCCTCGACACCAGGAGCCCCCCTTCCACCCGAACAGTGTGATAATCAGAAATTCAAAAATGTCATTGCCTGGGGCTCTACTGACCCAGTTGGCCAAAGGCTTCCACTAGCAGGTGGAGAAGGAGCTCCAGAAGCTTCTCTGCCCAGGGAAGATGGACCTGTCCTCTCTGTGCCCTGCAGGGACTGGCCCCTGACTGTATTTGTGAAGAGGCCTTAGTCACACTGAGTGGTAAGTCATGACTGAAGGAAGCCATGACACTCAAGTGTCCTAAGGGACTATCTCTTCATGGTAGAAATAGTAAGAACGAGGAATGATTTTATTTCCCTCTTTGGATTTATTCATGTCATCTGCGTTTTCTATATTCATTCCTTTTGTAGTTTTTCAGTGCTTAAGAAATGGAAAGGTTCACATAGCTATTTAATAGACTCTTCGGTGATGTGGTAGACATACCATGAGGTGACCCTCCCCAGTGAGACTGATGTCTTGTATAATTCCCACCCCTTGAGAATGAGTGGGGTCTGTGAATTACTTTGGATGATAGGATATGGCAGAGGTGATCAGCGGTCACATCCGTGTTATAGGTTGTATAAGGCTTTGAGGAAGAGAGACCCTCTGCTGCCTTTGAGGAAGTGAGCTGTCATTTTGTGTGGACACCTGCGAGGAGGCCATGTGACTGAGTCCTCCAGGAGCTGAGAGTGGTCTCCAAGTGACAGCCAGCCACAGGATGGGGACTTCGGTCCTGCAAGCCCAGCCAACCACCGCAAACAGCTTGGAAGCTGATCTTTCCCCACTCGGGCCTCTGCTGAGACCCTGCCCCTGCCCAAGTCCTGCCTGCAGCCTGAAGAGACCCAAACCAGAGAACCCAGCTGGGCCGTGCCCGGATATCTGAGCAGCACAGAGTAGGAGATGATTAACGCGTGTGGTTGTAAGTCACTAAGTCTGTGGTGATTCATTAGGCAGCAATAGATTCTCCTTTGAAAACACATGAGCCAAAAAATGCTCTTAAGTACTACAGCTGCCTCTATAAAGAGGGAATAGTGAGCCCTTAATTATCCAGTTCCGACGGATCAGAACCTATGAATACATCGGAAGAGAAGAGTGGCCTCCAGGCGCTGGCAGACTCCTGGCACCCTCGGCCATGCTCGCGCACCTGCTGAGGTTAAACTGTGTCTCAGAGCACCAGCGTCACAGAAGGTCCCTCTGTGGGCACAGTTGTGCAGAACAAAGTGAAGACCCCTGGGAAATCAGTCTGGACACAGGCAAGGAGCCCTGTCAAACCACACACCTGACTAAATGCCCCTCTGCCCTGGCAAATGGGAGTGGCTGTGGCTTTTAAATCAGAGAACATTGGCCTCACTCTGTTCTTCCCACCTTCTAGCTGAGAGTTATTGTGACATGCAATCCCAGAACCACATCAGCTGATTCCTCAAAATCCCTCTCTGTCCTGCCCTCCCTCCCAATAGTATGTATGTACGCATGTATGTACGCATGTTTGTACGCATGTACGTACGCATGTGTATACGCATGTGTGTACGCATGTATGTAGTAGGCATGTGTGAACCCACCCAACCTTCTATCCATCTATCCATCACTCTGTCCATCTATCCCTCTGTCCATCATCTCCTCTTGGTTCTGTTTTTCTGGAGGACCCTGTATTCCTCAGACTTCCACGACCACAGGTGGGACAGCTGAATTACTTCTCCATCTCCATCAGCTAAGTGTCCACATCTGGCCCCTTCCCTTCCTCGATTCTTTGGGACCCTTCCACTCAGTGCCAACCCAGACCATCTCTTCTATCACTGGGTTACACGTCCAGGGAAAATCAGTTCCGGAAGACCAAGACAAATTGAAGGACATGGTTCTGTGGCCACTACCACTCCGTAACGAACTCGGAAACCACCGAGAGCCTCGTAGTGTTTGGAATCGTCTGTGCCGTTGCTTTCTTTCACGAACTGAGCATCTTAAGGGCTGAGCATCTGGAATGACAGAAAGCAGAACACCATTCAGTGGCCTGATGGTCAGCGAATAATTACAGCAGCTCTGCCGGCCTCTGTGTCCCAGAGCTGGAACGCACAGACGTCCTGCCCACAGACAGCTTTGCAGATGTAACAGGATACGTGGTTTTAGATAGAGATACAACAGATGCGGTATTTACTGTGTGACACTGACCTAGGTCCTTTGTAGCAACTGACTCTGCGAACCCTGTACAAGCCCCCGGAGACAGGTTCTAGCTCTAACGCCCTTTAAACACGAGAAAACCAAGTGCGTTCATTCCTTTCCTGCGGCTGCTGTGATGAATAACCACAGCTCAGTGGCTCAAAACAGCACAAATTTATCCCCTTACAGCCTGGAGGGCACAAGCCCACAAGCAGGCCAACAGCGAGGGGGCGGCGGGAAGAGGTCCTTCGGGAGGCGCCAGGAACTTCCTTTTCCTGCCTTTTTCAGCCTCAGGCCACCTGTTCTCCCCGGCTCCCGGCCTCTCCTGCTGTCTTCACAGCACCTGACTCTGCGCTTGGCCCCTTCACATGGCGGCTCCTCTTTGCCGGGACTACCTGGTCGTGTTAGATTTGTCTACGAGGGGTTTGGAAAAAATGACACGTTTATGAAGTTTCTAATGTTTGGTTCGAGGCCAGTCCTCCAAATGGAAGTAGGTTCAGATTACGACTGGTTCAGATCCACAATATAATCTAGCTGGCCCTTGAACAACATGGGTTTGACCCATATAAGTTCACTTACACGTGGATTTTTTTCAATAAATAAAATAGAGGCGCCTGGGGGGGCTCAGTTGGTTAAGCATCTGACTTCAGCTCAGGTCATGATCCAGGGGTCCTGGGAGGGAGCCCAGCCTCGGGCTCTCTGCTCCGCCGGAGCCTGCTTCCCCCTCCCCTTGCCCTCCTCTTACTTGAGCTCTCTCTCTCTCCCCAAAATAAAATCTTTAAAAATAAATAAATACAGTAGAGTGTTTTAAATGTATTTTCTCTTCCTTAACATTTTTTCTCTGGCTAACTTTATTGTAATAACAAAGCACATAATACCTGTAACACACAAAATACACGTCAGTTCCCTGTTTATGTTATCAGCAAGGCTTCCAGTCAACAGCGGGCTACGAGTAGCGAGGGTTTGCAGGAGTCCGAGTCATACAAGGGATTTCCCCCGTGAGGGGCATTGGCACCCTAACCGCTGTGTTGTCCAAGTGTCACCTGCAGTTTAGGAGAAACAGACTCAGAGAACCTTGAGGGCGTATCGCCAGGCACTGTTGTTCATTGTAAATTGAGGGGCCTGGCACCCATTTAAATTAATATTGGGGAAGTCCCTGAAATTAGCAATAAAGTTATTTGCAAGTTTTATCTTCCTGGGCAAGAGCTATCTGGAGTAGTGTGGTCAGATCGATTAAGACAGTGGGGTACTGTTGATGGCCAGTGACGTGGCTATAGATGCTTTGGTTCTCGATACTCGGCCCACCAAAAATTCCTGAATCAAATTAAGCAGAGCACGCCTCTGGAGGCCCGTACTGCACAGAAAACCCTGAAGTCACCCCTGAATGAACACTGAGGAAGTTCAGTGGTGAGGACAGGAAGGTGTCACCTGGTTGTCACAAGGAAGGCAGCTGTCAGAGCAGAACACTTTCTCTGCATGACTTCCAAAACCCAAACCCTGAATAACTTCCAAGGGTGAGTTCGAATGACAGAAAGTGTGGAGCTGAGACAGAAGGGGGACAAACTCTGTAAGGGACAAGGGCCTCTGCAGCAGCCCGGCCACAGACCTGTGCCGCCTGCCACCTAACCACGGAGCATGCTTTCTGCACTGGGGAGAAGGGGTGCCAGCGGTCAAATGTTGCGGTGAGTTCGAATGTTGACAAAGGGCGAGCCCCTCTCATCATGTCGAAGAACACAAGGAGCGTGTCTGCAGGCGTGCAGACCTGTTTACAGGGAGACGGCAGCCTGGAGCAAAGCGGCGGAGAGAGATTTTACGAGTACTGAACTTACGAGGAACATGATGTGTCCTCATAGCTCAGCATCTGTCACTTCCTAAGTACCTACTTGCTGACCAGGCACATTATATATGCAACTGAGTCAGCACAAAGAAGTGTGCTGTTGCCCCATCTTACAGCGGCGCGAAGAAACCCTCCCCGAGGCTGTCTGGCGAGGCCACACGGTGAGCTGAACCTGAAACTCTTAGCTCCTGCACGATGCCGTACTGTCCCCTGGCATTTCCAGAAAGCCACGGTGACGCCTGCTGCCATGCTCTCCGGATCATGAATGTCCATGTCGGCATGAGTCAACACGCCTTCCATGTGCGTGTTTCTTTCTGTCCCGTAGAAAAGAAGAGTCTCTTCCAAAGACCCTCTCTTCCTTGGAAGTCCGGATTGTCCTTCAAAACCCTGCTCCTCCTCTACTCCCCACAGAGTGCGTGTCTTTGGTGCCCGACTTCTGTTTCTGGGGCTCAGGGCGCCCTGCGGCCCATCTTCGTGGAGCCCGTCGTCTCTGCTGCGGCACGACCTTCTTCCTAGCTTCGTGCCACCATTCAGTGCCCCTCCTGAAGCCAGCGTCTCCTCCAAAGCCGTCCCTCCGCCAGGAATGCCCTAGACCTTGTGGCTCTGTTCTCGACAAAATCCTTTCTTAGGGTCCACCTCAAAATCCTGGGCTCGTCTCCTCCGTGCAGCTTTCCTGGATATACAGGGAGATTCCTCTTGGACCCTGCGGAACCTCTCCGTGTCTCTGTTACGCTCGGGCTGAGCGTCTCAGCTCCAGAGTGCTTAGGAGGCCAGGAGCACAGCGCCAGCACCTCCGAGCCCACAGCAGTGCCCCAGATGAGCACACGCTCAGTCTGCACGACTCAGGAGCAAATGCAGGGCAGACAGAGGTGAGCTCTTGATGGTGGGGGGGGGGGGCTGTTTATAGGAGGAAAGCCTCCTGCTCCTCGAACATATGGTGGCATCATCAACCCCCGTGCAAAGTAGGAATTCCACTCCCAAAAGAAGAGGAAAGACTCTCAGATAAGTGAATTAAAAACATAAACTCTGGCAGAAACAAGGATTTTTTGGTCTTCTTTGATAAATTAGTACCACTTGGGTTCAAAGACAATAGATCATGTTTGTCAAGTCTAAGATTTATTGAATTCCTTTTGCTTTCCCCAAATTTTAGATCTGTGACTTAAACAGACTTCATAAAGCAAATTACACTGTCCTCTATGTGTGGCTATTTATCAACGGGAAACAAGGTACTTCATAAACAACTCTGCGCTTTACAGGATTCCTATTAAGTGAGTCAGTATACAGCCCCCGCTTTGGGACAGAAAATCTGAAACACAAGCAAAAAAAAAAAAAAAAAAACCCACACACACAAGAAACGCACAGCCAAGTTGATGGTAGACACAAACTATTTACCACCAGCACCTAGAGTTGGTCACACGAGATGTCCTTGCCGCCTGTCCTTCTCAAGTGCCCATACCCCTTGCGTGGCTACAGGTTAAAGCCTGCTTATGAGCTGATCTGCCCTAGGCATTGTGGAGGACAGTGACACTACAGGGTTCCAAGGACCTCTGCCCTCCTCACTGACGAGTGCTGGGCTGCCCAAGAGGAACTCTCGATGCAAGGCAGTGCAGCATTTAGCACGGGGCTCAGAGGGACGGGGTCGAGTGCTGTTCCGGACTAGATGAATTAGGGAGGCAGCCCCCCGCCCCCATCCCACGGGACTGGGGCAGGAAGTCAAAGGCAGCAGCACTTGGATGAAGTTATGGGTGGGAGGGAGAGGTTCGGAACGAAAGGTGAGATCATCCAAGGCGTGACTGGGAGTCTGAGGGTTGATTTAATGTTCTAATTGATAACTGAGCTTCAAAGAACTTCCAGAAGGCCAGGGGAGGGCGAGAACGGGTGATGTTAACCTCCTTCTCTGGCAGCAAGGCGTTCTCTTGTGGGTTACTTTAGTGACAGTTTTTAGGACAAGAGAGTAACTTTCTTTAAAAAAAAGAAAGTCTTTGAGAGAACTAGTATGTAAAGTAGTAAGAGGGGCGTGGAAGGATCCAGTGTGGCGCTGAGAGTCAGCAGACACACAGGGGCACACTTGGTTGTGATGAGAGGCAAGGCAGGGAAGCAGACGCGGGAGCAAGGGAGCAGGCCAGGTACAGGCTGATGGTGAGAAATCATGAAGCTGAGCAGGGAACCTTGGGCTTGGGCATGGGGCTCAGGAGTAGCTGGTATTCCTGCCTCCAGAGCCCCATCACATTAACAAGCAAGCAGCAGGAATCCTCAACTATTTTAAACAGATTTAATGCAGGAAACTGTGTGCTTCCATTAGGGTCAGAAGGAGGAGAGGTCTGTACCCCGGGCTGCAGAGGAAGACGAGGCAGGGTGAGGCCACCGCTGGAAGCCTGCGTCAGGAACATGCAGCCCTAGCTGCACCCAGACACCAGAAAGCTGCCCTGGCGGTGCAGCAGCCGAGGCCCGAGACAGGGGCTGCAGAAACTCAGCATCTCGGTCCTGCATGTGTCAGCCGTGACCGCCAAGGTGGCCGTGAGCTGGGTGCCCCGTCTCCAGCCTGACAGCGTGCCTGTGATGGTGGCTCCTTCTCGGAAGCTAAGGCACACGCAGAAGGCAGCTAGAATGGGAGGATCGAAATGCGGTGTCAACCGTGGACCTCTGGTGGGCACTTTGGAAAGAGTCTTGAATGGACCTTGATTGCCCGTCTGCCAACGCAGCCTGAATCAGAATCTGCACACACCAGCCAATGGTCGTGCCCAACGTAACGGATTTGTCCTTCATACAAATGAGAAGTGATTCTGTCTTCCCTGCAGGACAGAAGAACGAAGCAAGCCTGTGCTTATATATTTGATTTTTTCCCACCATCAACCATAAAATGCCCCACTGGATAGAAAGTCTCTTCTCTAACAGAAATTCCAAATATAACAACAAATTCAGCAGGATACATCCAAGAGATATTTGGGGGTCATACTTCCCTATCCTTTTTCAATGAAGAACATTATGCTAAGCTCTGGCTTTTTTTTTTTTTTTTTTTCATTCTAGTATAAGTTGAATGATGGTCTCCGATTCTTGGAGCACCCGCAACAGATCTGGAATGTACTGTTCAAGCATAACACTGTTTTTCTTTACGGCACGGTTTGAAGATGAGCCCAAAGGAAAAATTCTGGCCAAAAGATGCTTGGTATCATTTTGTCTAGAAATTCAAACAACTGCTAGACCCTTATTCTAAATGAAAGACACCCCCCACCACCACTTGGCAGTAATTTTCTGCCTGGATAAATGACAGAATGTACTATGTTCTCACGATCTTAGAATAAAACCTTTCCAACTCACAATCTGAAACATCAATTTCAGAAATAAGGAAGTTCTGAGAATCACGGCTTCTTAAAACCAGTAAGAAACGCAAAACATTGCTTTTCAAAAACTTCCTGACATTGGGGTGCAGGTGGTTTTATTGTGGGCTTTTTCCCAGAAAAAAGGTATCATGCTTAGCGAAATAAGTCAAGCAGAGAAAGACAACTATCATATGATCTCCCTGATATGAGGAAGTGGTGATGCAACATGGGGGCTTAAGTGGGTAGGAGAAGAATCAATGAAACAAGATGGGATTGGGAGGGAGACAAACCATAAGTGACTCTTAATCTCACAAAACAAACTGAGGGTTGCTGGGGGGAGGGGGTTTGGGAGAAGGGGGTGGGATTATGGACATTGGGGAGGGTATGGGCTTTGGTGAGTGCTGTGAAGTGTGTAAACCTGGTGATTCACAGACCTGTACCCCTGGGGATAAAAACATATGTTTATAAAAAATAAAAAATTAAAAAAAAAAAAAAGGTCAACAGCCTCTTTTAAGTTACATACATGTATGAATGGGCACATCGTTGACTTCCTGCCCACTGCTGCTGCTTCCTTCCCTAGTGCGGAGATGACAGCCACTGTCCCACTCTGCTTCCATATGACAGCCAAAACTAAAGGTTTTAATGCAAATCAGATAATTTCTTTCCATTTCTTAGAACTCCTTAATGGCTGCTTTGAGCACTTAAAATCTAAATTACTTCTACTCTGGCTTAGGAGACCCTGTGCTATGGGTCTGTGCCAGCTTGGCTCCTGGAGTAACTCACTAGACTCCAGACCCAGAGCTGATTTATCTATCTATCTATTATTTATTTATTTATTTTAAAGATTTTGTTTATTTATTTGACAGAGAGAGTAGGCAGAGAGAGGTGTGGGGGGAAGCAGGCTCCCTGCAGAGCAGAGAGCCCGATGCGGGACTCGATCCCAGGACCCTGAGATCATGACTTGAGCCAAAGGCAGGGGCTTAATCCACTGAGCCACCCAGGTGCCCCCGAAAGCTGATTTCTGATGCTTTGATGGGCTAAATTCACTCCTGACTTGGAGACTTTTTATTGTTATCCCCACTGCCTGCAACTTTTTGATCTTTTTTTTTTTTTTTTAAATAGACTTTATTTTTTTAGAGCAGTTTTATGTTCACAGCAAAATAAAGTGGAAGGTCCCGAGTCCCCACAAGGCCCTGTCCCCGCACGGTGCATAGCCTCTGTCACAGTCAGCACAGGGCGGGGTACATTTGTTACTGCGGACAAACCTATGCTGACAGGTCGTCATCACTCGAGTCCATGGTTTGCATTAGGGGTCACCCTTGGTGCTGGACAGCCCATGGATTTGAGCACACGTACACGGACATGTCTGTGATTACGGAACACTTTCACTGTGCGGAGCGTCCTCTCTGCACCAGCCGCTCATCTCTCCTCCCTCCCCCAACCCTGACAACCCGATTGTCTTACTGTCTTTATGGTTTCGCCTTTCCCAGAATGCACAGAGTTGGAATCCTACAATATGGAGCCTTGTCAGCCTGGCTTCCGTCCATTAAGAATATGCATTTCAGCTTCCTCTGTGTCTTCTCATGGCTTCATAAGTCATTTCGTTGTAGGCCTGAATCATATCCCACTGTCTGGATGGACCCCGAGTTATCTGTTACCTACTGAAGGACATCTTGGTTGCCTCCAAGTTTTGGGCATTTTTTTTTTAAGATTTTGTTTATGACAGAGAGAGACACAGCAAGAGAGGGAACACAAGCACGAGGGAGCTAGAGAGGGAGAAGCAGGCTTCCCACTGAGCAGGGAGCCCAATATGGGGCTCGATCCCAGGACCCTGGGATCATGAGCTGAGCTGAAGGCAGACGGTGAACGACAAGCGCCCATGTTTTGGCCACTTTAATAAAGCTGCTATGAAGGTGTGTGCAGGCTTTCGTGTGGCAAAAAGTTTTTAACTCATTTGGTTAAATACCAAAGTGTGTGACTGCTGGAGGGCTTCTGAATCCCACTAGCTTTACACTCTGATTCAGACGACCATCCATTTATTTACCCCCCAGCGGTCCTTTCAACAACTATTTGTCCACTACCTGGCACATGCGAGGCAGGATCTAGGTACTGGGGTGGGGCAGAGGGAGAAGGAAATTAGCTAAGGTTGGGTATCTCTTCCACAGAAGTGTGGGTTTCACTGGAGGGAGGCCCTCTGCAAATGGGTGATGGCAGCTGCTACTGAGAGCTCAGAAGACAAGGGGCCAGGGAAAGGGACAGAGATCACCCAAACTCACTGCTTTGGGTAGATCTGTGGTCACATGACCTTGCAACAGAGACAAGAACGGGGTAAGGAGAGAGGCCGGCAGGTTTTGGACAGAAGAGCATTCTGAGAAGGAAGAGCAACACAAAGAGGCAGGGGGTGTCTAGTGACCCTCTCCAGCCCAGAGACCCCGGGCCATGATGGCGTTACATGGAGAAGTGGGGTGGGAAGGAAGACAGGTCTTCCAGGAGGGCTGAGACTTTCCCTTCTCTTGGTCCACAGAGGAACCTACTCTGGTTTACGTCTGGAAGCATCATCTGCATGAGTACGTGATGCACAGGGCTGGAGCTCTGGGGACGCAGGTGCTTGGATGGCCCAGCTGGTGGAGAGCCGGACGAGGGGCGAGGGAGTCTCCCCAGCTCTGGACTCTGCACGTGCAGAATGTGCTGCCCTGCAACGCAGCGAGCGGGGGAATGCTCCGGATTCCTGCCACACACTGAGGGAGAGAGTGCACGGGCCCCTGAGCACCTGCCTCTAGCGCCTCGGCCAGAGACCCAGGCTAAAACTGGTCACTCTGTGTCACGTGGCTGGGGTTGGGGGGGAGGGGGTAGAGGGGGTCAAGGGCTGAGCTCCAGAGCACTCCCTCGTCAGGGCTGGAGCTGAGCTCCAGAGCACTCCCTCGTCAGGGCTGGAGATGCAGAAGGGGCAGAGGGACCATCGAGAGAGCTGGGAGGAAGCAGCCTGGGGCCGGGGGGTGGGGGGACGTCCAGCCAGAGCGTCCAAGGCCCTGAGCTCATGGGGTCAGGAGGAAGAGTGACAGAGCCGTGACAAAGGCTGCTGAGTCCTGCTGGACAGCAGCTTGAGGCCAACATGTGTGCCCCCAGCCTCATCAATCTGCCCCTTGGGACTCGGGACAACTCTTGCAGGGCCTTCTGGGTCCCTGGAAAGGGTCTGTATTTTACTCCGAGGAGGAGGTCCAACATTCGGAATGACACAAGAGGCGTTCCTTGGGCTTACACTGTGATGAAGCTCACAGACAAGTTGCATGAGATCCTTTTCCAGGCACAAATACACAGATAAAATAAATTAGTCTCTCCCTTGACTCCACAGTCCCCCTTCCAGCCACCAGAAAAACTTCAAAAGCAACTGCTAAGATGGAGAGCGGTGTTCTTCTGCCCCCTGCCACTACCCCCCCGCAACAAGGACACGAGGCAAAGCCAAGAGTGTCCATGATCTCGGTGGCGCCGGGCCAGGGTGCTCCTGACCCTGGTGGGAGGCGCGGGAAGGACACGGCTGCAGGGGGCTCAGGACAGCCCCCCGGCCCGATCCCCAGTTTCTGAGAGCCCCAGCAGACCCACCAGGAGTAGCCACCCACTCCAGGCCCTGCTGGCAGAGCCCAGGGGAATGGCCTAGGCCAAGCTCACAAATCCATGAAAGTATGTCCCTGCATGGGACTGGGGACACCAAGGGGCCGGCTTGTGTCAAGCGTCAAAGGGGGTTCCCCAGACCTCAATGTCTAATAACAAAAAGAGGACGGTGAACCATTGTTTAGTGTTGACTTCCGGGGAGATGTGTTAGTTAAACGGACAAGCAGGCAGCACTTCCAGGCGGGGCTCCCGGCCCGGGACAGTTTCCCTGGTCCTGGTGCGGCTGCTTCTCTGCAGTGGCTGTGACTCACATGGAAGAGAGCAGGGGAGCCCGTCTTAAAGGAGCATCACTGGCCTCAGACCGTGCCCATTAGAGAGCCCTCCTACAAGGATTGGGGGGTCACATGTAGCCTGTGGACAGGTGCCAGGAGACGGCCTGAAGGTCAGGGTAGCTCTTAGCGTGGATCTCTCATGCTGTCTGCCTTGCTCCCCTCACTGGGTACAGGAACCCACTCTCTTGAGGTGGTCACACTGGAAGGTTCTTTATAAGGCATCTGATCTGGAAATGTCCTGGTGGACTCCTAGGAGGAGAGCCCCCCTCACCTGGCCCCGGCTCCAACTCTGGCAGAGGACACCGTTTCTTCTGGAAGTGAGATCTCTCCTTGAGAGGGCATATTGGAGGAAGCCCAGTGGCTGATTTGCTCCGGGAAAAGTGGGCATGAGGGGACAGTAGCTGTCTCTTGCTCTGACGGTCTTTCCTGACCCAATGTTGGTGACGCTCTGAGCTCTCTTCTCAACGAGGCCCTGACTCCTGGGCTTCTGTGCTCATGTCTGCATCATCCAGTCTTACCCAGAGTCCCACTGAGTCAGTCTAACCAGGACCCCACACCCTCGATATCTGATCCTCCTGAATCTAATCCACTGTTCCCCAGAGACAACTGGTCATCTGGTCGGGCTGGCTGCCTCCAGCAAAAATCCTGTGAGGTCAGTTTTGCCCGAAGCCCTATGCCCCTGATGTTCGCTCTTAGAAATGTTCCATTCTTTACATCATGAGCACGGGGTGTTACATACAACAGATGAATCACTTACTTCTACCTCTGAAACTAATAGCATACTCTATGTCCATTAAATTTAAAAGAAAAAGTGTCCCCTTCTTAAGCTTCTCCCTGGGTCACCCAGCAGCTGCCCCAGAGCCCCCTGGAATCTTCAGCCAGGCCCCAGGAGAGAGGAGTACCGTACAGCATGGGCGGGAGGGTCCTTTGTAGTCAGAATTGTGAAGGGCCTGGACAGTTAGAAAGGACAAGCACGAGACCTGGAACCAGAGCTTGGTGATGGTGAGAAATCGGTCAGTGCCGTTGGACTGGCCAGACGGCGGTGGCTAGAGTGGGGAGCAGGGCTGCGGAGATGGGGCAAAGCTCCCTTACAGTGCCCAGATTCTGAAATCCAGCGTGGGTTGGCCGTGACTGTGGCCCTCGAAGAAGTGGGATCTCGTGGGGGCTGGGAGCAGGTCGGGCTGGGAGGGAGCCAGGGCCCAGGTGTGCCAAGCGTTCTCACCACCGAACTCCTGGTCTCAGGCTTTGCTGCTGGCATCTTAAAAGCCTGCATAAGTTTTGAATGGAGGGCCTGGCTTTTTCATCTTGCACTGGGTCCTACAAGTTGTGTAGTCAGGCTTGGTGCTGGAAGGAGCTAGAAGCTGGCTGGGCCTGCAGCACAGGTGCTTTTAAGAAGCAAGCCTGGTGAGGTTGGTCCAAACAGACAAAGTGGCTGGGGACGGGGGAGGACAAGCTGCCGGGCGGCAGCGATGTGCATCCCACGTCCCCTCGCTGAGGCTTCCCACGTTCCCACGACAGTCGCCAGCACACGTTCTCATCCAGCAGCATCTGCTGCGCTGTGAATGAGCGCTGGGGAAGACGCGAGAAGGTGAATGAAATGTGGCCTCTGTGCCTGGTCCTGCTGAGCACACTGTGAGCAGGAAGCAGGCCTATGCTACCACATAACTGCAGTACAAAGATCCTACTGCAAAGACCCTAGTGGATCCCAGGTGGACGGGGGATACGCAGGAGGGCACCGGGTGGAGGCGGGGAGAGCCCCGGAGAGCCTGCAGGCGGGGGGTGATGGGATACTCCGGCCAAGTCCAGAGAAGAGCCAGGCAGGCCAACATGGGACGTGGAGGCAGGCACTGGTGGCTGTGTGACCCCGAGGAGGCCCCCATGTCACCTCCTCCCAGTGACATGGGAGACAAGCCACTTCACGGCTCTGAGTCTCACTCTGTAAACTAACATCCCCGCGCAGCTGCTGAGGCAGCGCACTTGTCCCCTCGAGGGCCAGGTGCCCCAGGTGTCCACGCTCCTTTTGGCTCCAAGTCTGGGAAACACAAGCCGAGCGGGTGGCCGCTGCCCCGCTCCCATCTGGGGAGGACAGGAGACAAGGCGAGGCTTGCATCAAGTGCGGCCCCTCACACTGTCACATTTACCTTCTTCCTGGGAGAAGCAGGGAATTGTTGGGAAGCAAAAGCAAGAGCCACACGTGAGGGGCACATGGGCTGAGATCCGGAGCGGGGGAGCAAGCCGGCCCCAGACGGTCTGGAGGACAGTGGGGTGCATGTACGAAGCGGGGCACGGACCAGATCCAGGGGAGCCTTGCTGGCCGTAGACGGAGGTCCCAACCTTGTTTCTACAGCAGCGGAGGCGAAGCAGCGAATCCGGAGCCTGTCCACGTCTCTTCTCTTGGCTGTGTCGCCGTCATGAGCTCCTGGACGCCACCCATGCTGGTGGCAAAGGGCTGGAGCTCGCTGTGAGGGGCTCCCAGGCCATCCAGGACCTGGTGTTCCTGGAGGGTAGTGGCGGCTATAGGCACGGGGCGGGTGGACAGCTGGAGACACGGTCCCCACAGGGTCTGAGGATGCTCAGCTGTGCAGAGTGGAGAGGGAAAAGGAAGAGCAGGAATGATATGAAGACAATAACAGGAGATGTGTGGGGGTGCCCGGTGGCACGTTGGTTGAGTGTCTGACTTCCGCTCAGGTCATCATCTCAGGGTCAAGGGATGGAGCCCCCTGCGTCAGGCTCTGCGCTCAGTGTGAAACTCGATTAAGATTCTCACTGCCTCTCCCTCTGTCCCTTCCCCCATCCCCGATAAATAGATAAATCTTTAAAACAATGAGACCAGTAGAGCAAGACCAGGAGATACCCACAGGAGGTGTGCGGGCACGAGGCTTGAACTGCAGGTTGTAGCACCGGGGATGCCGACTGCCACCACTCCGAGCGGGGTCCTAGAGTGGCGGGGTGTGCGGGCCATGGAGCTGGGCCTTGCCAGATGCTCGGTGCCCACAGCGAGGCGCAGCAAGGCGGGTGTGGGAAGGAGCGCCACACGGCGCACACACCCCTAACACACAGCCCTCGTGAAGCCGCACCACTGATTTCCCAGTCAGCGTCCCTGCGACTGGCTCTCTAGGGCCTCCCTTACTCTAGACCATATCTGGGGCCTGGAGCTGCGCAGATGTCCTCCTGCAACACAAGTCCAGTATGACTTACGGCCCCTCATCTCCTGTCTTCAGCTTGGAGCTTCTCCCATCTTGGAGGTCTCTGGTCTGGTATCTGACGCCAGCAGGAGGGGTGGGGGAGGCAGAAGGCGTTCAGGCTTCGCTCCAACAGCCCCAGGCAGTGTGCAGCCCCTCCAGGGTGGGGCTGGGAGGAGAGGGGACCCGGAGACAAAGACCCCCTCTCTCAGGGCTACTTTGCTGTGACTTGAGTTCACGACCCGCTCGGACCAGAGTGTGAGCCTGATGAACTTGCTGTTGGGGTGAGACCCTCCTTCTGTTGGTGCAGGGACCTTCTGTGCTGGCTTAAGACAACCTAGGGAAAAGGCTAGGATGAGCAGAGCAAGGATACTTGAAGGGCACGCCTGCTGGAGCTCAAGTTCAGACATCCCAGCAGCGGTCCAAGCGACGCGGACAGGACGTGGAATCTGATGGGAGGAGAATCGAGGCCCTTCCCCCTCCTCCCAACACTGTGAACAAAGAGCACTGCCTGTTAGCAGAGTCTGTGGGACCCCAGTAGGCAAGGTGGACGCGAGACCGTACGGTCTCAGTATCACAAGGCAGGATACACAAGGGGAGGTTTGGGGTTGAGAGACAGTAGCTTCATCGCCAACTGTGTCCTGGGGTTCGGCTCTCACGGGTAGACACTAAAGAGCATGAAAGGGCCTTATAAGCTGGGCCCCTGCTGCTGACATTCAACCAGAACAGAGCTGCATGACTGCCGTGAGGAGGGCCGGGGAGTTCTTGAATGCCTTGGAGAAACGGAAACAGACTTTGCTGAGCACCTGACACGATCTGCGGCTGGTAGCTCACCTAGGCGACCAGAGCTGGCCCTTTCCAGCAGCACTGGAAGCCACATTTTCCAGTGGTGGGTGGAAAGCCACACTCAGTGTGGCTTTCCACATTTTACTTCCAGCTGCGTGCTTCCACTCTGCTTCGGCCCTGGGCATCTAGAACACTGGCCAGGCATCTTACCTGCCTCCTGGCTGAGCTCTTGGGTCCCTGGACTGCTTCCACCCAGAGGCCCACAGTACCTAGTGCACAGAAAACCCTTCCTTGGGCGCCTGGGTGGCTTAGTGGGTTAAAGCCTCTGCCTGGGTCCTGGGATCGAGCCCCACATCGGGCTCTCTGCTCGGCGGGGAGCCTGCTTCCTCCTCTCTCTCTGCCTACTTGTGATCTTTCTGTCAAATAAGTAAAATCTTTAAAAAAACAAACAAACAAACCCAAAACCCTTCCTTTGTCCCATGCCGAAGTGCCTCTTGCTCCCAGCGCTCCCTGCCCCACTCCCCACAGGCTCGGGCATCTTCCACCCCAATGGCCTTCCCAGTTCCCATGGAGTCATGCTGGGGCACAGGTCGAGCTTGGAGGGGTTCACCCCACACTCCCTGTCCCTCCTCCCTCTCCTGCCCTCTTCTTGGAGGTGGTTGCCCCACACCCACCACCAACCCGAACAGCATCTTCTCCCCCCTGCCCCTCTGAGACTGCCAGCCACCTCCCTCCTCCAAATCCCCGGAGCCACCGGAAGCGTCTTAGGAGACAAGCTGTTACAGCTGCCTGGTGTTCACAAGATACCCCACAAAGGAGTGATCCCCTATTCCCCTGAAGATTGTCGCACAACTGTGAGTCCTTTAAAACTGTGCTTGTTAGTAACCGTCGTGTCGGCTCCGTTCTCTATTGCAAACGATGCTTGCTTTCGGAAATGGATTCTTCTGCTTGCTGAGTGAGCTTAACCTATCAGGGAGCACCCTTCTTTCCCCCCCAGCTCTGTATCACTTCCAGGGTGGAAGCTGGGCTCTAAGCGAGGGTCCAGGGCCTCTGCTGCCCACAGGGACAGATCACGGCCTAACCCAGGACAGTAAGAAACACTGGAGCAAAGGTAACTTAGGACCACGTGTGGGGGACAGTGAAGGGGCACAGGCACCCTGCAGAGTGCCTCCCCCTGGGACTCGAAGAAGAGAGCAGAAATCTGTTGGAAAAGGCCCTTTGTCTCTAGGACGCAGGGCAAGACTGGCATCTTGTGGCTATTTGTCAGCACTACATCTCGGAGCGGAAAATGCATCGAACTTCATCGGATACTGTCACGGAATCGAATCAACTGTTAGAGCCGCCACGGACTTCATAAAACACACCTAGGCGTTTTTAAAGGAAATAATGTACACGGTTTATTTTCATTACGGTAAGTGCATCAAATGAAAGAATGCTCTTTATGAAGCAAAATATAGGAACTTCCAGAGAACAAATCACTTTTCACTTTGAGTTCATATGATGATAATCTATCAGCCATTTCGGTGGAAGCACATGTTAATAAATAAGCATCTGGGAGGTCGTGAGGCAAGGACTGTGACTTTCAGAGTGAGATTCTCGGAACAGAGGACCGGACCCCATGGCCACCAGGAAGCTCCCGCATCAGAAGCCAGACTCTAGACATCCCTCCAGGTCTGGTGACACGGACACAAAAGGGCAACATTTTTCTTGGAAATTTGATAAGAAAAATGATTTACAAAAAAAAAAAAAGAGCAACACCCCAAAACGAAAACCAAAACCACCTACTATTTTTTCTGTGAGTAAGGTAAAGATGTGTTTGTTTTCCCAAGTGGATCACGCCATCGATGGCTTGTTATGAACTACTCTCTGCATAGCAGATCTTGTGCATTTGGTCCTGTCCTGGTCACCTTTCACTTACATGACAGCTAATGCTCTGTAAGGGAATACCAACTCAAACAGGCCACTCACTTGAGAATTTACAGTCAGGTGTATGGTTCTAAATTCACTGTTCACGGCTCTCTGCCGTGTACACACTTGCTTGTTTCCATCACAATGACGAACAGGTATGGGAGGAAAAACCCAATTTTCAGGATTCCTCAATGAGTGGCCTATATCAATTCCCATTATTACCTACGACGTGTTTTTGTATAGCCTGGAAAAATGAGTTCTACACTTTTTAAAAGATTTTAAGTCATCTCTACACCTAACTTGGGGCTCAAATTCACAACCCTGAGATCAAGAGTCACATGCTCCACTCACAGAGCCAGGCAGGAGCCCAAGTTTTATGTTTTTAGATGGTTCTTTACGAACCAAAAGCTAATGACAAATATGAAGGGCGATCCGTAGTGCCCCCAAAGCCTGAAACGGTTACCATGTGGCCCTTTACAGAGAATTTGCTGACGCTGCATTACACAAACAAGACTTTTGTTTCTTTCTCTAAATGCCGTAAGGACGGTTTGAGATAGGCGGAAGGAGAAACAAATGCACTTTCACTCCTGAACGAGTGCTTTTTCGTTTTCACCTTCAATTAGCTGCAGCAAATTGGGTCCGCGCTGACGTTCCCGAACAGCGACTGCGCACAGCACTCCACAGGGTTTGGAAGAAAAACGGAGAGCTCTTAGAGGACACGAAAGTCACCGTGACCCTAGTCAAAAAGTTTTGTTACCAAAAAGAAAAAAAAAGAGTGCAGAAAAGGCAGGTGTGAGTAGTCGGGTGGCGGAGGTCAAACTCGGGCGCCGGAAGGACGCGCTCTGACTGCAGCCGGCGGCGCGGGGGACCGCGCGGGGGACCGCGCTCCGCGCAGAGACAGAGGCGGGAAGGCCGCGGAGAGCTGTGCGCGCCGCGACGGGGCGTGCGCGGTGGGCGCGGGCGCAGCGCCCCGAGAACAGGCCGAGGGCTACGCCGGTGTCCCACCGAAGTAACCTGGAGACAACACACAACGCCCACTTGGGAACCCGTAAATAAACGCGAAGTCACTGCAAACCCCTTTGTCTGGGACGCGCAGCCCGCGGCGGAAACCATCAGCGCGCACGGCCCCCTGCCCGCTCCCTCCGCGGCCCCGCGGCGGGCTGGGGGTCTCCCCCGGCGCGTCCGCTTCCCGCGGGGCCGCGCCGCGCTCCGCCCTTCCCTCGACGCCCGGCTTCGTCCCCGCTCTCGGGTGGAGGGACCCGTCCAAGCGGCTCTGCCAGGCGCCGTCGGAGGCGTCAGGGACGAGGAGCGCCGCGGGCCCCAGGCCGCAGCACGTGCCGCCGCAGGGTCTGCGCTCAGGGGCAGGACCGGCCGCTCTCCCCGAAGGGCCGAGCCCGCCGCGGGTCCGCGCGCCACGCTGCGCAGGAGCTGGCGCGGCCCGCACGTCCCTCCGCGCGTCCCTCCGCGCGGGCCGAACGCCACGAACTCGGACTCGGTCGCCAGACGCCGCGGGGCTCGGCCAGGCTCCGCGCGAGGCAGCGGCCGCGGAGAAGCGCATCGTGGCGGCGGGGGGTGGAAGAGCTCGAGGAGCGGCTCGCAGCCCGGCTGAACCCCAGCCGCGGGACCGCACTCCGAACTTGCCCTCCGAAGACGCGTGAACCGGGAGCCGGCGGCGGCGGGCCGCGCTCCGACTGCGCTTCGGGCCGCGGCCGGGCCTGCGAGCCGACGAACGGGCCGCCGCCGCGAGCGGCCGGGAAGGACGGGCCGCCGTCGCGAAGGCCGCGGCGAGGCGCTCAAGGGCACCCGGCACGGCCTCAGGATCGCCCGGGGCGTCCGCCGCGCGGGGCGTCGGGAGCCGTAGTCCTCCGGCTCCTCCGGGAACCGGCCGGACTCGCACGGAGCGGTTCCCTCCGGTCACAGATCGCACACCTGCCCGTCCGGGTGCGGGTCCTTCCAGTCTAGCGGGCGCCTGCGTGACGTCATCACGGGGGTCCCCGCCCCCTCGCTGAAGGCTTTAGGTGTCTATGGAAAGTCTGTCCCACAGCAAGCTGGCAATAAAAGACGAACCCGCTACACGGCGCAAGGAGTGCACTCCGGTGCCTCGGATCGACCTGACTCTTCTTTGGCTGGTGTCTCTGCCGTCGCCTCGGCCCGAGCCCCCTTCCCATTTTGCTCAGGCAGCACTGCGGGCAGCCCCACGCCGCGGCGAGGGGCGGGGCGACCAAGGGCGGGGCGGGGTCCTGGCTGAGCGGTGTCGCGTTCGGGGGCCGCGCCGGGTCGCGTTTCTCTCTACTGCCCGAGGCGGCTCCTTTCGGGAGAGCCTTTCGCCAGCTCCACGGGGACCTCTGTGCACGGATGGACCCGCCCGGACCCGGCGGGAAGCGGCCTGGCAGGCGGCGGCCCCGGCGGCGTCAGCAGAGGGAGGACAGGGCCGAGGCCGCGGGTCCCTGAGGCGCGCGGGCCCACAGGGCCCGGCGTTGGCACCATGATGCCGGGCGAGACCCACTCGGCGGCGCCCGGGACGGCGGCGGACCTCTCGCGGTGTCAGGGCTGCGCCTCCCTGCAGCAGGTGCGGCGCCTTCCCGGGCCCCGGGCACGGAGGAGCCCAGCCGGCCGGCCAGGGCGCGGGGCTGGGGGTCTGGCGGCGCAGGCTGCGCCCCCGCGCGCGGCGCCCGCTCCGCGGCGGAAGCTGCCCCTCCTCCCCTCCCCGCTCCCCTTCTACTGCAGTTGTTTGGGGGACCCGCCTCTCT
Source organism: Mustela erminea (assembly GCF_009829155.1). Lineage (NCBI taxonomy): Eukaryota > Metazoa > Chordata > Mammalia > Carnivora > Mustelidae > Mustela > Mustela erminea. The sequence continues at coordinate 160,570,930 of NC_045616.1, read as the reverse complement.
CGCTGTATTTAGGCTTGCAGCCCAGGACTCGTGTGCCGGGATGCGGGGCGGGGGGCGGTGAGCGCGATCTGGAGGCCCTTCCTTCGCTTACCGGTCTCAGGGCTCGCCGGGGCTGACCTCGCGTGGCGAGTGATGGGCGAAGTGCGGAGGGAAGCTCGGTCTCGGAGGGATGAGGTTTTCGACGGCTCTGGTCCGCCCTGAGGTATTTTTTGCCTGGAGGCGCGACGTGCGGGCTGGCTGGGAGGGTCGTTCGTCAGTTAAAGGCTTGCAGATACTGGACGTTTCTAGCAGCACAATGGCCTGTTCTCTGCGGTGACAGAAGAGGCGTTCCTGGGGTCCGACTCCCGAGTCCTGCGAGGTAGTGGAAATAGTCCCGGGTACTTACTTCCGAGCAGATCCTCTTCGTTGTCCGATATCGAGAGTTTCTTAGCTTCTAGGGTCAGTGCCTCTAATGGCAAAGTAGGACACGCCCTCCCTCCTAGATTGAATTAAATTATCACCCTTTCTTCCTAGTGTTCTAGACAGCAGGGTCACAGTGGTGAACAAAATAGATGATCTGCTCGTAAAAGTAAGACACGTGTCCAAGTACGACCGTAGAGTATTTTAAATATTCCGAAAATAAAGGAGGAATTGGAATGGTGGTCTTGTCTCTTGGCTGGGTTGGTGGGCAGGACGTTTTTGGGGAGGTGAGATGGGGCGATCTGAATGTCGAGCAGCAGAGATGTGGGAGGAACTTGCTCCGTGGAGGGACTAACAGGTGGGAAGGATACGAGGGGGAAGGAGCAGGGTGCCTTTAAGAAGCGGACCAGTGTCTGCTTGACATGAGCTCGGTGCAGAGGGCAGAGTGGCTGTGGTGAGGAGACCAGAAAGGAATGTAGGCTACAGGCTATCGAGATAAGCTGCCTTTTTTTTTTTTTTTTTTTTTTTAAAAGTGCATTATCTGTGCGTAGTGATCCCAGATGTTTTAAGTGTTGAGAACAGGGGAGAGAGGAAGGGATTGTGCACTGCATTCTGGATGGAAGGGAAACAGTTAAGTCATTGTTTGAGTTGAGCAGCACTGTGGAGGCGTGTGTACGTGCATTTTTATTTTCCCCTTAAAACCCCAGGAGCATGAGTGAAGTTCTCTTGGATCTATAATAAATTGTATTTATTCTTTGTGCCAGTTTCATCCTATAAGTATTTATAGGTCACATGCTGTGTTGTAGGCAATGTGATTGTAGCAGCAGGAAAAAAGGCAAACATCCTTGATGTCTTGGAGCTTCAAGGAGCTTCAAGGAGGGGGAGGAGACAGATTAAGCAAGTTACATGAGAAGATAATACAGGAGAGAAAAATTAAGCAAAGAGGGTGGAAAGGGTAGATGGGCAAGGAAGGGGTACTGGCCAGTGGGATTCATGTGGGAAGTCCTCGAAAAGCCTTTCTGAGAAGGTTATATTTGAGCCAAGGCGGAGAGAGAAGCAGCTCTGGACATACTTGAGGAGGAGAGCGTCCCATACAGTGGGAAGGTCAGGTGTGGAGGCCTGATGCAGCCGTGCTTGATGTGTTTGGGAAGAGGAGGCGGCCACTGTAGCTGGGGCGGAGTGAATGTAGAGCTCTGGCTCTATTCTGGGCTGCTCTAACAAAAGGGCATAGACTGGTGGCTTCTGAGCAATAGGACTTTATCCCTTAGAGTTCTGTTCACCGGCAAGTCCTAGATCAATGAGGCCTGGGCAGATTTGGTGTCTGAGAGGGCCTGATTCCGCTGTTTACTTGCCCTGTCACCTGGTGGGTCATCTCATGGGAAAGCCAAGCTTTGTGAGGTCTTTTTTAAAGGGCACTAATTCCATTCATGGGGGCTCTGCTCTTATGACCGGATCACTTCCCAAAGGTGTCCTAGCATACGAATTGGGGGGGGGGGGCAGAAAAACAGGTATAGCAGTCAGGAAGTCCCATGACATCAGTAAAAGAAGGGTGGGATTGTGTGGGCCCTCAGACACCATTGCAGGGATTTGGGCTTTTACTCCGAAAGGCTAGTGAGTTGTTGGAGGTGCCTCTGCAGGAGAACAGCTGGCGTCAGTGATGCTTTTCAGTTGTGGATCTGGTCTTTCTCCAAAAGCCTGATCTGCCCATGGCAGTCCTCATCTTCGCTAAAGGTGGCACCTGGCGGGAAACTATAGGTGTCTTCCTTGGTTCCTGTCTTTCTCTAACATCCTGACCACCTCCATGACTCACTCCCTCCTCACTGGTTGCTGCTGCTTCCAGTCCTGGAACCAGTGTGCTCTCTGGCCTGGAGGTTCTGGCTCCAGTCTCCTGAGGACGCCTCCTCTTCCACCCTTGCCTCATTCCTCCTGTTCTCAGAGCATCAGTGGGAGGAATCCCGTTAAGTCCTGCCGTCCAGGGTCTGCAGACTTGTTCTGCGAGGGGCAAGATCCTCAAGATGTAGGTCTTGTGGTGTGCCCATTGTTCATAGGTCGTCTACCTGCTTGGACAGGGAACAAGCAGAGCAGGCAGCAGTAAACGGGTGGGCCTGGCTGGGCTCCAGGGGAACTGGATTTACAAAAGCAGACCCTGCCTTTTTCAGATCTCTTTCCTAGGTCAGAATACTTGCATTTGGGTTTCTGCTTGAACATCTTTTTAGGGGAAGAGGATGATTCGTTACATGTAGAGTCTCAAATGAATCTTAAATTTTGCAAAGGCAGGCTGAAAAAATTGGTTTGTGGCAGATCATCGAAGATCTTGAATGCTAACCACATTTAAGTTTTATACTTATTTTTCCAGGGTTATGGTGTAGAGACAGATTTTGCACATTAGCACATAAGAGCTGTGTTTTGGGTAAAGATAGCAGGTGGTGGTTTACAGGTTGGGTCGGAGGAGGTACAGCTAGCTCAGAATGGTATTTTCCAAGTGCGCACTGCTGGGGACAGTGGCCTGGGTGGGAAGCTTCCCAGGAATGGGAATAGAAAGCGAAAGGGTTTCGGTGTGAGAAACTACCAAGGGGAGATGGATTTCAGATCTGGGGACGAAAGGATCCAGAGATTAAAACCAGAGTGACCGAGAGCTGTTAGAGGGAAGAGAAGTGGAAACCAAGACAAGAGGTGTTGGAAATGTGGGATTGAAGTTCTGGAATGAGGTCAGAGTCGGCATTTTCCGCTGCTTTCACAGTTGCCGTTGGTGGGACCTGGGCCCCCAGAGCGTGTGACGGCCTGCTGAGATGGAGCAGAGGCCTGGGTGGGTTGGCGCGGAGTTCCTTGGGAGAAGTTTTAGGGGGAGAGATGGTGGTAGGAGCACGGGTGAGCACGTTCTGTCCTTCAGAGAGACTGAGAACCTTTGTGGCACATGATGAGACGAGGTGCCGTCCTCAGGCGTCGTTGAGGGGAAAGCTGGCGACTGACGGAAGGTGGCCGAGGCGTGGTGAGAAAGGAACTCGGGAAGCTCGCTCAGGAATGAGGGTGCGGAAGACGGAGGGCGGAGCAGGTGTCCGTCACCGCACATCGCCTTAGGACAGGCTGCTGGCTTCCCTCCCTGAGAGACGCTTGTGTCCGCGAGCCTGGCGGGTGCCCTGCACGGAGGTGGCGGCTGGGTGGTTTCACATGGGCACTTCACACCTACCGGAAATGGGCAGGCCGGCTGCAGGTGTCTCCCCGCTGGAGGTGGTCGCGGCCACGCTGGGCTGGTTCGGAACCGCAGCAGGAAGCTGTCTCTCTTGAATGGAGCCGTCTCGTCTTCTTGCTGGAACTTTCTCCCTGTCGTCTGTGCATCCGTGTTGACAAATGGGCACCATGTCTGCGATGGGTCGCTCCGTTCGAAGGGTTAGCGCCTGTTTGGTAGCCTTTGCTCTGTAGCCCCTCAGTTCACCTCCTGTCTGTGGCCGCTGAGTGATGGGGATGGTGGGTCCCTGAGCTCCAGTCCAAGGTCCCTACGTGTTGCTGGACTTGAGCGGTCCCGTCGGAGCAGCGCGGGTCCTTCCTGCAGGGGCCGTGTGCACTTACACACTTCTAAAGCTGAGTTGCTTTCAGTCCAGTGGCACAGGCTGTTCTGGTGGAGGAAAGCCCCCTCTTCACAAGCATCCTCCACTGCAGAGCTAAACAGTTTAGCGCTTGGGAACCCTGGTGAGAGTTCATACCACTGCGGAGCTCATACCACTGCAGTAGATTCAGAATAGGTGGTGTTCAGCTGCCCTCGCTGCAGATTTGAGCCTGTTACTTATTTGAACTTGTGTTGGACTCCCAGTGATATTGCCAGTGGTTTGAACTTGATCATCTGGAACCTAAATCATGATTTCTCTTAGATGCACTGATCTGTAAATGATTATATGACAAAGAAGGCTCACAGAATTGTAATTCATTCAGTGAGTAAACATTTCTTGGGCATCTCTGGGTCTAGGATGCCATGCCTTGTTTTGGAATATGGTCATGGACAAGAGGCTTGGGGCTCGAGATCTAGTCAGGGTGACAGATGGTGAGAAAACTACCCCAGAAGGAGTATATGAAATAAGTACCATGCTGGGGGGCACCCAAGGGAGCCTGGGAGCACCTAGCAGGGACAGAGGAAGGCTCTGGAGGAGGTGAATCTGAATTGAGGTCTGTCTGAAGGATGGTTCTTAGTTGAGTAAGAGGAAGAGATGGAAGAAACGTGTTGTGGACAGAGGGGCGCCACGTGCAGAGACCGGGGTGGGAGAAGGTAGTTTGTGCTGGAGGAGGCATGATGTGTGCGGTCAGGGCAGCTGAAGACCATGCATGTGAGACTGGGGCCTGCCTTCCCAGGAGGCGGAGCCTCTCACCTGGTTTGGTGGAAAAGTTCCCAGACTGGAGTTAGTGGTGGCGGAGGAGGGGTTCGCAACCTCCTGCCTTGTTCCAGTCCACTCTGCAGAGGATGTCCCATGGGGGTTCTTGAGCACAGCTCGGGAGATACAGAGATACACTCAGCTCTGATGCAGATCGGTGTAGACTTTACCTAAGAGCAGTGAATAACGAGTTAACAAGTAGGAGGAGGAAATGTCGCGTATCAGAGAGGATTCAAGCTGAACAGGGAGCCGATCTCCCCCAGCAGAGCAATTAGTGGCATTGGTATGATTTTTAAAAATAATTTCTTTTGAAATAACTAAGAACTTACAAGGAAATCACAGAATAGTACCAAACACTCTGGTATTCTCTTCACCCCATTCACCAGGTGTTCAGATGTCTCCTCCTTTGCGGTGTCATTGATAGGCACACACATGCTTGCTTTGCCCCACACGCCGCAGGGTGTGTTTCCCGCAATCTGAACACTTTCCAACTGGATGAGCCTTCAGTCCTTCAGTCTGGACATGAACGTCGGTGCCGCTCCGTGCCATCCCCCCGGCCCTGCGGGTATTGCTTGTGGGCCCAGGAATCCCGCCTGCCTTGCTGGTTCCAGGTCTGGTTGGGCATGTGTGTCGTAGAGCACTGTCGCGTCTGTTCAGCCGCCTCCAACGAAGACTTTCTCTGCCTTTCACGTACCTGAAAGCTTGAAGAGCACATTCTTGTATTCTCCTTGGGGAGGTGTGGAGACACTGGGAGGTCACGCTGTATCAGGTGTTCCCAGACCCACTCCCAGTTTCAGTGTTGTCCTGCTCTCCAAATGGCTGATTATAGTGAGAGCGTACAAAGCTACATCCGCCAGGAGAAAAGGCCATGGGCTGGGACCCTGAGGAAGCCCAGTGAGGGTGAGTGGACTCACTGAAGTTCTCCAGTAGTGTGCTATGACATGGTGCAGTGTCTCTTGGGCACTGGTCCCATATGCCTACCTAGAACTTACCCAAATTCCAGGCTCCCAGAAGGAAAGCAAGTTTCAGCATAAAGCACATCATGTAGTTAAGCACAGGGAACCTCTCTTAGCATTGGAAGAATGGTGGGAAACCTCTAGAAATCCAAGTTCCCAGACACCACCAAGGGCCCACCTTCCTAGCAGGCCTTTCCAGGGACAGTATCTCAGACCTGCTGTGTTAACTCTGCATGTACACCTTAGTGGTTGAGGGAGTGCTCTGGCCACCTGGTTAGTAGAGGCCAGAGACGCTGCCGAACGTTTGCACGGGGCACAGGAGAGCCACCACAAATAAGAATCCTCCAGCCTATAATGTTAGTGTTGAGGTTGACTTTGGCAGTGTGCTTGTCCTGTTACCACCTGTATTTATCAGCTCGTATCTGCACACTGTGCTGACTCCTTTAGTATTGCCATTTTCCCAAGCGTGCTGGCATCCCCTCTCCCCACCTCTGCCCCATGAACCCTGGCTTGCCCCTTGGCCAAGGTTATCCTGCTGCCCCCTCCTCGCCCTGTGTGCTCAGCCACTGTGTTGATTCCACTTCTCTGAGAAGGGAGGGAACAGAAACATAGCCTGGATTTCTTTTCCCCAAGTGCTAAAATGTTCACAGCGACATTCCGGAGGATATTGTGTGAATAAAATTAAAAGAGTATGCTTTAGAAAAGGAGCAACTGGGGAATGGAAAGTCATAGAACGTGCTGCTCTGGGAATTGTATTAGCTGCATAAAGTGCAGCTTGAGGGACCAGGCCAGAAGCCAGAGAAAGAAGAAAGATAGATGGTGGTTAGGGGAGGCGACTGGGAGGAAGCCTGAGCATTGGAGGAGGCGTTCCAGAAGAGCAAGGCCGCGAGGGGAGAAACAGCAGTCCGAGGAAGCACGTCGCTTTGAGCTCTCCCGGGGGGTGCACCCTGCACCTCGCTTCCTCCCAGAGGCTGGGTGGCAGTGGGGTGCAGGGTGTCCCCATAAACGGACCCAGGCTGCTGAGACCCAGCCTGCTGCACTCCGACGCTTCCGAGATGCGTTAGAAATGGTTGCAGCCCTGGTCAATAGCATTTGGACCAGAATGGAGAAGAACAAGAGACTGTGTTGTTAGGGTGCTGTGCTATCTGCCCGAATTTGAGCTCTGAGGAAAAAATCAGGACCTGGAATTCTGTAGGAAGCTGAGACTCCGTCGGTCCTCCGTCTCCGGTTTTTCCTGTGTCATGCTTTGTGCTCTTAAATTCCTCTCTTTATCGAATATACGTGAACACAGTTCAGAGGTAGCTAGATGTGCAAGACGTGTGAAGCCGGCCGTCAGTTCCCTGCTGCACCTCCCCCCTTCGCTTTGACCTGCACTGTGTGTTCTGTGATGAGCTCTAGTATCGTGAAATAATAGCCTCGTATTGCTACTTCTTGTTCTTTAGTGTAGGGCATATTCGATTTCTGCCTTTGGAAGGTGCAGACTGAACTCCCCTTCCACTCTGTACCCCACCCACCTGAGCATCCCTCCTGTTACGCCCCACCCCCACCCCCACCCCCGTCTTCTTAGCCTGCATAGGGTTTTGCTTAAGTTATTACTCAGAGTGGATGTTATCACTCTGTGTTATTCAGAGCTCTACTCTGGAGTAAATTATGATTATTTTTCCTTTCCCGTGTGTTTTCTTGTTTCCCCTGATGTATGATGATATCCTTGATTCAATTGCTCATCTGCATAATGTTAAGGACTATTTACCATATGCTAGGAACTGGGTTAAACCCTTCCTGGGGCTTGTCCCGTGTCCTCCCTAGAGCTGGCCCACTCGGCCCTCCCAGCGTTTCAGTCCACTTATCTATAGACTTGGAAAGGGTCCTGCGGCAGGGGGAGGCTAAACAAATTTGCTCAAGGTTCGCTCAGCCAGAAAGAGGTGGGACAGGAATTTGCATCCCGCTGTGTGTGACTCTGGAGTCCGGTTTCTGGAATGTTTCTTGCATAGCACTTAATGTTGCGGACCGGCATCTGGAGGCACGGTGGAGACAAGGAGGCCAACTAGCCACTGGAAGAAGGTTGGGGGGGGGTCACTTGTACTTACACAGTCATGATTTAAGTGCATGCTGAGTTTTACTTGGAATTCTCTGCCAGTTAGGTAGAAATGTCCTCTTACTGCTTTCGTGCCACCAGATATTCTAGCGCTTTCTTAAGGGAAAAAAATTCCCTCCTGAGCCTTTGTATCTGCTGAATTCTGGGGCGCAGCTCCCTTCCTGGATTCCCCTTACCTCTCTTTTGGATGCTGCATCATCTTCTCTGGGTTGACTTCCATGCTTTTGGTGGATCGTGTTTGCATCCTTTAGTACCTTCCTAAGTACGGATGTCTGGGAAGTCAATTTGTAGGAATTCTGCAGATTTAAAAATGTCTGTTTTACCCTCGCAATCGATTGGTAGCTTGTACAGATTTTATCTTGGAATTCACTTTCCTTCAAAATCTTAAAGACTTGTTTTCTAGGTCCTAGATGGTTGTTGAAGGCCTAAACCACTCTGATTCCCAGATTCTTTGTATATGATGTTTTGGTTTTATTTTTCTCTTGGGATTTCTGTAGGGTCTTTGCCTGCCTCTGATGCTCTGAAATTTGGTGCTGATGTTCCATGATTTGGATGCTATTTCTGTTTATGTGCTGGGACCTTTCAGTTTGGAAACTTCTGGCTTCAGTTCTGAGATTTGAAGAGTATCACAGTTTCTTTGACTGTCTTGTCTCTTCCTTTCTTTGTGGAACTCATAGTGTTGGGCATGCGAGGATCTCACACCAGTCCCCCTGTTTTTATTTGTCCTTGTACTTTCTCATGTCTGTGTTTTGCGTTATTTGGAGGAACTTTGTTTTTTTTAATCATCAAATCTTTTGAGGCTTTTATTTTTCTTCCTTGTCTTTAATTTAGATCTGCAGTTTTAGATATAATACACATAAAATTCATCCTTTTTATGTGTACAATTCCGTGGGTTTTAGTGCAGTCATCGTTATGCAACTCTGTCCCCATTTTGTAATTGTCAGACACGTTCCTCTCCATCGCCCTCACGGTGCCCCTGCCAGGAGCCCTCTGAGGCAGTAGGAGTCATTCCCTGTCTCCCTCACTCCCAGTCTCTGGCAGCCACCAGTCTACTTCTGTCTTCAGATTTGCCTGGTGCGGACAGTCCGTATGAATGGACTCGTGTGGCCTGTAGCCCCTTGCGACCGGCCCCTTGCATGTAGCGCAGCGTTGTCCAGGCTCGTCCCTGTCCTTGCAGGGGCATTCATTCGTTTCCACTGCCAAGTAACCACGCGGTGTGGCTGTGTGAGATCTCATTTACTCCTTCGTCATTCGGTGCACCTTTAGCGTATTTCTGCTTTTGGCCAGTGTGGCTAATGCTCTGAGTCACAGAGTTCAAGTTCGGCATGGGTGTGTGTTTTCGGTTCTCCTGGGCAGGGTCCTTGGAGTGGAATTGCTGGATGACGGGGTGAACTGTGTCGGACATTCGAAGAAGTTACCAGACTGCTGTGCGCTGCGGCCACTCCATGCCAGCCTCGGTCCGGGACAGAATCCAAGGCCCATTTCTCCGCGTCCTCACGGATGCGTGTCATCTGCCATTTTGGTTTCAGCCATCCTCGGGGTGTGGATATTTTTAATTTTTAAGAGCTTTTAAAAAAAAATTTCTAGGAACTCTGTATATCCCTTTCAGAAATATTGTTGCTTTGTGAATATAACATTTATCTCTAACCATATTACTTTTTGAAGTTTTCTTCTCGGTTTTGTTTACTCCAAGTTGCTTTCTCTTGTTCTGGTCTCACTTTGGTGTTACAGGTTTTTCTCTGATACGTGGAAGTCCATGATTGTTCCTGTTAAAACTGTTGGCTAATATGTTGACTGGAAATGCTGAGCGTGTGGGGCTTCTGAAGTCTGAGCTTCGTTGCAGAAGGTCTGGTGGGCCGTTTATTGGAAGGATATCCCGGCAGTGTTGGTTGGATGTCCTCAGAGAAAGCACTTTCTGTCTCGTGCCTAGAGGGCAAAGGATTGGCTGCCACTGTCTGGGAGTGAAATGGGGACAAGCAGGTGGTCAGGGTCAGGTTAGCGTGCACAGGGTTGCCTTGTCCCTTTGTTTTTGGCACAGCGGTCACAGTATCCCAGGCAGAGAATTCTTTAAACAGCAGACCTTTTGCTGGATGGTGGGGTGGCAGAGAGGTGGGAATTTGAGGATTTAACTCCTGTAAGGAAGCTTGCCACCAGTCCTGTTAGTGCTGCCCCTGCCTCCTGTCTCAGAGCAGCCCAGGGTCACAGACTCTCCCCTCTTCCCACCTCTCCCACTTTCTGTAGCCTCTTAAGTCAGTATCTTGAATCTGCTTTCCAGTTTCCATTTGTGTTTTAGTCGGCTTTCATCTTTGTGGGTTTTGCCTTTGGGGAAAAAGTTTCCTGGCTTCAGTTTTAGCTGCCTTTTAGGGAGGGAGTCAAAGGGCCCAGAAATCTCTTGTTACGTGAAATTTATTTTTATATAATGAAAGGTTGTTTTTGAATGTGGAAAGCAAAATATACATTAAATACAAATATGGAATGGTCCACTAATTGTCCTTTTGACTTACTATGTTTAGAGTTTACTGTATCGAATATTAGAATGGTTAAAGATACAAAAACACAAAACAAAAGCACAGAAGTAGTAGAATAACATAGAGAAGAATCCTTTTACCTTAGCATCTTGGGTGCAATAGAATTTTCTAAATATATCAGGAAACCAAAACATTTAAAAAGTGAAAGATTTGGCTCTGAAATATGTGTGTGTGTGTGTATATATATACATATATATATATATATATATACACACATATATATATATTTTAAGATTTTATTTATTTATTTGACAGGCAGAACATAATTAGGCAGAGAGGCAGGCAGAGAGAGAGGGAATCAGGCTCCCCGCTGACCAGAGAGCCCGATGGAGGGCTTGATCCCAGGATCCTGGGATCAGGACCTGAGCCAAAGGCAGAGGCTTTAACCCACTGATCCACCCAGGTGACCCTGAATACATATATTTTTTAAAATGTTATTTACTTATTTGAGAGAGCGAGGGTGCGGGAGAGAGCACGAGCAGGAGGAGGGGCAGAGGGAGAGGGAGAGGGAGAAGCAGGCTCCCCACGGAGCAGGAAGCCTGACCAGGGCTCCGGAATCATGACCTGAGCTGAAGGCAGACGCTTAAGGGACTCGGCTGAGCCGAAGGCAGACGCTTAAGGGACTCGGCTCAGCAGGCATCCCTCAGCTCTGAATATTTAGAATTTCTTCATGCCTACCTATGTGGTTGTATTTTAGTGAGCAAGTGACAGACATTATGTGTATATTTGTAACATTTAATGAAATGTTGCTATTCAAGTATCGCAGCTCCTAGGAAAGTGCAGCCATACCAGCGAGCAGAGTTAAGGAACTATTAGTAGAGAGAAACTGAACGGCAAGAGATTTCTCAGTCACACTCCTACAGAAATATAAGTGGAAAAATATGGCTCTAAGATTTTCAAAGCTCATGACTACTCAGGAAGCCTATTTGGACTTGATCCTAGGGAAGTAAGTGTCTCACAGGAACGGGCAGGGACGGTGATGGCGGTATGCGGTTGGTGGGGACAGAAGAGCCCGAGTGGCCCTCAGTGGTGAGTGGCCGGCTGAGCACACGCAGCTGCCCTTTACGTGCGCAGGAACCCTTCGGAGAGGAGAGCCGCGAGGGAATAGAGATTTTTCATTGCTGGTGGCAGTAAAAGAAGACAAAGTGTTTGTTTGTTTGTTTGTTTTTAAGATTTTATTTGTCTATAAGAGAGCCTGTGTAGAGTGTGTGTGTGTGTGGGCGCGCGCGCGAGCCTGTGCTTGCACGCTTGCCCTGGGGCAGGGGGCAGGGAATGGAGAAAAAAGAAAGGGACCCAGAGACTCGAGCTGAGCATCAGTGGGCATCCAGGCCCTGATCAGGACCCGAGCTGAAACCAGGAGTTTTTTGAAACCCGAGTTGCCCAACTGACTGAGTCACCTACGCACCCCAAACTAAGACTTCTCATTTACGTATTTCTGTGTGGACCTTTTTTACTTTTAACTGCTACGTTACATGTCTGACTGCAAAGGATAGGCCCAGACTACTATAAAGGGAAATATTTCTGTAATTCTCAAAATCATTTGGATTATCTAGAAAAAGATGCTTTAGCATAATCAGTGAAAAATAAGTTCTTCTGAAGTATTTACTAAAGAAATATGAAGATATTTCTTCATAGTGCCTTGAAAGAAAAAAAATACGTTTTTAAATCTTAGTAATGTTTTGAGTGGTGTTACTAATGATCTTTTCCCTGTTGAATTGTTAGTAATTTAGAGCCAGATTTGTGGTTGGTCTCTAAAATATATATAGATCCTTTTAAAATGAATTTTTCATTGAATTTCCTCCCTATTTTAAGTTTTTTATTTGTTCTTCCCATGTTATTTTTTTTTAAATGATGTATGTGACTTTTTGGTGTCTTAAATCCTTTCAGAGACAGTGCAGAGTGAGTTGTAGACTGATGATTACTGGTAATTGGTGAACTAAAAATAGTAAATACATACCAGATTCCCACTAAGAGCACACAGTCAGAGAGAGAGTCTGCACACCCCCTTACTGTCAGAGAGAGCGCCGTTCACCTAAAGCAAGATTCAGAGAGGTACAGCATGGGTTCAAGATCAAACAGTTGATCTGTGTTCTTCTGCAACGTAAATAATACCTGTATGTATTTGTATGTTTATGTGAGAGTAAATATGTTCATGTTTTACAGTAAGTCACATGGTATGGAAAGTATACTTATAATCATTCATATTACAGAAATAAGTAGCTGACTGTGGCTTTTTTTTTTTCTTTCAGAATTTAAATGAGTATGTTGAAGCATTAATTACCTTGAAGCAGAAAATTATTAATACAGAGTGAGTATGTTTTCCTGTGCTTTGTTGAACTTTGTGAACCTGACAGATAAGCCAGAGCGGGTGGTGTATTAGGCCTTCAGTCTCTCACCTGGGCCACTGGGCTGTGGGTCATGGTGGAACCCTGGTGGGCTTTGTCCGCAGGCTGAAGCCTGTGTTGTTGGTCCAAAGCCCTTTACAGCAGGCCTGCGGGTCAGGAAGTGATTTTTCCTAAGGTGGCAATTATTTTAAAGCTGTTTTCTATCTTTAAAGCTTCCTTAGCTTTAGGACTGGAGCTCAGATTTCCTCACAGTATTTCATAGCCACGGTAGGAGATTTATTATTTTTTTAAAGTTCATATATCATTGCAATGCTTTAAAAGAATTGAAGGTGGTGTATGTGTGTGTGTGTGTATACATATTTAATTAATTAAACATGTTTTGTTGCAGGAGGCCTGGGAAGAAAGGGGCCTGGCATATTTTGAAACGTGATATCAACAGTATTTTCTAGATCAAAAAAGTAACATAATTCTTTTCTTTGTTGCAGTAATTTATTAACAGAATATCAGAAGAAATGTGATGATATCCTTTTATTAGCTTTTTCCTTTGAGTTTTTAAATTTACTTATTTGTAGTTTCTTAGAAGAACCATGGGAATTGTCAGTTGAAGGTACTGTTTACAGCCTCTAAGGAGGGAACCCTTCTGAGCAGCGCAGTGAACAGGAGTTTTTTCCTGTGAGCACATGATTCATGATGGTCTCTGTTTTAGAATATTCTGTTTTTGTCACCGATTTTCATTTTCTTCAGGTCTTCTAACTTTTTAGTGGGTAGGTCTTTTTCATTTGTACTCAAGACATGACAGCTTCTTCAGGCTCAGGAATAAAGTGAAGCTGAATAGTGTATGGTGAGAATTTCTCAGGATTTTTGTAAAGCCTGCAGTGTAGGAATATTCGGAATAGTGGAAAAAGGACTTCCGTTAATTCGCTTTATGATTTGTAGAGAATGAGGTAGATAGTAGATAGGCGGATGGATAGATCGATCTCCGTAATCACAGTGTGGTTTTGTATTTACAAGACAAGTTTGGTGAGCATTTGTTCAGTAACCATTCAGTACACCTGTAGTGTAGTTGGCCTCTGGGAGATATGTTATTGATAGGGTGAAAACAGTGTGTGTAATTGACTTTTCTGCATTTCTTGGTGAAAACACCGTGAATGAAATCTCCCATGAAAATGAGCATGGATGTATTTTCAGGCATTCACTGAAGTGCCGCTTCAGCCTAGGTCTTGGGACAGATGCTGCTCTTCCACTTCGGCAGGAACCCCAGGCCTGCGGCGATAAGAGTTCTGGCCTCCTAGAACTTACGCGTGGCCACTGATGACTTGTTTGTGTTGGTGCAGTCATGTCTGATTGTCTGATTACAGTGATAAAATCAAAGCCTAACACTTAGATTTATTTTTAGTACTGAATTTTTACATTAAAAAATTTAGGTCAGTGAATATTTGTATTTCATTTGTTTAAATTCTCAGTCTGTTAAACTATAAACGTATATTATCACAAGAATAATATCTCTGATTATGAGACCCGTACAGAAACAGTTATTATAAGTATTTTAATTAGCTAAATAGGAGATAGGTAGCCAATGAATTCCAGTGTCAGGACAGCGTACTTTCATTATATCCTTTTTAGCATAAACTTTATGAGGTAATTACACATGTAATCTAGCAGGGAAATTGGTTTACTTTTAAAAATTTATAGGGGCACCTGGGTGGCTCAGTGGGTTAAGCCGCTGCCTTTGGCTCAGGTCATGACCTCGGGGTCCTGGGATCGAGTCCCGCATCGGGCTCTCTGTTCAGTGGGGAGCCTGCTTCCCTCTCTCTCTCTCTCTGCCTGCCTCTCCGACTACTTGTGATTTCTCTCTGTCAAATAAATAAATAAAATCTTTAAAAAAAAAATTATAAAATTTTTAAATCAAAACCATTAAAATAGTTTATTAAAAATTGATAAACCTTGGAATTATGGTGGAATACCCATTCGGTGATATGGTAATCTTCAGCCTTGGGTACAAGTAAATATTGATTCTTTTTTTTTTTTTTTTAACACATTTGTTGTTTACTCCAAATATGTATTTTTTGTACCTTAGGTGTGTAGTACTTTGCTCTTCCAACCGAAGGTGCTAAAGGTGCCGGTTTAAATGGGTTTGTTATGTAACTTGATTTTTTACCCTTTTTTTTTTAGAGATTTTATTGGAGAGAGAGAGAGAGAGAGCCAGAGGGAGGAGCAGAGGGAGAGGGAGACTCTCCAGCAGACACCCCGCTGAGCAGTGAGCCCCACGAGGGGCTCCATCTCATGATCTTGAGATCATAGCCTGAGCCAAAACCAGGAGTCAGATAGATGCTTAAGTGACGAAGCAACCCAGGCACCCCTTGATTTCTTACCTTTTTGTGTAATTCTGACTGTTCTGTTAAGTTTATTATTTCCTTTTTCGGAAGGAGAGGATACATTTTATTTCATCAGGTATTTTTGAACTTCTCTTTTTTACAAGGACTGATAATTCAGGGTGAGTATAATCCCTAATCTGGAGAAGTCTGTATTTGTATTCTGAGGCGTGTTGTTACAGAGACATGTTGTTACAGACATTTGCCACCTCATGGTGTATGCATAGAAACTTGGAGGAGGTGAAATTTAAAAGGATAATTGTTTTCACTGGCAGCATGAGATAAGAAATGAAGTTACCATATTGTGTAAATTGTGAAAGTGAGAGGTTATCTAGATTTTATGTGTTTCTTTTTTTTTTTTTAAGATTTTATTTATTTATTTGACAGAGATCACAAGTAGGCAGAGAGGCAGACAGAGAGAGAGGAGGAAGCAGGCTCCCCGCCGAGCAGAGAGCCCGATGTGGGGCTCGATCCCAGGACCCTGAGATCACGACCTGAGCCGAAGGCAGAGGCTTTAACCCCCTGAGCCACCCAGGCGCCCCTGTTTCTTTTTTCTGTACTCATTGAGTATAGTGATATCTGGTTCTCCTTAGTATCTGACTCTTGTTTGTTGGAATTATGCTCTGGACTATTTGAGAAATTCAGGTTAGGGTTTTTGGGGATTTTGTTATTTATAGGATCCAAAGTAGTGTTCCATTAGTTGAATGTTGCTTTGTATTTATTCTCCGAACTCAGTGTTAATCATTGATGTAATTGAATGCCTTTTAATTTAGAGAAGTAGATATTTTAACTTTAGGTATATATTATGGTAAATAGAGTAACTTAGTAAAAATTTTTAACACTTTTATAAATGGACCTTGGAAAATTGTTTTTTAGGAATTGTGAACTTGCACATTGAACAGAGATTTTTACAGGTGTTTTTAAGTGAGTTTAATCTTCTGACAAGTATCAGATAAAACTGAGAGTTTTCTTTAACAAGTTTTACAGCTGCAGTTTGCAAGAAGGTAAGTACATGTCTGCATGGTGGGTTGGGGGGTGGACCCTGATCAGACTAGATTTATAAATAGTCAAAGCGCTGCATAGGATTGACCCATCATATAGAATGTTGCTTAGATGGTCATCATAAAAGATTTATATTTTCCTTACTATTAAATTACCCAAATGAATTTCTTACCAAGGTCTTAAATTACAGCCTGGTATTTAAGTTGTTAGTTTTACTGATGGCGTGGCCATTGAAATGTAGCTTATTGTTGTCTGCGTGAATTGGATTAATAAGGTGGTTATCATGTGTATTTTAAACAATTTAAAATGGAATGAAAATTTAGTGGTGTTTCATATTCTGAATACATTCATCTCCTAGAAAAAAGCAAAACATTGTTATAAACCAGATCACAAATTGCCTGTCATTTAATTTGGATAAATGGGGATTGAGTTTAAGGTTGGAAAAACATAATTATTATTAATACTACTTTTTGGCGTATTGTCCTTTCATATATTGTCTGTCAGACTGAGAATCTGCTTCTCAAGGAGGTTTTCATGTACTTTTATTAGAAGCGGATTATAATGTCAAAGAATAAAGAGCAGTGTGAAAATCATGTTGGTATAAAAGGAAGGCATTAAAAAGAGAGATTCTTTTATTCCTTTTTTCTTCCAAGTTAGAAAAAATAGAATAGCAGCAGTCGACATATTTAATAAATCGTTGTAGGTGCTTCTGTATAATAATGCTAATATCTTGTCCATTTTTAGAGAGAATAGTACCCTGCATCACCAAGTGGAACAGATGCTTCAAAAAATTTCTCCTCTGCAGAAATGTCAGGAAGAATTGGGGTCTTTAAAAGCAGAGCTGGAAGAGAAGAAGGTACTGAGAGGAATTTTCCTACAAAAGTTTATCTTCCATAAATTAACATCTGTTTATTCACTGTCATTGGTATGAGGGGGTATTTTATGTCTTAACAGAAGAAACAAGGGGTACTCAAGAATCACTAAGTGTATGCCTCTATTTAGAGAACATCGAACTTGTTAATTAATGGCTTGGTCCTCACAGTAATTACTAGCTCTCTGATGCTGTGTTAGTTGCTTATGTGGTCTTTGAGATTCTGCAGAGGAACCTTCTGGCTGGGAATTTTTAGGGCTCTGTGTGTCCTGCGTTGGTTGCCTTTTCACATTGGTCTTGCTGTAAGTGTGAAAGAATCTGCAAAAATTTAAACTTAAAGGTGGAGAGATCATGTTCTCTGTTTCAAAAGCAAGTTGCAGTAACACAGTTATTTAAAATGCTATGCTTGGGGCAGTACAAAAAAAAATGCTATAAACTTGCTTGTTATAAATTTCGGTTTACTCTTTTCAGGAGTCTTAGGAGAGAATTCATAGCTTTTACAGATAACATAATTCAAAGGCCAATGAAGTTAGTTGGTCATGAGACATATCCTATCTAAGCTGGAATGATGCCTGCCTCTCAGCCGGTTCAGTGAGCGCTTTTCATGGTGGAGTCTGGCTCTCAGTCATCGACAGGTGCTGTTTGTGTAATGCTGTGCACCGGGCTGAGGTCTTACGGTGTACCTGAGCAGCGATTGGCTTTCCTCCTTCTGTAGAAAGTCTTCATTGTATATGTAACTACTTGAAGAAGATTAAACAGAAACAACCACAACATTGAATTTTGTCTGCTTCCAATATATAACAGTATTGTCAGCTCTGTCTGAGAGGAAGCATGAACACTGTAGTCAGACTCAATGTGAAATGCTGATTAGTCACTCGTTCTCTGTGACTTTGGAAAAATAAGTCAGCTTCTGGATCCTCAGATATCTCATCTATAAAAGGGGGTCATAAAGTCCATCTGGTCGGTGGCCGTTAAAGACCTATCATATGCACATTGTAGTAGGATACAGTGCTTGGCAACAGATTCTTTCCTGTCCCGTGGTGGCTATCAGGAGGTACCAGCTGAGTGACAGTAGCACATTTTCCTTAGTGATCGTTAAATATAATGATTTGTTTTATATTTTTGTGTACAAGTAATGATAGCTTATATTTGTTGAGCTCTAGAATTTCTTTAGATTTTGTTGAATTTTAACTGGTTAAGGAAAATATTGGCTATTCAGTCTTAGGAAGATTTGGAGTTGCCCTAAAATTAGTACATTTTAACTTGCGTAGCTTTGTTTGATGAGACTGTTAATCATATTACATCTGTTAAGCATCTGATTATCTCTATTAAAATATTCAAAGAATATGCTTTGGTTTCCTGTCTATTAATAATGTACTCATTTGGTTGATTTTCTTACTGGTAAAAATGGTAATAATTTCACTTATCAAGGTCAAAGTTCCAAGTAGATTCTCACCGATGGTCAATGACTTTCAAATTGACAACAGCTATCTTTTTCTTAGAGTTCTCTCAAGTTGTACCAAGATACTCACCAGGAATATGCACGTGTAAAAGAAGAATGCTTGAAAACTGATGCTCAGTAAGTTCTAAAATGCCTGTCGACATTCGGTTTTCATGTCTGAAAATGGGTAGTTCTTAGATCAGTGCTCTCTCCTCTCTGTCTTTGGGTTATGGGCTGTAACTGGGAGCTTAAACTAGTTAGGCACGCAGCATTAGTCTAGAGGTCTGTCAAGTGGAAATTAGACCTCCCCTGGAGGATTACAAGGAGGATCGATAAGTCTTGGTAAGTTAAAAAGCTGCACAAAGGAAGAACTCCATGGGAAGTGTTTTATGTCTGTACATATGCACGCGTGTGTACATGTCTGTGTGTTTTCAAACATGATCGTCAGCTCCGTCCTCTGTACCGGGACTTCAGCAGGTGTGCTGTGGAATGGGTGTCTTTGTTACCATTAATAAAAAGCTGTTTGCAAGCATCCAAGTGATGATAGTCACATAATTCACAGAGTTTGTGAGCTACACACATAGTAGTCTGATGTAGACGTGATGTCATGGTACCTCAGAGAGTTTCTCAGAATTACCTGCCTTCTTTGACCCAAAACTCTGTCTGAAAACTGGTGCAGCTCTCCAGCCTCTTCTTCCCATAAGATGGAATTGTGATCTCTGCCACCACGCATGCTCCCAAGAGTGACAGTGGCCATGCTGGACTGGTTGTAGGCCAGTGGGGGGGCATCAGCTTAGCCTGGACATGAGGCCATTGTGGCTCAGGGAGACTCCCAGATGTGGCATGACAGAAAGATACAGATTTCTTTCTAGAAATGTTATAAACTAAATGGTGTACTGTTCTCTCTTAGTTGACTCTACCTCAGAACAGCTGCTGACGATTTCAGTGGTTGATGCACCGTGCCCACCATGACCAACATTTCGTTGTTATATCAATTTTACTAATTAAAAAAAATTTAATTTTAAAAAATGTACCACAAATTGTGTGTATATACTGTATATACACCCACATATATATGTTAATGTATATGTGTATATATATATATAACATATATGTGTTTTTACTATTTATAAAATTGTTTTCTCAGGAAGAAGAAACTAGAAGCCAAGGTGAAGAAGCTGGAAGGTAACAGGCACTGTTGTTATCTAGCTATGGAAGCCACTGGTCTTTGCACAGATCATTGGTGCAAGTTTAAATTTAGCTAGGTGGGGCATATAGACAGGAACTTGCTCAAAATGCTTCCGGGCTTGAATTTACCTAGATTGAGCCCAGGTTTTTAGATTTAAACTGTACAGATATTTTGTTAGCAATTTTTCCTCTGATTTGGTGTTTGCACAAGCACAATACGGCAGTAAATGTGGCATCACTGTGTTCTTTTTGAATATGGCTTTCTCTTGCTGGTGTGTGGAGATAAGTGTCTGAGGAAGTGTTTTAAAGAGATCTGAGGTGCCTGTGTGTTTCAGACTCTGTGCAACTTTTAGGACAGATTTCCTTTGAAGGGAAGTACAACCTTTACTTCTCATGTGACAAGAATATTTCTCCCTAGTGAGTGATGTGGCGTAATAATCAGGTAAAGAAACAGTCCAGCTCAGTAGAGGAGTCAGGAAAGAACTGTTACTGTGGTATTTTATGGGATTTTAGTTTTCATGGCACTTATGTCTGAATGTACTGGGCAAAGTTAATGCTGGTTAGATTCTTACTAATATATTTGGACCGTGAGCTTCAGAGTCAAAAACCAGACTGAAGAATTTGCTGAAGATCCAGAGAAGAACTAAAGCAATACCTTAAAAGTAGATCTAGAACAAAGGTATTAGCAGCTGGAACTATCAGCTTGTTGATGGGAATTCCAATATAAGAAGCATGGAGAAGATTGTCCACTTCCCCAGTACAGAGGGAAGTATTGACTGTATTCTGAGATGAAACCACAGCTCTAAAATCTCTGAAACATGAATGTTGCTTATTGCTGAAGAGCAGGAGGGAACAGTGCCCTCCTAGAGAGGTCATGTGTGTTGGGTTCTTGTTTGACCAGAAGGCTCGGGCTGGCTTGTGCTGGGATTGCAAAGGCGTCTTGGGGCCTCTGCCAAGTCAGTGGTTTTATGTTTAATAATTTAAACAAACTGTGTTCCTTCATTTATCCCTGACTGAGGAAGTGCTAAAGGGACAGTAACTTTTTACAAAATTGTTTCAAAGTTTTATGAAAAGAGAAAAGCTCTCAGTAGATGATATTTTGAGTATTTTCTTAGTGGTAGCTGTGAAGTCGGTAAATTATTGCTGTGTCTCTTGTTCACTGTGTCTTTAAAGAGGCTGCTGTCAAGCAGACACAGGACTTCAAGCAACTGAGGAACGAGAAGAAAATACTTGAAAAGGAATTTAAGAAGACGCAGGTAATAGATAATAGTGTGCACCCAAGTGACGCTTGTGGCCTCAGGGCTCCATAGCGTCCCTTGTCATGCGGGAGTCAGGAACTGGGCCACCTGGTGGAAGCGACCCCCCCACCCCATTACATTGGGCATGTGATGCCTGCACTCCCTGCCCCTTTCAAACCCTGTCAGCGCTTTGTTTCCACAGGAACAGCTCGATGAATTTTCTAAACAGAAAAATGAAAAGGGTGAGTGTTCACATACTGCTTGAAAATTCTGTTTTGATATGCAATATTCTTTATTAACTGTATTTCTCCCCATGATTTTAGAGTTGAGGCATATTGGAACACAAATTTCAAGTGATTCTTACGGAAGCATAGATAAAAGTGAGTATATTACAGATTTCTTATGAATTTCTGTGCCTTACTTGTGGGCCGGGAGGTTGCTTGTTGCTCTTACCTGTGATTGCAGAACTTCTAGGGTTTAGCAGATGTTTGTGTTAGAGAAGTCATAACCCATTTTGCATCTTTGTGTGATCTGTTGTATGTATGATATCACCGTGTTGTCTGGTCAAATAATCCGATGAATGAGAGTCAACAAGCAATATTGCTTGGGAAAGGGAAACCAGTCTGTGGTATAATCTCCATACTTTTCAATAAGTAAGTATAGTTTTTTTTTATTAGGTTACAGTTTGCCAGTTTAATTTATAAAATTTCGTGGGTGCCAAGTATATAAAAATTGTTAAAGTCAAGCAGGAAAACTGGAATCAAAGCCCTCCAGTGTATTTTTGGAGGGAAGGCCAAGTGTTCTGGGGACGAAAGACAGTAGTTGTGGAACGGGGAGTCACAGACGCTTCGGTCTTTGTTTTGTCATGCAGCGTGTTTTCTTGCAGGCGAGAAGATACAGCACTGGGTGCTGAGAAGTTGAAGCGTTTGCTCTAATATTTCTCTTCATTAGTTGTGTGATCCTTGGCCATTTACTTCTCTGCACTTCATTCTCTATTTTTAAAAAGGAGATATGGGTTTCTGCTCTACCTGTCTGACTTTCTTGGTAGAGATAAAATTCAAATGATAAATAAGGAAATAATGGTATTTTTATGTCACCAGTGTGTTATTTTTCCTCTAAGTGGAGATTACTGAAACCACTTCCATTGTTCCTACAAGGATATAACGTCTCTCTACAAGCCTCCTTTACCCTTTCTCTTCATCCTGTCCCTTTTGTTTTTAATTCAGAACACAAGATCACCTTTTCTTGGACTAAAGGCTTTAGTAGTTAACACCTTTCCGTTGCCTGGGCGCTGTTTGCTGTTTGCCACAGTCGCTGCTTCATGGGATGCGCTTCAACCCTCTTTTCCTCGCCCTGCCTGTGGAAGGCTAGTCTCTGAGTTCTAAGTGCTGCCCAGGGAAGCGGAGGGCTCGCGGGGCTCGGTTGTCCCAGCCAGTGGTCAGCTGCTTTTGTCCTCTTCTCTTTTGGGCTGACGGGTTTGTTTTAGGATTTGACTGTTCTCAGTCCTTGCTATTCAAAACCGGACCCTCCCACTGTGTCCTCAGAATTGCTCTCTACCCCCGCACTCTGTTTTCTCTGCCCTCACCAAGAGGGTGAGTGTTGTCTGCTCTACATTTTACTTCTTCCAGGTAAATACACGAAGGCTTTAGGAATCTGTTAATTATTTACCTGTGGACATTGGGGGATTTAATTCCTAATTACTAAGCATATTTTTAATACTTTTCTCCCATATAGTTGACCCTTCACCAGCGCTGAGTTGAACCGCATGCATATCCACTTCTGTGCGGGTATTCTCCTATAAATACAGTGCATGTGTTTTCTCACGTGAATGTATTTTCTCTCTCTTACGGTTTTTTAACAGGTTTCTTTTTTCTAGCTTATTCACTGTAAAAATATAGTATATGATGCACATGGTGTATAAAATACATATTATTGCATTTTGTGTTATCAGGAAAGGTTCTGGTTCACACTGAGCTATTAGTAGTTAGGTTTTAGGGGAGTCAGAGTTACAGATGGATTTTCAATTCTGCAGGGGGTCAGCGCCTCTGACCTCTATGTTCAAGGCTCATCTGTACTTTTGAAAGAGATTCACAAGTGAGAAAGTGTATTGGGTTGACTTCACTTTTTGAAAGGCCACCTGAATGCCACATTTGCCTTTCCTTCTTTCTCAATCCATTAGAGATGTCAGAAAATAAACAATACCAAAAAAACAAAACAAAACAAAACAAAAAACAACAAAAAACTCTTGTTTAGAGTTAAAAAGTTTACTACCAGTGGAGGAAAATATAAAGCAGATGGTATCAGTTGGTGATGAAACCCAAAATTACAGCAAAAATAGCAGGCTTCAAAAAACAAATTTGATTGTAGAAGCCCTGCATTTCTTAAGATCAGAGGTGCAGGGCGTGGGAGATGGAGCAGGACATTAGTGGTTTGTCACGTAGTGGATGCAGGTTGAAAAATACATGTATAGCCTTCTGGTTTCAGAAACAGTTGCTGGCATTTATCCACACGTTGTGGCCTGAAGTTTAGTTCTGTGAAGTGTCATTTGCGACATAGGAGGCACTCTGAGTGGGTGTGGATATAAGAAACTCAGAAAATTGGGTAATTACACCAGCTTTGAAGGGTAGCCGCTCCTGTCCGCAGAAGGTGAGATACTTAGGTTCTCCGTATAAACCCTCGGAACTGCTTCACTCTGCATCCCTGCCCCCGGAGGCAGGCCCTACAGGTCCGTGAAGTGAGCACCTTCATGTATTGCCAGAGGACTGTAGGCTGAAGAAGTGCACGCTGGCTCTCAGAGATGGCCGGCCTCAGCTTTCATCTAGAACTGAGAAGCAGCAGTCACGGGGAAGAAGGGTGCCAAGGAAAAAACCCTGAGGAGATGGTATTAAATCACGAACGGGAGGGAAGAAAATATTAAAAATAGAGTTAGAGCCCTTAGAGAATCTCCTGCTGCAGTGAAATTGAGCCAGTGGGAAAACAGGATCATACACGTTGCACTGGTCACCTATCAGGACCTCTCCAAGGGGAGGCCAGAGCCCTGCGGAAGAGGTCAGCAAGAAGTGACTGGAGGACACATCTCAGAGCAGGACGCACATGCAGTATTTCTGTTAGAAAGGCCTGTCAGGTGTTGAGCATGACTTTTGTGTATGGTCTTTATTTCTGGCATGTTAGTAGGAAGTATTTTTAAAATCAACTGAAGTGGAAAGATCGAATGTAGGGAGATGGATAGTGAAATTTGGAGCCAATGCTGACTTGAAAGTAGTAACCAGGCAAAAAGTAATTTAAGCCTAGAAATGAGTTTACATGGATTGAAAGGAAATATCCAGGTTAGGTGCAGTTCACCAAGGAGATGGCGCTGTCATAGACTAGGAATGTGAGACTCTGTGTTAAAATGCCTGGAAATGCTAGAGGGAGTAGTCGCCTGTTTCCGTGAGAGGCTTTAGTGTGTTTCTCAGATGCTGTCGTCTGTAAAAGCAGACAGAAGGGGTGGAATTGGATTTGTAATTTCAGGATTGATGATTTACATCTAACTCTTAAACCACAAACCTAGGATTCTTTAAAATCCTTTCAGACATATATGAAATCTGTTTGCTAGACAGCAGAAACTCCATCCTAATATGAGATACTATTATGATACTGAAATTTAATAAGATATTAATAAAAATCTCTCTCTCCCCCCGAACCCTCCAGAACCCCACAACTTTCCATGTCTGTCTGATAAGTGAGCATGCGTTAACATAAACCAACTCCTTTTGGGTAGCAGAGAACATAAAAACTGAAACAACTGTAGGGCAGTATTAAAGTCTCTGAGATATTGTCAGTGTGGTATTCACTGGAATGAGTGATCTTACGTGATTGTTTTAGAAAGCAAGAATGACAGGAAAGTAAGAAAATGCAACAGAAATGAGGAAAATGGAAAGAAGGAGAAGTTGTTGATTTGGGCCCATTAGAACAAACAGCTGGAACCTCGTAGGGCTGTTGAAACGGACAGTTTTTCGGCAAGTCTGATCAAGAAAGGAAGGAACAGAAACACAAAGGCCTCACGGCTGGGAAAGCTACAAAAAAGCCACAATGAGAAAATTTCCAAATTCACACATTTATATTCCGATTGAATCTTGTTTGTGAAATGAACAATTTTCAAGGGAAGCATGCTCAGATTGACTTGGGATGGTTGTTGGAAACCTGAACAGAAAAATAATGCAAAAATAATTTAAAAAATTAGTTAAAGATCTAATACCATACAAGATCCAAATGACTTGCAAGTGAGTTCTATAAAGGCTTCAGTGAGTAAATCTAATGTCTTCTTTGTGTCTGAGAACTTAGAAAAATATAGACTTCTTTCCATGTCATTGTCTTAGACTCAAATAGGCCTGTACCAGAACCAGCTAAGAGTCACACACACGCACGCACGCACGCACGCACGCACACACGCACTCACACACGTGCTGTCAGTTGGGAATAAAGCTGCAGAAATACCAAATGAAATTCTGAGAACTCCATTCTCGGGGTAAAAGAATATATGGACTCATTATGATTTAAGGGTTTATCTCAGGAAGACCACTACCACTGGCTAAGAGAAAAATGATACGATCATCTCAATTCATTTTTTCATAAAAAAAATATTTGGTGAGGTAATGGTTGAAAAACACGTTTGGAAACTGAGAAAGGTGGAAGCTGAAGAGCCTGTCAGAAGCGGGCACGGGTGCTTCTGGTTACCTCCGTTCTTTAGTATGCACTGGGGGCCCCGCTGAGCTGTGCAGCAGAGCCCTCACGGAAGAGCGGGGGCTGTAAGTTGTCACGGCAGAATTGTCATGGTTTCAAATGACGAGACCGTCTCAGTAGACTCAGTTGGAAAACAAGTATCCGAGTTTGGCAGAGTGGTGACATAAGCTTCGGGCACATCGAATGCACTGTCCTCAGCCTATCGGAATCAGGACGGAGTGAGAACCACCTGTTAAGGCAGTGGGACCAACGTGTCTAGGAAGAGAAAAATCGACAAGCAGTGTGCAAGGCCTCTGTGAAGAAGCCTGTAAAGCTGCGGAAGAGTGTGAAAGCCCAGACATGGGAGCGGACGTTGTTACTGGGTCAGAGGCTCACAGCATAAAGATGGAAAGTTTCCCCAGACGTATTTCTAAGGATCCAGCCTTACTCAAATCCCACTGAGTTTTAGATGGGAAAGGGCAAGCAGATGGTAAATTTAGTTTTATCAGGGTAGAATAATAGATGTTTGGAATAATCAGGTTTTTGAAAAGGAAAAACCTGAGTGAGGCTCATGTGTGCCCAGATTGTAAAACACAGTTGTGACGGTGTCACTGTGAGAGCGTGGTGTTCGCGTGACGCCGGACAGGTCAGCGGAGCAGACAAGTACAGAGACACGCATGGACGCCTTAGGTTTTGATACGGGCAGGTTGATACTTAGGTTTGATCTGGGGGTTGGTGGAAGGTGTGCGGTTCAACATAATGAGCTTTTCTCTTCACAGCTAAGTAATGAAGCCACAGTGTGCGGTTTTTTTGGAGGGGTGTGTGCTTGTGTTTTCCTGCTTTATTGGGAACGGATAGTTCTGTTTTGTGAGATTAGAGGTAGTGAACGAGTGCTCAGAAAAGGCATAGCTCTGCTTAATAGCTTCCATAGGAATAGAAAAGTAACTTTTTCTCTTTTTTTTTAAGGTTCCTTGTTTGCTGCTTTGGGTATACGTAATAAGCAGGGCTCCTGGTCAGGTCATTTAAGCAAAGGGGATTACAGTATTTGGAAGCAGGCCTTTGGGTAGGTTAAATCACAATGTGGATAAGTTACCTGATCACGGAATTTTCAAACTCGAGAATGGGTGTGCCTCATACACGGTGACAGTCAGAAGTCGATGGGCTTCAGAGAGGTTGGAAATGGGAAACTTTTAAGCTTGCCTTGTTACTGTGTCCTCACCACTTAGCCTAGCCCGCTCTTCTGGGGACAGCGCTCTTTGTGGAGTGATGCAGCTGGCCAGCTTAAATAGGGCTGACCTATTTCAAAATATGTGAGTTCTTGCAGATATTTTGGGTTAAAAGGTTGGTCTTTCATCTTCTCTAGAACTGGATTAAAGATTTCAGTATTTTCAATAAATGCTTCAGGCCAATTTAAGAACTTAAGGGAAATTATAATAGAACTTGAGGAGGCCTGAAATTATCTAATACTTAAAGCTTTTTTTTAGTTGAATTTTTATTAGCACGGTTGGTCTTTTTATGCATATTTGGCCACAAGCTAGTCATACTTAAATTTTTATGAATATTTTTTGTTCTGGGAGTTTTTTGGGAATATATATACGTATTAATGTTAAACTCACTATAAAACCATAGCGTCACTTCTTAGTTATATGAATTTCATTAGGTTTGCTGTATTTAAAACGATCTGAATTCACAGATGATCGAGGATCTAAATCTGTAGAAATGTGTACTCAACCTGAACCAATGGTTCTTAACTATTCTAGGAATCCTAATCCTTTTGAAAATGTATAAAAATTCCAAGGCTTTCACTTCCCTTTTAAAAGCTTATGTTTCTCTGTGAGTCTGCCTGTTTGTGCGATAATCTCCTTTCCACGTGTTTATATACACACACGTTTCTGTCTTCCACCCTGTTAACCCCTTAAGACTGTTAATGAGTCCTATTCTCCACAAAGCCCCCAGGTTAGTTACAACATGGTCAGTTTTTTTGTCTTTTGATTTTTGTCTTTTAAGATTTTTAAAGTAATCTCTACATCAGCGTGGGGCTTGAACTCACAACCTTGAGATCATGAATTGGACACTCTACCCAGCATGGTCAGTTCTGATGAGTTTTCTGACCCCCTCGTGTCACTGAGGGGTGTTTTCTGCTATTGTTTGCAGTAAACGGAGAGCCAGCGTTTCCTGTATCAGACATTATATCTGTGCTTCTGTCCCTTATCTCTCACCACTTTCTGTAGAAAGTGCCAAAAATGTGTATGGTCCATTCATACAAATAGGTGATAAAGACTTTTACCAGCAAGTAGATTTGGTCTTAGGAGTCTTATGCCCTCCCATTCCCCTCACCCCTAGGGAAAAAACAAGCCTGCCCTCATCATCGTTCAGCTGGAGCGTTGCAGGCCTTCCCATCAGCAGCTTAGCTGTTTATGCACAGTGGTTGATTTGGGGAAGAAGTCTTGGTCCCTAGCTGTTTCCCCAGCCCCTAAGAAATCCTGATTTCCCAGGAGTGTGTGTCGGCCTTTTGTGGATTGAGCCATATGACATGTCTTTAATACTCTGCTCTTTTGTGCAGGAAAAGTAAAGCTACTTCTGAAGGAGCTCTGGCTCTGCATAAACACAACACACAGACTACCTGGTGAAGGCAGCCGATGCATCACAGGTGAGAGAGAAGCTTCCAGAAGTACATTTCATGCACGGAAGTAGAAATGTTTACCATGGGCATTATGTGCCTTCAGCCTTTGCTGCCTCCTGAATCTGACATTGAAAGAATAAGATAAATTGGAATGGGTACTTTCAGTTACAGAGCTCCTTCCCCTTCAGCGTGGCTTCTTGTCTCAGTAAGTGCATTTGGCTTGTACTCTTCCAATGGTGGCTTCCGTCAGAGGGTGTGCAGGGCAGCCGGAAGGGCACCTAGTGGAGTGCGTGTGGCGGGAACATGCAGAGTACTGGGGCGGCCTGGTGCTTCCCGAATCATTTCTCGGTGTCCTCTGTCCAGTAGCAGCCTCATTGGATTTACTTTTGTAAGCAGTTCCTTTGGTTGAGCTGTCTGCTGTACATGCACTGTGTCCTTTAGAATACTGGTGGTGTCCGATAAGCAGTGGTTTCCTTCCATGCTGTCATATCAGATTAGCACTCTGCAGTGCTGTCCGCTCATTTTCAGGTGTGGCTTCATCTGTGGGCTGTCTTGATCTGCAGGCAAAACTGTGGAGGCCTTCTGCCACGTTCTCAGTTACACCCTACTTAGGATTTAAGCTTTGGATATAGGTATTAGTTATCCCAGAGTAGATGGGGAGAAGTTAGCTGTCATGCATAAGATTAAAATGCTCCTTACTTAACTCCCCCCCCCCCCCCATTATACTGGTTTCTTATGATTCGCTGCTATGAGTTCACAGATTGCTGAGGATCTGAGTCTGTAGAGGCGTGTACCTAGTTTTCTCTCTCAGGCTCCAGAAGGCAGAGTTCCCTCAGAAAAGTGTTACCAGGCAAGTTGCTGATTCTCATTTGTGCTTGACTCCGTGAGGTTTCGTGAGTTGGAGAGAGGCCTGTTGGATGGGGCGCTGTTCAGTCAGTTGTCACGCGCTGTGTGGGGACCCTGCTGATACAAGCAGGTGGCACCTGGGTCTCCTGAGCCAGCCTCCGAGGCTCATAGTCCAAGTCCTCATCTGCTTGGGCAGAAGTAGCCTGGGCCTTTTCTCAGTCAGCTTCATCAGCTAGTTGCCGTGTTTTATTCTAAACACTTGATTTTATGTTGTTTAAGATGTTATTAAAAGGGCTCCCTATTTAATCTTTTTTTTTTTTTTTTTAAAGATTTTATTTATTTGTCACAGATAGATACTACAGGCAGAGGGAGGGGAAGCAGCCTCCCTGCTGAGCAGAGAGCCTGGTGTGGGGCTCGATGCCAGGACCCTGAGACCATGATCTGAGCTGAAGGCAGAGGTTTAACCCACTGAGCCACCCAGGCGCCCTGGAATCTTTTTTTTTTTTTTTTTTTTTTTTTGGTGCCCTGGAATCTTCAGTCTTAAAACATACTCTCTTTGTTTTTGTTTTTATATGAGAAGGTTTACAAAAATAGTGCAGGGAATTCTCTTAGACTCCGAATCCAGATTCCCCTAAATTTAACCCTTGGTGCAAGACGGTTAAGCTCAGTGAAAGCTCACATGGATGTGTGGGCGCGTGTTGGTCCCCGGAGCCCACCTTGCACCTAGCAGCCTTCTGCCTTTCGGCCCCCAGGTCTGGCGGTTCATCCGTGTCGTGTCTCTTTGTCTCCTGTCTTCCTACTTTCAGAGAGGAAGCATCATTTCATAGGAAACCTGTCAGTTTTGTCTCGTGTGCTGTTTTCTCATATTAAGTGAAGTTCGACTCTTTCCAGCAAGAACTCTGCCGTGGTTTCCTTGTGCTCTGTCCGGGACATTGTACCGGCAAGGGATTGGAGGAATGGATGACTTGGGGTGACAGCGGAAGTGCTTGTTTAAGGTGGTATCTGCCGGGCTTCTCCAGTGTTAAGTTACCGTGAATTATCTTGAGAGAGACACGTGGATGCTCTGCAGTCAGTCACTTTCTCCCCGCTCTGGCCCGCTGAGTCTAGCATCTGCCGATGAAGCCTGCATGGTACCATTACTGCCTGGTCTGCTAGTGATTTTGTAGTTCTCTGTTCCTTCTACATTCATTAAATGGAACTCTTTATTCTCTGCCTGTACTTCATAACTTTTGTTTATTTCATCATTCATATTGCTCCAGCTTTGGTTGTTGGGACTGTTTTTGGGTTGACTCCTGGGCCCTTGAGGCATACCCCAGCCTGTTTTGAGAACTTCTTTCTGGCTCTGCAAGATGTTTCAGGCCCTGTTTGTATTTTCCACTCCCCAGCCTTATAGTCAGTCACTTCTCCAGGGAGCCTTGAGTCTTTATGTACAGCTTTCAAGTATGAAAAATGGTTATTTGTGGTTATTTCCCAGGACACAAATATCTTCACTGATAATTAGCACCACGGCAGTTCATCAAAATCAAGACCCCCAAATCACTGGCTTTTTATAGTAACTTTCCCGTTGCACTGTAATGCGATGTATGTATGTGACCTAGTTGAGGTTCTTCATCACAGCATTGTATGAATGTGGTTATTGGGTAGGCTTGATCATTGGCTGATTTTTTATTGTTTTACAGACAGAGGAAATTGTGTTCCCTGTCAGTCTCTCTGCACAAAGATGTGTCTCCGAATGCTGCTGGTTGTGTGGAAAGACAGTTACTGAAAAGGGGAGTGTGCCCACGAGGCCCGTTCCCGCCCCCGTGATGCTTTTCCACCTGTGCGCGCTGAGGCCCATGGGCCCCAGGGCATCATCTCCACCCACCTGCCCTTCTCCTGGTCCTGCGTATAGTGAGGGAAGTGTACCGACATGAAATGTGTTTAGGTTTTACAGAGTGATTATTCACTAGAAAGGGAATGGGTGTCTTTTAAAAAATGTTGTTGTTTTTTGGGTTTCTTCAATAAAGCAGGCATTTTGAATACTTAGGGTAATTTTTAAAGTTTTCTTAATGTTACATATGTTTGATACTTACTTTTTTTCTCCCACAGAGAAACCTGCCAAAGAAAACCCCGGGCCCACAGAGTCCAGGGACGATGGTGTGCCCCCTCCGGCAGGAGGCAGGCCACTGCAAGCCACAGCCGTGCAGACGTGCCTGGCAGAACTATCCATGGAAATAGAGGGCGACTTCTCTGCATGTAGACACGTGGGGAGACGCGAGGACGGCGGACCCGCGCCCTGCAGTGACCGCGCAGCTGACGAGGGCCTGCGTCCTGAGCGCGAGACGCCAAGGACTGATGAGGACAATGCTGACTTCTCTGATCGTGATCGCTGTTTCGACGAAGACCTCCAGGCTGCAGTTGACTTCTTCAGACGTCCTCCTCCTCTGTTGTCTCCGGTGCCGTCACCCCCTTTGGTGTCCCTACCACCCCTGAGCACGTTACCGTCTTCACTGGCGCCTGTGAGTCTGTACTTGGCATTTGAGTTCTCCTGTGGGCGCGCTGCCCCTGCGGGCACGCTGGCTATGTTCAGGGGGTTGCTGCTCAGTGATATTCAAACCAGACTTGCTTGGGGCAGATGTGCGCATTGACGAGGGCATGCCCACGCTCTTTACAAGAACGTGGAGCCCATGACATGTTCACTTAAGGTTGCATTCTGTGTGTCTTTATACTCACCCTAATTCACATTCCCCTGTGGGAGGACCGTGTTCTAGTTGTTGTTCTCTCTGCTGCCTGGAACCTAGCGCAGTGAATGCATTAAGGTATGGTTGCAGGCCTGGAGCTTTTCAGAGATGGGGAATCCATGTACGTAACACACATGCCCATTAACCTCTGTTTGCCAGATTCCCTGCTTCCGTTTGATGACTTCATCACCTTTTCATGTGTTTGCAGAATGGTTCTGCAAATTCTTAGGGAGTTAAGTCTTGATGAAGACTTAGGGAGTTAAGTCTTGATGAAGCAGATTTGTATGCTTTTTGGCTTAAGGAGCAAATAAAGGCATTGCTTTGAGTCACTCCCTTTCTTCAGGAAGCAGTGTACATCTCTTCTGTTCCAGGGCCGCGCTCGGCCTAGGAACACGGATGTGACTTAGTCTGTGGTTACCACTTGGCTGGATCTTGTGTGGCAGTTGGGCGGGGGAGGGAGCAGGTGATCGTACAGCTGGGATAGAGACTGCCGGGCTGGGGGCACACCAGCTGGAGAGGACCCAGGCTCCTGAGGGAGGCCAGGGAGGGCAGGGATGCTCTGGGAAGACAGGCCCAGCTGAGTGTTCAAGAGGGTGGGGTGCTTCCGGTGGAGGCCCTCTTACACAGGGTCATGGGACCGAAGGTGAGCTTGTGCCAGAGAACATTCACGCTTACCAGGTCAGCAGAGGCCGTCTGTGTCCTTAGGACTTTCCATTTTATCGTGAGGGCAGTAGGAAGTCCTTGGTGGATCTGGGAAGTGGATTTAAAGATAGACGTTCAGTTGCAAGTTTCCCTTTAGCCTCTGTGTGATGGCGTAGGGACTGGGGATAATCTGGACAAGGTAAGAGCGTAGGGGGGTATCCCGGCCGGAATCAGCAGCTTCCAGCGTTCTCCACACCTCTTCCCCGCAGCAGCACTGGGGTCCAAGAGCTGGGGCTGGTTTGAGAAACGTTAGGAGGCTGATGAGCAGCATTTGGTGAGGTTTTTAGTGTGGTGGTTGCGGAGGTGGAAGAGGCGGGGATGCTGCAAAATAGCGAAGGAAAGCAGCGGCCCTGCTCCGGGGAGGGGAGGGGCGCGCTCAGTGTCAGCGGGGGGTGCGGGGGTGCGGGGCGAGCACGGGGCTTGCAGGGGACCCGGGCACTAGGATTTTAGAGCCACGAGCATGGTGGAGCGTGGTGGCGATGGAGGAGCCAGCTCTCCTGCTGCGCCGTGTGATGGGGGCAGTTCAGCCAAAGCAGCAGGGGCTGCCCTGGGGTGTGGGGGGTTTCTGGAGCAGAGATGGGGAGGGGCTGAGCGGGAAGGAGCAGTGTGGGTGTGCATACTGTTGAAAGAGGTAGAGCTCCTTCACTTGGTAACAGCAGCCCAGATGCAGCCCAGGCATGAGGACATGTCTGCAGGAGGTACGTGGAGGTCGCTTCCCGGAGTGGTGGCCAGTTCCGCTCTGCTGGAGCTGGACGCCTGCAGAGGAGTGACCTGGAAGCGGGGGGTGGAAGGCTGTGCAGCTGGAGTTGGACATGTTCTGGGCCCGGAAACGGGGAGGAAGAGCCAGAGAGTAGGAATGTTTGGCCCTTTGGAGGATAGACTAACGCTGGCCCTGTCTGTTGTGGGAGGAGCTTGCGGTGGGAGTGTGGGGGTGGGGGGGCTCGGGGAGGCCCGTAATGGTGGCAGGGGCTGCTCTGCCACAGCTCGGCTCCCTGCTGGCAGCTTCCGGATGGGGCTCCCCTTTCCTCCCCCTTTCCTGGCTGTGTCTGAAAGGGTTCTTCAGGAATGCATTTGATTGATAGTTAGACGCAGTCGGTCCAGTTAGTCTTTCTTAAGAATCGCTTTTTAAGGCATTTAATTGTTGGGTATGTTTAGTCGTTTTAGTTAACATTTAACTAATAAGAATAACTCATTCGTTTTTAAGGAAACGTACTTCGGAGAGTATACAGATTCCAGTGATAATGAATTGTCCCAACATAGAAATTCTGCTGAGTCTGTTTCAGAAGATGAGACATCTGAATCACAGTATTTTGGTTCATCCAGAAAAAGTAAAGGAAGTGTTGGTACCTGGGAGGAAAAGCTCAAATCACATGAAGCCACCCAGGCTCTGACTACGTTGGAAGTAAATGAAGTGACAACTGTCGGGTTTGGGACGTTCACAGCGACGCTGAGAGAGCCTTCAGCTGCGTACCCCGGAGCTTGCGAGAAACACTGGATGGTGTCACGTGAGTCCGCGAGGGACGGGAGAAGAGCCGTTTCGGATGAGGCACAAGGACAGAGAGCAGTCAGGGAGGCGGATAAGTCGGTGCAGACCGAGAACACACTTCATGAACCCATCAGAAACGTGTGTGCTGAGATGTCGTCTGGCAGCCAGGCCCAGGGCAGCGGAGCGGCCCTCCGGAAGTCTGATGTGGGCTCCTCTCCCCTCGGCAAGAGGCCATTCAGTGAATTCATGGAATCTGAAGGAGAAACCCTACTATCCAAAATGATAGGATCCCCCAAATCACAGTTTACTAAGTGGACATTAACTAATGAAATCCCTCTTGAATCAGATCGTCTGTCAATCTCTGACCACTTGCAGGGAATGTGTAGCGTATTCGGAAAGAAGCGAGATGTTCAAGGCTTCATTTTAGGAGCATCGCCTGAGCCAGAGGACGATGCAGGTGAGGCAGCGGGTGCCCCAGGGCTCCATGGTGATGCCAGCCTTTCTTCCTCTTCTACCTCGGGAGCATCGTCTGTCTGCAGTGACTCCCCATCTTCCTCTGGATTAAAGTACGCTCATGACCCACATATTCCTGCTAAAGTTACCGCGATGGAACTGCACCACTCAGAACAGAAGCTACAAGCTGAAATCTTGAACGTGCTAGATCTGCAGCCTGCGCCCCCAGAGTGTCCTGCCGGAGAGAACCATCTGGAGAAGAGCTTGTGTGCTTTGAGCCCTGAGTTGGGAGCATCACATTTTAATAATGAGAGCGACAGTGAGGTCAAGTCCAGAGACGTTTTGAAAGGCATTCCCAAAGTCTGTTCACTTGCACAGTCAGTATTTATACAAGCTATGAAAGAGGCACAGTGCAGAAGCCAGGGTCCCAGCGCTGAGCTCCCCGTGACTAGGGCGGATTCTACACCATTGCTAGCGTCTCAGCGTAGCTTGACCAAGGGTGGGTTTGTTTTTAAAAGCCCTTCGTGGCACCATAGTGATGTGTTACGGAGAGGTGGGGAAGAAAGGCTAAGGGCTAAGTCAGAACCCGAACAGAAGACTAACCATCAGGTACAACAGGCAGCATCATCCTTAGAAAGTAGACGGTCCACATCGAAGCCTGAACTTGCCTCAGAAAATAACCCCATGGGGCTCAGGGTTCCTACGTCACTGTTGCCTAACCAAGTGTCCGTGATCACTAAGCAGGCCCGGCCCGACAGAGAGCAGAGCGCTAGACTGGAACCCTGGAGGCAGCAGAGGACTGAGCCTCCCTTCGTGGCAGCACACGCCGATCCTGGGGCTGTTGCCACGTCCTCTGTAGCCAGACGTGGCGGAGAAAGAGAGGACACGGCGTGGGCTGCCCAGGGAGCGGCTACTAAGGAAGGGACCTCGCCACAAGTTTCTGCCTCGTGGAGAAAATCAAATTTCAGTTTTCCCAGTGGTTCTTCACCAGTCGGAAGTTCTCATTGTTCCACAAATAGCAGACCGTCTTTCTCTCCTAAAAACACCCCTGTCCCAAACCAAGGCGCCACAACCGAAGCCTCAGCACAGGAGGCAGCGCCGAAGCAAAGTCTGCTCCTTCATGCCGCGAGTCTGGACTCCCCTGGGCTGGATGGGGACCGACTCCGTCCCGCTCCAGAAGTGCCAGTGTCGAGAAGTTTCGCTGTTGACAGAGTGCCCTATGGGGGCACGGGCAGGTCCGGTAGCGAGGCTCTGGCCATCCCGGAGGGCTCTCCCCGTGTCCGCCCAAGCCTGCAGGAGTCCCCAGAGCTGCCGTCTCAGACTCCTGGCGGGGCTTCACCTGAAGGTCCAGGCACCACAGGGACGGCTCTCCCGTCGGCGATTCTCAGAAAAGATGAAGAGACGCGTGCTGTCCCCGCGAGTGCTCTCGCTGGGCCTCTGTGTTGTTACTCGGGCATTCGGGAGGGAGGAGGTGGCGACACGGAGGTGGAGGAGAGTGAGGCGCCTAGCGGCAGCGAGTGGGAGAGTGAGCCCGAAGCCGCGCTGGGAGACCGAGTGCAGGGCGCTGCCCGTGCCTCCAGAAGGGGTTTAGGAGCCCCGGGTGCTGGCGCAGCCGAGACCCGGCCTTCCATCGAGGTGGGCCGTCTGACCTCTGCGCTGCAGGACTTCAACATCAGTACTCTTTCTGAGATCGACGGGCTCTCTACGTCAGAGGTCGTGATGTTTCTTGAAAGTTGTCAGTTAAGAGATTACAGTTCAGGGGACTCTGTTTCAGAATGTTCTAGCAAAGGAACCCTGCATAAAGAAATGAACAAAGACTCAAAGCCAGGTGACCTCTTAGGAGGAAAGTATAGAAAGCAGCTCTGTGAGGAAGAAACCCTGGAAACCTCCGAAGAGTGGATTGAATCGGAGGACGAGGACGGTGCTCTGAAGAGCACAGGGCGGCTCACTCGGCGCTCCTTGGAAGCGCTGTCCGAGGTGCTCACCAGGTTTGGACGGGAGCTTCAGGCCGGCTGCGAGAGCTCTCCTAGAAAAGACGCTGCTGACTTAGTGCTCTCAAATACGCACGGTGGCGTGACCGGTGAGCCTGGCAGAGAGCACGTCCCCCCTCAGGGGGCGAGTGGCTTCCCGCCACACCCTTCAGGTTCATCCCCTCCAGTAGCCAGCATGACTGGCAAGGGCCCTTCTGCTAGCGGCTCGTTGAGTCATGACGTCACTCCTGGCAGTCCTGAGGGTGTTCCCAGTGTGAGCAGCCCGATCGGAGGTGGGGCAGCGCCTTCCCCCCAGGGCTCTGACTCCGTGGCGGGGCAGATCATAGAAGGCAGTGCTGAGGAGGGGGCAGAAACAACGTTTCAGTGCCAGATATCCACAGTGACCTCCGAAGTCATAAACGTGCTCATCAATAAGGATCAAAATCTTGTCATTGAAAAGGGGGACCACTGGACCATCATAAATGGGGTAGCTCTCATGCCAGATGTGGACCAGGTCATACTGTGTGACACTCCTGAAGACACCCCTGTTTCCCCAGATGGAGGAGGCCTGGGAGCTGGCTTCATTTCCCTTACTTCCATGGAGAAGTCTCCAGAGACCGGTCACCCTGACCCTCCGTTTCCAGAGCCCCAGTGCGGCAGCAACCTATCATGTGCGCAAGAGGAAATTTCCAGCAGTAGCCAGAGCACCAACTTTGATAAAAGCCGTCTGCGTAACAGGCCTGTCAAACCTAGCGTAAGGATTAGTTCTGAGATCTATGATCAGAACTTTGAGTCTCAGACCATCGCATCTGATCACACGTACTTTAACTCGAAACTAGAGCCGTTCAGCAAAAATAAGAATCGATCAAAGATTTCAAACAAAGATCAATCAAACAAGTCGGCAAAGGCTTTGGCATCAAGCCGAGTTGACACTAATCAGAATGAAGGTTCTCAGTCATTTTCAGAGGAGAGAGAGAACACAAAAACTCAGAGAACTCAAACTCAGACCATCCTCGCCAATGCTGACACATCAACCCCTACAGATGGTTCTGACACGCTGAGTAAAATCCGGCGGGAGGTGGGGCCCCCTCTGCCACCCTTGCTTGCTCCTCTGGTTGCTACACCTCCAAGGACTTCGCAGCCAGTTTCTCCGCTGCTAGCAACTTCTTCTCCCTCCTCACCTACCTCTCCTCTTGGCCAGATTTCTCCCTTGTGTGAACTCCCTGTGCCTCCTGTGATGTCTCCTTTGCCGGAAGGGCCGGGAGGCCTCTCTCCCCCATGCACATCTCCGTCCCCATCTGCTGCACCGGCCGGCGAGAGGATATTGTCCTCACCCTTGCAATTTTGTGCTGCCACCCCAAAGCATGCCCTCCCTGTGCCTGGCCGCCTCCCGCCTCTGGCATCAGCCCACCCGGCTGTGGCTGGACCCCAAGAGAATTCCGTTAAAATCCTCGACACCATGTACCCAGAACTGTCTGCCAGGGCCCGTACCCTCAACATTCTCAAAGGGAACATTCAGCTCACTCGAGGTCCTCCTGCAGACCGTAAGAGCTTAGCGGGGCCTGTCAGTGCTATCACAGGCTTCAAGGCAATCACCTCAACATCCACCGCCTTTGTTAAGACAGGGGGCAGCTCAGGGAGTGACTGTAATCAGGAGAAGTCCAGAGACGGGGGGACTCGCCAGGATGCAGGGGGGAAAAGGACGTTGTCTGCATCTACACTGAGGAGTGCCAAAAGACTGCGGCTGGACAGCGGGTCCCCAGAACCAGAAACTGGGGGCGCCACTACAGAAGGAGTCAGCAAGGCCCTCCGGAGGAGCCTCCCTCAAACTGAAGCTGTGGCGGCAGAGGAAGAAAGTTCTCTGACCATCAGTGCCGTTTCACAGTTGCCTCCAAACCCAAAAGAAACTGTAGAGTCCCATGACAAAGCCATAGCCGATGCGCTGAAGAAGATCGCAGAGTCGTCTTTTGATCTCTTACCTGTCATTCGAAGTCACGTGTATGTAGGAAATATCTCCAAAAAGCCTGTCATGAGAGATCAAGAGAAGGAAGTTGTTCATGAATTTAGCACAACCAAAAAGGTACGTGGTTGCTCTTCTGTAGGAGCGCTAGGAATTACATGTCCTCAGAGACAGGCTCTCTGCTCTCAGCAAAGTGGTAGATGACCCTGAACAGAAACTTGATTTCAGAGATAGACAGATATCCATATAAACATTGTGACCTACACTTAGTTTCTAGTCAGCATTTTGTGTACTTGAGTTGGAAAAAGACACTGGGGATCTGATCATTTGTATTCATCAAATACCTTAAAATTTTAAAGAAATAAAAGTGATTGTCAGGACTACAGTTGCATATTTCCCATCAATTCTGGCATGATTAAAAGCTCAAAATGATTTGCTCCAAAATATCAAATTATTTTCCTGTAATGGAGCCTCTCTTTTCTGTGAACAGTACGCACACATTTGAGTCTAAGCACCTTCCAGAAAGAGAGCAAGGGGTTCCCCTGTGCCTCCTTTATCGTATCTGTCACCTATGAAATAGGAACCGATCTTGGTTTCAAGATAGGGACAGTTAAAGTGGGAATACTGTGCAGATTCACACAACTGGTGTTTTAGGACTTCTCTAGGGTTGTATTTTCCAAGTTTCCATGTCGACACCTTGTGTGGATTCTTTCCAGTGTCTCCTGGATCGCGCCGTGTTGGTTTCCTGCACACCCTGAGAGCCATGGTGGGAACAATACGGATGTGTCTTGTGTAGATTGCTTACTTTCAGAAAGTAGAGAAAGTAATACATGTCACTTTGAAAAGATAATTTTATTTTCAAATGAACAAATGGATCGAATTATTTAATGCCCTTCTTCTTACGTAGGAAAATGGTTGCCCAGTATTTTTAAGACCTAAACAGGATGAATGTGTAGGCACACCAGAATTCAGAAGACAAGAACGGGAGAAGAATGCAGAGTGCGCAGAGTGTGCGCAGCGCACACACTGAATTATTTTATCCCAAACAAGGAAGAATACTTGTTTGGCGCGGCCGCAGGCAGACGGATGTGCTTGGCCAGGGCCCCTAGTCCCTGCAGGCAGCCTGCAGGTTTGGACCTCTTGCCCCCCACACCAGCGAGGGGACGGGAGGTGGGTCACTGGGCTGAGTAAAAGCAGGTGGTTTGCCACAGTGACCGCTCTTTTCTGCTGGCTGCTCGAGTGCGAGATTTATGGCCCTATTTCAGTTTTGTAACTTGAGCTATTTAGTAGACAGAAGCAATTCAAGTGTACATTACCTTTTCTTTTTTCTTCTTTTTCTCAAACCTAGCATTTAGCAGAGTGCTTGCTGCACTCTATTCTCTCAGAACTGAAAACTCAGAAGACCTCCATGGAGCGCAATTACATTCACGCCCTCTGCAGAGTGTATGTGGGCATCTGTCGGCAACTTGGGGACTTGGAAAGAGCTCGTTTGTTTTGCTACAGCCTACTTAAGGAAGGTACGTTTAGGTAGTGACATTTCTGTGTTGGAAGCCCACTTCTGCCTTTTTACCTCATTGTTACGCTTGGATCCGTGTTTGCAGCTAAGTGTTTGCGGTGTATCTTTCAAAATAGTGTTAATGTTTGGGCATTTATCAGAGGCCATGAAGAGCCTGCGCTGTCCCACGCCCTGCCTGGTTTTCAGTGGGAGAGTTGACGTGACATACATGTGCTTCTGTCAACACATACATGTGCACTGGCGCATAATTCAGGGTCTCTCATCGCTGCGTGTTTGTCTCCTGGTGTAGTTACTGAAGAGTCAGATGCTGGCAACACGAGGTAAGGGAATGACTGTAAAGTCAGGGACAGACCCCCGTGCTGCATCGGAAGCTGGAGAAGGCCGACTCTCCGGCAGTGCAGCGAGCCCGGAGCAGGAGGAGGGGCAGAGGGCGGGGAAGGCGGGCTCTCCAGGCCGCTTTTCCTTTCCTCCGCCTCGCTCCCCGCTCACGGGGCGGATCAGGAGTCCGCCTCTGTAATAGGACGTCCTCAGTGGGAACATTTGTAAACAGAGTAATGATAAACAAATGCAGCTCAGTTTCCTGTCAGAAAGTCCGAGCTCGATAGGGTTTTTC
Source organism: Mustela erminea (assembly GCF_009829155.1). Lineage (NCBI taxonomy): Eukaryota > Metazoa > Chordata > Mammalia > Carnivora > Mustelidae > Mustela > Mustela erminea. The sequence continues at coordinate 160,530,544 of NC_045616.1, read as the reverse complement.
ATCCTTCTTAGGGAGTGCACAGGGCTTGTGAAGCTGGGAATGGAAGGTGCCCGGCGTGTGTACATCTGTGAGCGAGGCTGCCGTCTGCGGCCCTCTGCCTTTCTTGGTTTCCTCTTGCAGTCGTCGGTGGACTCCGCAGTAGTTCACGGTGTGCTCCCTAGGTGTTAGGGCCCGGACGGTGACTGGAACCAGACGCACACACGCCCGAGTGCTGAGGCCCGTGTTTGCTGGTCACGTGGCCCCGGCGCACGTGGGGCTCCCGCAGTGTTGGGTACTAGCGAGGCGAGCGGCGTGGACTCCGCTAGGCCCCCGCGAGGTTCTGTTCTTGTCAAACACCGCCAGCCCCCTTTCTGTCAGGCTCGTGGGGAGCAGGTCTCTCCCTCAGAAGCGATCCCCCCTGTTGTCGGGACTCCCATGGCCTTCCTCCTGCAGGCTCCTGGCTTTTTCTTCACGGTGCTTACCCCCCTGGCCTTGTATCCCGAACGCTTCTGTTTGCTGTCTCCGCTTACCACATTGTGTGCTCTGTCAGGGCAGGGATTCTGTCTTGTCCCTACGTACCCCTACCCCTCAAGGATGCATTGTTCGCAGACATTGAGGATCTGTTGCTTGAGGGGCTGTGCCGTGGAGGGGGATTTGTGAGACTGAGGGGTCACAGAAGCTCGCCTTGTCAGAGCGGCTTCCGAACTGGAGGTGTGAAGACACCAGCGACTGCCTCTCAGAAATGTGAGGGAGGGGGCGCCTGAGGGCCTCAGTCGGTTAACGTCTGCCTTGGGCTCAGGTCATGACCCCAGGGTCCTGGGATCAAGCCCCGAATCGGGCTCCCTGCTCAGTGGGAAGCCTGCTTCTCCCTCTCCCTCTCCCCCTGCTTGTGTCCGCTCTCTGGCTGTGTCTCTCTGATAAATAAATAAATCTTAAAAAAACAAAACTAAAAAACGAGGGAGAAGATGCCGGGCAGATGGCGCCGCATGTGGAGAGAGGTCCTGGGGTGGGAGGATTTTCCGTCTCCGAAACAGCAGGTCAGAATAGACTGTGAGCGTCTGCTTTGACTTACTTGCTCTGGAAACGCAAGATGTGGCTTCCTGCCAAACGGTAAAAATCTGTGTCGACTGGTTCAACCAAGTTGCAAAACACGGACGGTTTCTCACAAGATCAAAATCTTCATTGGTCGTATGACCCAGAAATCCCACTCGCAGGTCCTTATCTAGCAGACGTGGAGCCATACCTCCCCTAGACTGGTGCTCACGCACCCGCAGATCCTCCCGGGCAGCCGCCCGGCGCCGGACGCGGACGTCTGTTAGCTGAAGGAAGGACGGGAGTGGGGTCTCAAGCAGCTTAGTACGGCTTGGCCACACAAAGTGAGGGGCTGCTGTGGTGGTGGCAGCACAGTGGGTCGCGGAAGCATTCTGCTGAGTCAGGGAGCCGGGCAGAAAAGAGTCGCGCTGTCCGAGCGCGCCGACGGACAGCGGAGGAAAGAGCTAACCTGCAGTGTCGGGGAGCGGGTCGGGGTCGTCTGTGTCGGGGGCGAAGGGAGGCACCGGACGGGTGCAGGCCATGGGGTTTGGGAGGGTGGAAATGTTCTATGTGTTGGCTGTGGTGGGGGTTATACGTACATGTTCACTCATTAGAATCCATCAGACGGTGCTTAAGAGTGTGTTTCATTGTGTGTGAGCGGTGTGTGGGTTAGGTTGAGGAAACAAAGCCAACTGTGGGGAAGCATGCACAGTAGAAGGTTTTCATCCGTGATGTATAAAAACATCTCCATATCAGAAGCCTTTCATGTGTTGCGCAGGTGAGTTCTGTCTTCCCAGTGCATAAGAAATAGCCTGAAGTGACACTTCTCAAATGGGGAGGTTCTAGGGTTTCAGAAGTCTGAAGAGAGAGGCTTGCCTTTGCTTCGTGTCTGGATTTGATGGCTCTTTTCATGAGACAGTGCTGTATATTGTCCAGGTATTCGGTTTCAAATCTACTTAAGGAAGGTTTGCCAAAGGGAAAAGGTTGGGGTAGAAACAAGCAGATTTGCACAAAGCAGGGCCTCCTCGGGCACCCGCCTTCAGTGGTAGGAGACCCTGCAAGGCACAAGTGAAATTATTAAAATTGGTTCTTAGCTTGTAATTTATTCACTTGATTAGACATAAAGGTTTTTTTGTTTTGTTTTGTTTTTTCCTCATAGATTTTCCAGAGTCAGAGAAACTGACTTTGTTCATTGCAAATATGTGGCATGATATATTTATTTCCCAATCGGTGATTAATAAGGCGATGCAGTTGGTTGCCAGGCAACGTGCTAAAGGAGAGGTCCGGAACTGTTTGAGAGCCTTTCTCAACTGGGAAAAGGTAAGGTTTGTTTTTATTTCTCAATTGTCAGACCTTACTTGTAGATCTCCTATGAATGTCCTTACTCAGTTTTGTGTTTCGTGTTGAATTAGTTCATAGGCATTTCAGGAACAGGACTCTTCCTATTGAATCATTTAAAATACCATTTTAGCCTAAGCTTATGCATTTAGTTCAGGAAATGCGCATGAGGCACTTTGGGAAGGATTGGAGCTGTAGGCGTTTTGGTAATTTCCAAAAATTTTCTTTCATTCACTAATTTATGACTGATGATCATGTGGAATGTGTATGTAGGGGTTGGTTCATAGGAGCTGCATAGCATTGGCTTCTGTGATGGGCACTTGGAGAACTGAAAAATGGCATTGCAACTCATTCCTGTCCTGACTTTTTAAAATCTAAATATTGTGTTTTTCTTTTTGATTGATGGAATTTTTATTTAAATACTTAGTTCTTACGTGTTCTTTTCCTCTTTTTTTTGATTTTCTTTGGTAACTGAGTGCTAATATACCATCTAGATTAGTGTTCTTTTATGTTACAGATGTGGTCTAGTGAGACTCTCTGGAGGCTGAATTGACAGTGGTAAACTCTAAGAAGCAATGTAGAATTCAGTGAGAGGTTGATCTTTGTTTTTTATTTTTTATTTATTTAGAGAAAGTGTGCACATGTGTGTGGGAGGAGTGGCAGAGGGAGAGAATCTCTCTGTTTTTGGGTTTTTTTTTGTTTGTTTGTTTTTAAGAGAGAGAGAGAGAGTGCAGGAGGGGCACAGGGGAGAGGGAGAGAGAAAATCCCAAGCAGATTCTGTGCTGAGCGGAGAGCCTAATTCAGGGCTTGAACTCATGAAACTGAGATCATGACCTGAGCCTAAATCAAGGGTTGGACACTTAATTGAGCCACCCCGGAGTCCCAGCCTTGGTTTGTTTTTAAATGACCGTGTATTAATTTCCTCTTGAAGTTATCCTGGCTTATGTGTGTAGTGCAGTTTTATATGTCATTTTGCTTTCCATTTTTGTGCTTTTTGATATTAATATTCATTAGGCTTTTTTATTTTCTTTGTTTTTTTAAGAGCATGAGTGGGGGCAGAGGGAGGGGGAGAGAGAATTTTTCTCTTTTTTTAAAGAGAGAGCGAGAGCACGGGAGGGACACAGGAGAGAGGGAGAGAGAGCATCCCAAGCCGACTCCATGCTGAGCAGAGAGCCTGATGCCGGGCTCAAGCTCACAACCCGAAGATCCTAACCTGAGCTGAAATCCAGAGTCCCAACACCCAACTGGTTGAACCACCCAGGTGCCCCGACTTCTATTTTCTTGTAAGAAATAGAGGAAAGGAATATTGGTAAACAGAAGTTAAGGAAACATTAAAGAGCAAGACTGTAATCATCTTTCCAGCAACTCGTCTAGAGAAATGAGTGTCATCTTGGGAGACACCATCGGACTCAGGTCAGCAGCTTAGTCAGAAGAGCCCTTCCACCTCATGCCGCTGACCTGCCTCAGTCATGCGGCGTCCTCCCAGATTCCGGCCGGCCGGGAGCCCCTGCGTGGTCCTCCTGCTGTACACTGGCGCCTCCTGGTGGCCTGGTCGGGGTGAAACCAGACGTGGTCGTGTGATGATCAAAGACATTATAAAGAAAATAGACTTTCACCAAGTGTGTTTGTTCTGTATCATATCAAATAAAAATATAAAATCAAAAGTATAAAAAGTGAGTAATACTTGAGATAAAAATACCATTGTAAGGCTTCGAGATTTTCTCTCACAGAATTCAACAGATCAGATAGACAAAAATGAGTGGAACAGTGGAATTCAGTAATACGACAAGTAAACTGGAAAGAATATATATTTATTTGCATGTCTGTGGCACATTTATAAAACCAGTGATGAATTTGGCCACATAAAAACTTTAATTCCTAAAAAGTAAAGATTCCATACACAAAATTCTTTGGTAGTAATTCCATGAAATCCTCTATAAGTAGTTCAGAGATTCCATAAACACTACTTGAAAGTTGGCATACGTGGTCCTGGACAACCTGGGAATAAACAGGAACTCAAAAGTAAGACAAATGTTGTAAAAGTCATTGAGAAGGAAAACATTCCATACCAAAGAGCTCTAGTTGTTATAAAACTTATACTCATTAAGGTAGTTTAAATGTTTTAATATTAGATAATAGAATGGCTGATTGTCATCTTAGAAATTAAATATCTGAGATCCTAGAAGGGATCTAGGAAAAAAGGAATAGAGTTTAAAGGTAACAGTAATGAAACAGAGAAGGAAAAAACACGTAGAAAAAGAACTCATTGCCTTTAAGAAATAGTAGCAAAACGTAGAGCTCCCAGATCAGATTAATGAAAAAAGAGAAAATAGAAAATATCGAGGATTTCAAAAATGAGAAAGAAAATAGACTCCAGATGTGGGAGAGAGGTTGAGAAGCCCACCACCTGCAGCTTTGTAGTGACAGGCCGGAAGCTGAGGATGCTTTCTTAGCAAAATAAAAATGACCAAACTTGGTTTTAGAGGTGGAATGCTTGATAAATCAGTTGTTTTCAGTTGTCACAAAAGAGGTGGAAATGTTGATGTATAGTTTACTGTATAAAAAGCATGTGTAGATTCCACTGAATTTTGGCTAGTTTTCTGAAGAACCCAGTAATTCCAGTCTTTTGCTAGTATGTTTTGCAAGTTTATTTTTTACTTATTGAATTATTTTTTTTTAATGTAGACTCCGCGCCTATTGTGGAGCCCAACACAGGGCTTGAACTCATGACCCTGAGATCAAGAATCAGACATTTAACCGACTGAGCCACCCAGGCACCCCCTGTTTATTTTTAGTAACAGAACCCAGTAAAAAAAGGCATAAGAAAGGAAAACAATTACAAATCCATTGCTAGGTGTTTATCCGAGACATGTCAAATTAATGTCCACATAAAGACAGGTTATATGCATGCTCACAGCATTTCACGGGTAACCTGGGCTGGATAGTGGGGATGTGTGTCGCGGTGAGTGCGTAAGCAGACTGGTCCCTCACATAAAGGATAACATTCAGCTGCAGAAACGACTGTTCGGGCTCCCGGGACGTATAGCATCAAATGTGCACAGGTGTGAAAGATGCCGGGTGAGGAGTCTGGTGCTGGCTGACTCGAGTTTATGAGTTTTTGTAAAAAGACTGATATTGAGGGTCAGAGGATGATAGAACTGGAAGAACTTTTTCAAAGTTTAAAAAAGTTACAACTTTTCTTCTCTGATTTGAGGTAAAATAAATCTGCATTTCTGTCTGTATTGCCGCTTACCTCCTTTCTGCCTGATTAGATTCTGCTTTCTGCCTGGAGGCTTTTTTTTTTTTTAAATATTTTATTGATTTATTTTAGAAAGCACAAGTGAGTAAGCCTCTTCCCTGGGGCAGGGCCAGAGGGAGAGTCTGGAACATGGAGCCCCCAGGTTCGACCTCAGGACCTTGAGATCATGACCAGAGCCAAAACCAAGAGATGGCGTGCGTAACCAACTGAGCCACCCAGGTGCCCCCTGCCTGGAGTTTTCTTATCTGGCCTAGCAGTCTCTGTGCTTATAATCATCTTAGGGCAAATAGTATAGGACTACGATAAATAGAGTTCCTTTTCAAATACAACTTTGAATAAATGTTTTTTAAAATTAAATGATTATTCACCTAATGCTTATTACGTTCTTACTTAGGAGATGACTAACATAAGATGTGTTATATTTGAAACTCTAAATTTTCTTTTTTCTTTTGCATTTGCTAGAATGCTCCTGTGGATGTGGGTTTCATGGTTTCTAAGCTGCTGTTGACCATACAGTTGTGTCCCAAAACGGAGTTTCAGTCCAGTGAAAAATTTGGGGAAGACTTAAGTGATAACACTTGGGAGTACATATTTGCTATCGACCTGCTCTGCTGCCATCAGAAGTGGATTTGGACACATGATAACATTATAAGGTACAAGGCTGTTGTGCTAACTGAAAGTTGGGTTCTTGAATTGGAAGGTAGGCTGTCACATGGTTGCTGAATTGTGGTTTGAATTGGTTTTGCTCTTGAAGGTTGCTGAAACATTTTACAAGCAACATTTGATTTGGGTAAAAATTGGTAAAACTCTCATTAAAAGACATGTATTATTGTTACATCCCCTTGCTTTGTTTTTGTGGTGGCTGTAACTTACTTATATTCTGTTACTACTTTCTCTCTCCCAAGGAGCGGTGACCCCTGTGAAGGAGGGGTTTGGGTTCACTGGAACATCCCCAACTCATAGAGCAGTGCCCAGAAAGGCAGCCCTCCATGACTGGTGTAGGGGAACGTGCCATGATCAGATCTTAACATTCAGATACTTGGGAAACCCATGTGAACAGACATAGGAAGAATGCCGTGTTAGCAGCTCTTCTCACCTGGCTTTCAGGAGGGAGCTTAGTCTCAGGCATCTGTTTTATGCATGAATTTGCTCTTCTCTGTGCACGGAGAATTCTGACACTAGCCGTGTGCTGTCTCCGGAAGGACAGGAGGTCGTCATTCAGGTGATCGCTCCGTCGGTCTTAATTTTCTTGGAAGCCTGACTGAGAAAGACTGATTTAAAGGAGTCTGTGGCATTATAGAGGATTCGCAAAGGATTAATAGTCCGTATCCTGGAGGTACTTGAATGTGTTCTGTGGAAAACTGTTCCTCCTTAACACTAGGGACAGATTATATGTCTAAATGTCAAATGATAGGGAATTAAATTATGGTACTGCCACATTAAAGTCATCGCTGTAAGTGGGTGTGTAGATACTGACATGGAAGTAGCTCCCATGCTTTGCTGGCTAAGGGAGTGACGGTGCGGCACGTCTAGCACTGTCCGTATGAAGATGTGAGCGCCTCCTGTGGGCCTCGTCTCCTGACTCAGAGGAGCCCAGCAGGCAGGGTGACAAGTAAGTCCACCACAGGTGGTTCTGGGCACCCCTGCTGGGGGCGAGGACAGAGTGTTGAAGAGCGGGATCTGTGCCTGAGCCAGTGCCACACCCGGAGCCCCGAGTGCTGTGGTCACCTTCACTGGATTTATACTTGTGTGCCTAGAGAAGTACAGGGAAAGAAAAGTCCAGAATTAGTTGAGTAATGTTATCTGAAAATGTCTTAATTTGAGGTGCTTTTAATTTGCCTTTTTTTCTGTGTGTTGGCATTTAACTTTTTAATACTATGAATACTATGTAAGGAGTAAATAGACTTTGGAAGGAAGGGAAAGCAAAGAGGAGCTGGCACTGTTTTCAGTCAGTAGAGAGTTTGTAAGGTGTGGTTTGATTGCTGCCTCTGAGCTCCACGCTCCTCCGAGGACATGGCAGAGGCTTCTAGAACTCAGGTGCCACATGCACGTCTGTAATGTCCCCAGTGAAAATCCAGATTCCCACCTCTTCCAGTTCTGTGACTTGGGGACATTGTCTAGCGTCCCTATTCAAAGCCTTGTAGAAGGGGTGGAAACAGAATAAAGGTCCAAGCCTACAGGTACTTGCAGCTTCTTTTTAGTCAGTGTGGACCCAAGTATCTGAATGGTTGGAGACTGTGTGAGCTTCCTGTGTCTGGTCTCTTTTTAACCTAAAAGGTTACATCTTCAGAAGACCTTGTTCTGGGGTGCCTGACTGGCTTAGGAGAGCCTGCAATTCCTGATCTCACGGTTGTGAGTTTGAGCTCCACGTTGGGCATGGAGCCTACTTTAAAATAAGTAAATTAAAAAGAAAAGTCCTTCTTTATCAATTGTCTGTGTCTTATGGACCATTTTGAAGTTGTTGATCTTTGAGTGACGGTGAGCATGCAAGCTTTCCACATTCGTGTATGTATATACATGTGTATGTATATATATATTCTGTTGTTTTTTAGTAAAGAGCTGTGGCCTGTAATGGATAAGTGGATAAAATACAGAAAAGGACATGCGAACATTGCATATACTCCTGATATTATTATAGCGTCGATACTGAGGCTGATCGGTGAGTTGTCTGTTTTAATAAAATGTTTATTGTTACTGATCACATATTATATGTGGGAGAATAAGTGTAATAATGAGAATAAGTGTAGTAACGGTCGCTGACCAGACCCCCCTAGTGACGGATTTCTGCCACCGCCGCATCAGATGCGTTCTCACTTCCTTCTCCTCGTTCAGACCCTTTCTTTATAAATCGCTGTTTGCTCTGACTTTGTCAGAGATGATCTTCACGCGGCCCACTGGACATGTGATTGAACGTGTGCTGCTTGGTTCCTCCTGGGACACGCACATGCCCACGTGCCCAGCAGCACATGGAATTGCAGCCTGTGATGCTCGGGACTCATTCGGTGTCTGTAACATGCTGTGTCCTGCTCGTGTACCACGTTCTCTGCTGGCCCGGGCAGGGTCACATCATACAACTCCATGACTAGGGACTACTAGCCTTGTTCTCCTCCAGGCCCATATCAGAAATTAAAATCTTGCTTAAATAGATTTTAAATGGGACATAGATGCTTTTCCATCGTGGGTAAGCAGGATCTCTGGGGTTTTTGGTTCTACTCCCTGTCGCCCATACTTTTTTATTTTTTATTTTTACATATTTTTTCCTCCTTGCATCATCTTTGATGAGTTGCTCTCCAGACCGTGCAGAGTTATCACTGATGAGATCGGTTAATTTTGGGAAGGCTCTTCTTACTTTGAACGGACTTCTCCATCTCTAACACATAGTCTTGCCCCCTGAGCCACACCATCAAGGCTCATCTGATACCAGTGTTGTAGCCCCTCAGATCCTAGAACATACTCACCATGACTTTTAAGGATCTTTGGAGTTTAATTAGTTAGAGCTTCAAGATAGTATCACTTGAAGTAAGGTTTGCAAATATTTAAGTTACCTAAGTAAGTCCCATAACTAGATCGTCTGTGACGTGTATATAACAGCTAGTTAGGTTGCCGTCCCAGTAAACAGGCATTGCTGCTCTGAAGCACGTGGTGCTAAGTGAATGTGCAAAATGGTCCAAGCAGCAGCCTGCTCTTAGGGAAGACATCTCCTTCCTCTGGAGAGAGCCAGAAGTACACCTTGGGGGAAGTTACCAGAAAGAGAGCCTGTGGGCCAAGTGATTGCTGGAGGCGGTAGGGGAATTCGAAGAGACGCCTCCAAAGACAGCTTGAGGTGTGGAAGTGGACGAACTGCTCCCTGGGGGGCCGTCTCAAAACACAGTGTGCAGAGTCCCTTATTTCAGGAAGCCCTGAGAAACCATCTCCGCCCTCCCCGGAAGCAGTACGGACGGAGCAGGGCTAGGGACATGTTCTCAGCCGTGCACTGGCATCTGGACGTCGCACTCTGCTTTCCATAGCGTCTTCTCTCCAGGATTCAAGAAAAATGTTCATACTTGGAAATGACATTTTAAATTATAGAACCTATTTGAAAATTTAAAAAATTGGGAGATGTTGTTAAATCCTTAAATAGATCTATTGATCTAGATAAAGTATCTTTGGAATCTTGAAAAGACATGATAAACTTTTTGAAGTCACACTTAGGAAATATGGTGTGATTTTTGCTGTTGTTTACATACACATATGTGTTGGCCGTTAACAGGAGAGGGGACGGGTGTGGGAGAGCGGACGGCTGCTGGTCACGTCTGGTAACTTCTCACAGTCCCTGGGCGTCCGTGGCAGAGCGTCAGCCTCATGCATGAATCTCCCCTACAGTGGGCTTTCAGGAGTCTTCCACATTTGGCTGGATGTCCAAAGTGCCTGAAAAGCTTTTTAGAAGATGTGTGTGTGGATACTGACATAATTAAAGTCATACATAGTCGTATATTACAGGAATAATTGACAATACATAGTTACCAGTATTGTGGGATAAAATGTTAACATATAAATATCGAATGTGATCCAGAGGGTGGATAGCTAGGAGGTGGCGATGGTGAAAGTGAGAGCAGAGGCAGGCCTGGGAGCCTCGTTAGTTCTGTAGACAGGAGAGGGCCGCTGGGACAGCCGGGCTGGCCATGGTTCTGCGGGCTGGGGCTGGCCAGTGGCGGCTCAGCTTTGCCTGCTCTGGCTGGCTGTCCACCGAAGCGATATTCCCGGGTGACGGGGCGGGATGCGGGTGGATGGCGAGGGTGGGGGACAGAGACAGGCGAGGCCTGCTGGCAGAGTTCTGAGGAGTCATGTCAGGGTCGGATGTGCGTGGGCCCGTCTGCACACCTGTCAGACTTGGGAGTTGGAACTGTTTCTAAGAAGATAGTCCGTTGGAGAACTTCTTGCGGTTTCTGAAGCTGACACTGAAGAATTTAGCAAGTAATTAAATTGCTGGGCTGTGATTTAATAATGACCAAAATCACTAATCATTCATAAAATAAAGGAGTTATGTTTATTTTTATTTCTAGATTTGCAAAACCCTAACTGGATTTTCACTCCATGGGAAATAAAAGACGCTTTCTGTCAGAGCAGTTCTGTGTTGTCTGGTGCTGGATAGGGGTGTGAAGATTGCTCTTGGCGAGTGTAGGATTATGAGAACAGGGTCTGACATCTTCAACGATGACGTGTTAGCACATTTTGTAGAGTGCATTGCTGTAGGTTCAGGGGGCCATGAGAAGTGGAAGAACCTACCTCTGTCGGGCAGACATGAGCTTGGAAAGGCTCAGCCCTTGTTTCTGGGGCCACACCATGGGGAGTGGCAGAGCGGGGACCGCAGTTGGCATGCTGCTGGATCACGTTGAGTGCAGGGCTACGTGGTACCTTTTCTGCCCCCAGAGAGCTCGTGAACTACCCCTGGCCCATCTGGTCTTGACTGGATCCTAGAAGCTAGGAGAACGCCATTTCGCACAGCAGTTTTTTGTGGGGCCAGCTGAAGTAACCATTGTTGATTTGAACCCAGTCTCTTCTTGGGCTTGTTCCTTTTTTGAAATTATCTCAGCACACTTTTCCCTCGGGATGTCTGTATCTGCACTCTTGAATGAAAACCCGGGTGGCTACACAGGCACCTTCCCGGCTGGCCCCCAGCTGCCCTCCTCACGCTTCCCTGGATGCTGGGCAGTCCTTAGACTTGGAGGTTAAGGCCACATCTCTTACTTGTTATGTTTTAATGTGGCTGGGCCACCCTGGACTCACATTCCTTCTGTAGGAGGACTTTTCTTCCCATGTAGTGAGCAAATTTGTCCATCATCTTTGTCATCATGTATGTAAGTTTTTTCCCCTAAGCCACCTACCTCTGAGTTATGACTTCCTCTTACTATAACCCTGATAGCTCCATTAATTTAAATCACTTACAAAATCCAATTCATTAAGCATTTTTAATTGAAAGAACAGAAGCCATTTTCATAGAGTTCTCTATTACCTGAGATTACACTCACATCCTATGGATGAGCCCACATCTGTGTTTGGCACACGCCCGTTCCTATCTCTGCTGTCACTAACGGGTTGAACCCCCCTGGTAGATTGTCTTGCAGGACAGATCTGGGGACATACCATTACCAGTCTGATCCGATTGGAAGCAGATAATTATCTGCTATTGAGTGATCAGTAAGTGAAGTTCCTGATCCCTGAAGTACAATACTTTTCAGCCTCAGTGGAAGATTTACCAGAAATTATCCAGATATTTATAGTTTCATCCTGGATTTGAAATTTTCCAGGCATTCATCCATCAGTAGGAATTTATGGAGCGTTTGCTCTCTGTCATAGCATTTAGGGTGCATGTAACCAGCACTAAGTTGGTTTTTCTCTGGGATAGTAAGTAGTAAAGGTCTGTGTAGTGTCCTTGGCCTGTTTCTCCATATTGGAGAAGGAGATGCAGCTGAGGGCCTGGGTTCACATACAGACCCGAGAATGTGTGTGGTACTGAGAACACGTGGGTGCAGAACTGAGAGATCGCAGGGGCCTGTCGTAAGAACCCAGGAGAAAGGTGGTACGAGTGCATCCGGGCGTGTCCCAGAGTCTTCTCCCCATGAGACAGAGAATGGGGCCTCTGCTTTGAAGCAAGCTCGAGTCCCCGGATCCTGGGAATGAAGGAAGGACCGGGTGAGTGGGAACTAGCTGTGTGGCCTCCTCTTGTTTGCGTTAGCCTTCAGTTGGCGTTCGCTGCCCCCAGCGAGAAACCCCGGAGCTTCTGTCACTCCAGGTCGTACCTACCAGGTGTTAACATGTTCAGGATTGAAAATAACATGTAGCTCTTCATTTAACATTAATAACGATAAACCATTGTTAACATAGACGACATTCTCCGTGGGCAGGATTTGCCCAGCGACGACAGCGGTGAGGAGGACGGCATTTATCCCGTCGCGGGCGTTTATCCCGTCGCGGGCGTTTATCCCGTCGCGGGCGTTTATCCCGTTGCGGGCGTTTATCCCGTCGCGGGCGTTTATCCTGTCGCAGACCTCTTCACTGTCTGGCTCGGGGGCCTCTCTGCTCTGCACTCAGGCTCTTGCAGGACGTTGTTTTGGTTGAAGTGTGTGAAGATAATACAGTTTTGTGCGGAGCTGATAAAGGGAGAGGAGTATTTTAATAGCCTCTTCAGATCAGTGTGGATGTTCTTCGACACTGTGGTGAACTTCCACAAGGGGGACCTCCGGAAGGCTGGATGCAGCTTAAAGTCTGAGCCTCCCCAGGGAGTCTCCGCTGAGCGGCCTGGGGCTCTCGCAGTGCGTGGAGGTGGCCTTCTGCCCAGTCGTGATTCTGTGACTTGCTCCGCGCACTTGGAAAGTACTGACTTGCACAGGTCTTCCAAATACCAACAGTATCGAGAAAACAGGCATTAATGTCGTCACTGATCTCATCAGATTTTTGAAGCTGTCAAGCTCTGTGTGGCTGATGGAAGGTTTTCCAAAATTCTGGTTTTGCTTAAGAGCTCACATTTTATCTTGGACAACAGCGATAAATTTCCTTGCAGTGACTAGGTTCACTTTATTCATTTTTGAGAAAGTGTCTGTCTTGGTCTGAAGAGCTGTAGTCAGTCAGTCATTCTTTCAGGGAGATGTGGGTGTTGCTTGGGGAGCGTCCTGGTTCCCTCCCCGTGCCAGCAGCTCCCAGCCCCTGGGGCCCCGGCTTTCGTGCCGTCCGTCTGGGCTGAGCCCTGGGAAGAAGGCAGGTCACTCCTGAGTGAAAGTGCTGGTGGTGTGAAAATTGTTTTGACCCTGAGGACTCTGGGGGTCTGCGAACCACACTCAAGTGCCGCTGTGCTTCTCGGCTGGGTCAGAACGGCTGTGGGTCGGACCAAAGCCAGGCCTGCTGGGCAGCTGTGCGGGGCTTCCTGGAACCTCACAGAAGTCCACCATTTCCCAGTGAGCCTGCGGCAGCCAGTCTTTCTCCCAAGTTCCACTCCTTGTGATACCTTTGCTGAGACAGCCAGGTGCTGTCGTGTCCCGCGTGTGAGTGAGAGCAGGGTGGTTGGTCGCCTCGGTCCCCACCGCCCCCAGTAAGATACATGGCGCTCTGTGGGGTCCTGGTGCCTCACCTTTTAACCTGTTTTCATGTAAGAAACATGTTCCCATTTGAACTTCAGGATCCTTAACGTACACGGTGTTAAAGGAAGGAAACCAGAATTTTAGAGCTTTACGAGAAGTTCACACTTCACTGAAGGTGGCTCGCGTTTTGGTTTCCTTGTGTCCTCAGGTCGCCTAGGCCAGCTGGGCTTGAAGGAGGGCTTCCCGTCCGCTGTGAAGAACATCAGCTCCGTTATCGGCATGTTCATCCAGCACGCCCGGGACGAAGGTAAAACCTTTGTTGATTGAAGTGGCTTTTGAGTCCCGCGCGTTCCTCCCGTACACCGCATCTGTGTCTTTCCTGCGCGCGGTGCTCGGTGCCCCCCTCACTGCTGCGCGCTTGCGGGGATCGGCCTGTGGCCGCTCGGCCTGCGCGCCCCGCGTGGGAGCTGTTGTGGGTTTTCTGGTGTGTGGTTTGAATTACAATTTAACTAAAATTTAGCTGATTTTAGTTAAATAACTTCTGAAAAGCCTTCTGCGAAATGAGAAGGCCCTCACGGCAGGGTCTTGGGCCTGGCTGCGGTCCGGTGGCCCCGGCTGCTGCTCCGGTGGTGCACTGTGGTGTGCAGGGCGGGGCGGGCTAAGCTCCCCGCAGGGCTGCGTTCCTCGTGTTCAGAGCAACGTGTAAAACTCCCACTGAATAGCCAGTGGGCTCACCACTTTGCCAAATGCTTTGGGATCCACATTTTATGGAGACTCTGGAATGGAGTGTGATCCTTCCAGAGCTGCTCCGGGAAGCGTTGGCGTGGGTCACACGAGGCTGGGAGCTTTTTGGCCTCATGGCCTGTGCTGGCTCTGCCAGGGCTGGGGGCCAGGCCAGCACTGGGGCCTGCCCACAGCCCTTCTGCTCCGCTGCTCTTCTGTTTCTTCCCATCTGCAGATGTGTGCTTCACCCATTGTTTCATTGCAGGACTTTTCTTTCATATTTTTCATGCCGGCAGCGGGTGTCCTGTATGTGAATAGTGATTCAGTGGAGGGCAGCATGAACATTTTGAATCACAAGCATCTTCTTGTGTAATGACGGATATGAAAATTCCTTGCAGATATCCCGTGGGGCATCCAGCTGGCGGCTGTGTACGCACTCTGTGATTTGAGTCCCAGCAATCCAGCGGAAATATCCAAGATCCTGGAGGCCTGGCGCCAAGAGACCGCGCACAGCGTGCCCTCCGCGGTGCTCAGCTGCCTGGAGGAAGTCAGCTCACTGTGCGCGGAGGAAGTCGGCTAAGCCACCCCGCTCCCGGTGTCTAGAGAAGTGCCTTTACATATCTCGAGTACAAATAGATGAGTCAGCTCGCGGAGCACAAACTGAGGTTTCAAAAGGAAAGACATCGAAGAGAGAAAATGCCCAGAGGCTCTCCTCACTGTGGTGAGGAGACAGAAGCCGGCCGTGGCAGGGCTGCCTTTCCCTAATCCGCATACATTTCACTTAAGGCTGTTGTGATTCCATGACATGTGGGTTGTATTATTGTGTCTTGGTCAAACAACAAAACTTGAACTTAGCCCTTTTTTGCTGCAGAAAGTGTCCTTTAGTCGCTTTTTAAAATTGAGTGGCATTTTATAATGAATTTAATATAAAAGCAGTGATTTGGTTCCCAGGCTAATTTTGAACTTTGCGCTGAAATGATTGACTAGAGAAAAATAAGCTGGCTGAGAAAGAGCTAGAAGACTATTCGGCTGTCTCAGCTGGAAATGGGCTTCAAATTGTTTCTCAAGGTATAGTGCGCGACTGGTCAGAGGAGAACCCAAGAGAACCTTAGAGACCCGCTCTAGTGCATCATCTTCCTATCTCTGCAGGCCCTTCAAACTGTCACTGTATCAGGATGAGGAGGGCTGAAGAGTAGACGTTCACTTGCAGGCTTTGTGTCAGCGACCTGTACATAGACAATTCAGAGACGCACAGGCAGGTCTCTGTGTGTGCCGTGTATATATGGACCGTGCTATGATGTGCTTCACATTTGATGATATTCCACTTTCGGAATTTTAGTATTTGTACATAGAAAATGGGTTTAATAACTCACCGTGGTTCTGATTTGTCTTATATTCATCATTTCTTAAAATTCTTGTATGTGTTTTTTATAATAAAAAATTAAAAGTAAGCCATGCACATGATTGTTCTGATCAGTGAAGAGTGACACTTGGCATTACTTCTACTCTAACCAAAGACGGAAAATTCTCCACTCTAACCAAAGATAAAACGGCCATTCCAAGTGGTAGAAACATGCTACATTACCATTGTCTAGTGGGTTTCTCCGAGATGCTCTTAGTGCCATTGGAAACCGGATGATTACATACTGATTGGCCCCCATGATTGGGTTTGTTTACTTACAAGTACTGCTGCCCTTTAAAAATTACATTTGACAACTATTTTGCTATTCCTGCCTCGTGTTTTTAAAGTAATTATAACAAACATAATTGAGATTTATAAGTAACTCTTCATTGCCCTTTGGAAGCTCTTTGTTGGTGTGTTGTTCTTTCTTGCAGTGTTTGCTGAGTATGTGCTCGCGCTAGGGGCCTCGCTGGGAGGAGCCAGAGAGCAGAAAGCCAGGGCCCAGTTGGCAAAGACCTCTGACCTGCTGGGAGAGAAAATCCTACCCCCCACCCCAGTGAATGAGCAGTCAGAAATTGTAGTAAGGGCATGAAGGAAGCGTGGAGCTGTGCACAGAGTAGGGGTGACTCCTCTCTTTCTGTGTATTGGGCAAGGAGGGTCCCTCTGAGGAGGCAGCAGGTGAGCTAGGGCCTGGGAGGCGGGAGCCAGCCCCGAGAGGAGACCAGTGACCGTCCTGGACCGGTGACTGGCTCTGAGGGGGAGGAGCCCGTTACATGTGGGAAGGGGCTGGTATAGCCCGGACACGCTGTTGAGGGAGACGAGCGTTTGGTCCGTCATGCAGGTGACTGCCGTCTCTTGGACCTGGGCAGCTCCAGGCTTGGTGGTGGTTGGATGGTTTGAGCAGAGGTCTCCTATGCGAGATCACATTTTAGTAGGGCCATTCTGGGCCCACAGGATGGGAGCAGGGCAAGAGGGGGCACCAAGACCGCTTAGGAAGTCTGGGGAGAGCCCAGGGTGGCCGTAGAAGATAAAGGGTACATGGGTTTCAAATCTTTCTTGGAGGTTCCCTGCTAAATTCACGCACTGGGGAACGGGCCAGGTAGAAGTCGAGACTCCGAGGTTACTGGGTTAGGCACCAGGGGTTGGGGATGGGCATAGGTTTGGTGGTTGGAATCACAAATACTAAGTGTGCTTTCAGGATGTGGGAATCACGAGCATAATTTTTATAGGCAAAAGTATGGAAGTAGAATAAATCGGGCAGAAGTTGGGGAGTTGACATCGTGGGGAGACTATTTAAAAGCTGTGTACCTGTGTGCATGTGTGTGTGTGTGTATGCGCGTGCATGCACATGTGAAGTCACAAGGGAGAAGACCTTGCCAACAAGTACCTCCTTGTGACTTGAAGTTGCAGGGGCTGGAGGCAGTGGTGTGGTCCCTTGATGGTTGTTTCTTGGCCATAGCTAAGAAGGCGGGGAGGCAGGCAGGCGGCCACTTGTGCCACGGGTCAGGCGAGGTGATGAGTGCATTTTGTCTTCAGTGGGTGGCAGTGACCTTGGGGAGCATTTCCCAAAGGTAAGCATGTTAAGGCAAAGAGATTAGGTTTGCAGGTGGCTTGTAGGGGAATTTCTGGTGAATGGGTTGATCATAGTTTTATAGCCTCAGTAGGCTTATGTGTTTTTAATTGGCAGAGGATAGGGAACCCCAGACTTTTTCCATTGGTTGTTGAGCTCTGGTCACCAGGTGTGTGGAGCTCACTTGTCAGTGTCCGTTCGGTGTTGTGGCCTATTGGACAGACCCGACGTCCCCTGGAGCGCTCTGGCACCCTCGGGCTGTGAAGCAGTTCTAAGCTATGGTTAGACTGAATTTCTGGTATCCAAGCAGACCCCTGGGCTGTGCGGTGTAGGATTTAAACGAGCGTGTCAGCAGGTGAGTGAGCACTTGCAGCCGGAGTGAATGGGGAGGGTCCAGGGCGCCCGGGAAGCACACGGGCTCTGGGTGGCCCAAGCTGAGCAGCCAGGACAAGCCTGGCCATCTGCTCCTCCGCTCCTGCGATGACGCTCACATGGGGCCACACGCTCCAGGCTGGGCTGCTGGACACAAAGGGCGCAGGATCCTGAGGAGCTGCCCCCGGGATGGCGCCGGAGAGGAGGGGCAGTGAGCAGTGTGGCCCATGATCTGAGCTCACTTCTGAGCCCTGTGCCCGTGAACTTTCCTGAGAAAGCCCCAGCCTTTCATCCCAAACACAAAATCCACTGGCGTGTGATACTTCAGGCTGTCATTTCTCTCTCTCAAGACAGGATGTGACTGTGGAGCTCAGCCTGGATGTGGAGAGCCGGAAACTGTGTGCGAGCTCGGGAATGGAAAGAGTCGCGCCGTGGCCGTTAGGGGGCGCTGCAGCCTCGCCCATGGACCGCACCACCGGGACACGGAGGGCACCTTCGCTGGGATGCAGGCCGGGATGCAGGCCGAGTGCACGTCACCCTCCCCGCGCCTGTCACCCAGGGAGACCTCCTTCTGCGCGCGTGTTGGGCCTTGAGCGGAGTGCGTTCTCCCCAACAGTGAACGGGAGGGACGCGTGGAGGTAACGTGGGAGACCGCGGCGTTGGGGAGCACTCCTCCCCTCCCCGCCAACTGCAGATGCAGATTTTGCCTGTTTGTTGGGTTCTTTTCTGGATATTCTTTAATGACCTTAGAGTGGAATGCTTTGACAAAACGAAGAGTAAATAAGGCGGCCAGGTGCGTCAGTGGTGGCGCTGTGGGGGGGAAGGCTGTGTGAGCGCTCCCACGGTTAGCCAGGCGTGTGACGCCAGCCTGCCCATACGGAGCATTCCCCGCTCCTCCAGGTCACATTCCTCATGTGTCCTCTCGTGTCGCACGGTATTGTCAGGAACCTAGTGTGCAGAGAGCCCAGAAGTGTACGTCTAACCGTGCCTCGTGAAGACTGAAGAAGCCACACAGGCTTCAGTGTGGAATGTTCTGGAAACACAGGGGAAGTGCTTCAGAAGGAAGACACAGCCACTAACTTAAAGCCTTCCTCCCTTTCATCCTTCTGTTTGCCGGGCACTTTCTCCGAGAAATTCAGTGCATGGTTTTCAAACCATTCGTGTTCCTGCCTCGAGACTCCCGAGGAGGGACCTACATGTATGGTGCCACATTCTGTCTTTATGTGCAGGGGTCATTTGTGTGAGGTCCAGAGCGGTCCCGTACTGAGCCAGTATGTTCGTGCAGTGTGGTCAACGACCGAGCTGTGAGTGACGTGCCAGCGGGAGGTGGCGCGCTCCAGCTGCAGGGAAGCGACAGCGTCCACGTTCTGTGGAGGACCTTGGGGGTTTGCGAACAACGCTACAATCAGGGCTTCCTGGCACACGTGCCCCCGCGTGTCCATGCCCACACTCGGAGCCTTGCCTCCCCCAGGTGGACCTCTGACTCTCCTACTGGACCAGAAAGCTGGCCCTGCCCAGCCTTTCCAAGGGCTCTGTGCCCAGGGAGGGGACCCTGGGGGGCGCCGGGCGGACCAATCCCCAGATCCTGGTTCTCAGAGGGCATGACTTCCCCCCACACCCGTTGAGTCCCAGAGTGGGGCTGTCCAGGTTGTGCGTAGCGATCCTGCGGGCCAGGTGCACAGCTCCAGCAGCGGGGGTCCCTGGGTGCTACCTCTGCCCTCCCAGCCACTCGGCTGAGCCCCCCTTGTCCTGCTTCAGTGTGGGGGCAACGGGAGAGGAAGAGGAGGGGCCCGTTACTCTCTTCCCACCACCGAGAACCATCCTTCTTTGTTTTCAGTTGTTTGCGGAGTCTCTAAGAGTGTTAATTTTTTTCTTAACAAACAGTCATTAATTGGCTGCTCCAGGATAATCTGCCCTAAATCAAGAGTGTACAGCCTCAGAGAAGGAAAGCTAGGGATCGAGTATGTAAGCCCTGAGCCCAGCGCGCCTTTGCATTCATGGGAGCTGCTCCGCTCCATTGTCCTGTTGCTGCCTGTAAATATGTATTATTATAGACCCATTTTAATCGTCTAATTGGGATATGGTGTATTTTTTATTTAATTTCCATGTTGATTTTGTACTGTGTGCATGTCATAAATTAAAAATGAAAGCAGGTCACACACTGGCCCATCAGTCTCCCACCAGCCCCGTTCCTCCAGCCCTGCTTTCTGGGCCCACAGCTCCCCGCCCGGGCTCCTGGGCTTCCTTCCATATCCACAGGTGGTGTCCTAAGGCCAGTATCAGGGGCTACATGCCCTTGTCCTCCCTGTCTGCCACAGACCCCAGAGGTCACCAACAGCTGAGCTGCAGATTCTCCTGCCCATGGGGAACTGGGTCCTCTGGGGAAGCTGTCCCTTTGGTGGAAGGCATGGGGACGGGAGGGCCTGGGGTGACCAAGAGAGCTGAATCATGTTGAGCTGTTGGAAGTGGGCATGCTCTGAAGCAGAAGGTGCCAGGGGGTCTGGAGGCTGTCCCTTTGTTCCAGCCTCAGGATTCGGAGCTCCCACTGAGGCTCTTGCTCACCCTGAAGGGTGGGGAGCACTGCCGGAGCCCGCTGGCGGAAGGGGAGGGCTGGTGAGCAGGGGCGTGTGGCGGCCTGAACCCAGCTTTCACCCAGACAGCTCATGCATCTGAACCCTTGTCTCGGGTGGGTGACTTCTATGATCGCCTGATGTCCAAGGCAACACCAGTCAGATTCTTGCAAACAACCTAATAAATAGGTAGCAAACCCCGAAGTGAAGGAACCATTCTGCCTTCTGAGGAATGGTATTTAAGCTGTTGTGACAATCATTCAAAAATGACCACCTAGTAATGTTTTGGGAGTTGGAATCTAGAGGCAAGGAGTATGTTGTATGACGTGGAGTTAACCAAGTCAGCATCTGTTTACACCTGCTTTGTTCCGTGCTGTATTTAAGGCCCCTCAATCGTATGGACTAATGGAAGGGGACAAGAGGTTAGTGAACCATTGGCAGAATGGCCGAGGCCTCAGATGTCAGGCACTCTGCCTGGTCCCTGCACCTTTTCCACATGTCCCCAGGGACCTGGGAACCACCTCGACCTGCTCATCAGTCACGAGCAGAGATAATGCGGCACTCGTTTTCTTTTAATCATGAACAGTCCTGTTTGCCAGTGTTTGGACAACCCGAATCTGACCTGCAGAAACTTCTTTGGCAGGAAGACTGGGTAAGTGCTGAGTGTGCCAGCGCAGGCAGAAAGCTCTTCCTGACCTGTATCTCTGTAGTTTTTTAACAATGCTTCTCCGTCTGGAAAAAAAAAATGAGTTTGTGGAGAAAAAGTGTAGAGTGTTTAAAAAAAAAAAAAAGGCATTTATCCTACAGGGGTTTCTTGTGTTCCACAGAACGCTGCCAGCCCCCATAGCTGCCCTGCCCAGAGCAGGGGGCGCCCCCATCAATGATTCAAATGTTCTTGTGATTTCGTCTGGAGCATCTGCAAGCACGTCACCCCGGGGGTGTGGGGGACAAGAGGGAGAGAGACACCCCACGTGCGGAGGACCTGCCTCTTGCAGAGCGTTTACTAATTCTGGAGCCTTATGAGTGTGGAAACTTCTAGAAAGGCAGAGTTGGGGTCCTTCATGGTGGCAGCAAGTACTCAAGAGTCCTGTCTCTTTTGGAGAATCCAGGGAGAGACCAATTGAGAAAACCAAACAGGACCCTGGCCTCCACCTTCAAATGCAAAAGAGCTGCTTTACGAAGTGGGAGGAGTCCCTGTGCGGAGCATCTGCAGCTGGGTCCCCAGGGACAGTCCCTGGGGAGCCCTCTTGCAGTGGAAGCAGGGGTGAGACCCAGGCCCAGGGGCTGTGCAGACCACCTCTCCTCTGTCTACACCCAAGAGCCAGCCTTTGTTTGCAGCTGGGAAATCTGTGTGTTACCTGGCACTGGAATGGGAAGTAGTTTTGAAAGCGCTCACTCCTGACCTTTCCGAATTTGTATTTTTGAGGGGACCAACACAGGCCCTGACACAGGCTCTGGACCTGGTGGCGGTCGTCCAGAGTAATGTCTTCAGATGTCTTTGTTCATAAAGCCTGTTTGTCTAGTGATGAGGAAATGAGCTCTCTGGATTCTGGTGCAACTGTGAAACCTATAACTTTCATTTCCAAATAGAAACACTGGCGCTGAAAAAAACGAATTAAGATAAATACAAGTGGCAACTGTTCGCTCACGTGGCTTTATCTTTGGCTTTCTCCAGCTGCCCACCCCCGTTTTCTCAGTGCACCCCAGACAAGGGAGAGGTTATGGTGCATGGTTTGTTTTTACATGTGGCCCTTTACCTGGCAATTCCTTTTCACAAACGTTCCACAGTGTGGCCAAGTGGGGAGAAAGGAGAGAGAGAAGAAAAATCTTAGAGTAAGAAGACTCTCCTGCCCAGGATTTCAAAACCATCTGGGGCAGGCGGGGTCTGTGACAGGCGTGGTGCCAGGTCTGCCCGGTAGGGGCGCGCTGCACCTGGTCCGCAGCCTGCAGAACCCCTCAGGCCGGCCCAGCCGCAAGGTCCCAGGCTCAGAAGGGCATAGACCAAAAAGGACCTCATGCGTATCGCAGGTGAGCCCAGATGTGCCCCCCGGGTGTGTTCCGGGGATGACCTACTGCGGAAGCACAGACGCAGGGGCTGGTGTTGGCGGGGCTCCTGAAGGGCCTGGAAAAGGGCTTCAAGCAAGGGGCTTTGGAGACCAAGCTCTTCCCCATTAACCCAATCCCAAGGCGGCTTCCCTGGAACCCTGGGGCTGGAAGCAGGGCCAGGGATGCGTGCTGTTTCTCAGGCGGAGTTGGAGGGGACAACGTCTTGAGTCTTTGGTGCTTCTCGAGGCTCCTGGCATCCTTGGGATGGGTCTTCTGTCTTGGTGCAGCCATCACTGGTGCACACTCTAAGTCATATCCTTCTAAGAGTCACCCAAGAGATTTTGGTGGGGCTCAAAACTGTTCTATAGAAAGCACGGTGTCCCCCAAAAATGTCCATTCAGATCTTGAGAATCTGAGCTCAGGAGACATCACTTCTCACTAGCACAGCCCACCAAAGCTCTGATAGTCTTCTGCCACGGTCCTGGTGGCCTGGTGATTGCAGCTGGTAATCTTGCACCATTGGAATGGAGTTGTTTTGATGGCTTTCTTTTACCTTTATTGTTTTCTTGTTGATTCTGATTTTTGGGGGGTGGGGTGGGAGATTTGCTTTAAATGTTCAAGTTTATATCCAAATATCACAATATTCTTTGTTAGCTATTGAAGTAATTAAGTGCCACTAATTTCAATTGATTAAACTTTTGAATTTTTTGCTTGGTAGGGGGTTTTTCAAGGCAAGCTACTTTTATTAAAACAGAGGAATGTTATATATCTCTTTCTTCCGTTGAGGCCATTTAAAACTCAGCTACGGCCATCACTGTAGCTGCTCCCAGAGCTGAGGGCAGGCAGGGTAGGACTCCTTGACATTAGTGACGATACGGGCTAGCCCTAGACAGAATTGCAGGAACTTGTTGCTGGTTTGTGAATTGTCCGTGTCCATGGATAAGGTGTTTCCTGCATCCCAGATCCTGGGTTTCACCAGGTGGACTGAGCAAAGCATAACATAAGGGGTCAGAAAGGTCAGACTTGGTTTATGGTCTTTCCCATTCTCTCTCTCTTTCTCTCTTTTTTAATTTTAAAGATTTTAGTTATTCATTTGACAGAGACACAATGAGAGAGGGAACACAAGCACAGTGAGTGGGAGAGGGAGAAGCAAGCTTCCCGCTGAGCAGGGAGCCCAATGCAGGGCTTGATCCCAGGATCCTGGGGTCATGACCTGAGCAAAAGGCAGGCGCCCAACAACTGAGCCACCAAGGTGACCCTCCCATTGTCTCTTGATGTCTCTTGGAAGAAGGGAGCTGCAGATGTGCCCCAACCAAAAAGGCAGGATGGCCACTGCACCGCACGAGGCAGGTGAATGTCAACCCCATTGCCCCAAGACCCAGCCATGGGGAGGCAGAGATGGCGTCCGAGTCGAGTCTCTGTGGCTTCAGTCTAGAACCTGCCTTTTCTTCCTTTCTTCCTTTTTTCCTTAGATTTCATTTAACCTCCTGAGTGAGAGAGAGCACAAGCAGTGGGAGCAGCAGAGGGAGAGGGAAAAGCAGGCTTCCCTCTGAGCAGAGAGCCCAATGCAGGACTCGATCCCAGGACCCTGAGATCATGACCTGAGCCTAAGGCAGAAGCTTAACTGGCTGATACCCCCAGCTGCCCCAAGAACCTGCAGTTTCTAATGCCCACTGTGTCTGCCCCCAGCTTGTGCCCACACGTAAAGTGTTTCTTCTCTGCAGGACAGGAAAGCATATTAAGAATTCCAAGACTGATTGCACTGTTACCCTGGACTGGCCCACAGCATGTCTGTGTAGTTCCAGATTTGGTTATGTACTTCCTTTTACTGAGCTTGCACAGACTTACTCCACCTTTCACTCCAGAAAATCTCTAAGAGCAGTTAACACCAGACAATTTCTAGTCATCATTTAGAAGTGTGTATTTCTGCCCAATGATTAATTTAAAATTAGAAATGATTGTTAAGCATTTTTTAAAACTCATAAGGGCTTGTTTGAAATTTAATTTGACTGAAAGTAAGTTTGTGGTGATACTCTTAGACTTACTTTTAAACTAATATAAAAGTCACTTTAACCCAATATTTTAAAAATCCAAACGGGCTGGTGGACTTAGAAAGAAGCAGGCTTTCCCCTTCAGAAGCTCTGTAAGGTGGGTATCTGGATGAGTGTGTGGCTGCCTTATCTGACAAGTACACACAGTTACCCACACTTACCCAAATCCCAATGTGTGCTTTAAAAATACAGCTCCCAGGGTTCCTGCGAGGCTCAGTTGGCTAAGCGTCTGACTCTTGGTTTCAGCTCAGGTCTTGATCTCAGGGTCGTAAGTTTGAGGCCTCAGTGGTCTCCACGATGGGTGTGGAATCTGCTTAAAATTCTCTTCCTCTCTCTGCCCCTCCCCACTCTCTCTAGAATGCGTGCATGCATGCATGCGTGAATGAATGAATGAATGAAATGGCTCCTGAGTGCCGCTGGAAACGACAGACTTGCACACTAGTTGTCAGGTGAGCCCGGTAGAAGTGAAAGATAAAGAGGGAACCCTGCAGAAGCGCAGACAAGGAGCACAACTGAAAAATGCTGAATACAACATGAAAACCTAGTGCACTGTCGAGGTGGCAGAAAACCGGAAAATCTCCTGAAGGTGAGAGGACAAGGAAGCTGAAATCCACAAAGGGAGGGATCCGAATCTGCCTGGGGGAGAAAGGGATGCAGTCAGCCAGGCTCAGACGGCAATCAGGTTGAGGTTTGCAGGCTGCAGAGAAGGGTAAAGATGACAAGACCTAGAGCCAGAAGAGCAGGAGGTCCACCAGTGACAACCAACCATGTCCCATGAAGCCAGGACACAGGTAGAGATGAAACTCTGGGTCAAGCCAAGAAAAAAATCCCACAGAAGGAGAAGGTAAGGATGGAACTCCCGGTTAATCCTAGTTATGGCTGGAACAAGGAAAACACACAGACACGCACGCACGTGCGCACACGCACACACACCAGTATCTTGCACAATAATTTCTACCCCAAATCCTGCACCCAAGTGAACATGGGCAGGAATGTACACGACTTGTATGGCCCCCTGCCCTCCAGATTCATTCACAGCGATCCCAATTTAGTTATTTGGGAGCTTAAAGCACCTGAGTTAAATGTCAATCCTTACAGAAGAAAGGTATTTTTAAGCCCAGTCTTTAAAGAATTTCCATAGATCAATTTCCAAGGAACATGAATTCTTACTCATACCCATGAAATTACTTAACAGATGAGAAAATAAAACCCATCCCATGAGTGGGAACTTCCAGAGACAACAAAGTAGATTTTTTTTTGGATTTATGGAGTTTGTGTATGTCTTATTTCTCAGATTTAGGCTACATGCAATAATGGTATTTTGTATCTTAAAGAAATTGGATGGGAATATGAAAGTATAATAGGAGAAGAGATTAGGGAGACTCGTCAGTCAACAGATGTGAAGAACAAAGTAAAACTTCTAAAAACAAAGATAGAGACATACACATGTATATATTTGAAAATATAAAGCTAGAAGGCAGGATATAAGCATATGAATTACAAATGATGAGTTATTGGTTTATAGAAGGCACGATATAAGCAGATTAATTACAAATGATGAGATATTGGTTTAAGATGGCTCTGTACATAATTACAGAAGACAACTCAAACAAAAATGGTAGAAAACAGAAGGTAAGAGACTCAGAAAATGTCTCCTAAGAGTCTCTCGCTCTCAGTAATCCAAACAAGATGTATAACCTGCAAAATCCTAGTCTTTCTAAACCAATCACAGAGTTTAGGATGTAAAAAAAAATCCCATCAGGAACTGAACTCCAGAAAATGGCAAGGTATTCAGAGGTAAGAAGAGACCTCCAGCTACTCTCGTTCCTGGTGCAGATGCAAGAAAAAAGGATTCTGCCCTAGGTGGGGATAAGAAGTGGGCATGAATTTTAACAACCTTTTAACAGCCACACAAGGCTAACAGATTAGAATTCTGAGGACCCCCCCCCCCCAAGTCACAGAGCAAGTCTTTCCCACATGCCTTAATCAAGTGCTCAGGATCAGAGCTGCACAGAAAGCTGGAGAATGTCCCCCATCCACCCACTCCAGGCAGAACAAGATCTCCGCCCATACCCCAAGGCCTGCGGCTGCCCCAGAGAGCAAAGAGAGCACCCTGACGATGGTACAGACCTATTGGTTGACTTACAAACCAGAAAGATCTCATGGTGTGGAAAACTGGTGTTTTGGGTAAATTAAGAAATTTGGGAAGTCTTGCTGCTGCCCAGACCCCAAGCACTGCAGAATAGAAAATCCTAAGCCCAGTCTCAAAATAATTGAAGATAGTGGTGAATTAACTAAACTTGCCAAGAAGCTCAGAGGTAGCTTAACTGTAAAACAAACCATTTACTTGATTGCTCCAAGCCAGTGGCTAAACCAAAAGAGAAGTGCCTAAAGGGGAATATTACTTACTTCAGTCTCTACTGTTCTCATATATAATAATCAAGAAAAGAAATGGTAAATTAGAAGTAGACCCGTAAGTGGCCTAGATATTGGAATTATTTGACAAAAACTTTAAAATAACTAGAAATATGCTAAATGGTCTACCAGGAAAAGTATACAATAGCTATGAAAAGATGGTGAATTTTAGCGGACACACAGAAACTATAAAAACGAATCCAGTAGATATAAGAAATAGCAAATCAGAAATAAATATTTTATTGGGTTTAATAACAGAGTGACTCAGCAGAGGAAATAATCAGTAAACTTGAGGACAGGTCACTTAGAAGTATCCAAACAAAAATATAAAGAGGAAAAAAATTTATTTATATATATATATATATATATATAAAATGTGTGTGTGTATATACACACACACAAAAAACAGATTAGATAAGAGTGTTTTAATTTGTGGGATAATATCAAATGGTCCAGCAAGTGTGTAACTGAAATTTAAGGAGAAAAGAGAATAAGAAACAATAAGTAATTAATGAAACATTTGCTCTGAATGGTCTAAAATTGATGAAAGACATCAACCAACAATTCCAAAATTCTCAGAAAAAGCCAATCAGGAAATATACAGAGGATACACACACACACACACACACACACGACTATCAACTGTATCTATATCCTGAAAATTCTATATCCTGAAATTCTATATCCTTAAAAATAGGCTTAAAAAATGAAGCGAAGGCAATCTCAAATTGTTACATCCTATTTTCATTCATGAAATGGCAACATTACAGAAATGGGACACAGATTAGTGGTTTCCAGGGGTCACTGTTAGGGGATGGAGAGTGTGAGGTGTTACTACAGAGAATGCCATAGTAGATTCTTATAGAATGGACGTTCTGTATCTTGACCGAACCAGTATCAATATCCTGGCTGTGGTAGTGTAGACAGCTTTGGTAAGATGTTATCGTTGAAAGAAATTGAGTAAAGCATACATGGGATCTCCCTGTTTCTTAAAACTGCCTGTGGAGCAAATATTCTCTCAAAATAAAAAGAAACTTAAAAATTGGAGCAAAATACATTTTGAGATGATAAAACTAAGCATATTTCTTTCTATTAAATTTCCCTAAGAAACACTAAAATAATTTTTTCAGGCTAAAGAAATATGTCAACTCCAATTCCAAATCTGTAGGAAGCAATGAAGAGCACCAGAAAATGTACATATTTGTATAAATATAGGAAACGTTTTAAGTGTGCATGTGTGTTCCAAGTAGACGGAGGAAGAAATCAGGGGAGGTGAATCATCTGGAGACTGCCAGTCTGTGTGCACTGTGCTAAACAATGGAGGGATGGAAGAAAACATTCTTTTGATGACAAGGAGACAGTGGTAAACAAGTGTGGTTGGTAGGTCTGAGTGGCACTCAAGAGAAGCTGGACAGACAAGAAGGGCAGGCAGACCTCAGTGGACCATTGCCCCCAGGTGTATGAAAGCCAGTTGTCAACATCTTTGCTAATTGCCAAATTGATGAAAGAGAATATTAATTGCTCTATATTAATACCTTGTATTTCAGTTTTTAAAATGTGCTTTGCACAAGATCTTTTTTTTTTTTTTTTTTTTTTTTTTTTTAGAGAGCGAGAGCACAGAGGGATAGGGAGAAGGAGAGGGGGAGAGAGAGAATCCAAGCAGGCTCCACACTCAGCACAGAGCTTGAAGCGGGGCTAGATCTAACCATCCTGAGATCATGACCTGAGCCAAAATCAAGAGTCAGATGCTCAACTGACTGAGCCACCCAGGTGCCACTGCATGAGGTACATTTTTAAAAAAAGAAACCTCAATCACAAATTCACTCCAAACAAAATCCTATTTGAGATTTTGTAAAATGTAAAGGCTCAAACAAGAAAAAAGGAAAACATAGAAGACCATATTTTTGAGCTTAGGATAAACTAAGATTTCTTATAAGACAAAAGGCGAGTTCATAAAATTTAAAAACTGGTAAATTAAATTTCATAAAACTAAAAAGACAGTCTCTTCAATAAATGGTGCTGGGAAAACTGGACAGCTATATGTAGAAGAATGAAACACGACCATTCTCTTACACCGTACACAAAGATAAACTCGAAATGGATAAAAGACCTCAATGTGAGACAGGAATCCATCAGAATCCTAGAGGAAAACATTGGCAATAACCTCTTTGATATCAGCCACAGCAACTTCATACAAGATATGTCTCCAAAGGCAAAGGAAACAAAAGTGAAAATGAACTTTTGGGACTTCTTCAAGATCAAAAGCTTCTGCACAGCAAAGGAAACAGTCAACAAAACAAAGAGGCAACCCACGATACTCACAAATGACACTCCAGACAAAGGGCTGATATCCAGGATCTATAAAGAACTTCTCAAACGCAACACACACAAAACTGATAATCATGCCAAAAATGGGCAGAAGACATGAACAGACACTTCTCCAATGAAGACATACAAATGGCTATCAGACACAGGAAAAACTGTTCATCATCACTAGCCATCAGGGAGATTCAAATTAAAGCCACATTGAGATATCACCTTACACCAGTTAGAATGGCCAAAATTAGCAAGACAGGAAACAACATGTGTTGGAGAGGATGTGGAGAAAGAGGAACTCTCTTACATTGTTAGTGTGAATTCAAGTTGGTGCTGCCAATTTGGAGAACAGTGTAGAGATTCCTTAAGAAATTAAAAATAGAGCTTCCCTATGACCCTGCAGTTGCACTACTGGGTATTTACCCCAAAGATACAGATGTAGTGAACAGAAGGGCCATCTGTACCCCAATGTTCATAGCAGCAAAGGCAATGGTCGCCAAACTGTGGAAAGAGCCAAGATGCCCTTCAACGGATGAATGGATAAGGAAGATGTGGTCCATACTCCACTATGGAGTATGATGCCTCCATCAGAAAGGATGAATCCCCAACTATTGTAGCAACATGGACGGGACTGGAGAAGATTATGCTGAGTGAAATAAGTCAAGCAGAGAGAGTCAAATATTATATGGTTTCGCTTATTTGTGGAGAATAAGGAATAACACGGAGGACAAGGGGAGATGGAGAGGAGAAGGGAGTTGGGGTAAATTGGAAGGGGAGGTGAACCATGAGAGACTATGGACTCTGAAAAACAATCTGAGGGTTTTGAAGGGGCAGGGAGTGGGAGGTTGGGGGAGCCTGGTTGTGGGTATTATGGAGGGTGTGTATTGCATGGAGCTCTGGGTGTGGTCCATAAATAATGAATTCTGTTACACTGAAAAGAAATTAAATTAAAAAAATCACCCCCCCCAAAAATTTGAAAAAAAAAAAAAGTTAAACACTGTCAATAAACTAAACTAAACTAAACTAAATGAGCAAGTCATAGACTGTGAGGATATATTCACAAGACAACGTGTTTGTATCTAGAATATATAAAGACCTCCTGAATTCAATAATAAGGCAACACAGTGTCAAAGTGTTAAAGGCAAATAGTCACTTCACACACACACACACACACACACAATGGTTAATAAGCACATGAAAAAGTATTCAGCTTTATTAATCATCAAGAAAATTAGACATTAGAAACCCAGTGCAATATTGGCTATGATATGATGTGATGGTATTAATGATATACATGCTGTGCCAGAATGTCTGAATGCATAGGGCTGACCACAGCAGAGACTGGAAGAGATAAAGGACACCAGAACTCTCGCATGTTTTTGGCAGGAATATAACCACTTTCTCAAACTGTCAGTTCTTATGACACGGTAATCCCACTCTTAGGTATTTGTACAAAATAAACGTGTGTGTCCAAGAAAAGCCCTTAATAGGATATTTATAGTAGTCACACCTGAATTATTGATCCACAGAATGGATAAGCCATGCTTTGTTCACACAGTTGAACATTATTCAGCAATGAGAAGAAATGAACTACACATGCACACACTATGTGTCTCGAAAATAATAGGATGAGTGAAAAACAAAACACAAAAATATATAACCTGTGTAATTCCTTAGATACAAATTGCCAGAATAAGCAAAAGAGACCTGTGGTGGTAGAAATCAGATCAGTGCTTGCCTCAAAGACTGAGAAATTGTCTGGGGAAGGAGCAAGACAACTTTCTGCTCAGGGAAGTGCTGTGTGCCTCAGTGGAGATTCGCAGAACCTCATGGAACAGTTCACATCTGAGCATTTCAGTGTGTGTAAAATCCATTAAAAATGGTTTTTCCTGGTGTGAAATTGGGTACTATTGCTACCCCTGAGACTGAGAGAGCAAAGCTGAAATGTTAAGTGGACTTCAGGGAGATTTCTTGTGGGGAGAAAGGAGCAGATCTTGAGAACACCCGTAGAAGAGCTGGCTCTACCTGCCCTCCCCCAGGCCCTCCACCCTCCCTGGTTTCCTATCACCTCAGCTCTCTGCTTCCTCATGTAGGGCTGATGGACTCAGCAGCGTGTGTGTTCTCTGGGGAAGGATGACTGTTCCTGCCCC
Source organism: Mustela erminea (assembly GCF_009829155.1). Lineage (NCBI taxonomy): Eukaryota > Metazoa > Chordata > Mammalia > Carnivora > Mustelidae > Mustela > Mustela erminea. The sequence goes on along the minus strand of NC_045616.1, from coordinate 160,499,267 downwards.
GTGGAAGTTCTAGAGGGAAGGAAATCCATGCCAGCTAGGTTGGTTAGCTCTATACTATACGGTTTGGCAGGGCTGTGGCACTCAGATGTTTGGTCCAACAGATGTTGCTGTGAAGGAACTTTCCAAATGTGATTAACATCTACCATAGATATATAGGTTTTTTTTTTTTTCCAAAAAAAAGCAGGCTCCCCACTGAGCAGAGAGTCTGATGCGGGGCTCGATTCCAGGACCCTGAGATCATGACCTGAGCCAAAGGCAGAGGATTAACCCATGAGCCACCCAGGCATCCTGATATATAGGTTTAGATATGTATATAGGTAGACAGAATCTGTCTATATCTATTCACATAAATAGCTGTATAGCTATATAGAGATAGCATATCTACATATGTCTGAAACTAATATATATCTGTTGTCTTTTTCTTATCTACCTACAGTGCATTAGTCAGGGTTCTCCAGAGACACAGAATTACATATTCCTAATATATGTCTTATTGGTCCTCTGTCTCTAAAGAACCTGGACTGATATTATATAAATAGGTAGATAGGTAAATTATAGAGAGAATCTATCTATGTATCTATGGATTTATAAAGATCTATCTACCTATCATCTATCCATCCATCCGTGATATCAGGGTTCTCCAGAAAGAGGAAAATGATGTACTCATTACTAATGTCCTATTGGTCTGTGCCTCTGGAGAACCCACACTAACACACCAGCACAGCATCCCATTTTGGAGGAAGCAGGTCACCTAGTGTGAAAAGTGATTTATCTGGAAGGAAACGTTCTTGAAGTGATTGACAAGGGGATCTTCAGGCTGGCATGTTTGGAGAAAGGGGCCTTCATATTTCTGAATCCAGATTCCCTAAAACAGTGTGCGTAATTGCTGGTCACAAACTCCTTCACGATGCACCTGTGCATTGTTTCCTCAGTGAAAAGCGGAGGTTGGCTGAAAACTGGTTGAACTGTAATCTCTCCGTCTCGAGGCTGCAAGGGTTTCAGTCACCAGGTGCTCCTTTCTTCTGAGAGCAGTGCGTTGTGGGTTATCCTAGGTGAGTACACCGGGTGGGCAAACGTCGGTTCTCACATTCGTCACAGGCTTAAGTGCTCGACTGTGACGGGAACCATGGAGTGGATGGGTATGGGAGCTTTGTCGACCCCGCCTGCACCCTGTCACCCTGGTCCACGCCAACACAAGGCCTGCAGGCAGTCCCACTCACCCTCACAGCCTCTCGCCGCCTCCCCTCCCCTTAGGGTGTATGAGGCCCTTTGCTTCTAATCCCAGTGCAGCAGCTCCTTTCCATAGTCCCACCACTGCCCCTTGAGAGCCACACCATATTCTGTCTCCCATGGGGTGCTCAGGTGGACTGCAGAATCCCATGAGGGGGCCCAGCTGCAGCCTGTGGCCCTCACTGTATCCCATGGCACAGGGTGTCATCAGCACAGAGTTGAAGAAGACAGTTGCCTCCAAACTGAGATAGGCCACCAGTTCCAGAGCAGAAGGAAGGTAAGGCCTGGGAGCTTAGAAAGAAGCAGTTCAACAGTACCCGATCTCCCAGCTCCTCTTAGGGACACGAAATCACCCAGCTTCAGACCATGACGGACGCGACCTTGCCGTTCTCCGGATCGGTACACTCAGTCCTATCCCTGGCGCCCCAGCTCCTCTCCTTCCTCTCCTTTTGGGTGAGGCCAGGAAGCCTGTCCGTCCCCTAGCACCCCTCGCCTTGGAGATGACACACAGGGAGTCCTCAGACTCCTTCCAGGCTTGAATCATTTTCCCCCGCTGGTCGTGAGGACGCTAATTCCACTGCGTTGACAGGGCACCTGCTTCCACTCACCTGCCACCCAGGCTACTTGGTGGCCCCATGGGGAACCGGCATGACTGGCCCCTTGCTTCCACAGCCTCTTCTCACACACCACTGTGCACTGTGAACATCAGCTGGATACACTTCTGTCCCCCATGGCTTGGCTCATGTTACCTGTATCTGGGATTTCCTTCCCTTCAGACTCTTGGACAAGTACCATGCATTTCAACAACGGAAGCCTCACCCCCTGCAGCCTTCCTGAGGAGGTTCCCTCGCTGCCCAGACTCTGCCCTTCGCCCTTCGCTCGGGCACGAAGACCCTTGGCCGCTTCCTTCTTCGATCTGCCACTCTCCACCGGTCCCGGGGCTAGGCTTGTGCCTAAAAGCTGCACAAGAACACGGAAAGTAGTCGGCATCGATTTCTCCAACTATCTGGCAGTAGCATACCAGGCCGGCTTCCCGTGAGTGGTAACAAATTTCCTCTATGGCTGAAAGGAAAGAGGTGAGAGGACAGGCTCAACGTGCGACCCTTGTGCTGTGCGCGGCGGAGAATACGGAGAAGGAACACAAGGGGCTCTGGACTCAAGCGTGACTCGATCCCGATTGTTGACTTCTAATTCATCTGTTTCCCTGGAATCAAAGAGTTATTCGCAAAATCATTAAGTCAAAAAGAACCAAATATAATAAAATTGAATAACTTTTCAGTACTACGATAAGAATCAATATGCTGCGAGTAGTTTCAGCAATAACACAGCTCCCGGGAATACATATTTATTAAATGGCTACTTGTGCGTGTTTAAGGATTGTGCAGAGTAATTTTATGGCATCCTTTCAATAGTCCATTCACTTTGCTTTTTCTGAGACTCAATTCCCAATGTTGTAGCAGTGCTTATAGGAGATGTCATGCGGATGGTGGTCTCCAGAGCTAGAAACACACGTCTGGGGATGATCATGTTACAAAATAATGTTGAACTAAAGAAAGCTGGTGTTCTATCATAATGGTAAACACAGCTGGAGGGGCAGGAAAGTTATCACCTACTAACCACTCCTGGCTTTCCAGATCCCATACAGTGGTAAAGAAAGTGTTGTCGCAGGGCTGGAATGGCAAGTGTGGAGCCCTGGGGAGCCCCTGACCCCACAATTTGACCTTGACCAAATCTCTGCAAATTTCTCTGCATCACTTTCCTCCTCCATGAAGCAGGACTGCCTCCACAGGTTGTTTGAGGACTGAGAATCCTGTTTGTAGGAAGTTTAGCACCATATCAAGAGGTGGCTAATGCATGAGAAATGATGGCTTCTTCACGTTTGATTCCATTCTCACAGCAAGCCTTCCAGTCTCTATTTAAACAAACAAACAAACAAACAAATGAAATACTTGAGACCAAACCTTCATTCTCCAGAAAGCAGAGCCTGGGGAAAGGATTATGTGCTGCTGAATTATGTGTGTTGGGGAGTGAGGGAGGAGCGTGAGGCACCAGGGGTGCTGTTTTCATCTGCTCAGGCTGCCATGACAAACGACCACAGACTGGACCGCTTAAATGACACATATTTATTTCTTATCAGTCTGGAGATCAAGGTGCTAGGAAACTCAGGGAGGTCTGCTCCAAGTCTGCAGACTGCTGTCTTCTTGCTGCATCCTTGCATGTCAGAGAGAGCACAGAAGAAGTGATCCCTCTAGTGACTTCTCTTATGAGGACACAAATCCCATCATGCCAGTTCCACCTTTATTACCTTGTGGAGACCTCGTTACCTCTTGAGGAGCCCATCTCCATATACCATCTCACTGGGGTTAGGCTTCAGCATATGAATTGGGGGAACACAGTCAGTTCACAGCAGGTGGGAAGTGGAGCCAGGGAGAGCCGCGGCCAGTTAGGTGTGCACAGGCGAACCTGCTCTGCAGGATGGCTCCAGGCAAAACCACCACAGGAAGGAGAAAAGAGGAGAAAGTTGTGGTCTTTTTTATCCTGACTGATACTGGCAAACATCCCCCAAGTTGATGAGATTGCATGTCCCCGGGGCAACTGCTGGAATTGATGAGATTGCATGTCCCCGGGGCAACCAGTTCTGGAAAGTGGTGGTGGTGCCAGAGGTGGGAGGAGGTCAGTGGTGTTGGCGTTGGGGAAGTGCCATGCTCTGGGCAGTCTGCTGAGGCTCCCGGGGGATCTGGAGGTGCCTTGTGGCTCAGGCAAAGTCAAGTGCTCTGCAGTTTGGAGAGGCGGCAGCAGGAGGCTCCGAGGAAGGCAGGTGATGAATGGGAGGGATGCGGAGAGGAGAAGCCGTGGGATTAGTCCCAGAAACTCAGCAGTGAGTCGTCAGGGGACCAGTCTGTTTGGAGCCGGTCTGCTCCCCTCTCCCTGCCCATTCAGTGCGAGCAGCTGGGCTCTTCCTCGAGGCTCTGACCTGGGCTGCTGGACCTGTCCTCCCTTCTGCACAGAGCGGAAGTGCTGGGAGTTTAGAGGTGACTGCTGACTGTGTCCCTGCGTGTGGGCGCCTGGCACTGGCTGCCTTTTCTGAGAAGGCAGAGCTCATGCCCAGAGCTCCCTGTGGGGTCAGCTGAACTGCACTTGAAGGACTCTGCGGACATCACCCCTCGCTTGGCTTCCTTCCTGTCCTTGTCCAGCTCTGACCCTGGCACTGTTTTGCACATGGCCTTCCTCCTATCACATGCACATCCTTCCTTGTCTAGGTCTGCTTTTCAAGACCCCAATTGGACACATCACCAAAGGCTGTCCAGCTCCAAGAAGGGGACTCTGGATTGAAACCACTCTGCTGCTCTGTCCTTTGTCCTGCTGCCCCTTCCATATGTGGTCACATTTCTGGTCCTACAGTGCAAGTCTGCTGAGGTGCTGGGAGAGATGCTCTAACGGCCCCTTGAAGGACCAGCTGGGGGCCTGGCGCCAGTCAGCACCTCTCAGAGTTCCCACCAAACAGCATTCAAAGCCACCATGTTGTTTTCCCTTCTTTTCAAAGGCCCACAAAGGCAACCAATGCTTCCCCAACAATGAATGCTCTCTACCTGCGCAGAAAGCTGGTGGGATAACACCAGTCATCTCTGCAAAAAGCTCTGGACTGAGAGAGAGGACTTTCTGTTCCATTAGGAGTGTCCATGTAAACCGGAGAATTCTCCAGAAAATGATGTCGAAGGTTGTCCTCAGACCCCCTAGGACCTTAAAAGTTCTTTTATTCATCATGGGCCCGTGTTAGGTTCACCGTGAAAACTACAGGTGGTAGAACCCATAGGGGCACCTGATAATTATAGTGGAGAAGTGGGTGAGGGCTGCAGGACCCAGGTGGGCTTTCAGGCAGAGCCCAGAATCGGTGCTGAGGCTGGAGTCCACTCGGGCTCAGGCCTGGTGGTCTAAAGACCCAGGTGAGGCTGGAATCTCAGGGCCCAGGCGTGGTGGGAGTCTGGGGGCCCAGGTGTGGTGAAGGGCCTCACAGCTCAAGTACACAGGAGAACACATATTTGAAAGCACATTCTTTGGTGCTAGTATGATTTCTGCCCTTTTCACTGGCTGTCCACATGGAGGCAAGACCCATCCAGGACCAGAGTTTTGAAAAGTGGAGACATTAATAGTTTAGTTTAGTTTAGTTTAGCATTGTTTTGTTTTTGTCAAATCGTGCTAACGAAATGGGATACTACACGGGAAATTACCATGCATACCACAGGTCAGTATACAAATATAAGTGATCTTTGGTCATGGACCATCCGCACACACCTGATCTATAAATAAAGCTCACATCATAAACTAGAATATTTAATTTACCCATTTCCTGGCCATGCAGAAAACCAACTTTTGATTATTTTGTATACATGAGATGTCTGTGCCTCGCAGGTGAATGTGATCTGGGGGAAGATGCATTTCTTTCTGCAAGTGCAGGAGTCCCGAATTACCGGGTGCTGGACGGCAGCACCAGGCAGAGCCCGGAAGAAGGGACTGTGCTGTTGTTCCCCTCCTGTTGAGGAGGCTTAATTGGCAGTTTATTTCATATTGTTCTTGGAAAACAGGGTAGCTACGGCACCAGCTGCAATGGCGTGATGCATCTTAAGCAGGTATTGATTTCCATAATGTGCTACTGCCACAACCCAGCTCCCATAGACCAGATTTTTTTTTTTTTTTTTAATCACAAACCCTTGGTATCCGGTAAAAAATAGGACAGCATAGCACGCTGACCGTGAAACAGTGGGATTTCAAGAAACACCCTCCTTAGAATGCCGTTGTGAATCATCTCATGAACATCTTCATTCTAGGAGCAGCCCTTATCTGAACGGAGGAGCGCTGTTGGCTGGAAAACAATGGTAAGAGTATTTGAATCCAATTTTGGGCCAAAGGCACTCGCATTCCAAATTGTTATTTTTTTCTGGTAATTTTTTCCCTAATGCTATTTGTCTAAACCTTGTGTTCTAACGTCTAGTTGCCCTCGGAGGAAACCACAGGGTGATAAACCGGGAGGGAATTCCATTCTAGGGACGCCAGGAGTCAGCACTTTTTTCCCTCCTTCTCTTAAGAACCCCTGTCTGGGTGTCTCCAATACCTGGTCTGCTCCGCAGAGCCCGCAGTCCTGAAAACCCACTGACACGGAGTCGCCTCCAGCATATGCCCCGACACTCAGCCCCAGCGACTTTCATGGAGCCTCAGAAACCCACCAGACACATGGTGCCCCCAGCTGCTTAGCGCTCTCTGTTTCTGTCTCTCTCCCTTTCTGCGCACCGAGGTTTGGCCAGGCTCTGAGTATCCCTCCTGCTGCATTTTTCCCTCTTGCCTTCCCGTGCTCCCTCAGGTCTGACAGCTACGATTTCTGTTTGTTTGTTTCATTTTCTCACTTCCAAATCCTGCTTCAGCTGGTTTTCCGCCCACACGGCAACGTGCCTATTGTTCTAGCTGCTCGTGTTGTTCCAGGTCTACGTGTTTGGGAGAGAAATTAATCAGTGCGTGTGATGCTTTAGATGAATATTTTTCTTAATTTTAAAACTTAATTTAGCTGGTGAGGGTACAGCCATACGGACATGCTCATATATTATTGGTGTCATCCTAAATCGTTATAACTCTTTGAAAATAAATCTGACAGGATGCCTCCAGAGCCTTAAGTCATTAATCCTCTTTAACCTAGTAATTGGACTTCTGAAAATCTGTCTTATAAAACCAATCCCACACTCAAGCACAAAATCACACACAAAGCTATTCATGATAGAATCACCCCTTAGTGCATCCAATGGAAAAAAAAAAATCTACACGAAATATTGGGATGGTTTTAAAAATGGAAATAAGGGTACCTGAGTGACTCCGTTGGTTAAGCGACTGACTTTTGATTTCAGCTCAGGTCATGTTTTCAGGGTCATGAGATTGAGCCCCGAGTTGGGTGCCACACTTGGTGTGGAGTCTGTTTGAGCTTCTCTCTCTGCCCCTCTCCCTGCTCTCATGTGCTTTCTCTCCCCTCTTGAAAATAAGTAAATAAATAAGCACATAAATAAATAAATACATAAAATCTTTAAAAATGGAAGTAAATGCACCAAAATATGACCGTGAGAAATATAGTGACAACTGGGTAAGTGGTAAGATGGGAAAGTGGCGTAAGGACGGACAGAGACCATGAGCTCAGGAAAGAGAAGGACTGTGACGTGGCCACCGCACACGTTGCAGTGATGTGGCCAGAACCATGGTGGGTGCAGGAGCTACGAGTGCTGTGTAACAAAGAACCCGCAGCTTAGTGGCCTAAAGCAGCAGTCATTCATCATGTTCGCAGATCCCGCGGGGCTGGAGTCTCTACAGGGTGTAGAAGGTCTGGGGTCTCATCTGGAAAGACTCGAATGGCTGGGGTGACTTGAGTTGGGGACAGGACGCATCTGGCAGCTTCTTCACTGAGACATCCTGTGCCTGCACTGCGGTGGCTTGAAGGCTGGGCTCTGACAGGACAGTGAGGAGAGGGCTGGCGCAGTGGCTCTCCATGAGGCCACGTGGAGGCTGCCTGACTTCTGTGACCTTCCTTCCAAAGTCAGGCGGTGTTGTTTCCACAGTATCGACTGACTGAAGCAGTCACAGGCCTGCCTGACTTGAGGGGACAGTCTGAGGGGAGACAACAGCACAGAGATGCCGCTGTGGAGGCCTGCCCGTGGATCTGTCATGCCGCTCTGTGGTCTCTCCCCATGTGTCTGGTGCAAATGTGCCCAGCCTTCAGAGAGCAACTCACAACTCAAAGGGGCTTTAGTGTCAGAACACCAGACGCTAGGGGTTCTCATATCTTCTTTCTAGGAGAGCTACAAAATAAAGTAATAATAGTCCATGTTGAATAGTCTAAAGATATTTCTATTTAAGGTGAAGGAATCACACCAAATTCTTGGTTTCTATGGTTCATTTATAGACACCGTTTTCCCTTTTATTAACCTTTGAAGATCTGTAAGCAGAAATTAAAAGCCATGCCATAAGTCCCGAGATAAATTGGTTTATTACTGGATGCTTATTATATACAATCCTACAAAGGTTCCTGGGCATAAACATGAATAATTAGCAGCCTGGTTTGTTCATATCCATCTAAGGACTCCAGGAGAGGAAAAAAAAAAATAGGAGAGGACTAAATCCACAGAATTGAAAGAAATACTTCTCTCCCTCTTTCCTTCTTGAATTTGAAAGTAAATTTAAAATATTTATAAAAATGAAATTCATGCTCCTTTAGTCATCATTCTGAATGCTTATTTCCAAATCTCCTGATTCGATGACCTCCCTGGCATTTTCCCTGTGTCTCTCCAACATCATGTATCATATCTTGTCTGAGATTATAGTCATTTGTACACTTACTTATCCAATCCATATTAGATTATATTCTAGTATATTCTATGCATTTTACATATGGTCCAATTAAATATTTATTTTAATGAATTGAACTGCAGTTTTCCTGCCTTGTTTTGGGGTATTCACAATGACTAGCACCTAAAGTTTTAAATCCTAAAGGCATTTTTTGTATTTTCTTATATGTTTGGAGCATTAACCATGTGTGGTCTTCCATCAGTGATAAGAAAAAAGACTATATTCATGATCATTCATAATTTTATATTTTAATTATGTTTTATAATAAATTCTGAATTATGTGTTTAATTTGTTGGCATGACTAGGCAGGGGATGCCTGGCGACTCCACTGATGGAGCTTCCGACTCCCGATTTCTGCTCAGGTCACCATCTCAGGGTTGTGAGATCCAGCCCCATGTGGGGCTCCTGCTTGGCAGGGGGTCTGCTTCTCCCTCTTCCTTTGTCCCTCCCTCATGTGTGCTCTCTCTCACCTCTTGCTCTCTTTCAAATAAATAAATAAATAAATCTTTAAAAAAATGAAAGGATAGACTCCTTTTCTATTTAGAGAATATTTCCTGTGTTCTTTGAGACCAAAGTTGTGAATATCTTTGCCTGATCCATTTTTTTTTTTTTTTTCCCAATGTGATGCCTGGTCATCAGGCACCTGCTGTCTTCCTTGCGACGGTGGGAAAGTGGAACAGAACTGGGAGCAACAGTCAGTAAGGAGCTGGGGGTAATGTGGTCAAATCCTGGGACATTCCATATTGCCTCTTTCTTACTTGTAAATAGGATTTATGATACCTGCCTTACCTATATCATGAGGTTGATTTAGAAACAAGAGAAAAAATAATGATGCACCCTCACATACCACAGCAAGTCTGGAGTAATGGTCATTGCACACATTTTAATGGGAGAAGTGGCAAATACAGAAACATCTGTGCCCTGCAAGCCTGACACTTAGTGTCCTTTGTCATTGACCTGGATTCCACCTCAGAATGTTTCTCAACACGGTGGTCATTGGTAAGCTTTGGAACAGGAGATAAAGGTTTTTAGGGAGTATGTTTTCTAAGTGACCTAAAATAGTGATAAGGCAAGGGGTGTGTGGGCCCTTCTCCCCTCCTTTCCCACCTGCATCTGGGAGGATATCTTTGCCCATTTGTACGGGGGCAGCTCCCCCAACCCCATCTCTACTCTGTACAGTGAGCTCCCCTTCTGTGCCTCCTTGCCCAGCCCTCATGCCTCAGGCTTTGAGATGGGGTCCCAAGTGTAACAAGGCCCAGAGTCTGGGGGATACACAAAGGCAGACTGTGAGCAAGGCTTCAGCTCAAACTAATTACTGGCTCTCATCCTGCATGCTGTGTCTGAAGAAGAAATGGATAATAAATTAGGCTATGTAGGATAGACTTGCCTGATGCTATTTTCTCTGATCTGTCATTTTCTTCTTAATTAGAGTTCCTTATTCCCCCTGAAAATATATTTATTAAGTTTGAGGTTAGGTTGTCCATCCTGAAACACTGTATCCTGCCCCAACTGCTACTTGGAAACTTATAACCCACATGTTTTAATGAGACGTGGACAGTTTCTAAGAACACAACATGCTGAAACCCAACAGAGATTTACTAATTTCATAAAAAATGAACTCTTTAAGCCCCTTCTGACACAAAAGGAGGCAGGGAAAAAAAAGAAGCTTCATTAAGGAGGTTACTTGAATGAGTGTGCTTAATGCACTATATAAAGTCATTTGTGTTTGTACCTGTGGGGACAGCCCAGTGAACTGTGTCTTTCTAGGACTCTGCCATGCTGATGGACTATGAAGCTGAAAGGACCCTTGTGAACCTGTTATAAGCAACGAAGAAAAGACTTCTATTTCTGGTGATGAAGTCTAGATAATGCAGACCAACCTTTTCATCCAAAACGGTAAAAAAAAACTGAACACAGAAGAAAGGAAAGAGACCAGTCTGTTTGTGGTTGTGGGCATTTCAAGGCCACAGGATTTGAGGTCCAGGACCCTGGCAGGATGACGACTGCTGAAAAACCCTAAGGTCAGGTGCCACTCTGCCCTGAAGATACTGTAGTAACCAAACGTCGGAGGGGTTGCTGAGCTCTCAACAGTCTCTTGGGCCTCGGAGGACAGAAACAGGATCTCAGACACCTTCCTGAAGAAGTCCTTGGAATTATCCCAGAGTTTCAGGTGAGAATCTTACAAGATCGTATGTAAGAGAAGGACTAAGTCAGAAACAATTTAGGTCTTTGGAAGGAGCCCCACTGCACATTCTCCCAACCCTGACCACTAGGCCAAGGTGAGAGGTAGCCTTCCCCACAGAATGCTAGTGAAATGGAAACAAGCAGGGTGAGACAAATCAGCCAGACAATAGGAACCAAACCAAACCCAGACACTGGAATCAGCAGACACGGACTTAAAATAATTGTGATGAATATGTTCAAGAATCAAAAGTCAGGTTTTTCCCGAGAACCAGAGGTAGGAGAAGGAAAATATCCAGACTGAATCACAGAAAGAGGAAGGGATGGAAAATATGGCAAAGAACGGGCAGAGCAGCATAATGAAAAGGTTGGATGTTCATAGAATCGACAGCCCAAAGGTGAGAAAACAGAGAAGGGATCAGAGATATCTTTTTTTTCCTTTTATTTATTTATTTAAATTTTTTATTTCTTTTCAGTGTAACAGTATTTATTGTTTTTGCACCACACCCAGTGCTCCGTGCAATCTGTGCCCTCTCTAATACCCACCACCTTGTTCCCCCAACCTCCTACCCCCCGCCCCTTCAAACCCCTCAGATTGTTTTTCAGAGTCCACAGTCTCTCATGGTTCACCTCCCCTTCCAATTTCCCTCAACTCCCTTCTCCTCTTCATCTCCCCTTGTTCTCCATGCTATTTGTTATGCTCCACAAATAAGTGAAACCATATGATAATTGACTCTCTCTGCTTGACTTATTTCACTCAGCATCATCTCCTCCAGTCCCATCCGTGTTGCAACAAAAGTTGGGTATTCGTCCTTTCTGATGGAGGCATCATACTCCATAGTGTATATGGACCACATCTTCCTTATCCATTTGTCCGTTGAAGGGCATCTTGGTTCTTTCCACAGTTTGGCGACCATGGCCATTGCTGCTATAAACATTGGGGTACAGATGGCCCTTCTGTTCACTACATCTGTATCTTTGGGGCAAATACCCAGTAGTGCAATGACAGTGTCATAGGGAAGCTCTATTTTTAATTTCTTGAGGAATCTCCACACTGTTCTCCAAAGAGGCTGCACCAATTTGCATTCCCACCAACAGTGTAAGAGGGTTTCCCTTTCTCCACATCCCCTCCAACACATGTTGTTTCCTGTCTTGCTAATTTTGGCCATTCTAACTGGTGTAAGGTGGTATCTCAATGTGGTTTTAATTTGAATCTCCCTGATGGCTAGTGATGGTGAACATTTCTTCATGTGTCTGATAGCCATTTGCATGTCTTCATTGGAGAAGTGTCTGTAAATATCTTCTGCCCATTTTTTGATATGATTATCTGTTTTGTGTGTGTTGAATTTGAGGAGTTCTTTATAGATCCTGGATATCAACCTTTTGTCTGTACTGTCATTTGCAAATATCTTCTCCCATTCCGTGGGTTGCCTCTTTGTTTTGTTGACTGTTTCCTTTGCTGTGCAGAAGCTTTTGATCTTGATGAAGTCCCAAATGTTCATTTTCACTTTTGTTTCCTTTGCCTTTGGAGACATATCTTGTAAGAAGTTGCTGTGGCTGATATCAAAGAGGTTACTGCCTATGTTCTCCTCTAGGATTCTGAGGGATTCCTGTCTTACATTGAGGTCTTTTATCCATTTCGAGTTTATCTTTGTGTACAGTGTAAGAGAATGGTTGAGTTTCATTCTTCTACGTATAGCTGTCCAGTTTTCCCAGCACCATTTATTGAAGAGACTGTCTTTTTTCTAGAGCAATCTATACTTTTAATGCCATCCCGATCAAAATTCCACTGATATTTTTCAAAGAGCTGGAGCAAATAATCATAAAACTTGTATGGAATCAGAAGAGACCCCAAATTGCTAAGGAAATGTTGAAAAACAAAAATAAAACTGGGGGCATCACGTTACCTGATTTTAAGCTTTACTACAAAGCTGTGATCACCAAGACAGCATGGTACTGGCATAAAAACAGACACATAGACCAGTGGAACAGCATAGGGAGCCCAGATATGGACCCTCAACTCTATGGGCAAATAATCTTTGACAAAACAGGAAAAAATATACAGTGGGAAAAGAGAGGATCAGAGATATCTTCAAAGACGTGATGGCTGAGAATTTCCCAAATGTCCTCCTGATGAAGGATATTGACTCACAGATACAAGAAGCTCATTGATGGTTATCACTTTGTGATGTTTGTTTAACTGTACACATCTGGACTCATTTTCTTATATTTAATTTAAAAAACTGTAAACAAGGCACTTTGGAAAAGACAAAGAATACCCACAAAAATCAGTGCAGTTGGAAGTGGTGTGACTGATACAGTGGCCAAGGGAACCCCATGCCTATGACACACGGCATAATATCCATACAGAATACACCATCCTTTATTGAGCAGTAAGTTTCTACTGTGGTAGAAAAGCCAGTGTGTCTCAGGTCTGCAGGACCTAGATTTGAATCCCAAATCAGTATCTCTCCAGCTCAGTGATCTCAGGCAAGTTACTCAAACCATTTCCTCAAATTAAAAAAGGAATAAGACTTCACAGGGTGGTTGAAATGAGGGGACTTGCTTGTTTTTCTGCACCTCTTGGGGTTGGTGGAGCTCCAGTCCTCCATTAGGGCAGGTGGGTTCTCTTCCCCTCCTTGCTTTCCAAGCTTTAATGCCTCTTCCCTTCTCTGCTGTCACTTCATTCTTCTGATTTTAAATGTCATACATGCACTTTTGGTTCCCAATTTGTGCCTCCAGCCATGACCCATGTATTGACTCCAGACTTTCAACTCTAAGTGGCTGGCTATCAAGTGAGTCCAAGGGGTGTCCTAGATGTGACATGTTCAGATGTAATCCCTCAGTGTTCCCTTACTACCTGTCCCCTGCTATCTATATCACGGAACCCAGCAGCTCTATTCTGCCCACTATGAGGGCCCAGGGAACTCTGAGTAATTGCCACTGATTTCTCATATCTTCCACATCCCTGTCCCTCAGCAAATCTTGAGAGTTGTGTCCTCAACATATATCCCGAGGATAGCTAGACCTCCCCAGGACTGCCCAGCTCCCCTGTCCCTGAAGGAAGGGGAGGGACCAGAGGCTGGGCATGGTGCTGTCTGGGATGGGAGGGAGTGTCCCAGGCAGGGGAAAGAGTAGAGGCAAAGATCTTAAGGCTCAGGTGTAGCTGGCAAATTTGAGGACTGAACTGTGCTATGTGTGCACAGGGTCCCACCCTGACTCCCGCTGGACCCCAGAGTGCAAAGCCCCCCATCACTGCACACCACCAGTGCTGTGTTCTAGCATGCTGACCCAGGCCCTACCCTGCCTGGGCATCAGCACTTCCCTGTCCCCCAGCCCCATCCATTATGAGGGTCCCTGCCTAGGTTTCCTCCTTTGATGGGGTGAGTCTCAGAGGAAAGAGTCCAACTCTTTCTAGTGGGGACATGCTGACGCTAGCCAGGGCCTCTCTCGGTGAGAGCTGTCCTGGAGCCTGTGTGTCCTGACTTTGCCTGCCTAGCCAGAGCGTGTGTGGCCAAGGGAAAGAGTCCCTGTCCCCACAGAGCTGCTCTTTTGGGAACTGGGCTTGGCCCACTGTGGGGGTTGGGGTCAGAAACTACAGACCAGGTTAGGCCACAGAAGGCCCTCTGTGTGCTCTGTAAGGGAAGGCTTCTGCCTTCAGCTTCTCCGTGTCTGTATCTTCGGTATTTCCAGTGTATAGGGAATTCCCTAAAGAAAAACAGAAGAGAGAAACAAGACCGGACACATAATAATAATACCTAAAAGTAGCCACCAGTTGTGAAGTACTCGTGATGGCAGGCAGCATTGGAATGGCCTGAGCACATGCCTGCACTGCATTAGAACATCTCACTAGAGCCCAGAGGTGGGCTTCTGATCTGGTAAGGAAGCTGGGATGGAGGCAAATTGACCTGCTCAGGCTCCCGTGAGTGAATGAAGAGCAGAGCTGAGGCTCCTGTGAGTGAATAAAGAGCAGAGCTGAGGCAAAGCACACAGCCTCTGGTCCTGCACTGGTAGCCACAATGGCTCTGTGCCCGCCTCCCTAGGCAATGGACAGCTCTGGATGCTCCCGTGCCTGCATCTGGCCCAGCCACTAGGAAAGCTTCCATTTCCGCTACATACCCTTTGCCTTTCCAGCAAGGGCCGCCCACTCTCTTTGAGGCAGCCAGACCTGCACCAGTAGATGGGCTCAGATCCATGGGATGGCCAGATAGAGGCAGGGGACCAAAGCCGGGGCTACTGCTCTCTGGCAGCCAGACTGACTGCGGACTCTCATGCCAATGGCTGTGTGGTTTCGGCACTCCAAGATGCCAAACACCTGCTGGTTCAAATGGGTGGACATGGCCTCTGGGCTGATGTGACTGAGCAGGCCATCGGCCTCCCCAGGACGAGCACATCACAACGCCCACTTTGACTCTGAACCATCACCTGAATGAGCCTCTAGCTCACCTTGCTGGACCTCAGTTTCCTTCTACATGATACAAAGAGATTGGATGATGTTAAAACTAGGAAACTATAGGAATTTTATAGGAAACTATAAAATTTCCATCAAGACCAAAGTTGGCTTTGCCTCAGCTGGAGACAAACAAATGCAAACCACGTGCAGGAGACACAGGGCCATGCACATGCTGGTCTCCCCCAAACTCTGACCCCTCCACACGGAGGTTGATGTGTCCTTTATTGCATTTTAGCATGATGATCCACACACCCCACTAGCTGTGGTTGTTATGTAGGGGACACTGGGTGACGTGCAGCCTCACCGTTCACTGTGGGTGTGACGTGTCTTCTGACAGTACGTACGTCTGCAGCTATCACCCCGGAGAGTCTGGGTTCTGCTGCTGTGCTCATCCTTTGCAACCTCATATTTCAGTCATTGTCTTGACTTGTCGTGTTTATATTGCAAAATCGAATTTGCTTCTTAGCAGCCGGAGGCTGGGTGGCCTTGAACTTTGTTTTCCCCTAGCATGTGGCCTTCAAGCTGGTGACATGGCATGGTTCCTGTATCACAGCCGGCTTACTTTTTACCCCTTTCTTTTCTTTTCTGTTTCAGAAAGGCAGAACTATTCAAGTATTTCCTTGTGAAATTAGGAATATATAGATTGCTTTTCAAGAGCGTTCATTTTTCAAAGGAATGTAAGATTAAGGTGCACACATCTGCAGTCTGTAAAAGGCCTTGAGGATACATCTTTTCAATAAAGAGATTGTCTTTTTATTTGCTTTGATTAAAAACAGCAGCATTCCCTGCTGCCAAAGAACTCACCTGGGCTTTATCTCATCACTATAAATAAGCAGAACAGGCATGCATCACAATGAGCTCTATTCAAAACATCAAGGTGAAAGTCTCCAAAAAGGCTCCCCATGGCCATGAGTCAGTTGTGCTCTCAAGATCACAGGCAGCCAATTTCTCACTATCTTTATTCTTAGCCATCTGGTCATACCACTTCCTGGGACTGGGGTCCTCCTGCTCGGTGTCCACTGAGCTCAAAGCCGTGTGTCCAGGCTTGTCTGTGGTGTGCCTGGTTCACACAGTGCATGGTGGCTGTTGACATGCATCCCTGCCATTTTCATGTGGTCAGTGGGGAGCATGCCACTTTGCCAGTGCCTCTGATATGGGCATAGCTGGGTGCACTTCATTCCAGAGGTCTGAGGTGGAGCACTCAGGAGTGTGGGAGACTGGAAAAGCAAAGAGGGAAGAAATAATATTCCAGCTCCAGAATAATGATGATAGTAATGATGATGATAGATAATGATGGTGGTGATGATGGCATGGATGATGATGTGATGATGATGGTGATGATGGTGATGTGATGATGGTGATGGTGATGATGGTAATGTGATGATGGCGGTGATGGTGATAGTGACGATGGTGGTGATGGTGATAGCGATGATGGTGATGTGATGATGGTGGTGGTGATGATGGTGTTGATGGTGATGATCATGATGGTGATGATGGTGTTGATGGTGATGGTGATAGTGGTGGTGATGGTAATGATGGTGATGTGATGATGGCAGTGATCGTGATAGTGATGATGACGGTGATGGTGATAGTGATGATGGTGGTGATGGTGATAGTGATGATGATCATGATGGTGATAATGATGGTGATGGTGATAGTGATGATGGTGGTGAAGATGATGATGATAATGATGGTGTTGATGGTGATGATAATGAAGATGGTGGTGATGATGGTGTGGATGTTGATGGAGAACAAGGATGGGAGAGATGATGATGACAAGAATGATGATGGTGATTCTATTGTTTGTAGAACTTACTCTGTTTCAGGTGCTTACCTCTAAGTAAATCTAATCTAAGCCTGAAGCCCTAGGATTTAGTCATTATAATGAGCCTGGTTAGTACATTTGGAAACTCTCCTTAATGGAGTTTTATACCTCTTGTTTGGGATAGTTTTTTTGGAAAAATTATAATAAGGAATAACAGAAGGGCCCTCTCATGGATCTATCCTCACACATGTGGTATTGAAATCAGGATGCCATCCATCCCTGTCTGATGGCCCCATGAAGTGAGACGTTGCAACTGAGGCAAAGTGCTCAGAGGAAGATGAGAGAAGATGGAGGAAGATGAATAGGCCGGCCTCCACCAGGAATATCACTTACACCGTCCACGGTTAGATGGACTCTCTCAGAGTTCCCAAGGAAGGTGTGTGTTAAGGCACCATGTCATTGATTATCATGATTTTGCTCTTTCCTGAACTGGAGAGAGCTTTTTCTGACAGACCAAAGTGAAGGACGCACAAGCTCAGGGCAGTGATTCCTGACTAGATACCAGGAGGACCAACCTTACACACTTATTCTCAAAGCTTAGAGCTCCAAGATGTGTTGGGGCTGTTTACATTGTCTCTCTGAGGACCCTCACACTCTCCCAATATCTCAGAAATTCACCATGTGGGATGGGTTCTTGGGGAGAATTTGACCACCTGATTCCTTATCAGGTCTTCGTTTTACTGGGGTTCATCCACTTCCAACCCCATGGGATTTCTGACTATATGACCGCCTACATTTCACTTAAAGTCTATATTATGAGTAAGGTCATAAAACTATAATGTTTCATTTTACTTTTAAAAATGATAAATACTCTGCATTTTTTCTTCCAGATCTTTCTTGTCAAAAGATCTGGCAAAACAATGTAATTTAATGGTTGCACTGGGTCTAAACTGTATTTGTTGTGACTTCAAAGCCCATGTTCTTTTGTCTACTTCCTGGGCCCTGCCTTTATAGTACTGCAGATAATACATATATATCATTATCTGACACCATCATCACAGTTCAATGCAACCCTTCTGTGGCAGAGGTCAAGAGACAGAGTACAATTATATGAGGGATATGGGGTCTTCTTACCAGGTACTGGTTTCTGGGCCAGTTACACACCTGCTCTATGATCAGTGCTTGATAGTTCCTTGGTGAATGACTTCCCTGTTATCTGGAAGATAGGTTTTCTTTATAAGATTGCCTTTTTTATTAAACTGGTTAAGATTTGTTCCATCCTCCACTCTTATTATCTTCATCATTATGTACTCTTTTTAAGCCAGTGATTACCCTCGAGAAAGCAACAGGCACCCCGACCTACCAATAGTTTCCAGCTACAACAGGAACGATAGGTTGCTCTGACTGTGTGTAGCCTTGTCTCACTGCTTGTGTTATTGTCATTTACTTTGTGTATTTTTTGTACTCGATGTGGACACTTCTATGTAGATTTGCTTGCAAGTTTGAAGTTTACCCTTCTCTTTCTTGTCTCAGGTCTTACCTGGACTCATTTCTCTTCCCCTGGGAGGACTTCCTTCAGCCTTTCCTTCAGAGTGGTCTTCATGCTGATGGATTCTGTCCATTTTTGACTCAACATCTTTTAATTTTACATTCACTCTTCATATATATTTGTCCTAGAATCTTAATTTAAATTCTTGTTTTTGTTGCTACTGTTCTGAAGTTCTGAAGTCAGAACTTGGTTCTCTCCTATCTTCTGTCATTTCTAGAAAACAGTCAGCTATAACTCTTACTGACACCACTCTGCAATCACTCCTCTTTTCTCTCTGCCTGATTTCTCACTTGTTTTTCTGCATTTTCCGATGTTGTGTGTAAGTGGGGGTTTTTGTAATTATCCTGTTTGGGTTTGTGGAGCTGATTGAACATATGGCTTTAGTTCTTTCATTAGTTTTGGAAAATTATCATAATTTCCTCTGCTTCTTTATTTTTCTCCTTGTGTCTGGGTCTTCAGTTGCAGGTAATAGAGACCTTCTTGCCACATCCCTGCCTCTCCTGTGTTCTTTCTGTCATCTTCGTCATGTTATCTGGGTAATTCCTACTGACCAACCTGTCAGCTTGCTAATTCTGTTTTCAGCTCTTCATAATTTTCTATTAAATTCATTTAACATGGTGTCATTATATTTTTGGTCCTTGAAGAGCTGCTTGGGCTTTTATAAATACTTTGTAGCTCTCTACAAAAATAGTTTCTAGTTCTGTGCAAAATTTCTCGCCTGTCCTTTATTTCTTTAAGCACATTGAGCCTTGTTACTTTCCGCCTGTGTCTGACAATGCCATAGTCTGGATCACTTGTGGGTTGAGGTTTTTCTGTATTTTAAATAATGTTTTCTTATCTCCTCTTGCATGATAATTTTTGACTGGTGCAGACATTGTATTTGAAAACTTGTAGAAATAATTTGAGACTCAGTGTGATGCTCTCTTCCTACATAGACGACCCTAACTAGGCATAGGAATTCAAAGTTGGGGTTACCTTGACTCTTAGGGACAGGTGTGGGTCAATGCTTGATTGTTGTCTATTTTTGAAAGCCTGTTTATTTCTAGTTTACCCTTATTCCTAGGGTTTTTTTTTTTCAAGATTAATTTATTTTTATTTTAGAGAGAGTATGTAAGCAGGGAGAGAGGAAGAGGGAGGGAATCTCAGGCAGACTCCCCACTGAGCATGGAGCCCAACTTGGGGCTCAATCCCTGAGATCTCAATGATCTCAATCTCCATGACCCTGAGATCATGATCTGAGCCAAAATCAAGAGTCAGCTGCTTAACAGGCTGTGCTCCCCAGGTGCTCCCCCTTTATTCTTAAGTTTTACCTCTTTGATGTTCCAACTTGATGCCTAGATATTTATAGAGCGGCCCTCTGTTCCTGGGGTATCCTGAGATCCAGTTTTTTCTCTATCCTTGGGAGTCTCTCAAAGGCTCTGGTCGTCACTTTGTGTTCTGTTGCTCATTTCAGCAAGAGAAGAAGCTTCTGGGGTAAAAGTCCCCAAATGTTAGACTCACCTGTTTTATTTTTCTCTCAAACCTCAGTTTTATAATTTATTTTTATTGCTGTATTAGTTTTATGACAATTTTAAATACATTTCAACAATATTTTCTCAGATTTTATGGTTGTTCTCATTGGGAAGGATTAGTCTGGTATTAGTGGAGCTGAACTCATCTGTACAGCAGTATCTTAACCATTTATTAGGTAAATCTATTTCATCAAAATTTTGCATATAATACATGGGAAAGCAATTAAACCTTCCTGCCAATCTTCTTCTATGTAGCCATGATCATGTTAAAAAAGACAGCTCTCATGACAGTGTGGAAATATTTTTGCTCTAGAATGTTCAAGACACTCAGATACCCTGCCAACCTGATTGTGTTTTCTGCTATTCATTGCCCTGTGAAATCAGCATGGAGACGGTCATCCCCTTACACCTGGCCCTGGACCAACTGGCTGCATCTTCCACGTCCTCACCTGCCTAGAAACTCTGCAGAGTCTTGGCCACTGCCAATTCCCCTTCTGTCTTGAAGCTCAGATATTTTTACTGCTCAGGTAACCTTATGGCCTTCGTGTGAGTCTGCCTTTGTTATCTTGCACATGGTAGACAGTAATTTGAAGCCCTTTCTGGCTCGCTCTCACAGCCCTGGTTTGTTGAGCCCTGCTTTGTTAAGCCACAATCGTGTGCCTCCGAGAACTCCCTTCGGGGTCTCATGCACATCTCTTCACGCTGCTCTGCGACTTCCATGCTTCTGTGCTCACCGGACAAGTTGGGAAACAAGCCCAAAGAGATTACATCAGTTGCCCAAGGTTATGCAGGGAGCCTAGAAAGGAGCCAAGGTGTGAACTCAGATCGGACTGAGTCTAAAACCTGTGCCCTGGGTCTTGCACTGCACCACTTTGTTAAAGCACCCTGCACAAACGGAATCACCTCAGTTTCCAGAAAGGACAACTTAGATCCATCGAGGTATTTATTCTTAGGAATGAAGAATGTCTAATGCTATTGACTTTTATTTTATTTCATAGGATTTTAGCCCAGAAAACTCCAGTATATGGCTGCCCGCAGGTAGACAATTAGCTCGCTCCATGGACATTCTTTACTACTAACCATTCCTCGGTATATGTGTGAATGTGCATTTGGCAATTTAATGTGTCAGCTTGGCTGTGCCATACCCAGTGTTTAGTCAAAGGCCAGTCTAGATGCCCCTATTAAGGTACTTTTTTAGAATTAGTTATCATTTGAATAGTAAAATTTAATTAAAGCAAATTTTCTTACTTCGTATTGGTGGGCCTCATCCAATCAGGTGAAGGCCTTAGAAGGAAAGACTGAAGTTTAAGAAGAAGGAATGCGGTCTGCCTAAGGCCTTCTGACCTGAGCTGCAGTGTGAACTGTTCCCTGGGTCTCCAGCCCACAGTGCTCCCTGAGGATTTCAGGCCAACTACGTCTCACAATTATATGAGCCAATTCCTTAAAATAAATCTCTCTTTCTCTCTCTATACATATCCTATGATTCTGTTTCTCTGGAGAAGCTAATACAGCATATATCAAAAAACATTTTATTTGTAAGTAGTTTACTGAGCAAATCCCAAGCTTCCGTAGACATCCTCACATTTAATAGGGTTTATGTTCTGAGGAAACGTTCTGTAAGTGGAACATGGTTTCATCTAGAAACCGTGTTCTCAGGACCTGCTACTATATGCTCGACCAGTTTTCCAAAAGACCAAAACCAGATATTGTTTAAAACAGGTGGAAATACTCAAGGGACAACTATGGGCTGTAGTTTGCCAGCCTCTGGTCTGTCACCTGGTCGACGTTGTCTGGTGCACAGACGCTGTGGACGTGTGAGTGCTGGGTCACCGGCAGCCTTTGCGGGAGGGCATTAGCGTCTAGCCAACACGGTGCTTCCAGCTGAGAACCAGAAGCTTTTATCCATGTAAGCCTTCCACTGAACACATTTTTTTTTTTTTTTCCATTAGTGGAGACATCTTTCAGCTTTGCGTTGGATTTCTAGAACATGGAGGAACCTCAGGAGGTTCCAAGTGTCTTTGTTTTCAAGGTGGTGTGTCTTTCAGATGCTCAGTATGGATTCTGCAGGCCATCGTCTCACTCTGTGGGCTCAAGGACGGGGGCTAAGAACTTTCTCATCTGGACACCAGGGAGGCTGTCATCACAGAGCAGGGAGATGGTGGGCTTTGAGTTATAGAGAGTGAAGCATAACTAGCCAGGCCACCCGGGGGACAAGGCTGATGGGGCTGGAAGAGGAGCTGGAATGACCAGAGGCTGGAGAAAGCCCTTGGTCCCTGTCACATCCTCTGGAAAAGTATTCTTTAAGTTTGGGTGGAGAAGGAGCCCCACCAAGCTCTCACACTGTGGAGCCTGTCTCAGGCACACCTGTAAGGTTGCTTTTTGAACAACTATGATACAAAGTGTTTACCTTAGTTCCGCTATTGTTGGTCTCTGGAGTCAATGAAGGAAGATAAGCAGAAGAATGATATCATTTTACTCTTCGAGTGTGGAAAAAGCAGCAAGCATCTACCTCCACATTTTATCCAATTCTGATTTACCTAACCTGGTGTCATGGTGGTTTTTCTCAGCAAGGCAAGACGGGTCACTGCACACACTGGGCTAATGGCTCGCATTGTTCTCAGCGACAAAAGAGGCTCAGAGTGGACGTGTGCACACCACTGCGCAGAGCAGATTCTCTTTAAAGGCAATCAGCATTCCTGAGAGAAAGAAGGAGCGCAAGCCCAGCTCTGGTGGGGAGGCCTCTCTCCAGCTGTCTTCAGGGTCCGATTTTGTCTGACTTTGCTCTCTACAGCCGGGGTGCTCTGATGTGAGCTGCAGACTTGTTTTCAATAGCAGGGATGACAGTGACAAATCTTCCCTATTCACAAGTCGCTCATTAGGGAGGCATCGAGAGCACATGGGAAATCACGGGGGAGCATCCCTGATTCACATGCTCCATTTTGAAGGAGGGATTTGTCTGTTGTTCGGAGAGCTTCCGATTTCTGTTGAATGGTGACACAAGAAACAAAACAGCAACTCACGTTAGGCTCCAGGACAACTTCAGTGGGGCCCGCGGACAGGACTGGCCCACAGGCATGGGTCCGTCAGGCCCAGCAGAAGATAAAATCTGAGTGAGATGGTTCAGGAGACCTTGACAAGAGGTTTGTTCTCAGACACGTGGGCTTCTCTGAAGGAAAGAATGAGGGAAAATTACCTTTACTCCCAGACCTGGAGGGTCGGGTGGCGAAGCATCCCTCCTCCACCGCACTCCAGTCAGGACTCTCTGAGCCCCCTTCCCAACTGGACCCTGACTTCTGGACTTCTCTGTCCGTCTCGGCATCACACAATTTTAGCAAAAGTCCCACTAAGTTGGTTTAGCCAGAATCGCCCACCCTGCACAGTAGGGTCACCCTCAATATCTGGTCTGGTACCTCAGCCGCACCGTCCTGGTGACGCTGGACCCGGGCCTCGCTTCACCGAGAGTCCTGAGAGGCCAGCTGAGCCGGAATCCCTCCTCGCTTATAAACTCCCACGTTTCCTTCTCATATTCAGAGTTGAGCCCAACCTCCCTCTCCTACTGCAAACTCTGCTGTGGCTGGTGGTTCCTGGAGCTCTTGGAAGAGTCCCTCTGAATAAAGTCTGTCTTGCCATCTTACCAAGGGTCATGAATAATTTTTCCCTTTACTGAAAAGGAGGAAAGGATTTTATGAGAACTCAGCAGGAGTGGGAGCGGTGAAGAAGGGACCCCAGTCACTGCCAGAAACATGGTCTGGAACAGGAAATGGAGGAGACACAGCCTCTCTTTCCTTGCCTCTCGTCTCCTGCTGGCGCCTCCTCAGGCTGAGACTGAAGGGAAGCCTGCTGACCAGGGAGCTCTGCTGCAACAGCCCAGCGGGCCTGGTGGGGAAGCTGGTGGACAGCCGGCAGCATGAGCCCAGGAGGCTGGACTGTGGCACGCTTGGCCTTTTGTCCTGCCTCTCTGCAACCCAGTGAGTCCAAACTTGGCACGGTATGTGGGTGTGGGCTGGTTTGTTGGGTCAGCCTTTGAACAGAAAGAAATCTCTGCAGGCTTTAAAGCATGGATGCGTCTGGTCAGGTCCACTGTACGGAGCATGGCCAGAAACATGGTGAGCCCGTGTTGTCAGCCAGTTTAGAATTACTGAGTCTGAGAGAAAGAAGGCAGATGGAGGACCAAGACCCCAGGGCTGCTTCTCTTTGGTCCCTTTGCCCAGTTCTTCGCATGGTGACTGGAAGATAGGGAGCATGTTAGAGCTTTTCAAATGTACGCAGGAATGAATGAATTCCATTCAAGGCATAAAGATTCAGAAGAAGCCACAGCACAAAGTTAGAACATGACTCTCTTTACATTAATTCACAGCAGAGGAAGGGCATGAGTGCGGGAGCCCTGATACTGGAACTTGGCTCTCCTTATCCCCATCTCCATGGGATCCAGGCTCGTTGGGTTTCCGCGGGGACTGGTGCTTGGATGGCGTCACACCGTTACACACTGAGGTACGGCAGTGGGAAAGAAAGCGAGAAGGGAGTTGCGTATTCTGGATTAATCCATGTTCGTCTTTCTCTGTGACATTTGCTCCTTGTAGTCCCACAGCGCAGGGACCCGGAGAGGGTCAAGAAGAAAGAGATATATGCCCATGGTGGGAACACATGCTCCTTAGAATAACGGCAGACAGGACACGGAGTGTGTAAGCCTGAGTATGTGTGTGCGCCCGAATGTGATTGTGTTGGGAGGTGTTAGGGGTTGAATTGTGCCCCTCCCCCAAATTCATATGTTGACATTGTAACCTCTACTACCTCAGAATGTGTATTGTGTATTGTGTATTTTCCTTATTGAAAACTAGAGTCCTTGAGGGTGTATTTAGTTGAGATGAGGCATCTTGGAGTAGGTGGGCTCCTGACCCAACAGGACTAGCGTCTTTATAAAAAATGGGGGGAGCAATTTGAACACAGGCAGCACACAGGGGAGATGAAGGCAGAGCCTGGTGATGTGTTCACAAGCCAACAAAAGCCAAAGATGACCCATGAACCAGAGGTCAGGGGACAGGTGGGAAACAGATTCTTCCTGAGACCTCAGAAGGTACCAACCCTGTTGGCACTTTGATCTTGCACTTCCGGCCTCCAGAACTGGGACAAAACACATTTCTGTTGTTTATTCCGCCTGGTCTGTGGTGCTTAGCGTGGCAGCTGTAGCCGACTCTATCGTAGATGTCCGTCTTTGTGTGTGCTTGTATATGCACGTGAGTGTGTGTAACACACACACACACACACACACACTGAATGCATCTTCCAAATGGATAAAGGAATCCTTAAATTCTCCCACCTGCACCCCAAAGTCCCTGCTGGCCTTCCTTTCCGCTTGCTCAGAGGGAGGAGCACCCTGGGAGCCGAGTCAACCGCAGCCTACACGGAGCCAATGCCCTTCCCTTCGGGTCCCGGCGCCGCAGGTGTCCTCCCATCACAGAGGGGGACCCTGCGGGGTGACGCCCCCTCAGCCAGGGCCGGGGTGCGGGCACTGACACTGTCCAGTACTCTGACCTGGGGGAGCAGCTCTGACCCCGGTTCCAGTACA
Organism: Mustela erminea; assembly: GCF_009829155.1. Lineage (NCBI taxonomy): Eukaryota > Metazoa > Chordata > Mammalia > Carnivora > Mustelidae > Mustela > Mustela erminea. Next base: position 160,473,635 of record NC_045616.1, on the reverse strand, counting down.
CAGCTGCGTGTTCGGTCCCGGGCTTAAAGACAGACCAGGTGGCCGAGGAGAAGGTGAGGGAGACGGAGGGGTCCAGGTCCGTGTGAACGCAGGCAGGGGGTGTGTGCAGGGTGGGTGCCCCCGGCTGTGTTCTCTGGGCACACGGGGCTGCGCCTTTCACAGAGCAAGCTGTCCGCCTGTGTGTGTGTGACCGTCCTGTCACTGAAGCAGCCGGGTGCACACGCGGCTCTCTGTGGCCCCTCCCCGCGTGTTTTTAGACAAGCATGGGGCACACACCTGAGGAGCCTAAAGAGATTTATGATTTTTGAAACTTTATATTTTAGTCAGTTTGTTGTTCTTTTCAGTTTTATTAAGGCCTTCTGCTGTTGTTTGAATATTTAAAACAAAACCCATGTTAACATTTTAAACCATCTTAAGATGGAAACTACCTTTTCCTAATGGCTGGATGGCTTCCAGTGGGCTGTGGTAATTTCTAAGCCCTCCTCCAAGCCAGAAAAAAGAACACAGACTCTGGTTAAACACAAGACAACAACCCCGCAGTGGAGCTGCTTACGCTCAGCCCTACGTTCCTGAACCAAGGACCACCTGACTCCGAGTTTGGGCTCTCCCAGAAATGGAAGCTTAACCGAGTCAGTCAGATGCCCTCTTTTCTGCAGGAGGCAAGTGATCTGCCTGACATGACACACCCTATAGGGGCCAATGCCCTGCCCCAAACTGCCACTTTGACATAGTGATTATTTATTTTTAATTAAAAGATACTTAATAACAGCCAGTAAAGGGTGCCTGAGTGGGTCAGTGGGTTAAAGCCTCTGCCTTCGGCTCAGGTCATGATCTCAGGGTCCTGGGATTGAGCCCTGCATTGGGCTCTCTGCTCGGCAGGAAGCCTGCTTCCCCCTCTCTCTGCCTGCAGCTCTGCCTATTTGTGATCTCTGCCTGCCAAATAAATAAATAAAATCTTAAAAAAAAAAAAAAGCAGCCAGTACAAAAAGAATACTCTAACCCTCAATCTTTCCAGAAAGCAGGAAAAAATGTCCCGTGTGAAAGATACCAGAACATAAAGAGATAACCTTTCCTTCAGAGATACGGAACTTGGAGTCCAGAAGGCCGTACAAACACCCCTTGTGGAAGGAGCCAGGATGCCCTTCAGCAGACAAGTGGATAAAGCCGATGTGGTCCATAGAGCCAGTGGAACATGACTCAGCCATCAGGAAGGATGAACGCCCACCGTTCGAGTCAATGTAGATGGCACGGAGGGATGACGCTGAGTCAGCCCAGCAGAGCAAGACGATTATCACATGGTGCCACTCACAGTGGAACATAAGGAATAGCACGGAGGACCCTAGGGCAGGGAGGGGAAACGGAATGGGAAGAAATCAGAGATGGAGACAAACCATGAGAGACTCTGGACTCCGGGAACCAAACTGAGGGGCTGGGAGATGGGGTTACCGGGGGATGGGTCTTAAGGAGGGCGCGCGTGGTGATGAGCCCTGTTGTATACGCAACTGAGGAGTCATTGAACATCGTGTCAAAAACTAATGATGTACTATATAGTGGCTAAGCGAATTTAAATAAAAAAAGAAGAAAACAAAAGCACCTCTTGTTACCTTTTACTAAGAGTAAAAACCCAAATTCTCTTTAGAATTCCTTACTAATTGAAGCTCCCAAAGTTAAGTTATTTTTGCCTTAACAGTTCCTCACAGATTTATTGTCTGTCTAAAAAGTATAAAAACCATCTGCCTTGGTCATTTCTTTGGGTCTCAGTTTCATTAGTGGGTCTCTGAGTGCATATAACAAAACTGTATGTCTTGGGGCGCCTGGGTGGCTCAGTGGGTTAAGCTGCTGCCTTCGGCTCAGGTCATGATCTCAGGGTCCTGGGATCGAGCCCCGCATCGGGCTCTCTGCTCAGCGGGGAGCCTGCTTCCCTTCCTCTCTCTCTGCCTGCCTCTCTACTTATGATCTCTGTCTCTCAAACAAATAAATAAAAAATATTAGAAAAAAATAAACTATGTGTCTTTTTTTTTCTCCTGATAATCTCTGTCATGTCAATCTAGTTACTAGACCAGCTGGAAGAGTTCTGGAGGGCAGAGAGATTTCTTTCCCTTTTCTACGGCTCCTTCCAGCCCCTAAAGGAAATTGACCTGGCAATAACCAACCTGGGTTTTGTTTATTTGTTTGTTTGTTTAGATTTTTTGTTGTATAACTTCTTTGTTTATGCTTTACTCTGCCTATAAAAATATTTATTTATTTATTTTTTACAGGACCTTGGATCTCCTTTTTAGCTGGCTAGATAGGGTGTTGCTGTATTAAATGGATTTCTGCTCAAATAAATTCTTAAAAATTTTAATAGGCCTCAGTTAACTTTCTAACACTGCCAAATGCCAAAAACATGTGCAGTTGAGGGATACCAATGAGCAGGAGGAACTATGTCTGAAGTCTGACTGTCCTCCTTTGCAAAGAATGTCCTGCTTGAAGTGGGTTCCACATTTTTCCAGTGACTAACCTTGTGAATTTGATTGTGGTATTGTTAAATTGCTGGAACTTCCTGGAACCCTGAAGTCTACCTTTCCTGGCAATATCAGAAAAGAAAGAAGGTGCTAGCGTGTGTAGATAAAGTCGGGTCCAACCACAGGATGATGGGAGACTGAGCTCAAGGTGGGGCCTGCAGACAGGTGGAGAAAATGAAGCTGACCTTCAGGGCTCCACCACCTGCCTTTGGAATTTCCTCCCCGTCCGTCCCTACTTTTTTTTGTTGAAAACTGCCTCCATCTTGTCTTCTGCCTGTGCCAGCTCTTGGGGTCTCCAGCCTGACCCAGGTTTTGGTAGGAAGCACAATGTGGTTTAGGCAACTCAGTTGCTGGCCATCTGTCCCATACGCTTTTTTTTTTTTTTTTTTTTTGCTGAAGGTCGTGTCGACTTCACAGGTGACATCTCATGGCACTCTGTCTCCTCCCAGGACCATCTGCAGACAAGGTTTCAGCTCCAGAGTGGGGCACTGATGGATACCAGTGGAGGAGTCAGGGCTGAGGAGGGAGGCCTCAGGGTCCCAGTGGACAGGCAGTCACCTTTGGAGAGGTGGGATGACCATGATTGCACTCAGGCCTCAGAGTACCAGTGAGAGAAGCTGCAGGGAGCAATGACAAATGAAAGAGACAGAACAGCAGGCCGGGCCGCTGAGCCGGGCCGCTGAACCGGGGCTGCTGATCAGGGCCGACTCATGTTTGTTGACATGTGTTCCTTGATCTTGTCCCAGAACTGGGAAAACTAGCACCCAGACTGGACGATGTCATTTGCCATCCACAAACACCTGGCATTGGGGTCATTTTTTCCTGTTTGTTTGGCTTTATTCTTCACAAGTCAACAGACTCTGAATGGTGTTTCCTACTTAACGTCCTTCCCGTTCAAGAGAACTCGTTTCATCGGATTTTCCCAAGTGAAGGGTCCCAAAACATGTTTCATTTTTTGAAATTGGGATAAATTCGTATAATATAAAATCTATCATTCAACAACTTCAAAGTCGACACTTTAGTGGCTTTTAGTACACGGACGGTGCATACAACTGTCACCTCTACCTCGTTGAGGAATATTTTCATTGCCCCAAAGGGAAGCCGTAACCCGTCAGCGCTCACTGCCCATTGCCTGCTCACCCGTCCCTGGGGATCGCTGATCACTTTCCGTCTCATCTGCTTTGCATACTCTGGACATTTCAGATTAGTTGAATCGTAAAACACGCGGCCTCGGCGTCTGGTTTCTTTCGCGTAATGTCCCGTTTTCCAGGCTCATTCACACGGCTCGGTGTGTCAGATCTTTCGTCCTCTCTATCCTAAGTGACATGGACAGACTTTTCTTGCTCACCAGCCGTCACTGATGAATATTTGGGTGGTTCCGCATTTTGGCTTTTTTTACATGTGTATTTTTTGAGTGGACTTTTTCTTTGTTGCTTTCACCACAGTTTAAAAACATACAGAACCCCTTCTCCTTGCAGACGCACGCTAGACTCCACAGTCCCTGCGGCCTGTGTCTGCGGTTAAAGAGGGGCCTTTGTTCTCTTAGGAGCCCGCTGCCAATCAGGACAGGATAAGGCATCTGGAAGGTCGCTGACCCCCACAAGGCAGTGCAGCAGAGGAGGCAAGGAGGAAGGTCGGCCTCCAGAACGCTCGCCCAAGACATGCGCAGGTCCTGCCCAAGTTAGTTCTCTCAGGCATATCCCTCCCCCGGGCATGTACGCATTCTGGAACTCTCCCCACCCAGATCACTGCGTGGTGAAGGGCTGCCTTCTCTGCCAGGGGCACCGTGAGCAGGACGACAATGCTTCGGCTGGAAGAAGCACAATCACGCGCCCCTACACGTCCCCTGTTCCGACGTGTGACTGTTGTAATCCTGTACTTGGGAGGAAGAAGACCCACCCCAGGATCTGAGCATGAGCGGTTCTGACCCCGGAGGTGGCAGTGGAGAGCTCTGATTTGGTCATGGCTCTCCGTTAGCCTTGTTTCTCCACGTCCGCTCTGTGGACATTTTGGCCTAGATTATTGTCCTGGGGCGGTCCTGCGCGTCGGAGAGTGGGGAGCCCGTCCATGCCTCCCGCCAGCAGATCTCAGAGAACCACTCCGCCTCCGCCCAGGCACGACCATCAGAAACATCTCTGGACACTCCACAAGTGCCCTGAGCCGTATGTGCGGGACGTCCTCCGTGCTTGAGAGCCGCTGGGAGAGATAAAATAAATGGACTTCTTTGTTTTTTTTTTTCTTTTTAAGCTATTTTTTTTCTTTTTATTAAATATTTTATTTATTCATTTGACAGACAGAGATCACAAGTAGGCAGAGAGGCAGAGAGAGAGAGGGAGGAAGCAGGCTCCCTGCTGAGCAGAAAGACCGATGTGGGGCTCGATCCCAGGACCCTGAGATCATGACCTGAGCCGAAGGCAGAAGCTTTAACCCACTGAGCCACCCAGGCGCCCCATAAACGGACTTCTTATTCCCAAAACTTCTTGCCTGAGTCTTAGAGGGAAGGATGGGTAGAAAAAGCAGTCAGAAATTACAGGTGGAAGGCATTCTCTGGAGAGAGGAAGCCACGCCAGGTAAGAGTGAGCTTGTGTTTGTTTAGATTTAGAGGGTTTTCTGATCTGGGGACACTTTTTAACACGGTGGCTGATTACGGGCTCAGGGCTCATTACTCCCAGATTGCCGCCTGTCTCTGCTCATTAGAAGAGCCTTCCTTTGAAGTCTGTTTCTGGTTTTTGCTCTCTTTGAACAGAATAGTGAATGAGGTCTCAGGGATTAGTGGCTACTAAAAGCCACTCTGTTCTGATCTTTCTCCAAGGAAAACAAATCACCTTGTTTTCTGAAAGCAAAGCCCTAAAAGGAAAACACTCGCCGTGACAGGTGGGCCCCCGCCGGAGAGTTCCAGTGGAAATCCTTTGGTGGACTTTCCTGTCCTTTTCTCAAGCACCTTTGGAAGAAAAGTGTCGGATAGGTCAATAAGGTGTACCAGCAGACTCCTTTGACCCACAGTGTCATGGAGCTGTGATCCGAGTCTCAGATGGGAGTTCCCTCTGCCTCGGGAACCCCGCACCCTGCACCCCGCCCTGTGGTGTTTCCCACGTTGAAGCTGTCCAGGACCCTGGCAAGGTCATCTGTGGATCTCTGTCCTTCCTTAGCGCCATCTGGAAGTTTCTTTTCACCTGCTGTGGGCTGCTCTCCTTTCAACTTGGCTTCTACGCTTTCCACCGCAGGAGCTGTGCGGATGGACGGCTGCGTCCTCAAGCCCCCTTCCCCGCCCGCCCTCTGCCTCTCTTCCTCCGGTTTGTCTCAACATTGCCCCCACTCTGAGTCATTCTGCGAAATCCCTTCTGCTCTGTTTTAAATCAGGGCTCTTAAATGTGTTCTTCTTTGTGCTTTTGTCTTTTTGGCATTAGCTGATAACGCTAACAGGAGTCGGGAGACCGGGGGCAGCTAACGTCTGGCGCTAACGAGCGCTGTGACCTTGCTCAGGCCACGGGGGTCTCCCCTCACTGCCTCTTCTGGAAGAGAAGGCTGATGTGTTCTGCCCCAGAGGTGTAGTTAGGAGCTGATGAGATGCTGGTTTTTAACGTGCTTTGTGAAGTGAACCTATAAATGGAAAGCCGCGTCTATATATACCTTGTTTCCAGCGAGCCGCGCCTCTCTCCTGCTGTCTAGCACATTCCCCCTCACCCTACTTACTCCTGCCGCTTTTCCATCTCTCCTGATTTCCAATTTCTCAGTTGTTCTGTGCACTCGTCTGTAAAGAGCCTGGAAATACATGCAAACCCCAGAACAGCTGCCCTCTGAAGGTCACTGGTCCTGACGGCCCCCCTAGAAACCATGTCTTCCCGGCAGAAGTGCCCACTTGCCTCAAGCAGATTGTCCTCTTCTGGATGGCAAGCTTCCCTTCAGAGACGCCTGCTAGCTCGTCCTCACCTCTGTCCCCAGCACGACCATCCGGCCCAGATCACGCACTACGATTGGGAGCTCCTCCCCCGCCATCCCCAGACGGATCCAGACGGATGCAAGGAGAGAGAGACAGGGAGCGGGAGAAAGGAGAGGTTTGATCCTGTACAAACTGGGGAGGGCAGCGTCTAGCCGCGCCGCACCACGGGACTCCTTCATCTGTGGGATTGGCGTGGCCGTGGCCACAGTGGCTGCCTGGAGTGCGGTGGAGAAGACAGGGTCAGCAGGAAGGTGCTGGCCTGTCTGCGGGGAGGTCTGTGCAGGTGCAGAGGGCAGAGGCGGCACACGGGCAGGGAGGCTGGTTTCCTGCTCAGCCCGGCCGTGGCCCCTCTCTTCTTTGTGGCTGTCCATGACTCAGCGATGTGCCAGCTTGCCGGCACGTTTCCCTTCAGTGCCTTGGTGCTCACGAGAGTGGGTATTCGGTGCTTGTAGCGGGCGAAGGGTCACGGGGGAGGCAGCTTTGCAGGCTGCCCCGGAGCTGCGGCGAGAACCTGACACCTGCATGTTCGGAGCACAGGGACTTGAGTGTCTCACCTACGTGTCTGTCCCCAGGTGCCCTTCAGCATCCCCTGCTGTGAGTTCACTGGCAAAGGACACGTCCGTCTCCGTGAACCTTCACAGTCTGTGTGGCTTTGATGAGGTGTCAGCCATGGAGCAGGGATTTCCAGAATCCTGTTTTCTCAGGGGCGCAGAGAGCAGGGACCACCTCCGGGGGTGAAGGAGCCACTCTTTCTCTCTGTCGTGTCATCCCGGCCTGTGGGCTCTGGAGGGCTCTGTTTTCCAGCGTCACTCTCAGAATAATTAGTAACTTACGCTGACTCGTTTCCACCGTCAGTAACTCGTCCATCAGCGCTGTTCAAAAGGCAATTACTGGGAGCTGATAGTGCTCGCTAGGGATGCCAGGACCCATCGTGTCATTGTGACCGGTGGATTCACAACGGCCAAGTGTCCTTGCTGGGTTTATCGCGTTAAGAATGGGGCTTTCAGGCTTTTGCAAGGGCACTGACTCTTTTAGCCTCTGGAATAAGGAAATCCGAAGGGAGTGCTACATTTTCCAATAGCCAGTTGCTTCTAAAACTGAAAAGAAGAAGAGCTGATACAGAACACAGCTTGAAGTAGAAGAAAAGAGGAGTCAATTATCCTTGGGGTCTGGCTGGGGCGAAGAGAAAGCAGGACATAGGGACAGTGCTGGCAGCTTCAGTCCAGAGAGAGAGGACAAGCTAGCAGAGCTTCTCGGGAAGGGAATTCAGCAACACCTATTCAAACTCTGGGAATTTTGCAAAATCTTGGGCCCAGTGATCCTACTTCGAGGAAGTTATTCCGAGGAATCTTTGCAGGTTATCTCTTTTATGAAACCACAAGCATGTTTACTATGTTGCTCTTGATAAGAAAGGAATGTGGACAACTTACACAGAAAAGGTTGACTGCTGACATAATAGGAGAATATTTATAGTTCTCTTCTTGTAGCACTTATTTTATTTATTAAGTAAAGGCAAAAAGTTTAAAAAGCAGCATACACAGCTACAGTAATAAAAATGACATCAAGGTAGACATATAGGTCAATGGAAGAAAAATGAGAGTGCAGAATAAACCCATACATTTATGGTCAATCGATTTTCAACAAAGGTGTCAAGGCTATTCTATAGTCATCTCCTTCTGGGAGAAAGGATCTTCTCTTGGAGAGGTGGTGTTGGGATGACTCAATTTCCACATGCAAAACAGTGAATTTGGACTCCTCACTATGCCATATATAGGTATTAACACAAAATGGATCAATGATCTAAATATAGGAGCTAAAATCATAAAACTTATAGAAGAAAACCTAGGGATACATCTTCATGACTTCAGGTTTAGCAATGGATTGATTCTTGGTTACAACACCAAAAGCATGGACAACAACAACAACAACAACAAAAACTGGACTTCATCAAAATAAAAATCTCTGTGCATCAAAGGACATTATGGGGAAGTGGAAAGGCAACATACAGTCTGGAAAAAATGGTTATAAATTACACATTGATCATTGATATATACTTCAAAATATATAAAAAGCACTTAGAATTCAACAACATAAAGACAAACAGTGTAATGAAGAAAGTGGGCAAAGAAGGCAGATACATATTTTTCCAAAGAAGATATACAAATGGCCAACAAGCATATGAAGAAACTTATCATTAGTTATCAGTGAAATGAAAATGAAAATCACGAGATACCATGTCATGCCCTCCCATGTGGTGTAGTAGTTATAAAAAAAGAGAAAAAGGCAAATAACATGCACTGGAGGGGTGTGGAGAAACTGGAGCCTATGTACATTGTCAGTGGGGAGAAAATGGTTGGGCCTCTGTCAAAACAGTTTAGCAGTTCCTCAAACAGTTACACACAGAATTATCCCATGACCTCCCCCTTCCATGCATAGGTATAGACTCAACAATTTGAAAACAGCTACTCAACATGTGCATGTCTATAGCTTCCGGTAAGAGCCAGAAGGTGGGAACAGGCCAAATGTCCATCACCAGTGACTGGAGAAAGGGTAGTAACACCACACAACGGGATCCAATTCCTCCATAAAATGGAGTGTGGGACTGTTCCACGCTCTGAAGTGGGTGAACGTTCGAAAGCGTGTGTCAGCTGCAGGCAGGCAGATGTAAAAGGTCACATCTTGGATGATTCCATGCATAAGAAGTGTCCAGAATATACAGATCCACGGAGACAGAAGGCAGATGAGTTGTCAGAAGGTTCGGGGCGGCAAGAAGGCTTAATGAGGAGTGGATGTCCCTTTGGCGGATGAAGACGTTCTGGAACTGGGTGGAGGTGGTGGCCGTACAACAAGGGAAGTATTCAATGCCACCAATTTCTTCGCAGGAAAATGGCTAATTGTGTATTATGTGAATTTCACCTTGATAAATTATTTTTCTAAAATGCAATCTATGCAATATTGTATTTTTGTCAGAGGTTGGCGAGGATGGGGAGAAAGGGGAACCCTTTTCCACAGTTGGAAGGAATGCAAGCTGGTGCAGCCACTCTGGAAAACAGTGTGGAGGTTCTTCAAAAAGTTAAAACTAGAGCTACCCTATGACCCAGCAATTGCACTACTGGGGATTTATCTCAAAGATGCAGATGTACTGAAAAGAAAGCGCACATGCACCCCAATGTTCATAGCAGCAATGTCCACAGTCACCAAACTGCTATTGAGATGTCCTTCAGCAGGTGAATGGATAAGGAAGATGTGGTCCATATCTACAATGGGGTATTACTCTGCCATCAGAAAGGATGAACACCCACCTTTTAGATCGGCATGGATGGGGCTGGAGAGGATTATTCTAAGTGAAGTAAACAAAGCAGAGAAAGACAATTATCACCTGGTTCCACTCGTATGTGGCACATAAGGAATAGCGCGGAGGACCACAAGTCAAGGGAGGGAAATCCGAAGGCGAGAAATCAGAGAGCGAGATGAACCATGAGACACTGTGGACCCCAGGAAATAAACTGAGGGTTTCAAAAGGCTGGGGGATGGGGGAACAAGGGTGGGGTTCCAAAGGGGTAATGGGTATTAAGGAGGGCACGTGGGGCCATAAGCACTGGGTCTTACATGCAAACTATGAATCATGGAACACTACAGCAAAAACTAATGATCCACTACACAGCGGCTAACTGAACATAATTTTAAAAAAAATAAGATAGAAGGGTGTGCATGTACACACACATATGGGGGAAACGTCTGCTTGATGTGTTGTTCATAAAAGCTCCAACAGGGGCTTCCTCGGGGAGGTGGGGCTACAGGTGGAGAGCAAACCGGCAGCCCAGGGCTGGGGCCAGATCTAGAAGGGTCTGGAGTGGTCTGGTCACTCCTTGGCTTTGTGATCAGGAAGGTTATTCCCTTCTGCCTCAAAGCTGTAAGTTTTACATGAAATGACACATTTAAACCCACCAAGGGGAGGAAGTGTCGTTGGAGAGGGGCATGTTCCAGGATGACCTTCTCGGGCGCAGACCCAGCACACACGCACACGCAGCCTTCCGCCTGACGGGCCCGCCTGAGTTCCCTCCAGCTTACTGACCCCGGGGGAGACCATTGTGAGGACCCTCTCCTGGGCAAGGAGAAATGGTCTGAGAAAAGCAGGCTTTTCTGAGAAAAGAAATGGTCTGAGAAATGGTCTGAGAAAAACAACTTTCGGGGCACTCCGGTGACAGGGAGCCGGCAGAGGAACAGGATGGGGCTCAGCCGTGGGTGGGCATTTTAGAGCTGTTTTTGAAAGGGAGGCTGGACTGGGTAGAGTTGAACGCAGTCTCAGTAAACAGCCAGAGACAGGAAGGCAAGGGAGGTGCCGGGCCCTTTACCATTGCTCTCAGGCACCCCTGCAGGGGACAGGGATGGGGGAAATGTCCTGGGGATCCTCAGGGATTCCTCAGCAGCAGGGGGTCTGGCCAAGTGCTATTTGGTTTCACTCCCTCCTCGGGTCAGGATGCCTCCAGCAGCGGGCCTCACTTTCCGATTATCCGCTTTCACGGGAGCCCCTATGTTTGCGTTCAGTGAAATGGAGGCACCTGGAAGAGGTGTGCGCAGACTGGGGGGAGCGGAGGAGGGGGAGGGTGCGTTCCCTGCAAGGGGTCCCGCGGCCCTCAGCCATAGGGCCTCAGCTCACTCACCGAGTCTCAGTTATGCGTACTTTCCTTCTTTTTTCCTACCACCCAGACTTCTGCGTCGCCAAGTCTTACAGGACTGTATAGACGTGCGTTTTTGATTTCTGGTACCTCTCTGTGAAACAATGGGTGGTAATGGTCTTCGGGGTTATGCTGGTGTGTCACCTGTGCTTTGTGTGGTGAATTACTGGGCCTCTCTAAGTCTCTGTGGGGTCTTCCAATGGGCATCACATCCTTTCAGAGCTGTGAGACCACAGGGGACACCCCGCCTCAAGGCTTGCTGGGCTGTCAAGTGGCCGCCTTGGCCCACACTGGGTCCTCCTAGTGGTGACAGCCCTCGTTCCCTTCCTTGCTCTGAGCCTTAGCTCCTTGCTCTGGTCCCTCGTCAGCTGCGCTCTGTAGAGGTGATCACAGCAAGGGCACCTCCCATGGAAAGTACCCACTCCCTCATGCTGTGGCCTCACCCCCAGCCTCATGGAGTCCAAATTCCGCAGTGGGCTCTCCAAATCCATCGCAATTTGTCTCCATCCTCACTTACAGACATAGGTCTTTTATCCTCAACGTCCTGGATCAGACGCTTGTCTGTGGTCACTTATGGCCTGTTCCTCCTTCTCAGTCCTCATTACCTGGAGCTATCTCTGGAAGCTTCTAGCCTTCCACCCATCCACACGACGGAACCCTACACCCCAACTGCATTTCAACTCTGTCCTCTGCTAGATGCCTCATGGCCCATCTAGCTGACAGCAGCTGCTGCTGCTCCTGCGGCCACATCACGTCTCCTCCCCATGAGCCCCCAGGGACCCACTGCTCTCTGCCTGCCCCCACTCCCTGGCTGAGCCCGGGAGGGCTGCCAGGCAGTGTGCAGGAAAGAAGAATGACAATATAACTTTCAAAGGCGGGGAGGCAGAGCAGGACTGCCACTTCCTGTCAGGACGCCGTCTCTGTGGGAGCCTCAAACTAGGCCTCAAAAGCCAAGCGGCACCTTTTCTCCTTACTAACCCTCAAAGTTGGGTTCTAAAAGAAAAAGATGACACCCCTCAGTTGTATAAAACACACTGGGGTCACTCTGGTGCTTTTTTTTTTTTTTCCTTTTTTTCCTTAAACAAGAATTTATTTTTAGTACTGTGGATTTACTATCTGGGGCTCTTGCTTCTTTGCAGGCTTCACACAACCACTGTGAGAGGGCCTTGCTGGAGGAAGCTAGACCGGGCTGCCGCAGGGTTCTGGGCACCTGGCAAAGTGCCAAGACAGGCCCACTGCTGGGGTTCACAGTCAGGGTGTGTTAGAAGCCAGAGCATTTACAGTTATAGCTGCTGAACAAAGCACATTCTCTCACTCGGTCTTGGCCACTGTGTCTTTCTCAGGACCTAGGGGAAGGTCAGATTGAATACAGATCCTCAGACTCCCCCAGGAGAGAGAGGGGCTGCTCCGGGCTCACCCCACAGTCCCAGGACCTGTGGTCAGCTACCGCGCATGAAGGGCTGTGCTCCCTCTGCCCGCACCGCATCCTCCGACTAGGGCTCCCACTCTGTGGGTGAAGTCTAGCTGGGTGCCCGAAGCCAGGGAGCCTGCTGGACGGGGCTCGTGGCTGTGTGGCTGGGGAATTCTGTGTCCCTGAATCTCGTCTCTGTGTCCTGGAAGGGGTGGGCATGGCTCCCAGCAGGCACGCCATCTTAAGAACCCCTGCTCGTCGATATGAAGTCGCTGCAGAACAAAAATAGGGAAAAGCATGGACCCTGAGCCGGGGCCGCCCGTGTAAGGTTGGGGGGCGTTTGGATCCCCAAATGGCCATGATCCTTGAGCTCCTCCAGCTTTGACAGCCACCCTGAGAATTTCGGCAGCACAGTCTTGGTCGAAATCCCAGAGCTGGGTCAGCTCCCCGTGCGGGAGCAGAAGCTGACAGCAGCAAGCAGGGACCACTCAGTCCCGGATTCTTTGAGCTTCTGCATTTCTTGCCAGAATGTGCTTTGGTTCAGTTTAGCTCAATAGAAAAATTACTTGCCCCACTGGAATTTTGAACGGTGATTCATTCTGGTGGAAGCGCTTCTAATTAAAAACAGTCACAACAAAAACCAGGCGTCAGAACATATGAGTTCTGGACAGTCGTGAGCCCAGGAGGCTCCCACGTAACGACAGCAGATGTGAGAGCAAATTAAATTTACAGCTCACTTGTGCCCCCTTTCCAGGGGCGAGCTCTCAAAATCGGTTGGTTTTATGCAAATGATTATAAAGGGTGGAATGCCTTTCTTAAAAATGAATATGCATATTTAAGTGTCATTAGAATGTCAACAACACATAGGTGTGAATTCGGGGAAGAAGCAATGCTTGCTTCAGGCAGAGTCTGCAGCAAACAGACTCCCTGACGTGGAAGGCACAGGGACGCCAGGAAGTGACTGGAGCACAGAGGGCACAATGTCAAGGTCAGCTCAGTGTGGGAACCTCAGAGCTGCGGTGCCCCGACATGGGTTCCGATGAGTGATGAACAGCTCCTTTCCGTGCCCCACAGCCTGTGCTGCTCTCTCAGCCGAGGCTGGGGAGACACCCTGGGGCCGGAGAGACTGGGGTGGGGGGGACTCCAGTGCTCTGCAGTGGGGGCAAGAAGTCTGCGTGCCGTTCCCTGGGCTGAGTGCATCACTGCCCGGTGGTCCAGTGGGGCTGCGTCAGCGCCGGGTGCTGGTCGCCCCAGCGCTCAGCGTCTGCAGCTGTGCCCAGCGAATGTGTCGATGCGTTAAAAAAAGAACACTCTGCAAATCGTTCCATTGGCCTAGGGCCAAGTGAGGTGTGCCTGGGACGTTCCTGCCGTGGTGCACCCCAGAGGGGAAATCCTTCCTGCGAGGAGCTCTAAGCAGGGGCCCTGGAACGTGAAGGTCCCCAGCGGCAGCCGTGGCTGGGCTGGGGGACCGGAGCGGGAGCTGGAGCCCCTGCCCAGGGCCGCCTGGGGACATCTCCCGGCTGGCGGAGCCCTGCCGGCTTCCCCCTTCTCCTCCCGCGCTCACCGTGTCGTGTCTCCTGCTGCTTCGGTCCACACTCGTCCTCCAAGTGGAATTCAGAGGCCCCAGTCCTGAGGGTGTCTTGTTGCTGCTGCCCCCCAGGGGAAAGAGAAGAGCCCCTCAAAGGGGGGCAGGGGGCCACTGTTGAGAGGGAAGAGGGGCCCACCTACCAGCCTGGGGTCCAGCAGCAGCGCCCGGCTGCTCTGACAGGGCGGGAGGCCTCCCCTCGGCTCCCTGTCCGCACCTCGGCTCCCCGCCCTCCCCTCGGCTCCCTGTCCGCACCTCGGCTCCCCGTCCCCACCTCGGCTCCCTGTCCTCCCCCTCCTCTGAACCCCCTCCCTGTGGCCGTGTGCTGACAACGCCCGGCCAGGGGCCTTGCTCACCTCCTGTCTTTCAGACACAGTGCCCTGGAGGTGCCTGCGGGTGGGTGGTGTCCAGAGATGAGCTGCTGCCCTCGAACCTGTTCCTCGGACCTGTTCCTCGAACCCTCACTGCAACCAGGCCCGAACCCTGGGGGCGCAGATGGGCCGGACCGGGCTGACCTGGGATGACCGAGCGTTAGTACAGACGGTGCCGGAGACGAAGGGACCTTCAGTCCTCGCCGGCTCCGCACCCCGGAACGAGGTGGTCTCCCCGACCTGGGATTCCTCAGTCCGTGGACAGCGGCAGGAAGGCCTGACTTCTCATCCCTCCCAGGTCATGCAGTCTCCCTCCTAGGGGCCCCCATGGCCCTCTGTGTCCAAGCCCCCAGGGTGGCAGGGTGACCCCAGGAACCCTCCAGGACCTGTTCACAGCGGCAGCCTTGCTGCAGCAATGGGCAAGGTGGCTGCAGAAACAGCTCCACCTGCTCTGGGAAGCTAGGCACTGCAGGAGAAGCTGGGTATAGGGGCAGCCCAAGGGCCCCGAGGTCCTTTGCTGTGGCCACTGGAACGACACTTATGGACGGGCGGGCTGGAACAGCAGCTCTTGATCGCCTGCTGCTGGAGGCTGGGCACCCCGCGCTGGTGCGTGGTCAGGTGGGCTCCTTGAAAGGCCGGAGTCGGAGTCTGCCAAGACTTGCCCCTGGATTCCGGGCTCTGCTGGCCAGCCCCTGTGTCCTTTGGCCTATAGACGCATCACCCTGATCTCTGCCTTCCTGTTCACAAGGTGTTCTGTCCGTGTCCATGCCTGTGTGTCCAAAAGTTCCCTTTACATAGCGACACAAGCCACACTGGATGAGGGGTCCCCCGTCCTGCACTACAGGCTCAGTTTTCCTGCCCCTGAAAAGACCCTGTTTCCAAATAAGGTCACATTTGGTACCTGGCGGTTGGGACCTCAGTGAATTCTGCAGACCAGGCTGTGCAACGCACCAGTGCTAGTTTGACGCAGACAGGGTAAGCCTGGCCCGGAGGGCCTCACGTTCCCAACACTCAAGGCACCGGGGAACCCTAGCCCTGCTGGAGAGAACTGGCTTCACTCTTAGTTTCCATGACATTGAGGCCCAAAGCAGACAAGGTTTCTGGCAGTGAAGTAAGTGTAATTTTTAAGGAGCCATTCCAAGGATTTGGGTTCCTTGCTATTGTCTCCAAATACTGTAGCCAACCACCCTGGAGATGGTCAAGTGAGTCCATAGCTTCTTGATTGAGATTAGAGGGAAGGTTACAAAGCTGGAGTTCCCGCATAGGTCTCCACAGGAATGGAGGAGCTTCTGTTGGCTGGACACAGCCCAGACCAACCTGGCAGTGGCTTCAGGTGCAGGAAGAGGGGTGGGTGTGAGCAGGATGGACCGCGGCTGTGGTGCTTCTGTCAACAGCAGATGCTTAGAACTCACAGCAGAGAAGAGGTTTTCAGTCATTGCTGTAATAATTTTGATGTTTAATAATTTGGTATTTTTCCCCCATAGAAAGTGGTAAATGTCAAAACTCTTGAGTCTCAGACTTTACCTTTAATGAGATTTAGTCCTATTTTTCAGTAAGGCAGAGACAGGACGGAGCAGCAGGACACCAGGGGCCCCTGCGGAGACAGGGACAGAGGGTGGTTTTGTGAGGAGGTCTGCCAGCGTTGAGCGGACGCTCGCAGCGCTCCCCCCGAGGAGTGTCCTGCCTTGGCAGGGGGACAGCTGCGGCCTCCCGTTCCGCCTCAGCTCCTAGACTCCGCTTACCCGCATTAGTTTTTACCTTCCCACGGAGTCCGCAGCACGGTGGATTTTCTTTCCTTAAATCTTTACAGAAGATATAATAGATTACGCTTTTAATTCATGTTCCGTGAACGTTTCCTGAGCACCTGCTACATGGCACGCGCCTTCCTGAGGACGGACGATGCTGGCACGGGAGTGAGCCGAGCGGGTGAACTCCAGTGGACTGGGAAGCGTGGCAGAGTCTGACTTATAGGAAGCTCAGCAGGCGGTAGACGGGAAGGGAAACCAGGTCTGCATGGGGGGGGGGGTGTCGGGAAGGGCGGCAGTGCCAAGCTTGGGTTTCGCAGGGGAACAAGGGGAGACAGAGCATCCCACCGGAGGCAATAACAGCATCCATAGCAGAGAGAGAAAGTGGTGCTCCGGACCCCATCCCCTGGATGCAACTTAACTCCACCCCAGTGCGCGTTCCTAGATGAGCAAGGTGGGGTCAGGTTCCAGCACCCCCTCTGGGGTCGGAGGCCATGATCTTCCCGATCATCCCGGAAGTGCTGTGTAGCTTTGACCGCATCTCCTTGATAAGGAGATCTGCCAAGTGATCACTGTCTCTTTGGAAATGTTGCCCTATCTTGCCCACTGTTAATATGAATTTCCACTCAAGCCACACGTGGACGTCTGTATCAAGCATCCTGAGATGCTAGGACACCCCCCGCCCGCCCCGCCGTGAGTGTTCCCACCTGCGGGGGGGTGTGGTTCGTGCTTTCTGATGGTGACAAAGGTGATGGATGTCCCCGCCTTCTTCCAAGACATTCTCAGCAGGGGGGCTTGGGAGACGAGCAGGTGACCACGCTCTCTCTGGGTGTTGGGCTGGGCTTTTGTGGAATCTTGAGTTCATCTTCTAGTGAGAGAGTGAAGGCTCCACGGCTTCTCACAGCTGTCTCTCCCCGGCATGGACCCCCCCCCCCACCCCCGATGAGGGTGACTTTTAGGCCCCTTGCAGAGAAGATTAACTGCCGAGGTAATAAAGGCAACTGCATTTAATCATTTTCCTAATTAATGCATTTATTGCAGCTCCTTGCTGCTTTTCGGGCTGAATGTGATGAGTGAGCAGGAAGGGAGTATCACAGGGATCCTCGGCATTTTCACCTAAAGGTTAATTAACTGGTGTTCTCTGGGAGACGATGCCCCACACACGCTGCCAGGGGGAGTGGTAAGGAAGGCGCCAAGCCCAAGCGCAGCCTGCACGCAGAGCAAGGTCACAGGAAGGGAGAACTTCGTCCGATGCGCTGCTGCCTCTGAAAGGATGTTAATGTGGATATTGATTGAATTCAGTGCTGAGCACATTATACTTGGAAGCTTCTAGTAAACGAAGAATGAAAGAAAGGGGTTGCTGAGCAGGACCATAAATTGAAAAGCCGACTCCATGCCGGAGCTTGACTGAAAAGAGACTCAATGTCCGTTCACATAGCGATCTGTATCCATAGCTTCCCTCTGCAGCCACTCGGGGCAAGGGGCTCTCCTCCGGTAAAGCCATTGGTAGACCTGGATGGCAGGTCCCTCCAACAAACCTGTGCGTTTCCACACGATGCTGGTAAAGGTCCAGTACCAGACCGCACAGGGCGCAATGCCTCCGCTCCACAAACACACCCTGTGCCGTTCGTCAGCAGCGATGCTGAATCAGCTCGGCCCGCCCAGAGAACCCCAGGAAGAGAAAGAGCCTCACATCTCTGGGACAGATCTCCTGCTTGGAGAAGAGTTCGCTGTTGCACACAATGAGATTGGTAAAAGCAGAAATAACTGTATCTCCTTCACCAGCCCACAAATTAAGAAACGGGATGGAGCCCAATTTAGGAAGAGGCACGCGGCAAGTCTTTAATATAAACAAATACTTAAGCTCAGCAGTCTTGCTTATAAAACTGTTATCCTAGAGAAAGAATCACAGATACACATGAATATTTGGCCATAAGATATTCATTATAAGCATTTTTAGTAATAAAATTGGAGACAGCTATGATTTTATGATTTTTGATACAAAACCTACTGAATGTGCAGGTTTTCCACACCATGAAATTTCGTAATTCTCTGTGGATGGCAACCTACAATTTCATTCAGTTCTGGCACGGTCTGCTCAGAAACAGCCCAGAGCCCACAGGTTAAGGACTTGGTCCCATGAGACTGCCCACTTCAGACCCTAACTGCCGGTCTCATTTTACTGCCTGGGCTCAAACCAACGGGCTATAAGGCAGAGAATCCCACACCCCTTGTCTCAGGCTGGACGATTTGCCACGAAGGTCCCCAGAGCTCTGGGAAACACTTTATTTTTATGGGTTCATTATAAAGGATGTCACTGAGGATACAAATGAACAGCCAGATGAGGAGCTTGCGTGTCCAGAAGGGTCTGTCTCTGTGGGGCTGCAGCACCGTACCCTCCAGGCGTGGGGATCTGCTCCCAACCCGGAAGCCCTCAGAGGCCTGGCATTCAGGGATGTTTGGAAAGGAGATTTCATCTTGTAGGCATGAATGATTATTAACCCAATATGTAGCCCTGCTTCTTCCCTGAACTGGGTGGACGGAGCTAAAAGTTCCCAACTTCCAATCACAGTTTGGTCTCTCTGATGGCCCGTCTCTACGCAGAAACTACCTGGGGACCTCCAAGAGTCACTGCATTAGAACAAAAGATGCTCCTAACATCTGGAAAATGACCAGGTTCTTAGGAACTGGAGATGAAGACCAGCGTGTACGTCAGATTAGAGCACAGCCTCTTAACGGCCTGACACATTTTATCTGTGTACCTGGTGCCTTGGTTTCCCCACTTACAGCTTTGTGGTGCTGCTTTGAGCTTTAAATGAACTGTTGCCTGTGAATTGCTGGGAACAAGGACTGCCCTCAGGAGACCTCCTGTAGCCAGATATTGTTACCACTGTGATGGGATTGCTGTGAGGAGGTGGCCCAGCAAAGCGGGATGAAGACATCAAAGTGACGCAGGGCTTTGTGGAATGACAGCCTGCTCGCAGTCCATGTGGAAAGAGGTCACCTTAATTTGGTAAGTAACACATGATTCCACTTTCAGACAGAGGTATAGGTGTGCACAAAGGCATAGATAAAATATCCTCATAAGCATTTATCTGTAGACATATACTATGAATATATGTATTATATACATATACAAAGAGTAGCAGTAACATTTATTGTTGTATGAGCTCTGTATGTACATTTGTAGTGCGTATATGTAACATTGTATATGTTATGTATTATGTGCACATACTTAGGTATACACATGCACACATGTAGAGTATGTACTGTTACATACTGTGTATTACGTGTGTGTATCTACATGCATCTACATGTACATGTGTATAATGTGTACCTACCATAGGCCATCTATGGGCTAGAAGATACACCAAGACACTGTTAGCAGGGGTTGGTTCTCTTTAGATATAGGAAATAAAAGTGACTTCAAATTTCATCTTTCTGCTTGCTATAGTTTCTCACTTTTCTATGCTGAAAATATATATTGATTTTTCCATTAGAAAGAATTGTTTAAAATATAATACTAAAATTAACTTGACATCAGATTCCAAAGTCAGCAGTTTAGGATCGTAACTTTATTGTGAAAGAATACTGTTCACATATTTATATACAAATAGCCCAAGTGTGATGGCTCTTTGTGTCCGGTGTCGTCACCAGACTGAAGATGGGAGAAGGAGCAGATTGAACATGTCGGCAGCCGCAACCAGGGAGCTGGCATACGGGTTGGTTCCTAAGTTTCTCGCTTGCTGGGCATTTTAAGCACGCGTGTTTATGTCCTGTCATGGGGGCTACTGGTTCACAAGACTCAGTGGCCTGGGCCCTTCCATCAGCCCTGCAGTTCCAGACAGCGGCGTGGTGCTTCTGGGGGGCAAAGGCGGGCAGTCTGGGAGGGAAGCAGCGGGATCCTGCCTGGTCCACGTAGTGGATATTCTTAGCCCTGTGACAGTGGCTCCTTCATGGTTGAGATCAAACAATACAGAAAGACAAATAATGGAAAGATACTTAACACCACCTTTAAAATTATTTATAAAGCACTGATACATAAATTACTGATGAAGTAACCATTTTTTTTCTTAAAATGGAATTCAGTCCACAGTGTTCAAGGTGCTCAAGGCTATTTCTTTAATTAAAAACAAAACCAAAACAACATTTGAATGGCACTTGAAGTTTGGAGATACTCATGGTTGTTCTGTAAGCTGACCCCAGAGGACAGCCTTCATAGGGCCGGGTGGGGATGGCAGCAAGCAGGAGAGCAGGAAACGGCGGCAGACAGAAGTCGAGCAAAATCAGTCTCCCTGTTGGTTCAAACCTCATCAGGTAGAGCTCTTAAATGAAGATAGTGAAGTAAAAATAGATTTTCCCTCCTTTCCACTTAGACTAAATAATCGCGTGCTTAATTTGTGGTCCCATGAACAAGAAACAACCTGTTGGCAAAGGCAAGAGAATCGATGAGTTTGTAAGAAGCATTTTATAAAACGTTCTCTGCAAAAACCCCATCACCTTCGGGATCCTCCAGCGGCTTTCAGTCTGAGGGGATAGAACTAATAGACGTAGAATCCCAAAGCACTCACCTGTTTCTGTTTGTTTGTTTGTTTTCACTCAACAGGTCCCCTTGGCTGGGTAAGAGGCCCTGCTCTGGCCAAAGGCATTTCTTGACACAGAGATAGTCAATGCATCATGCTTTTATTGTTCTAGTCTCTCACGGTTAGAGAGGAATACTCGCAGTTCAAATTTTTATATTTGTTTATTGTTCTCCTATATATTGTTCACACATATTCTCTTTATAGAAACAATGTTTCGAGTTCTGTGTGGGCTGGGTCAGACTTCGGAGAAATGGCAGCTGTGGGCCTCCTCTCCACTCTCACTGGCTTGAGCCTCCCGGGAGCGCTGGAGAAATCAGTGTCCCCTTCTTGATACAATCATCTCGTTCTTGGTTTTCAGAGTGTGGACTCTTGGGATTTTTCCTCCCCATCTTTTACTGGACCTTCTCAGGTTTATTTCCCATCTAGGACTCTTTGGGGACTTTGTGGCTACAGTTTTCATTATGGTCTGTTACCAGATAGTCCCTTTAATTATAGAAGTGGGGGACTTGCGGGGGCTTAATTAGCATTTTAAAGAAGGAAATTTTGACATTTGATTTAATGAGCGTAGTGAAGCTGTAGCTCTGAGCATCTTTGAGAAGACAATGTGAACTGGGGTGGACGTTTGCAGCTCATCCGAATATACCAAATCTATTAAAAGTCTTGTTTAGCCACGTACAGAGAGCCACATGCTACTTGTCAGGAGGAAGCTACTGATGGTGTGGGTGATGATGTGTGTTGTGGCTGAGACCACTCCCACAGGCTCCGAGGCATGTGATTGCAGCAGCCCCCTGGCTTTGCTGGTCGCATACCCTCATCTACAAAATGTAACATTAGCACCCAAATTGGGAGCTTGTTGTGATAATCCAGTGAAATAATAAATGACCGGTACATGGTCCTGTGCCTGAGACACAGTAGGCACTAAAGGAATAAACGAGGGAATAATGAAGAGAAAGTAATAAAACGGGAGAGTCCTAAGTGATATCTTGTGACTTCATGGTAAGGAATTACACATTATCTGACAGGCAAAGAACAGTCGTTCATGGTTGTTTGGCAGAGGGTGACTTGCTCGAAACAGGGTTTTATAACGACTAGTTTCGCAGCAGTGTAAAAAGTGAACTGGAGGAGAAAGAGGACACAGACAGAATATAATTGCGAAAGGCCACGCATGAGTAATGAATATGGTGGTGCAAATGGAAACAAAATGCAGATAGAAGAGACTTTTAAAGAAAAATCCAAAAATCAACTGGTGAAAAAATGAAAGAGAATTTTTAAGGAAATTCTTTCCACTGTGAAAGTGGAAAGGAGTAGAAAATAGGACTGTTTGGAGTAGAGGAAAATGCGAGACGCTAAGTTCAACAGCCAGCCTACTGAATTAGACATGCGTGTGCACCATCGGTGGAATGAACAGTAGAAAGTTGGGGGGGCTGATGATGAGCGCGATCGTGGTAGGACCTTCAGATTCGAAGAAGGGAAAGTGGCGGAGGCGAGTGGAGGGAAAAGCAGACATTAGGGTTCCCATCACAACAGTCATCTTATTTCCCACAACAGGACTGGAATCGAGGGCAATGTAGTAGTCGGTGCACCTGGGTGACTCAGTTGGCTGAACCTCCGACTCTCGGTTTTGGCTCTGGTCAAGATCTCGGGGTCGTGGGATCGGGCCCCGTGTTGGGATCTGTGCTTGACATGGAGTCTGCTTCTACCTTTCCGTCTCTTCCTTCTCCCACACACTCTCTCGAATAAATAAATAAAATCCTAGAACAAGAGAAAAATTTCGTGGTTGATCACATGATAATGATGCGTATTCATACCCCGAAGTCTATGTGGGTCAGGGAGGGATGAGGAGGGCTCTAGCCCAGGAAGTCAAAGGGTGGGGAGGTTGGCAGAGTGAAGCTTCCTGTAAGTTCTCCTTCTCTGAAGCACAGTCACGAGCTTCCCACCTGAACTCCCATGGAAGTGGGGCATCTGGCTTGCTGGGATTAAGAGAGGGGGGTTTTGGAAAACCAGAACCAAATATGGTCTTACGGGCTCCTGTTCACATACCAGATGATCAGTGGGTTCTCTACTTGACCTAAGATAGTCAGGCCTGAGACAAGGAGGAGCCGGAGACCACACCCATGACAGATGTGATGGTCAGGTCACAGGAAGCTTCATGCACAAACAGAAGAGAAGACTGAGGAGTGACCAAGTGAGCCACCATGTGCACAAAGGCTTTCATGCTCTGGACTCGGCCCAACCTTTTGCTTCATCTCCTACTGGTTGCCCAGAAACACCCTGGGTTCCAAGTCCAAATGAGGTTCCCTAACATGGACAGAGTTTACTAGTTATATGGAAATTTCCCATCTGCTCTTCTGAATTGGCACCCCAAGGGATAAATGGGTCGCCAAGCTGTGCCTGCAGTCATTGTATTTTCATCATGTCCTCCTTGCGTCCTTCTAACGTAGCTGCTGTGCACAGACCCAGACAGCGTCTACGGGCAGCTTGCTGTGTCCTCCAAAGCTCCTTGTGTTGTGCTTGCCAGCCATATGCTGAGAAGCAACACCTTCT